>NC_052308.1:63761835-64446835 GCF_016432855.1 Salvelinus namaycush | reverse complement strand
AAATGGATCTTCTGAGAGCTGTTGAGTTTATGATGAGAGAACAAGAGAAGAGGAGGAAAGCTACACTGAGTCTGGGCAGTGATGCCTGTCTCTGTGTGTGTGTGTGTGTGTGTGTGTGTGTGTGTGTGTGTGTGTGTGTGTGTGTGTGTGTGTGTGTGTGTGTGTGTGTGTGTGTGTGTAAGAAAAGGAGAGAGTGTATGAGTGAGTAACAGAGAGAGAGAGATGAATGTGTGTGTGAGTGACAGAGAGAGAGAGAGATGAATGTGTGTGTGAGTGACAGAGAGAGAGAGAGATGAATGTGTGTGTGAGTGACAGAGAGAGAGAGAGAGAGATGAATGTGTGTGAGCCCGCATTCCCAAGAGAGACAATGCAGAGAATGCCATCACTTTCAGAGCTTACGTAACCACAGTGATGAACGAGGCAAGACTGTCATCCCTAGTGACATGTTCTTGAACCCACAACCCTGGCGGTGCAAGAGTCATGCTCTACCAACTGATCTGTACACACATCAAACACGTACTGTAGGCATGTACCCGCAAGCATAGTGTACATACGTTAGGCACAATGTGAGGGTCGCTTGCAACCAAAGGCTGAGTAAGGTGGAATGTTTTGGAAGGAAGTGGAGGGCGCTCAACCAATGTGAGTTGAGGTGCAACCAAACTATTTTATCATCATTGAAAAGGAAAAGGTGCAATGCTTGCTCACCAATACAAATGTACTGTTTCATTTAAGTAACTATTAAAAGCTTGGCGCGTCCGCCTTAATCATTAGCCTTCATCATTAGCCTTCATCATTAGCCTTAATCATTAGCCTTAATCATCAGCTTTAATCATTAGCCTTAATCATTAGCCTTCATCAGAATGTGGAATGTTCTCTCAGCAAATGTTTTATCAGTCAATTTTATTCCGTTTAATATCAGCCAAGTGTTTTTTTTTCTATTTCAAAAGTATATTTGACACATTTTGAGGAAGTTGAATCTCCAATACCATCCCTATTTTAATTATAAGCACAGGGCTCAAACTAACTATGACAATGAATTGTTTGTGCTCTGTTCATTCTTCACACAGGATCAAAACACCAAATACCAAGACACATGAGACCACTGTTGTTGATTCTTTTCAATCTTTATTTTTAAATTGTTGATATAATTGAATAAATTGTTGATATAAATTAAAATATATATTTTTTGAGGATCAATATAATAGAAAATAGGCAGCTTGATGTACAAGTTTTGTATTTTATTTAACCTTTATTTACCTAGGCAAGTCAGTTTTAAGAACAAATTCTTATTTACAATGACGGCCTACCCCGGACGACACAAGTACACACCCTGGACAGGACACTAGTCTATCGAAGGGCCTTACCCCGAATCTATCTCTTTAATGCTGAGTGCCAAGCAGAGACTCATTGGGTCCCGTTTTTTACCGTCTTTGGTATGAATTGGCCCGGGCTCGAACTCCCAATCTTCCAATCTCAGGATGGACACTGAGTTGGCAACATGTAAATGTTCTTCGTCTAAGGCCCGGAGGGTCTGCTGGAGAGTGTTCAGGTCTCTCTGACTGACCATGATCCTCCTCTCCATATCTTCTTTCTCATTCACTTGCTCTTTTTTAATGTCCAGGTGCGTCTCCAGGAGAACATTCAGCAGCTGCTGGCCGGCCATCTCTCTCTCCTCGGCCTCTCTGATCCTTCTCTCAAGATCTCTCTTCTCCTCCCTCCAGCTCCTCTGAGAGGCAGAGAGGGCTGAAGGTGCACGGTGGCCTTGGTCATTTTGTCCAGCTCTTCCGTGTCTATCTCTCTCTGCATTTCTCCCTGCTTGACCCTCCACCATTCTTTCTTGGTGATGGCAGTTTCCACCTGCTTCCCCAAAGTCTGGAGGGTCTCCTGGAGCTCTGTCTGCATGACCATCCACTGGTCTTCTTTGGCCTGGAGGCTCCCCTGGAGAGCATTAATCTGGTTCTGACTGGACATCTCTCTCTTTTCTGCCTGACTCAGTCTGCTCTCCAGTTCTATTTTCTCCTGCCTGAAAGTAGAGAGGTCTCTAGTTTTGAACGTGGTGACCCCCCCTCCTCTTGAGCTCTTCCATCTCTTTCGTCCATGTCCCCTCGTAGGCCTTATAGTGGTCCAGATTCTTTCAGAGGGTGGATATCTCCTTGTCCATCTCTTTTAACAGAGCCACGGACCACACCCAGAGCCACGGACCACACCCAGAGCCACGGACCACACCCAGAGCCACGGACCACACCCAGAGCCACACCTCCTCCTCACTGGTCTTCTCAGGGTTTACTTTTTTTTGGTTTCCCCATTCTCTTGGCTGTAAAATAAACACAACATCAGCTGTTTTACAAATGGAAATCTTGCACTTTGTCAAAGATACTGGGCCGTTGTCATGACAACCATGTCTGTGGCATTCTAGAGTTAACAACGCACTGTAAATCTATTTCTAGGCCTATTAGATTGAATTTGAATACCTTTATTTTCCCTATGTAAAAATTATTTAACACAATTCTGAATTATATTATTTGGCAACTTGACCCTAGTATAGGCCTAAGCCTAATTGTCCATATTTGAAATACTAGGTTACCGTTTTACTGTGAAATGTGACGCACGCCGATCACACAAATCTGGACAACGTGATAGACTCTGATAGAGGCTACAAGGCCTATTATAAAATATCGGCCTAAACTGTAATATTGAGTACAAAGTTATGGGAATAGGCTGCATTGTAAATGGTAGCATAAGCTTCTTCTAAGTATTGATGTGTTGAAGGTACTGAACTGTCTGTTCAAGCAGTTGGCACACAGTTTCGGACACTCAACGGTACAACACAAGACATGCAGCCAGAGGTCTCTTCACAGTCCCCAGGTCCAGAACAGAGGCTGGGAAACACACAGTATTAAATAGAGCCATGACTACATGGATCTCTCTGCCACCCCAGGTAAATCAAGCTAGCAGTAAAACCAGATTAAAAAAAGATAAAAGAAGACGTTATGACACAACGGGGACTGTGAAGAGACACAAACATTATGATATATTATGTATGGTATTATGTATTGTTACATATATTATATATTTAATTTTGTTGCGTTTTGTTTCCTTTTTGGACCCCCGAAAGAGTAGCAGCGGCTAATTGGGTATCCTAATAAAATACTAAATACCAAAGGCAAAAATCAACATAAGAAAAACTATTCAAGCTTATATCTTGTTCTAAATTTAAGGGTGAATGAATAATGACAATCTGTGGAGCCTGTCTTGGAACAAATCATTATTTGTTAGTTTACGACCTAATAGTTTTATGTTTAGGCCTAATGCCTCTATGGGAAACAGACAAGCACAATATGCCAACTCAACGTCTTCTAAAACACACACTCAGCACCAACAGAAATAGACACCCGGATGTACACATGGCCCCCTCTACAAACTACAAAAATAAACACTTACCACACACACACAGTCTGTTCCCCTCCTCTTCAACCTGGCTTGTGGCCAACTCCTGGGGCTGCAGCCCTCTGACATGTGTGTGTGTGTGTGTGTGTGTGTGTGTGTGTGTGTGTGTGTGTGTGTGTGTGTGTGTGTGTGTGTGTGTGTATCGGTGTGTCTCGACATGTACAGTCCAATCCTGAGTTCCTTGGAGGCCGGCTGGTCCTGACCCCCCTTGCTGATCAATACTGGTGGTAGGCTCTAATCCTGTCCTTGAACCCTGCCGCGTCAGCCGCCACCCCAGCGCCCCCCCCCCCGCCCTTCCGCTCCGATCCCTGGGCCCAGCCAGCCAGGCACCGCACAGCCATGCCCGCAGCCATCACACACACACAGTAAGAAATTCAGGGACAGGCACACACACCCACACACACACCCCCGCACAGAGATGTGATGTAAGAAGTGTGTGAGTCCCTCCTAAGTCTATAATGACTTACAACAACCCCTCTCACCTTGCCCCAAACAGAGCCATAGATACTGTAAATCAATGGGGAAAAGTTAGTGTTTGCGTCACTCCTCTCACTAAATAGCATGTAGGCGTGGAGTGTAACAGCTTCCAAACCCCACTCACCTCAACAGAGAGACATATCTACTGTACAACTCAGCTTGCTAACATGGGGAAAAGTTTTGGGGAAAATCTTTGGCTCTGACCACCAAAATGGAAATAAAGAGCCGTGTAAATACATTCAGGGCTCAGTCGGGATTTATTTACAGGATAAAAAAGCATCTCTGTGTAAAAAAGAGCCCAAAACATGAGTACAGTATATACAAATATTCTGATATAAAAATACCCATAGAATATACTGTAGAAATTGGGGCGGCAGGTAGCCTAGTGGTTAGAGCGTTGGACTAGTAACCGAAAGGTTGCAAGATTGAATCCCCGAGGTGACAAGGTAATAATCTGTCGTTCTGCCCCTGAACAAGGCAGTTAACCCACTGTTCCTAGGCCGTCATTGAAAATAAGAATTTGTTCTTAACTGACTTGCCAAGTTAAATAAAGGTTAAATAAAATACTGTAGATATAAAGATAATGCATAAAAACACTGTAAATCTCATTTGAACTGTCTCTCAAGCACCCACACACACACTAACAGGCACGCTGAAGGCTCTTCGGGTATCTTCTTGTTAGGCATCACTGTTCTGTCTTGCATTTCATGATGTGTCCACTTCCCAGCACTGAGGAGAGAGAAAGAGTTCACATCAGTATTAGTAGCTTTGCATAACACGACACATTCTACAACAGACAACATCCCCATATAGTAAAGTAATTCCACAGTCTCAGCAGACGTTAGCAATAGTATCAGGAGCTGGCCTGGTATACCAGCTATCATAACCTTCAATAGTATCAGGAGCTGGCCTGGTATACCAGCTATCATAACCTTCAATAGTATCAGGAGCTGGCCTGGTATACCAGCTATCATAAACTTCAATAGTATCAGGAGCTGGCCTGGTATACCAGCTATTATAACCTTCAATAGTATCAGGAGCTGGCCTGGTATACCAGCTATTATAACCTTCAATAGTATCAGGAGCTGGCCTGGTATACCAGCTATTATAACCTTCAAAAGTATCAGGAGCTGGCCTGGTATACCAGCTATTATAACCTTCAATAGTATCCGCTAGGGTTTACAGTGACCTAATATGCAATGTGCACTGACAGCGCCTGAGAAGACATTTCCATTAAACTGGAGAGGAGAGAGAGGGGGGGAGAGACGAAGGACAAAGACGGAAAAGGAGAAAGGGAAAATGAATGGGATCAGGGTTGCTGTCCATTACAATCAGACACTGTAAGGGGTCAATGTGCTGACCAGGTGATAACAGACAGAGCATAATATATAATAGACCTATAATGGGAGACAGAGAGGAGACATCACAGTAAGCTGACCCCAGGTCAGCGGTAGACAGCCAGAGAGGAGACCCTGCTGTGGGAGGGTCTCCTCTCTCCTGAAGGGAGAGGCAACACTCAGAACAGTGGAAGAAGTGGTCCTGAATACTAGAAGGCATATTAGCTGTAGCCAGCAGCCTATCTGTGTTAGTGATGGCTGTTTAGCAGTCTGATGGCCTTGAGATAGAAGCTGTTTTTCAGTCTCTCGGTCCCAGCTTTGATGCACCTGTACTGACTTCGCCTTCTGGATGGTAGCGGGGTGAACAGGCAGTGGCTCGGGTGGTTGTTGTCCTTGATGATCTTTTTGGCCTTCCTGTGACATCGGGTGCTGTAGGTGTCCTGGAGGGCAGGTAGTTTGCCCCCGGTGATGCGTTGTGCAGACCGCACCACCATCTGGAGAGCCTTGCGGTTGAGGGCGGTGCAGTTGCCGTACCAGGCGGTGATGCAGCCCAACAGGATGCTTTCAATTGTGCATCTAAATGTTTGTGAGGGTTTTAGGTGACAAGCCAAATTTCTTCAGCCTCCTGAGGTTGAAGAGGTGCTGGTGCTGTTGCACCTTCTTCACCACATTGTCTGTGTGGGTGGACCATTTCAGTTTTTCCGTGATGTGTACACCGAGGAACTTAAAACTTTCCACCTTCTCCACTGCTGTCCCGTCACATTATCTCTGTACAATGGACAGTGTGAGTGAAAAAGGAGTGAACGACACGTGAGTGGGATTGCTGCTGTTATGTCTGAATGCAGAGTGGATCTGAATCTCTTAGCTGGCCATGACTCACCTCCATTCACTCCATTGTGTGAAAACAAATTTCCTTCAGTAACAGGATACAGGAAGTAGTCCTCTCTATTCTCTGTCACACTACACCTCACATAGAAGCTCTCATTACGAGTGCCTCTCAAATGGCACTCTACTCCATATATAGTGCACTACATTTGACCAAAGCCCTATGGAACCTGGTGAAAGGTAGTGCACTATAGGGAATAGGGTGCCATTTGGGACACACGCCACACCTCCAGCTCTACCCGCCATTACCTGGAGTTAGTAGTGTCAAGGTTTAAAGGGTCACTTCCTGTATGAGGGTGTCAGAGTCGCGCTGACTGATTAGTGTCAGGAGGGTAATCAGAGGTGGCAGAACAAGACTCTTTGGTAAAGATAAGTTACTCTTCTGATAAAGAGGGGGAAGTAGCGTTTGCAAAAGCTTCAATGGGATGTGTGTGTGTGTGACTGAGTAATCATAACAAAAAGAATCCTACATAGGAACATTTTGACAAGAACAACCACACTGCTTCACTTATTGAGGCAGTTTTAGAAGAGTTTGTCATGCTGATCGGTCCCCTTTTCCTCTGTGAGACTGTTGGGCACCTCCCCCAATCATTCTGATTATCGTTTGTCACAGCTTTTCCTCCTCACCAATGGCACACAGCTTTAGACCACTTTTGAAAACACATTTTGGAGGTTAGCGTCCCCTTTCAAATTTGATCTTAGCTTGTTAACCCCATCATAAAACGAAATAAAAATTGAGTTTATTGGTACACATACCTATGAGCTAACCATGCACCATGACGTCTTCCATTGAAAATAGAATACTGCTTTGCCAGCAATTACACTCAAAGGCCTATTGGAGAAAAGTATCTTTTCAAAAGTGAATTAAAAGCGTCAAACGCATCCTTTGATATAGTTGTCAAAGTCAGTATAACACACGGGGCACGGTTCAATGGCAGACATGACCAGGCAGAGATGGAGTTATTAATTTGGAGCGGGGGTGTCACAGGGCCAGATAACTCACTGGAGAGAGAGGGAGACAATGAGATGGCCCTGTCGTCACACATGCACAGGTACACACACAAAACACACACACACACACACACAAAACACACAAAACACACCTGCCAGATGGGAGTTTACAACTTGCTGCACTCACAACTCACACGATGTCAACGACAGAATAAGCACACGCATACATATGGATTGTCAACACAAAAAGTGTGTGCATGGGCACATAAGTTCACCCATGAACCCCCCCTTCCTGTCCCCACCCCCCCGACCACACACAAACACCCCCCCCCCCCCAAGACACACAGACAACCCCCCCTACACATAAACACACTCACCCCTACATTATCATAGTGCTGGAGTCAGCACATTTTCTCCCCAGTAAATGAGGTGCTGTTTATCCATGCTCAGACATTACCAGACTATACAGCAGGCTGGCCCAGCATCACAAATATGAGACGCCTCACACACACACCCCCCCCCCCCCCCCCCCCCCAATAAACATTTGCAATATTTTCCAATTTCCAGGCAGTCAGGGCGGGCGACGGTTCATCTTTTAGGGAGCTCTACCCTTCAGTATTAATAATCTCCCAGTCACACCTCACCTCGTTGGGGGATGAATCATGTTGTATTGGGGCCTGGCGGGGTGAGGGGGAATGCGGTGATGCACGACATAATGGCTGGCCTTTGTGTTGGGGAGGAGGGGGGAGAGAAAGAGGGGGGAGAGTGGGGGAGAGAAAGAGGGGGGAGAGTGGGGGAAAGGCCACGGCCCTGAGATCTCTATTTCCATGGCAAATACTGGATATGCCCTCATACACACACACACACACACACACACACACACACACACACACACACACACACACACACACACACACACACACACACACACACACACACACACACAGGTACACGCACACAAAACGACACACCCATACATGACTGGATGACTGAGCAGAAGGTGGTACATGTCCACGTAACACTGTTGAACATTGCCGATGGTATTGCATCACCACCTGGGTCCTTTCATTTGAATCCAATCAAAACCTTGTAGACAAACACCTGAGACACTTAAGGTCCTAGACACCGAAACGGGAAGTGATTTCAAAAATATGCAACAAGGAACCAGCTTCGTCTGTTGATCTCAATTTCACTTCACTTTCATAATTTGTTTTGGTCACAGACCGTATCCTTGCTGAGAGAGTTGTATAATGAGGTTTTGAATGGAGTTTCACCGTACATGTTTTCCCAGTAAATATATTGAACAAGCTATGCCCTCATTTCTCCTGCTGTCCCTGTAATAAACACTTGAGCTCAATAACAACTAGCTAGATGGATCACGACCGAGGTAAAGGATCATTCATACAGCTAGATACGAATCGTAATATAACAAGTGCTCAGGGAAAATGGGTGTACACCTAAGTGTCAGCAAAATAGCTAGAAGTGGTGTGTTTCTGCGGGTGTTGTGAATATGGTGGTGTGCCGTTGACGGCTTCGCTTGTGTGTGTGCGTGTGTGTGTGTGTGTACCTGCATAATATTTGTGTGCGTGTGTGTATATGATAATCCTTGTGTGTGTGTGTGCCCTGGGACTGGTCTGACGCTGTGTGACGCTAACTGTGACATGATTGATGAGGTTGCGGTGTGACAAGAACAACTGGGCTCTCTGCATCCAGCCCTGAGCTACAGTACTGCCACACACACACGCACGCACGCACGCACACACACACACGCACCCTCCTTCAGCTGTCCCCGTGGGACCATGCTCTCTCGCGGAGTGTGTGAATCTGTGTGTGAGAGCGCGGGTAGGTGTGTGTGTGTCAATGTCCTTTTATCGTTGCAAGGGTAGCGAGGAGATGCAAGACGCATAAAACCGAACAGGGACAAGTGGAGTTAAGGTGTTCAGCTCTGGTGTTTGACGCGTCTGAGTTCAGCTTTAGCGTTGTTCACTCGGCACGATGCTCATGAGGAGCGGTGCTCATGTTCAATTCTGATTGGGTAGCGGAGAGGCGTTATGATTCACTGCAGACTTGTACTGACTGACCGATCGTGAGAAAAGGGGGTGAGAGGGGAGGAGAGGAGTGAAAGAGACATGGGGGGGGATAGAGAGGAGAACAAGGTGAGCGGAGCGGGAGAGAGAGAGCGGGAGAGAGAGGAAAAACAGAGAGAGAGAGGGATAGTGAGAAGGAGTGAAAGCGTAGGGAGGAGGCAAAAGACAGCAGGGACAGAAAGACAAGTGAAAGAGAGCTAGGCGGGAGGGCAGGAACAAAAGGGCAGAGAGAGGTAAAGAAAAGCTGTGTGCAAGAGAGAGAAGGAGCGCTCTGCTCAGTGGGGCTGTTTGAAACAGCCTGTCTGACATGAAAGCGCTGGGCTCTGTGACCCTGGAGGGCATCATATTACATTACAGCAGCAGGAGAGAGGGAGAACGTAATAAAATGATAGAGAGAAGGCCAAATAAACTACGCAGCGTGAGAGAGGGGGAGAGAGAGAGAGGGGAAGAGAAGAATAGAGGTAGAGATTAGAAACCAGTTAAACAAGGCCAAACAGCCAGCAGCCAGAATGGTCAATAAAGAAATATGATACAATGAATCCCACTGCACTAAACACAGACTTCATAGACTTCAGTGGCTAGCCACAACACACATTCATATTGACATACACACATAAACACACTAATACGTTACAAGCGAGTCTGTGGGCACATATTACGAGGGATGCAGTGGTACCCCATAGATAGACCTATCAGTCTCAGGCTATGATTTAGCTCACAGATTCACCGCCATTATTTGTAGTAAATGGGTTTGGGAGGAGATATTGTGGTGTGTTTCTATGGAGGCTCATGGCCATTGGGCCAGACTGAGGGATGGGCTCACAGTGGGCGGAGGAGGGATGGAGGGAGGGTTACAGTGTTACCGGCACCGTGAATCACAGTGTTGGTGTAGCAGGTGTAGTAGAAAACACACATACACTAATACAGAGGCAAAATGCACACACACACACACGATCATAGTAGACTGTGACTCACCATTTGGCACAGGTACCGGTGAGGAGGTCATCTACCTACTGATGTCTCTTCACAGCATCAGTTCAGTGGATGGTGTAGAACACCTCTGACTCTGACACCATATAAGGGGAGTGAGACCAGGAGAGCGAGCAGATCATCATGTTGATTTTATGACCGCGTTTGCACTCATGATTTCCTGTGGGATTTTGCACACCAGTTGATGCGTATAGCCGGTGGATGCATAAGCATGCGAGTGAATTTACGAACGTGTGTATGCAGTGCGTACCTTTGGGTATCTGTTTCTGTGTGTGTTTGTGATAATAGCTGCGAGTGATGTCTTGGTTGGTTGGTTGTGGCGAGGCACTATAAAGCGCCCGGTGGTAAATGACTATTTGATGCTCTGTCCAGGCATATCCATATTCATCTGTTGTCAGGGATGTCTGATCAACAGCCTCCCCACATACACACAACTGCCTCAATCATTCGTATCCATGGACAAACACTCTCTCGCACGCAGGCACAAACACATGTACAGAACACACTCTGCCAGTAAATACTGAGGATAATGAAGACGGGCAGTCGCTACTGGCAGCTCAGAGCTCACTACACTAAATAGCTACACATCCTTAACGGCTGGTTAGTAGAAACTACTCAGCATTTAAATGAATCAGAATAATCTCTCTAATCCCCAAATCAGCAAGCAAAACTGATTTCATTTCCGAAAGTGTAAACTGCGACGACGGAAAGAAGGCCCGAGAGATGATAATGGAACGTGTGCTGATATTTGGAGCAAAACAGGCACCCGTAGGGGTTGGCGATAGACAGAAAGATGATGAGCTGCAGTTTGTTTTGGAAAGTGGTGGTTCAAATGGTGGTTCAACATTAGAGAAGAAAAGTAAAGAGACACAGCTAATTAGGAAGCATTCCGTACAGTAGCATAATCGCTAACACTGAGGCACACTGCATGGTAGCATCATCGCTAACACTGAGGCTTACCGTACAGTAGCATAATCGCTAACACTGAGGCACACAACCACACAATCAAGTCCCGCCGTACATCAGCTCATCGGTCACCATAGCAACACCCACCCGTAGAACGCACTCCAGCAGGTATATTTCACTGGTCATCCCCAAAGCCAACACCTCCTTTGGCTGCCTTTCCTTCCAGTTCTCTGCTGCCAATGACTGGAACGAATTGCAAAATTGACTGAAGCTGGAGACTTGCATATCCCTCTTTAACTTTAAGCATCAGCTGTCAGAGCAGCTTACCTATCACTGTACCTGTACACAGCCCATCTGTAAATAGCACACCCAACTACCTCATCCCCATATTGTTATTATTCTTTGCTCTTTTGCACCCCAGTATCTCTACTTGCACATCATCATCTGCACATCTATCACTCCAGTGTTAATGCTAAATTGTAATTATTTCACCACTATGGCCTATTTATTGCCTTACCTCCCTAATCTTACTACATTTGCATACACTGTACATAGATTTTTCTATTATGTTATTGACTGTATGTTTGTTAATTGCTTGTGTAACTCTGTGTTGTTGTTTTTGTCGCACTGCTTTGCTTTATTTTGGTCAGGTCGCAGTGGTAAATGATAACTTGTTCTCAACTGGCCTACCTGGTTAAATAAAAAATAAATAAAAAGGTAGAGTACATTATGATAGTTCTCTTCTATATTATTTGTAGCCGTGAAAAAAATAAAACACTGCATGGTAGTATAATCGCTAACACAGAGTCTCTCTCTCATACAGCCACATTACCATAACTCTGTTTATACAGGTGCCTCCGTTATGAGGTTTGCGTCTAATTATTGTATATGAGTAAAGGTGACATTACGTAATGCTATGTTAAACCGTTAATGTGAGAGAATTGTATTCCCTTTAAAGTTGAACTAAGTCATTGGCCCGCCCCCATGAGCACAGACATGATCTGGCTCATGGGACAGACCTTTTCTACTGTTCCGAATAAAACCCCCACCTGAATAAATCCTCTTCAGACCACGCGTACCTCGGTCAGCTGAGGGGGCGAAGGTTGAGTAGAGACCACAAAAACCTCAGTATAAGCTAAGGCTGTAATGGTTGTTGAATTCCTAACCATACCACGTGGAGCATTGGCTACACAGCTGGAAATTGTTAAACTCTGAGACTATCGATCCCTACAGAATAAGAGCAAATCTTAGATATTAATTACTAGTCTGCAGCTAGAAATTATGTCAACCTGTGATGCGAAGACCTACAACTGCCGAAACATCTGTTCTATAAGAACATTTCTGAATGGTACTCTGAAGTATCCATCCTAACCACGAAAGACTTCAGGGACGCTCGGATGAACTTTCCAACAGAAGGACTGACAATTCCAACAGAGATCACGACGACACACTGGGAGTAAATATATATTGATTGCAATTATTCCCAAATGAGTGAGCGTTCATGTGCAAAGGATTAGCATTTCAATTAATATAATTATCAACTGTGTAGTGACTCTTTTTGTCTTTCCCGCCCTTCTCAGTCCACACCCACTTCCCTTTGTCCACCAAGCTGTCATATCGGCTTAGCCCACTAGGGAACCTCCCCTATCATTTCCTTGTAACCATATCTACTGTTTGTTTGTTTATGCATTTCTGTGATTATTTAGTTAGTAAATAAATTATTAAGACAATTAGTGTATGGATGATTCATAGTAAAGGCTGGGTTCGTGCAGATAACCAACAATTTACGACGTTTGGAAAGAGACTAACGTGAAGTAAAGAATAATTAATTAATTAGAAGACTAATTGATCAGATATTAAAATTATAACTTTGTAATCTGAAGATTTTCCTTGGTGCCCCAACTTCCTAGGGAATTAGATTTACATGATTAGTTTAATCACGTAATAATAATTACAGAGAATTGATTTGATAAAATAACAGTCTTCAATTTAATGATGCCAAAGACACGACAGTAGCATAATCACTAACGGTAGAACAAGCTGAGCCAATAGAGTAACTAAACCGCACTGTAGCTTACTGAAGAGACACTAAGTGACTGAAATCAAAAGGAATGGCTGGACCTCACCCAGTCAGTTCCTCTCTGCTTAATGTAAAATCTAAAAACGCATTCCATGATGCATCTCCTCTCCCATCTCAAGGCTGATTTGTCCTTATTGCAACAAATCGGCCTGCATTGATTTGCCCATAGAAGCCCAATTGATTTTCCATTTTAGAGCAAGGTATGGGTATTTGTGCTCGCAGTGGAAGGAGAGGCAGAAGCAGGTGTTGGCACTTCGCACCTGAACAGAGGCAGACGAAATTCGAGCAAGGGTTGCCTTCCAGAGAGACATCAGAGATTGTAACATTCTCTGTTTCACAGAAACATGGCTCTCTCTCGGGATACGTTGTCGGATTCGGTTCAGCCACCGGACTTCTCCACGCATTGCGCCGACAGAGGTAAACACCTCTCTAGGAAGAGGAAGGGTGGGGGTGTATGCTTCATAATTAACGACTCATGGTGTAATCATAACAACATACAGGAAGTCAAGTCCTTCTGCTCACCCGACCTAGAATTCCTTACAGTCAAATGCCAGCCATTTTACCAACCAAGAGAAGCCTCGTCAGTTAGTGACCAGCTGTGTGCATTCCCCCTCAAGCAGATACCAAGACGGCCCTCAAGGAACTTCACTGGACTCTATGTAAACTGTAAACTATATATCCTGAGGCTGCATTTATTGTAGCTGTGGATTTTAACAAAGCAAATTTGAGAACAAGGCTACCTAAATTCTATCAGCATATTGATTGCACGACGAGCAGGGGCAATACTCTCAACCACTGCTACTCTAACTTCCGCGATGCATAAAAAGCCCTCCCCCGCCCTCCCTTCGGCAAATCCGACCACGACGACATCTTGCTCGTACCGTCTTATAGGCAGAAACTCAAACAGGATGTACCAGTGACGAGAACCATTCAACGCTGGTCTAACCAATCGGAAGCCACGCTTCAAGATTGTTTTGATCACACGGACTGGAATATGTTCCGTTCAGCCTCAAAGAACAACATCGACCTATACGCTGAAGCGGTGAGGGAGTTTTAAAGAAGTGCATTGGAGATGTTGTACCCACTGTGACTATTAAAACCTACCCTAACCAGAAACCGCGGATGGATGGCGGCATTCACGCAAAACTGAAAGCGCGATCCACCGCATTTAACCATGGAAAGAGGACTGGATATATGGCTGAATATATACAGTGTAGTTGTTCCCTCCTCAAGGCAATCAAATAAGCGAAATGCCGGCCCAGGGACAAGGTGGAGACGCAATTCAACGGCTCAGACACGAGACATACAGTGGGGAGAACAAGTATTTGATACACTGCCGATTTTGCAGGTTTTCCTACTTACAAAGCATGTAGAGGTCTGTAATTTTTATCATAGGTACACTTCAACTGTAAGAGGCGGAATCTAAAACAAAAATCCAGAAAATCACATTGTATGATTTTTAAGTAATTAATTTGCATTTTATTGCATGACTTAAGTATTTGCTACATCAGAAAAGCAGAACTTAATATTTGGTACAGAAACCTTTGTTTGCTATTACAGAGATCATACGTTTCCTGTAGTTCTTGACCAGGTTTGCACACACTGCAGCAGGGATTTTGGCCCACTCCTCCATACAGACCTTCTCCAGATCCTTCAGGTTTCGGGGCTGTCGCTGGGCAATACGGACTTTCAGCTCCCTCCAAAGATTTTCTATTGGGTTCAGGTCTGGAGACTGGCTAGGCCACTCCAGGACCTTGAGATGCTTCTTACGGAGCCACTCCTTAGTTGCCCTGGCTGTGTGTTTCGGGTCGTTGTCATGCTGGAAGACCCAGCCACGACCCATCTTCAATGCTCTTACTGAGGGAAGGAGGTTGTTGGCCAAGATCTCGCGATACATGGCCCCATCCATCCTCCCCTCAATACGGTGCAGTCGTCCTGTCCCCTTTGCAGAAAAGCATCCCCAAAGAATGATGTTTCCACCTCCATGCTTCACGGTTGGGATGGTGTTCTTGGGGTTGTACTCATCCTTCTTCTTCCTCCAAACACGGTGAGTGGAGTTTAGACCAAAAAGCTCTATTTTTGTCTCATCAGACCACATGACCTTCTCCCATTCCTCCCCTGGATCATCCAGATGGTCATTGGCAAACTTCAGACGGGCCTGGACATGCGCTGGCTTGAGCAGGGGGACCTTGCGTGCGCTGCAGGACTTTAATCCATGACGGCGTAGTGTGTTACTAATGGTTTTCTTTGAGACTGTGGTCCAGATCTCATCTGGACAAAAATAATACCTATGTAAGAATGCTGTTCATTGACTACAGCTCAGCATTCAACACCATAGTACCCTCCAAGCTCATCATCAAGCTGGAGGCCCTGGGTCTCAACCCTGCCCTGTGCAATTGGGTCTTGGACTTTGACGGGCCGCCCCCAGGTGGTGAAACAACATCTCCACTTCTCTGACCCTCAACACTGGGGCCCCACAAAGGTGCGTGCTCAGCCCTCTCCTGTACTCCCTGTTTAACCACGACTGCGTGGCCATGCATGCCTCCAACTCAATCATCAAGCTTGTAGATGACACAACATTAGTGGGCTTGATTATCAACAACGATGAGACAGCCTACAGGGAAGAGATGAGGGCAGTGTGTGGGAGTGTGGTGTCAGGAAAACAACCTCTCACTCAACGTTAACAAAACGAGATGATCGTGGACTTCAGGAAACAGCAGAGAGAGCACCCCCTATCCACATCGAAAGGACAGCAGTGGAGAAGGTGGAAAGTTTTAAGTTCCTCGGCGTACACATCACAGACAAACTGAAATGGTCCACTCACACAGACAGTGTGGTGAAGAAGGCTGAAGAAATTTGGCTTGTCACCCAAAACACTGACAAACTTTTACAGATGCACAATCGAGAACATTCTGTCGGGCTGTATCACAGCCTGGTACGGTAACTGCACCGCCCTCAACCGCAAGGCTCTCCAGAGGGTGGTGCGGTCTGCACAACGCATCACCGAGGGCAAAATACCCGCACTCCATGACACCTACAGCTCCCGATGTCACAGGAAGGCCAACAAGATCATCAAAGACAACAACCACCCGAGCCACTGGCTGTTCACCCCGCTATCATCCAGAAGGCGAGGTCAGTAAAGCTGCATCAAAACTGAGACAGAGATTGAAGAACAGCTTCTATCTCAAGGCCATCAGACTGCTCAACAGCAATCACTAACTCAGAGAGGCTGCTGCCTACATTGAGACCCAATCACTGGCCACTTGAATAAATGGATCACTAGTCACTTTAAACAATGCCACTTTAAATAATGCCCCTTTAATAATGTTTACATATCTTACATTACTCATATCACATGTATATACTATATTTTATATCATCTATTGCACCTTGCCTCAGCCGCTCGGCCATCGCTCATCCATATACTTATATGTACATATTCTCATTCACCCCTTTAGATTTGTGTGTGTTAGGTAGTTGTTGGGGAATTGTTAGATTACTTGTTAGATATTACTGCACTGTCGGAACTAGAAGCACAAGCATTTCGCTACACTCACATTAACATCTGCTAACCTTATGTATGTGACCAATAAAATTTGATTTGGATTTGAGAGTAAAGTCAAGAGTGTGTATTTTAGTCATTTTAAATCCTTTGAAACTAAAAATAAAGTTAACATTTACATACAAATATACTTTTAATAAAGGCTTTAGATTTATGGCAGCATAATACAGCATATTATTATAGAATAATATGTGATCATTGCTACAACATCTTTATCATCACTATTATCCTGTATCTTCTGGAATCATGGAAGGAGCACCTAAGAAAGTACTAGGTTTTGGTAGTAGAAGCCCACAGACTAAAGTCCCATGAAGACAAAGTCGGTTTTCTTAAAAGGCAAACAAGGCCATCCATCTCAGATGTACACCTGTATCAGCCCATCTCTGCCAAGGCATCTATCAATAACAGCTCTCTGGACTGCTGATCACAACTGTTGACTGTTGTTCTATTTTAGATGAACAGTAGGGCATGAAAGTTCAGCTGCAAACAGATGCGTATAAAAAAACAACTATGTTAGAACTTCTGGAATCTTTATTTTCTCCTTTTGGGTGAAAACCTACAGGAACTTTTGCCAATTCTAAACTATGACTGACCTTCTCTGGCTTCTGACCCAAGCTGCCTCTTCCTCTCTCCTCTGGAATGGACAGAACCAGAAGGAAAGGTCAACTCCTGAAAGGTGCATCATTGGAGAAAGAGAACAGGGCATCCCTTATCGATTCGTCAATCGATACATCTCTCTCTCTCTACATCTCCAACACCGTGTTTCCAATCTGCTAAATGTAGAGTACAGCCCCCATTGTACTCAGGCATTGGCATAAATCACTTCTTCTGATTGATCCATTTCAGGGTCAGATTTGAATTTAAGGTATTTTCAGATTTGATTAAACAGATAGAGAGAGGATAACAGTGGGGAGAGAGAGAGGATAGAGAGAGAGAGAGAGAGAGAGAGAGAGAGAGAGAGAGAGAGAGAGAGAGAGAGAGAGAGAGGGTAACAGTGGGGAAAGACAGAGGGAGGCGGTGTCAAAGGGCAGTAGGCTGAATTTGAACGCATGCCGACACCGTAGACTCGTGTGCAGGAGACTGTGGCGTTACCTCTACACCAGCCAGGCCACAACGGGTCAGAATTTTGACACATTTCAGAGTAAGAATCAATGCAGAATAAAACATTCACTACCTCTCAACGTGAAGAAAAGCATCCCCAAAGCATCCCCAATCTGGGAAAAATCATCTGGGAGTTTTAAACAAGTTCTTTTTGACCCAAATTCAAGCAGATGCCTATTGGGCTGCATTGAGTTGTGTCGGTGCACCAGTTAGCCGGAAACAGGCAAAACATGGGTTGGGAGTCCATTTAGTATGAAGAGTGAACACACAGGCTGTGGGGTTGCACAATTATTTTACACTTGCCGAGTAAACTTTTTCATGCTCCATGCCAGTGGCATTCTGTGTTTTGATGTGTGTGTGGGAGTGTGTTGACCTTGAACTGATACCAAAGCAGCTATTGTCAACAATTCAGAGGAGCACAACAGTCTGTCTTTTATTTCTCTCTCACTGCTATACTTCCTTTGCACACATCGATTCCCTCTGAACCCCTTCCCGTTTGTTCAAAAACACTTTTTCTCTACGCTCGTCTCTCCTTACTGTTCCACACGTTACATTTTAGTCATTTAGCAGACACTCTTATCCAGATCGACTTACACGAGCAATTAGGGTTAAGTGCCTTGCTCAAGGGCACATTGGCAGATTTTTCACCGAGTCGGCTTGGGGATTCAAACCAGCGACCTTTCGGTTACTGGCCCAACGCTCTAAACGGCTAGACTACCTGCCACTCCTCTTCTCTACATTCCTCCGCTCTCTCTCTATCCATCTCTCATTCTTGGGGGCTCAGCGATTGTTCTTGTTATCGTGGGACGGGTTGTGAAAAATGAGGCAGGTGGTAGCGATTTATCAAAGATTGAGGTTCGCGCAGTGCGGTGGTGTTCTGGGGGAAAGGAGGAGGAGGAAGGGAAAAGAAGGGATGACAGGGTTTTTCGTTCCTGAGGCCAAGCATGATGAAACGATTGCGGAGCCACTCTGCCGCATCAAACAGACAGGTAGATACTAGATTGGGGGTCTCCTCCCGCTGATTTGCCTGGCATCAGCTTCTCTCCCCTTACACCCCCCACCCATCCCTCATCCCCCGCCTCTCCAGGTTGCGGTACAAAATGCTCATCTCCCTCCCTCTCTTTTTATTCACTGTGTTTCGCCTCTGTCTATTCGGGTGGAAATTGATGACAGAGTAGTAGTAGAAAAGGCAAGAGATGGATAGTTGGAAAGATGGACAACTCTCCCTCCCTCCCCATCTCTCTCTTTTTTGTGTCTTTGATTGCGCAGTCCCAGTGCGTGTTGGGGAAGAGAGGCATGGAGGCAGGCGCCGGGTATCCTGCCAACCCTCTTTCTGTCTGCCAGGAAGGACCCAGATGCCTGCTGCTGCCTCTGGCACACTGTGCTACTCTAGTCTACACTCAATGGGCCTCATATAGAGGGAGGGGTGGGAAAGAGAGGAGGGGGCAGAGGGGCAATGGAAATAACCAGAGGGGGGAGGGAGGGAGAAAGAAAGAGAAATGGGGCAGACGGAGAGAAAAAGAGAATGGGAAGAGAGAAAGGAAGAGAAATGAGGAGAGTTAAAGGCGAGAGAAAGAAAGAGGAGAAATGAGAGAAATGTAAGTGAGGACAGCAGATAAGATAAAGAGACACAGGAGAAACAAAAGAAGGATGAGAGAGAGAGGATGGGAGTATCCTTCAGGTTATTCCTATTTGGAGATCAAACCCCCTCATCATGTCTTCGGCTTCAACATCAAAAGGAACACTCACCTTTTGCCCTTATCAGACAAGCACAATAACATCCATGTAACTGTCAGGATTTGAACCCTGTTCTCCCACGGGAGAAGCCAACGTCTTGACCTTTGGACCAAGAGAACATTTCCTTTTGGCTTGAGGGCTGACACTGATCTTCAAGTCGAAGGTCCACCACGTGACAATGAGAAACCATGACTAAACAAGCACACACTTTTCTTGTCTAATTAAAAAGGTGTGTTGTCACTGAACTGTATTTTATTTGTGCATCTGAATCCCTGGGGAAATTCAAATTCATATATACCATCATGCCAGTGTTTTATCATTAAATGCAGCAGTTTTTATCTCAACATCAAACAATTTCTGGGTAACAATTAAATACCTTATTGTTTTCAATTATAATGGTTAAAAATAAACAGAGGCAGAGAGATTATGAACTCCCTTTCTTATTGGTTTATTAACTAATTTACCACCTGGTGATGTCACCAGGCAGACCAAAATTCCATCCCACCAAAACAGGCTGACCTTTCAGGCTGTCTTTTCAAACAGCTCTTACACTAAAAGGGCATTATCATAATTTTCACAATTTCACAGTATTATTCCAACCTGACCGTGTGGAACTATATATAAAACACAGGGAAATCTCATTTTTTGACTGCACTGGCCTTTAAATAATCCAAAAGAATCCCTACTTTCACCAAGAAGTTTTCTTATTAATTAGTTATCCTCCTCCCTGCCGAGTCTATTCATCTCCACAACATTTCCCTGACATTTTGGAGATCAGTGGGAAAGGGCAGCAGTGTGTATATCAGCATGAACCTAATTGAAAACTTCAACTCATTTAATTTAGTTTAACCTGAGGTCCCCAGTTATTGGTTAGGACTGGGGTAATGGAGGAGGATAGAGGGAAATGATTGGTTAAGAAATCACAGCATTGGGAAGCATCCATCAGTTCTGGGAGGGAAGAGCTGTACAGGTCTGTGAGGGACTATCGGTAATGTTACCGTGGTGATCAATGAGGATAAATACAAGAGACATTTTTTTCCCCCGCCTCGGATGGGTCACATGATCAGAAAATACTCAGGGTTCTTGTTTGTAAAAGCTTAAGTAGATGAAAAAGCTAAACTCGGGTACGAATGCACACACACACACACCTACCTCAAACCACTACAATAGCTCCCTCCCATCTGCATTGAATTCCTGTCCTCCATTTCTCCCCGTCTCCGCTCCTGTCGTCCCTCTCCTCCCCTCAGATCCCTTCATCTTCTCTCCTGCTGATCCATCTATCATCCCGTCCTCTCTCTGTCAGAATCCTATTGCTTTCCTGCCAAGCTTTCTCTCCCTCCAGCATGAGTCAGTGAGAGAGGCGCTTATTCCCTTTGCCTTGCAGGGGGCTATGAGGGGGCTGTGAGAGACAACCGGAGGCTCACAGTCCAGAGGCTAACAGAGGAATGGGTACTACAGCTCTACCCAGTGGTCCAGGGGATGATAGGCTCAGAGTATCTAACAGAGGAATGGGTACTACAGCTCTACCCAGTGGTCCAGGGGATGATAGGCTCAGAGTATCTAACAGAGGAATGGGTACTACAGCTCTACCCAGTGGTCCAGGGATGATAGGCTCAGAGTATCTAACAGAGGAATGGGTACTACAGCTCTACCCAGTGGTCCAGGGGATGATAGGCTCTGGGTATCTAACAGAGGAATGGGTACTACAGCTCTACCCAGTGGTCCAGGGGATGATAGGCTCTGGGTATCTAACAGAGGAGCACATTTTCTGTAATGGGATTCCATTGAGATAGAGACTGTGGACTTCAAGGGAGACCGGTTATGGGAAGGGAGCACGACGATTCTCTGCCTAACCACCACAAGAAACCCGTGGAGTGCAATCGTAGAAGTATCCATGATCAATTTTCTTGAATTACTTTAATCTAAACCTGGAGATCCTATTGAGATAGAGCACAATGCTTCTCTGACTAAACTCTATAAGAAGGCTACAGTGCAGGGTTAGGCAATCGTACCAAGTATTTAAAAGCCTGCGCTTATACTGGCCCTCGCAGAGTAAGATTACCCACCATCCCTGTTAGTAGAGAAATGGCATGGGATAAACTTAAGACAGAGGCCTCCACTGATGAATAAAGCAACAGGAAGACCGAAACCCTAACCATATTGCCACTGCTAGAAACCACTACTGATCCATGACGCACCAAATCCTCCCCATTTTCTGGTCACCCACCATGTCGGAGACAGTAGCATACTGTACAGTTAGAGGGGTTGAGCACACTCCAGCCCTCATCAGAACAGTGCCAGAACCAGAGGTTCCGTGCTCGACCTCTGGGCTGGGGAAAGTCCCACTACAGTAGTACAGAGGACGGAAAATATCTGCCCTGCAATAGCTGATCCACAGAAGTTTTTAAGTGGAAGGGAGTGAGGGGAGGTTTTAAAGGGGAAGGGAGATAAGGGAGTTAAAAGCCTGGAGATTCAGAGAAGGGCAGCTTTGCTCACTCGGCAAAACCTTCCCGTCTCTTTTCCCTTTGTTGAAAGAATGATCAAAAGAGGACGAGGGGTGAGAGAGAGCATCGCTCCCGCCATGGGGGAGTTCAAAGGGGGATAACTTTGGAATGTCAGAATACGGGCTGCATTTCAAATGGGTGTTAGGTTGTGTGTGTCCAGTGGATGCATGCATCTCTCTGTGTATGTGTGTGTGTGTATGTATGCGTGTGACTAAGCAAGAGTGTGCAAGTGTCCTCTAGACGTGCACGTCTCTATGTGTATCTGTATGTGTGCGCGTGCCGGTACTGTACTGTAACTGGGCATGCGAACATCCTTTGCATCCCATATGACTCTTGAAGCGCTGGAGCTTTGATGACTCACTTAAAGGAGGGGATGATGGGGCACTGGCTGTTGTCTGGGAGGATGATCTCTGGATCTAAGACTGCCTTAGCCTTCCGTCCTTCTTTCTTCCCCCTCTCCCTCCCTCGCTCCATCCGAGGAGCTCTCACCTCACACCAGTGGCTCCTCAGAGGGGGAGGATCATCCTACTCAGTGAATTTCATAAAAATAGTGAAACATTCAAAAAAACATACTTTTCAGATAAAACTACACTAAATATATTCACATCCCCAAATAACTGATTAAAACATACTGTTATGCAATGAAGGTCTACAGTAGCCTCAACAGCACTCTGTAGGTTAGAACCATAGTCGGAGGACAGCTAGTTTCCTTCCTCCTCTGGGTACATTGACTTCAATACAAAACCTTGGAGGCTCATGGTTCTCAACCCAGACTTACACAGTAATTATGACAACTTCCGGAGGACGTCCTCCAACCTATCAGAGCTCTTGCAGTACTAACTAATATCTTCTCCATCCAATCAAAGGATCAGAGAATTAATCTAGTACTGAAAGCATAAGCTACAGCTAGCTAGCACTGCCGTGCATAAAATGTGGTGAGTAGTTGACTTAAAGAGAGAGAAAGACAATAGTTAAACAGTTGTGAACAAATTATCTTGTTCAAAAATTAAGGAGAAGCAGCAGAGAGAGAGCTAGCTATATTTTATTGTATTTTCTTTCTTCTTAGTTCACCTTTCACTTAGTTAGCTAATGCAGCTAGCTTACTCAACCACCTGACTCAAACAGAGGAATGCTATTTATGTTAGCTAGCTGGCTAAGGATATCCAACAATGCAACTCTTCCAAGTCAAGGTAAGCTTTCGGTTTTGATTATTTATTGCCACCGGGGTTTGTCGGTGTAACTGCATGCTGTACATACACTGTACTGCGTGATTGTACACATGGATTGGATTGTGAGTTTATTAACGCGTTAGGTCTAGTTTGTTAATAAAGTGACAATGGTGTAGGCTGTCTATCGGTTAGCGGTATGAAGGTTTGGCTTGGAGAGGTTTTTGCACCTGGTCACAGACAGCTGTTGTGTTGTGCACTGAAGTCCACAAGCGAAGGGAAAAGGTGAGAGGAGGAGAGCGTGTAGATGTGAGAAGGAATTATACAACGAGCAAAGTGATGATGCTGTATGTGGCTGCTATGAAAGCGAACTGTGTGTGCGGGTGATCAGGGTGTATTTTTTCCGCAGATTCTGTTGCAAAATGTTTCTTAAACGAACGAACGCAAACGGAATGAAACGGGGAGGGACCTACCTACATTTGTCCAAAATAAACTCTTGTTTAAGCAAACTGTTTGGACTAATGATTACACCCCAGATCAGGTAGATGCAGCCAAGAGTGTGCACGGTGGTATTAAATGAGTCACTGTCTGCCACATTGATTACTCCAATTTATCTCACGAACCTGTGCACCTACATCCTCTCCCTAATCTTGAACGGCACAAACCGCCACACACCCCCTTTTCTTCCCTCCCTCTCTCCATTCCTCCCTCTTTCAGAGCTCAACCCCAGGTGGTCCCACTGGCTCACCTCCCACCCCTCCCCCTGCAGAAAGGCTGTCCTGGGATAACACTAGTGCCTGGTATACCCTCTGTAAGGACATTAAGGGCTCAGCACTGGGCTGGCAGCCTGGCACAGATCCAAAGAGTGCACAGAGACACACAGCGAGACAGAGAGTCAGAGAGACAGACAGACAGACAGAGAAAAGGAGTCACATCAATACCAGCAATATATCTGTTTGAAATGGGACTGTGTTTTATCTCCCTCCACAGCATTGGGGACTGCAAAAGTGTTATTATTTGTAAGCCACGGCAAATGCCTGCAATGAGTGCTTTACCTCTGTGTGTGTGTCTGCTGAAACACCTCCCCACCTCCTCTATGCTCAGGTGTCTGCAGCAGTTGGGAAGTGGACACGCAGGTACTCTCTGGAGCGCATGTCCGCCTGCAATCCCAAAACGATAGCAGAGGGGTTTTAACTTCTGCTGCCGTCAACAACACCGATTAGGCCTCTCGTCTTCCCACTGTCATAAAACCGCACACCTGTGTATTCTGCAATATCTCGGTGAATGTTTGAGTTATGACACCACACTTCAACTTAGAATCCCCTGTCCTCCCCCGCATAGGATTAGAAGAAAGCAGCCTAAAACAAATCAACAACAAGAACACACAAAGATCTGCTGCGTGCTTCATCTCGACATGACAATGCTAACCATTCATCCATCAAATTGCTTTAAAAACTCATCTAGAACTGTTTATTTGATTTCCGACCTGCCTTTGTTCTTGCTACGTGACTCAGTAAGAGTCGTGGATTGTGTGTGTGTGTGAGATTTGTTTGTGCGTGTGCGGTTGTGCTTTAAGTCATGGATGGTATAAGGTAGGTATGAGGATTTAGAATGAAAGGGGGTTTAGAATGTGTTTGGTAATGAATGTGTGGCCTTGGTAAAACCCAGTGTCAGTTACCTTAATGAGAACAGTCAGAGTGTGAATTCCACTGGGGATTTTTTCTTCTCTCTCTATCAATCAGCAAGGACCTGAGTCACTCCATTTTACAGCTGAAGCCCCTGAATTACCCAGCGCCCGCATGAAAACATGTGTACACATACGCTGGCACATAGACAGACACTGTGCAGACACACAAAAGAAACAACCGTGGTGAACACGCACTCAAACAGATCTTAAAATACCCCAAAAAACTTCACATCACAAAAACATCATAAAAGACCAGTGTTAAACTTTGATACATCTGGAGTCTGCTCCAGTAGCTGTTGGTGTGGCGCGGGGCACGCAGAAATAACAGGTGGGTTCCAACTTCCTCATTATCATAACTTCCCATAGCACTCTGTCACGCCCTGACCATAGAGAGCCCTTGATTGTGTGACTGGGGGGTTATCTAGTATATCTATTTCTATGTTGGTGCTGTTTATCGTTGCCTCTGATTGGGGATCATATTTAGGTAGCTATTTCCCCACCTGTGTTTTGTGGGATATTGATTGTTTGTTAGTGTGTTTGGGCACTACGTCCTCACGGTCTTTGTAAGTTTTATTATTTTGTTTTGTTAGTTTTCACTTAAATAAATATGTGGAACTATACTCGCACTGCGCCTTGGTCCGCTCATTTCCAAGACCGTGACACACTCAGCGAAGCACAGAGACAACACTCGGCTGATTTGTCACTGCTTTGGATGGGAGTGGGAGAGAATGGAGATGTGGATGATGCATTGGCGTGTGGTTGACAGAGGGAGAGGTGGAAGGTAGAAAAGGTCGTGGCAACAGAAAGGAAGGGATCTGATTGAAGCTTTGTCCACCAGTCTCCCGTTGTCACCCGTAGAGCTCTTACACTGGGCACAGGACAGCTCAGCTGTGGACCTTGGCATTGGCACCATCTCACACAAACATGTACACACACTCACACACTCACACACGCACACTCGCATGCATGCAGACATGTTTACGCACACACACGTGGCATGCATGCACGCACACTCTCCTCTCGAACTCTGCGCCCTGGCCTCGTTCCACTGGCCTGAGGCACGGATATTGCTTCCCCCTACAGCAGTTTGTCTGGCTAGACTCTTCCTCACTCCCGCCATCCCTCTCCCTCTCTTTACTCCTCCAGTGGGACTGGGTTTCTGGTTCGAGCTGAAAATGTCAAACAGAAATATATTAACATTTAGAAAACCTGAGGGCTTCAACAAGCAGGACCGTTTAATGCTGCAGTAGTATCGCCCCCACCCTCAGAAAGAAAGCACACCTGCGGAGGGAAATCGTTCAAAGCAACTTCTTTTTTTCTGCCATATTATGAATATGAACTATTTCGGGCAATATTTCACACATGACAAAATATTAATAACGGGTGATATTTGCTCAGGGGTAAAACGCAAGTTGTGTGGCGTGTAGGCTAGTTCAAATCCCTGGTAAGACCGTAGCTGGACACACGGCGCACTTGGGCATGATGCACTCAAGTAAATAGTCAAGTGGTGAGTCACATCTCCGAGCCTTTGTCAAGAAATCTTACCGTACACCCTGACCACCCGCTCCAGTAGAACACATGGCATCCACTAAACACACTAACCACCTTAAAGTGAGATGCATTTGTCGCACTCAATCCCCATCCACGATAACACAGCAGGAAGAGGACAGAAGTTAGTGTGATGACTCTGCCGGTGTAATTCCTCATAGTTAGTGTCTAGCCTCTCTCCTGCATTGTGTGTTTTCTGCGTCTGCACTGTCATTTGTTTCCATCGAGGAGATCAAATGTACTGGATACAGGACCTGGGTTCAAATACTATTTGAAATCATTTCAAAGCTGAGCTTGATTGAGCTTGCCTGGATCAATGGACCAATAGAACAGTCCAAGAAAATTATTCTCGCCCATCTGACACTCCAGGCAGGCGTGTTTGACCCCAGGTCTGCAGTAGACTGAATGTGTTTGGGTTTGAACCCAGGTCTGCGGTAGACTGAACGTGTTTGGGTTTGAACCCAGGTCTGCAGTAGACTGAATGTGTTTGGGTTTGAACCCAGGTCTGCAGTAGACTGAACGTGTTTGGATTTGAACCCAGGTCTGCAGTAGACTGAATGTGTTTGGGTTTGAACCCAGGTCTGCAGTAGACTGAATGTGTTTGGGTTTGAACCCTGGTCTGCAGTAGACTGAACGTGTTTGGGTTTGAACCCTGGTCTGCAGTAGACTGAACGTGTTTGGGTTTGAACCCAGGTCTGCAGTAGACTGAACGTGTTTGGGTTTGAACCCAGGTCTGCAGTAGACTGAACGTGTTTGGATTTGAACCCAGGTCTGCAGTAGACTGAATTTGTTTGGGTTTGAACCCAGGTCTGCAGTATACTGAATGTGTTTGGGTTTGAACCCAGGTCTGCAGCAGACTGAATGTGTTTGGGTTTGAACCCAGGTCTGCAGCAGACTGAATGTGTTTGGGTTTGAACCCAGGTCTGCAGCAGACTGAATGTGTTTGGGTTTGAACCCAGGTCTGCAGTAGACTGAATGTGTTTGGGTTTGAACCCAGGTCTGCAGTAGACTGAACGTGTTTGGGTTTGAACCCAGGTCTGCAGTATACTGAATGTGTTTGGGTTTGAACCCAGGTCTGCAGTATACTGAATGTGTTTGGGTTTGAACCCAGGTCTGCAGTAGACTGAATGTGTTTGGGTTTGAACCCAGGTCTGCAGTAGACTGAACGTGTTTGGGTTTGAACCCAGGTCTGCAGTAGACTGAATGTGTTTGGGTTTGAACCCAGGTCTGCAGTATACTGAATGTGTTTGGGTTTGAACCCAGGTCTGCAGTATACTGAATGTGTTTGGGTTTGAACCCAGGTCTGCAGTAGACTGAATGTGTTTGGGTTTGTTTTGGTGGGTGGGTGTTGTTAATGTGTCAACAGACAGAAACACAAAGCTCTGTGGGGTTGAATTATTCAAAGGAGAGGGGAGAGAGAGGGTGAGGGAAGGACAGCAATAGATTGGAGGGGGGAGAGAAAGAGAGAAAGGGAGAGAGACAGATATATGCTGAGAAATGTGACAGGCATGCGCACCCACACAGACACATTAACAAAGAGAGTGAGAGAGACACAATAGGCATGAGTTTCTGTAAGCAAACTGTGTGTGTAGCTGCTGCAGTAGGAAGAGAGAGACGCCCACAACACACACAACACAGATTAAAGCCTTCCCTTTAAACAAACACAGAGGCCAGAGTCTCAGCGGGGACACCGGCACACAAAACTACCATCAGCATCCCTTTACCTCGGTCTACAAAGACCAACCACGGCCCACCGCTAACGCTACCTTCAACAATCGCTCACATTGAAATTCCATTTGTTACGGCAACAACCTGGGGAGAAGCAACGCTGATTTAGCATTTCCTGTTGATTCAGATGCAGAGCAGAGTAATGGATGAGTATCTCAGCTCGGGGCTCTCAGGGCCGCGGGAAACACAATGTTACAGGGCAGGTGTGATGAGCAGAGCAGATATAGGCATAGAGTTATGGTAGAACTAGAACGACCACTCAGAGTGGAGCTCCTGTTCGGCCACCCAGATTGGAGCTCCTGTTCGGCCACCCAGAGTGGAGCTCCTGTTCGGCCACCCAGAGTGGAGCTCCTGTTCGGCCACCCAGAGTGGAGCTCCTACTGTAGCGATGAACTCCTACCGGAATCATGACATTTACACTGCCGAGGCAAAACTTCCATAAAAAATATTGCCTTTCGGTACATATCTGCTGTTGAATAGAACGACTACCTCACTAGAGCAGCAAGGCATTGATTGTTTGAGGCGTTTTTCACCAGGTCTACCCTTTTAACGTCGTGACCCTGTCTGCAGGACTTTGTGTGACACTGGACACATCGGTGTGCTTTGCCTTGGCAACAATTCACCCCTTTGGGTACAGTAAAGCTTAACTAAATTGAATTGATTACTACTACTAGTCCTAACTGATTGGCAATGGTCAGTGCCACAAGACTGGCGCTGTTCCTGAGCTGCAGTAATCAACTTCCCTGGTGAGCCCTCCTTCCTCCCTAAAGGAAAGAGAGTAGAGTAGTGTTATGTCTTTAGCATTAGTTCCTTGTTGTCCATTAACACTTTGTGTCTTCCTGTCACTTAGTATGGATTTCTGCTGTCCGGAGATAATTACCAGACAAGCGGATATGGCCTGAGAGAGCGAGAGATAGAGAGCGAGAGCGAGACACACACACAGGGTCCACTGGGAGTGTGAATGGTACGGTGTTAAGCACTATACGGCCTGCCTGGCCTCCGTCATCATTAGGTGAAAGGACTACTACTGTCCATTAGCTTTGTTTGTGGCCTCATTAGGAAAGGCTAGGAAGAAGGGAGTGTGTGTGTGTGTGGTGTGTGGTGTGTTATTGACACAGACTTGTCGATCTTCCTCTCAGGGCTCTAAGAGTGTTAACTCATGGAAAAGGGTGAAGGTCTGCAATGGACTACGCTGTCTCCTGCTTCCTCAGCGACTGAGACGAATATGCGTGAGTGGCTGAGTGTATGAGCAAGTGACTGTGCATCACATTGACATCAATGAGTGTATTTGCACGGTGAGTCTAGGAGAGTTTCAAAGTGTGTGTGAGCGTGAGTGGGTGAGACGGAGAGCTTCGTCACGTCCGTGTAACAGCGTGCGTTCCTCCGCACTCAACGCACGGTGCACACAGACTCTGCTGCAGTGCCTTGCCTCTGCCTTCAGCCCGCTGCACCATCAACTCCTCACTGCAGACTCCAACCATGATGTCACCTCTCTCTTTCATCTCTCTCTCTCGCGCTCTCTTAACTGTAGAGATCAGACAGACTGAGGGGTTTTTCTTTCTCTCGGCTTTAACAGGTACAGTGAGGAGGGGGAGGGGAGAGAGGAAGGCAGGAGAATAGAGGAGAGGAAAGAAAAGAGGAGAAGAGGGGAGAAGATGAAAGAAGGGAAGTGGAAGAAAAGATAGGAGAGGAGAGGAGGAATGGAAAAAGAGGCAAGGGGTTTAAGTTTACATTCTGAACAGGTGCCACTGCAACCTAGTTAAAATTATTTTGCTACAGTATGAACCCCAACCCATCTCACATGAACGGTCTACATACCCAGCTCCTTAACCCAACCTGTCAACCCAAATCCCTACTTCCGGTGCCCCAAACACCTCATTAACGTACACGCTCCAATTTGTCCCTCTTCCTGAATGCATAAACGATGCCTGTGCCCTTATTTGGCAAACCCCCGCCACCTGCTCCTGTGTTTGGGTCCCAACAGTAAACTGCAATTAAACGCTGAGGAGCAGGAGCATATTGTTGTTTCCACAGCACAAGAAAACTTGGCAACCTGTCGCTGCTGGCTCTGAGCTATCATCAGTGTGTGTGTGTGTGTGTGTGTGTGTGTGTGTGTGTGTGTGTACACGTGTTTGAGTGCTGGCTGGCAGCAGTACAGCTTATCAAGGGTCAACGTTGATGACCGTCTGGAGACAGAGAGAGGTGTAGAGAGAGATGTAGAGAGAGAGAGGTGTAGAGAGAGAGGCAGAGAGAGGTGTAGAGAGAGAGGCAGAGAGAGGTGTAGAGAGAGAGGCAGAGAGAGGTGTAGAGAGAGAGGCAGAGAGAGGTGTAGAGAGAGGCAGAGAGAGAGGTGTAGAGAGGCAGAGAGAGGTGTAGAGAGAGAGGCAGAGAGAGGTGTAGAGAGAGAGGCAGAGAGGTGTAGAGAGAGAGGCAGAGAGAGGTGTAGAGAGAGAGGCAGAGAGAGGTGTAGAGAGAGAGGCAGAGAGAGGTGTAGAGAGAGAGGCAGAGAGAGGTGTAGAGAGAGAGGCAGAGAGAGGTGTAGAGAGAGAGGCAGAGAGAGGTGTAGAGAGAGAGGCAGAGAGAGGTGTAGAGAGAGAGGCAGAGAGAGGTGTAGAGAGAGAGGCAGAGAGAGGTGTAGAGAGAGAGGCAGGGAGAGGTGTAGAGAGAGAGGCAGAGAGAGGTGTAGAGAGAGAGGCAGAGAGAGAGGTGTAGAGAGAGAGGCAGAGAGAGGTGTAGAGAGGCAGAGAGAGGTGTAGAGAGAGGCAGAGAGAGGTGTAGAGAGAGAACGAGATAGACAAAGACAGATACGTGAGATGAACCAATAAAGTGGGGAATGAGAGACGAGGGAGAGAGTTGAAGAGGGGGAGAGAGTTGAAGAGAGGGAGAGAGTTGAAGAGAGGGAGAGAGTTGAAGAGAGGGAGAGAGTTGAAGAGAGGGAGGGAGAGAGTTGAAGAGAGGGAGGGAGAGAGTTGAAGAGAGGGAGGGAGAGAGTTGAAGAGAGGGAGAGAGAGATACGAAGAGAGGGAGAGAAAGATACGAAGAGAGGGAGAGAGTTGAAGAGAGGGAGAGAGTTGAAGAGAGGGAGAGAGTTGAAGAGAGGGAGAGAGTTGAAGAGAGGGAGAGAGTTGAAGAGAGGGAGAGAGAGGTACGAAGAGAGAAAGAACAGAGCGGTTATCTCTCTGCCAGTCCCCTTGCTCTCAGCGATGTCCAGGTTCAATCTTATTGGACGAACCCCCAGCACCCACTAAACACATTAGCACACTCACTGATTAAATGAACACACACACACAGGAGGATATGAGTTAGCCAAGGATACACTACTGCTGCAGCTCTCCTGGCAATATACTGAGAATAGAGGTGTGAAATGCTGTGTGTGTGTGTGTGGGGTGTGTGTGTGTGTGTGTGCCGACTGCAGTGGAGAAAAATGACAGTGAAAGACAGAGAGGGTAGAGAGAGCGAGAGAGCGAACGAGAGATAGAGAGAGGGAAAGAAAGAGAAAGTGAGTGAGCATGTTTATGTGCATGTGTGTGTGTGAGAGCACTGGGTGCAGTGCAGGGCTGTTTTTGACAGCAGCACAGTGTGTAAGGCAGATGAGTTATGCCACCACACATTTCTCTAAGGGAACAGCACAGTCTAGTGGCAGGAATGCAAAATAACACTAACAGACTGCAGGTGGAGATGAGCATAAAGTTAGAAAGAGAGCCAGCCCACCCTGTTTTTGCCATTATAAACTTCAATGGCGCTGCCCATGCTACAACAGGCTTTGTGGCAAGTGCGGCCTCTATCCCTCTCTATGAGAGAAGCATAGACAGACAGGTTAACTTCACATGGTGTCCCGTGTCCAGCAAACCGTATTGATTTGCTCTGTTCCTCCCAGCCATTTGACATTTAACAGGGTTCATCACAGTTGGCTTTCATTGATCGGACTGACTTCTAATCTGGTGGCTCTTTTCGTATGCGTGTGTGCATGTGTATGTGTGAGAATGTGTATGTGTTTGACTCTGTGTGTGTCTGTGTGTGTGTGTGTGTGTGTGTGTGTGTGTGTGTGTGTGTGTGTGTGTGTGTGTACCTGTCTGATAGGCTCTGGGACACGGTGCAGGAGTGTGTGAGGCGCAGGTCCGTGTCCAGGCTGATCTTGTGGCCCACTGAAACATACACTGGTTTGGTACTGCTGTCAGGACTACGCTTGGCCTAGAAAGAAAGAGGACGAAAAGGGATGGAGCGAGAGAGAGGAGAAACAGACAGAGGAGAGACTGTATGCTTAGAACTACTGATTACGTGTTTGTGTGCAAACGGTGAACGTGTGTGGAGTCTAACCCTCCCCAGCACTTTTCCTGAGTCGGTAGTCAGAGGGAAGCTGTCTCCTCCATTCTGCAATGAAGCAATCTGAGGAGGAGGAGTGGAGTCAGACCATCCTTCATCCACACTACTACTGTCCGTCTGTCTGTGCGTCTCACTTTCTCTCTGTCTGTGCGCGGGTGTATTTTTCTTGCAATATCAAAGTCTTTCTCTCTCCCATCTCCTCGGTCTCTCTTTTCTTCGAGGGGAGGATGAGGCCCTGACATGTTCTTCACAGCCCCGTCAGCCATGTTCCTGTCTTTCTCACAAGGCAACATACTAGTAGCTGTCTTGTTCCCTTCCTGGTAATATACTATGTATAAACTCAGCAAAAAAAGAAATGTCTCTTTTTCAGGACCCTGTCTTTCAAAGATAATTCGTAAAAATCCAAATAACTTCACAGATCTTCATTGTGAAGGGTTTAAACACTGTTTCCCATGCTTGTTCAATGAACCATAAACAATTAATGAACATGCACCTGTGGAACGGTCGTTAAGACACTAACAGCTTACAGACGGTAAGCAATTAAGGTCACAGTTATGAAAACTTAGGACACTAAAGAGGCCTTTCTACTGACTCTGAAAAACACCAAAAGGAAGATGCCCAGGGTCCCTGCTCATCTGCGTGAACGTGCCTTAGACATGCTGCAAGGAGGCATGAGGACTGCAGATGTGGCCAGGCCAATAAATTGCAATGTCCGTACTGTGAGACGCATAAGACAGCGCTACAGGGAGACAGGACGGACAGCTGATTGTCCTCGCAGTGGCAGACCATGTGTATCAAAAAAAGATCAAATTGTACACAATGTATAATGGCGGATGGTTATATGCAGGCCTCAACCACTACCCTGAGAGCACTTGATTCCGTGTATCATGCAGCCCTCAGGTCTAACACATCATTGTGATCTCTACAGCGCTGTTGGCTGGTCATCATTGACCTTGCGTAGGCTTAAACAGTGGAATAAACTGATTTATAAGGCCATATTGGGTAAAATGCCATTTTATCTCTGTTCTTTTTTAGTCAGGTCGGTAAATAAATATAAATTACGGTCCCATTCTCATTTGCTTCTAACAGTACCAAAAATTAGAACAGGTCATGGTAGAAACAGTTTTAGTTACTTAGCTCCGTTGTCCTGGAATTCTCTCCTGAATATTAAAAAATTTGATGATCTAGTTTCGTTGATGGAGTTTAAAACACTTGATCGATGAATATATCATAGAAGAGTGTAATTGTCCTTAGGCCAGCTTTTTTTAGTCAAGACTTTCGTGTTTTTAACGTTAAATGTTTTTGTTGTACTGTATGTGTGTTTATAGTTTTGTTTAACGTTGTGTTAGTGTATGTAAGTTGTTTTGTCTGAAACGTTGTTCCCCCTGCTGCTATTGGACCAGGTCTCTCTTGGAAAAGAGATGTTATCTCAATGAGAAAAACCTGGATAAATAAAGGTAAAAAAACAACAAAAAACAACACCTGCACAGGATCGGTACATCCGAACATCACACCTGCGGGACAGGTACAGGATGGCAACAACAATTACCCGAGTTACACCAGGAACGCACAATCCCTCCATCAGTGCTCAGACTGTCCACAATAGGCTGAGAGAGGCTGGACTGAGAGCTTGTAGGCCTGTTGTAAGGTAGGTCCTCACCAGACATTACCGGCAACAACGTCGCCTATGGGCACAAACCCACCGTCGCTGGACCAGACAGGGCTGGCAAAAAGTGCTCTACACTGACGAGTCGCAGTTTTGTCTCACCAGGGGTGATGGTCGGATTCGCGTTTATCGTCGAAGGAATGAGCGTTACACCGAGGACTGTACTCTGAGCGGGATCGATTTGGAGGGTCCGTCATGGTCTGGGGCGGTGTGTCACAGCATCATCAGACTGAGCTTGTTGTCATTGCAGGCAATCTCAATGCTGTGAGTTACAGGGAAGACATCCTCCTCCCTCATGTGGTACCCTTCCTGCAGGCTCATCCTGACATGACCCTCCAGCATGACAATGCCACCAGCCATACTGCTTGTTCTGTGCGTGATTTCCTGCAAGACAGGAATGTCAGTGTTCTGCCATGGCCAGCGACGAGCCCGGATCTCGAGCACGTCTGGGACCTGTTGGATCGGAGGGTCAGGGCTAAGGCCATTCCCCCCAGAAATGTCCGGGAACTTGCAGGTGCCTTGGTGGAAGAGTGTGGTAACATCTCACAGTAAGAACTGGCAAATCTGGTGCAGTCCATGAGGAGGAGATGCACTGCAGTACTTAATGCAGCTGGTGGCCACACCAGATACTGACTGTTACTTTTGATTTTGACCCCCCCTTTGTTCAGGGACACATTATTCAATTTATCTTAGTCACATGTCTGTGGAACTTGTTCAGTTTATGTCTCAGTTGTTGAATCTTGTTATGTTCATACAAATATTTACACATGTTAAGTTTGCTGAAAATAAACGCAGTTGACAGTGAGAGGTTTCTTTTTTTGCTGAGTTTAGTATGTGGACACCCCTTAAAATGAGTGAATTCGGCTATTTCAGCCACACAGTGTATAAAATTGAGCACACAGCCATGCATTCGCCATAGATTAGAATGGCATTACTGAAGAGCTCACTGACTTTCAACACGGCACCGTCATAGGATGCCACCTTTCCAAAAAGTCAGTCTGTCAAATTTCTGCCCTGCTAGAGCTGCCCCGGTCAACTGTAAGTGCTGTTATTGTGAAGTGGAAACGTCTAGGAGCACCAACGGCTCAGCCGCGAAGTGGTAGGCCACACAAGCTCACAGAACGGGACCGCCGAGTAATGAAGTGTGTAAAAATCATCTGTCCTTGGTTGCAACACTCACTACCGAGTTCCAAACTGCCTCTGGAAGCAACAAGCACAAGAACTGTTCGTCAGGAAATGGGTTTCCATGGCCAAGCAGCCACACACAAGCCTAAGATCACCTTGTGCAATGCCAAGCGTTGGCTGGAGTGGTGAAAGCTCGCCGCCATTGGACTCTGGAGCAGTGGAAATGCGTTCTCTGGAGTGATGAATCACGCTTCCCCACCTGGCAGGAAAGTTTGGTGGAGGATGAATAATGGTCTGGGGCTGTTTTTTATGGTTCAGGCGTCTTAGTTCCAGTGAAGGGAAATGTTAACGCTACAGCGTCCAATGACATTCTAGACAATTCTGTGCCTCCAACTTTGTGGCAACAGATTGGGGAAGGCCCTTTCCTGTTTCAGCATGACAATACCCCCGTGCACAAAGCAAGGTCCAATCGTTTGTTGAGATTGATGAGGAAGAACTTGACCGGCCTGCACAGAGCCCTGCCCTCAACCCCATCAAACACCTTTGGGATGAATTGGAACGCAGACTGCGAGCATGGCCTAATCGCCCAACATTAGTGCCCGACCTCACTAATACTCGTGGCTAAATGAAAGTAAGTCCCCGCAGCAATGTTCCAACATCTAGTGGAAAGCCTACGCAGAAGAGTGGAGGCTGTTAGAGCAGCAAAGGGGAGACCAACTCCATACTAATGCCCTTGATTTTGGAATGAGATGTTCGACAAGCAGGTGTCCACATACTTTTGGTAATGTAGTGTATATCTCATTTGAAGTGCATAGGACGGTGTGAGTCATCGGTCTGTGAAAAACCGCACAATCCCGTCTTCACTCAACCTGAAACTTGAAAGGTAAAAATCAGATATTTCACATATTGGATGATGCAGTGTTTAGATGAGAGCTCTCAGATCCTGCAATCAGCTTGAGATTCATTCAGATCAAAACGAACCATCCTCATCCCTGTTGCCAAGACTGATGCTGTAACAGGTGTCTCGTTGGAGATGAGGCCTTGGCTTTAAACTAATGAAAGCTTTGATGTCCTATCCATTTCACTATAACTAATTATAATACAGGACAAGAAGACACGCCAGGTGAGGGGCCAGGTAGGGCCCAGGGCCCATCTGGTGGCATCTAGGAGACTAGTGTGTCTATCTGGGAAGTAGGACATGAGACAAACCAACCATCAATAACACAGTGGTTTGACTCAGTACCAGAGAGGAAGAGGAAGAGGGAGAAAGAGTGCGTGAAGGGGTCTGGGAGAACTGGGAGAAGTTAAAAAATGATGATGAGATATTGAGAGACGGCAGTTGCAGAGAGAGTAGAGAGAGAAGGAGTGAAAGGAGTGAGAGAGAGCTGGGATATAGAGTGGAGCCGAAGAAAGAGAAGCGAACAAGAGAGACATAGAGAGGAATTTCAGCCACCTAGCAGCAGGCAGGGGCAGCAGCTGTCGTGTGAACGGAACGAAGACTCTATCCATCGAGCTCATCTCATTCAACAGGACTCAGTGAGTCACTCCCTGGCAATGCACACAATAGAACCATTGATGGCCTGTACACCTGAATGTGTTGCAGTGACGCATAACACGCATATTGTACACATGCACACACACAATGAGAGTAGACCAGCGGCATGTCCATACAAACCTTTAGCCCATAATAAGACGCAGGGGGTAACAGGGACACAGAAATGTGATGTCACCGTGACAACAGAGGCTCCATGATTAAGGGAACTTCTATAAAAGCCTTCACGTTGAAATCCCATGAACAATTCACGTAAATTGCATTGCGCTGTTTCAATGGACATTTTGCTTGGATTTGAATTGATTGTCCAACAGTGAACCTATTGGGCGTCATCGCAATGTTAGGAAAAACACTTGGACATCTCAAAATCCTAGAGACACATTGGATGTCTGTGTGTGTCTTTGACGTCGCCTTCACTCTGGACGTATGAACACAGATTCCCCTGATCTAATTTCAGGTGAGAGCAGTTGGAGGCAGTTTAACGCTACGCTTGTATCTAAGCAATATTGAAGTCAGGGAGGTCCCATCTATCATTCTACAATCTGCAGTGAGTCATCGTTTGAAAACAGACCCTGACGCCAGTCTCAAAGTCAAGACAAGAGGTGTTCTAATGTTCCATTTAAAATAACTGGAGCATCGCTAGCTAAAATCCAGAGGGAAATGTATCTGGATGGCTAAAAGCTACCTGATACCTCAATGAAAGACTAGCTAAGAGCCAACGCTTCAGCTAACAGTAGCTAACTGACAGATACTAGTCATTAGCTCAAATCTCAGCCAATGCAATCCACAACGCGGCTACAGTAGCTCGGTTAGCCAGGCTTACGCGATTGCTATCGTCTGTGAGACGCCAAGTGTCGCCTGAGAGAGATCGAATTAACTTGGGAGTCGCTACCTGTTTCTCTGGTCATAAACAGTGGAAACCTAATCTGAGTCTACACATAACAGCCGTTAGAGCTAAAGCAGAGCTGAGGGACATCAAGTGTTTTTCACAAAGTGTTACGTAAGATTAGTGTGGTGCGCTAACATAGATGTGCGTCGCGGGGACCGTTTGAGCTGCGGTTATTGCCTGGTAATTGAGTTTAGGGTGTGGAGCCTTTTGGCAGTTGATTGCTGGCGTGTGTTCAGGGTACTGCGCTAAACTCCCATGGCCTTTTGCTATGGAAATCTGTTAGCATTGTGGTCACATTAGTCATGTTAGTGCCATGTCTGTCTGTCTGTCTGTCTGTCTGTTTGTCTCCATCTCTCGCATTCAAAATCCTTCATCAGAAGAGAGTGAAACCCTTACCTCTGTCATTACTACCACCCCTCCCATCCGTCATTACAGCCACCAAACCATCACACTATAGTACTGCTCTGTTGCAAGCATGAAGCATGCAATTTATTTCCTTCAAATTAAATGATTTGTAACTTTGGATTGGAATTTCCCACAACGAAACAAAGGGTACATTTACATAATACAAATTGCTGCAAAATTGCTTAAAAATATATATTTACCGGAGACGTCTCCCACCAGTATTCTCTTCAATAAGAGCTGGTTTACGGTTTTCACCAACAGGTTTTTGTTTTTGCATAATACTGTTCAAGCCACAGAAACACTGGGGAGAGAAACTAACATCCCACAAGAAAATATCACAATAGATCCTGGCAAGAAAACACACTACCTTAAAAACATTTATCACAATAGAATGATGAATAATGATGCATTGTGCTCTCTGTACTCCAATTTCAACACAGCTACAGTATGACTAAGTGTGACAAATAGAGCTCAAAGGTAGACAAGAGCCCACATGAATGATTCATGAAGATTAAATTAACACAAAAAAAACTGTAGGCCAATAATTATTTTGTTGTTGCATTCAAATGTTGTTTGATACAGCCACAGGAAAAGGGACCATGCCACGAGTATGGTATGGTCCCCAGAATGGTATGGTCCCCAGAATGGTATGGTCCCCAGAATGGTATGGTCCTCAGAATGGTATGGTCCTCAGAATGGTATGGTCCTCAGAATGGTATGGTCCTCAGAATGGTATGGTCCTCAGAATGGTATGGTCCTCAGAATGGTATGGTCCTCAGAATGGTATGGTCCCCAGAATGGTATGGTCCTCAGAAGAGGAGAAGAAAAGCTAGACAAAAGCTTGACATTGGAGGTCAGACATTTGCTCAAATGCAGACCTACGGTAGCTAGGCTACAGTTTAGTAGTCCAATGTCAGTTGAGATCTCATTTGAGTGCTATCCATCAGAATGTCTGAACCAGTTGTTTTTGTAAAAACAAAAAACAAATGAAATATAACTAGCGAACACTCCGCCCTTAAATCATTGGAAACTAGTCCTTTGATTCAATGCAATTCCACCCCTCTGCAAAAATGTGTTTATCTGTTCAGCATTTTGGTCTCTACCAGTGTGAAATGTGAGTGGTGGAGCTCTCACCTGTGACTAGTGTTCCTCGCTCTTCTCCACACCCTGCACCTGCAGGAGGTTCTTCTCCACACCCTGCACCTGCAGGAGGTTCTTCTCCACACCACGCACCTGCAGGATGTTCTTCTCCACACCACGCACCTGCAGGAGGTTCTTCTCTACACCCCGCATCCTGCAGGAGGTTCTTCTCCACACCCCGCACCTGCAGGAGGTTCTTCTCCACACCACGCACCTGCAGGAGGTTCTTCTCCACACCCCGCACCTGCAGGAGGTTCTTCTCCACACCCCGCACCTGCAGGAGGTTCTTCTCCACACCCCGCACCTGCAGGAGGTTCTTCTCCACACCCCGCACCTGCAGGAGGTTCTTCTCCACACCCCGCACCTGCAGGAGGTTCTTCTCCACACCCCGCACCTGCAGGAGGTTCTTCTCCACACCCCGCACCTGCAGGAGGTTCTTGGCCACACCTATACAGGGAATCCCTGACAGAACTCCCAGGTGACACGCCAGACCAAACTCTGGAAAAAAGACAACCCCATATGTATAGTAGGGACATGACCGTCACAACCAGCTGAAGACTGAATTGTTATGCAAGTACGTAGCAGGCTACTGTTAGTAGTAAATAGTCAATGCTATTAGTAGACAGTACGTAGCAGGCTACTGTTAGTAGTAAATAGTCAATGCTATTAGTAGACAGTACGTAGCAGGCTACTGTTAGTAGTAAATAGTCAATGCTATTAGTAGACAGTACGTAGCAGGCTACTGTTAGTAGTAAATAGTCAATGCTATTAGTAGACAGTACGTAGCAGGCTACTGTTAGTAGTAAATAGTCAATGCTATTAGTAGACAGTACGTAGCAGGCTACTGTTAGTAGTAAATAGTCAATGCTATTAGTAGACAGTACGTAGCAGGCTACTGTTAGTAGTAAATAGTCAATGCTATTAGTAGACAGTACGTAGCAGGCTACTGTTAGTAGTAAATAGTCAATGCTATTAGTAGACAGTACGTAGCAGGCTACTGTTAGTAGTAAATAGTCAATGCTATTAGTAGACAGTACGTAGCAGGCTACTGTTAGTAGTAAATAGTCAATGCTATTAGTAGACAGTACGTAGCAGGCTACTGTTAGTAGTAAATAGTCAATGCTATTAGTAGACAGTACGTAGCAGGCTACTGTTAGTAGTAAATAGTCAATGCTATTAGTAGACAGTACGTAGCAGGCTACTGTTAGTAGTAAATAGTCAATGCTATTAGTAGACAGTACGTAGCAGGCTACTGTTAGTAGTAAATAGTCAATGCTATTAGTAGACACTACGTAGCAGGCTACTGTTAGTAGTAAATAGTCAATGCTATTAGTAGACACTACGTAGCAGGCTACTGTTAGTAGTAAATAGTCAATGCTATTAGTAGACAGTACGTAGCAGGCTACTGTTAGTAGTAAATAGTCAATGCTATTAGTAGACAGTACGTAGCAGGCTACTGTTAGTAGTAAATAGTCAATGCTATTAGTAGACAGTACGTAGCAGGCTACTGTTAGTAGTAAATAGTCAATGCTATTAGTAGACAGTACGTAGCAGGCTACTGTTAGTAGTAAATAGTCAATGCTATTAGTAGACAGTACGTAGCAGGCTACTGTTAGTAGTAAATAGTCAATGCTATTAGTAGACAGTACGTAGCAGGCTACTGTTAGTAGTAAATAGTCAATGCTATTAGTAGACAGTACGTAGCAGGCTACTGTTAGTAGTAAATAGTCAATGCTATTAGTAGACAGTACGTAGCAGGCTACTGTTAGTAGTAAATAGTCAATGCTATTAGTAGACACTACGTAGCAGGCTACTGTTAGTAGTAAATAGTCAATGCTATTAGTAGACAGTACGTAGCAGGCTACTGTTAGTAGTAAATAGTCAATGCTATTAGTAGACAGTACGTAGCAGGCTACTGTTAGTAGTAAATAGTCAATGCTATTAGTAGACAGTACGTAGCAGGCTACTGTTAGTAGTAAATAGTCAATGCTATTAGTAGACAGTACGTAGCAGGCTACTGTTAGTAGTAAATAGTCAATGCTATTAGTAGACACTACGTAGCAGGCTACTGTTAGTAGTAAATAGTCAATGCTATTAGTAGACACTACGTAGCAGGCTACTGTTAGTAGTAAATAGTCAATGCTATTAGTAGACACTACGTAGCAGGCTACTGTTAGTAGTAAATAGTCAATGCTATTAGTAGACACTACGTAGCAGGCTACTGTTAGTAGTAAATAGTCAATGCTATTAGTAGACAGTACGTAGCAGGCTACTGTTAGTAGTAAATAGTCAATGCTATTAGTAGACAGTACGTAGCAGGCTACTGTTAGTAGTAAATAGTCAATGCTATTAGTAGACAGTACGTAGCAGGCTACTGTTAGTAGTAAATAGTCAATGCTATTAGTAGACAGTACGTAGCAGGCTACTGTTAGTAGTAAATAGTCAATGCTATTAGTAGACAGTACGTAGCAGGCTACTGTTAGTAGTAAATAGTCAATGCTATTAGTAGACACTACGTAGCAGGCTACTGTTAGTAGTAAATAGTCAATGCTATTAGTAGACAGTACGTAGCAGGCTACTGTTAGTAGTAAATAGTCAATGCTATTAGTAGACAGTATGTAGCTTGAGAATCCGGTCTCAGTCTGAGACCGAGACCGTCTGTTCCACTACTCACCTCTGTAGTGGAACAGACCATTCCCATCCACCAAGACCACATATTGGGGACAGATACAGAAAGAGGCGACGGGTGAGAGATGGGCAAGTACAGAAAGAGGCGACGGGTGAGAGATGGGCAAGTACAGCAAGAGGCGACGGGTGAGAGATGGGCAAGTACAGCAAGAGACGACGGGTGAGAGATGGGCAAGTACAGCAAGAGACGACGGGTGAGAGATGGGCAAGTACAGCAAGAGACGACGGGTGAGAGATGGGCAAGTACAGAAAGAGACGACGGGTGAGAGATGGGCAAGTACAGAAAGAGACGACGGGTGAGAGATGGGCAAGTACAGAAAGAGACGACGGGTGAGAGATGGGCAAGTACAGAAAGAGACGACGGGTGAGAGATGGGCAAGTACAGAAAGAGACGACGGGTGAGAGATGGGCAAGTACAGAAAGAGACGACGGGTGAGAGATGGGCAAGTACAGAAAGAGACAACGGGTGAGAGATGGGCAAGTACAGAAAGAGACAACGGGTGAGAGATGGGCAAGTACAGAAAGAGACAACGGGTGAGAGATGGGCAAGTACAGAAAGAGACAACGGGTGAGAGATGGGCAAGTACAGAAAGAGACAACGGGTGAGAGATGGGCAAGTACAGAAAGAGACAACGGGTGAGAGATGGGCAAGTACAGAAAGAGACAACGGGTGAGAGATGGGCAAGTACAGAAAGAGACAACGGGTGAGAGATGGGCAAGTACAGAAAGAGACAACGGGTGAGAGATGGGCAAGTACAGAAAGAGACAACGGGTGAGAGATGGGCAAGTACAGAAAGAGACAACGGGTGAGAGATGGGCAAGTACAGAAAGAGACAACGGGTGAGAGATGGGCAAGTACAGAAAGAGACAACGGGTGAGAGATGGGCAAGTACAGAAAGAGACAACGGGTGAGAGATGGGCAAGTACAGAAAGAGACAACGGGTGAGAGATGGGCAAGTACAGAAAGAGACAACGGGTGAGAGATGGGCAAGTACAGAAAGAGACAACGGGTGAGAGATGGGCAAGTACAGAAAGAGACAACGGTGAGAGATGGGCAAGTACAGAAAGAGACAACGGGTGAGAGATGGGCAAGTACAGAAAGAGACAACGGTGAGAGATGGGCAAGTACAGAAAGAGACAACGGGTGAGAGATGGGCAAGTACAGAAAGAGACAACGGTGAGAGATGGGCAAGGCTCAAAGCAGCTCTCTGCTGTCCCTTGTGCTTCTAAGCATGAGGTCTTTCTTCATTACAGGCTAACAAAAGAAGAGTTTTCACAAGACTTAGTGAGATTTTGTTGGATGGATGTATTGAACTACGTCAACCGCCCATTCACTGACGTGTTACAGTGCCAAGGTGGATGTACAGGCATATTTCTGCTGTGAATCATAAGCCATGTAGAAATAAATTGAGGAGCTGAACATAAAGCAGCAGGGACTGGTCTGTCAGTGTCCACGGGTAAATGTCAGTGATAAATTCACGAGGGCAGTGTGCATGTGTTAGGCAGAAGACGGCGAGTGTGTGTGCGTGTTTCGTGTAGGAGAGGTGTTTTGCGTGTGTGTGTGCATGTGTGGATAGGGACCCGACTTGAGGTGGGAGTGTGGGAGTGAGTGATTTGTGTGGGCTGTGACTAACACAGGAGAGTGGGAAGGTATAGATGGTACAGAGCTGACTTATGGACACACATCGTGGGAGAGGAAGATCGAGGGTATTGGACAGCTGAAAAGAAAGGCATTAACACACAGAGATGCATCGCTCTGAGGTGAACAGTTAAAACAGTTGGACACAGCAAACCGATAACATCAATGAAACTGTACTAACCTTTAGTCTCAACAGAAGTTAGACAGTATGAGACATGTCAGAGTGAGATTTAGTTGAAACTAAATTGAGACATTAGTGTTCTCTGAGTATAACAGTAAATACGTCAGTTAAACTGCAACATCTCCAATGCCAAAGTGGCCAGAACCTGACCTGAGGTAGCAGACTGAGGTAGCAGGCTGAGGTAGCAGGCTGAGGTAGCAGGCTGAGGTAGCAGGGAGAGCTGGGTCGTCTCCAGGCACTGCAGGGCCTCCAGCAGATAGGGGGTCTCCCTGAAGGCCAGGAACCCTGAGATGTAGGGGGCGGTCAGGGTCACCATCTGACTGTCCTCATACAGCAGCTGGTAGTGGACACAGGGAACAGACAACAGAGAACAACGGCATAAATGTATGCCTGTGTTATAGCTAAGGCTGTGCCTTCAGAAAGTATTCATCCTCCTAAACTTATTCCTCATTTTGTTGTTATAGCCTGAATTCAAAATAGATTAAATAGATTTTTTTCTCTCACCCATCTACACACAATACCCCATAATGACAAATCGAAAACATGTTATTAGAAATGTTTGCAAATGTATTTAAAATGAAATACAGAAATATCTAATTTCCTTAAGTATTCACGCCCAATACTTTGTGGAAGCAAAAAAATTCTTCAAGCTCTGTTAAATTGATTGTTGATCATTGCTAGACAACCATTTTCAGTTCACATGGGATGATTTCACCGAACAACAAAATAAAGGGAATATTGAATGATCCCCAATGATCCATCGCATCTCCCAAAATCGTTTTCAACATACATCTGTAAAATGATAGTCTAGAAACTAAAGCTTTGGTTGTCTTCCTCTCAGGCTTCCATGTCTTCTCCCTGGACCTCCTCAATGTCCACCTCTTGAACATCAGACTCTGAGGCCTCATCTACACTGTCACTTTCCAACCTTGTTGAGGATGGCTCGTTGTCAGGCTCAAAAAGCCTCAAATTTGACCGGATGGCCACCAATTTTTCAACCCCTGTATTGGTCAGCCTGTTGCGTGCTTTGCTGTGTGTGTTCCCAAACAAGGACCAGTTGCGCTCTGAGGCGGCTGATGTTGGTGGGATTTGGAGGGTGATGGAGGCAACGGGGAAAGAGCATCAGATCCACAAAGTCCCTTCCACCAGGTGGCTGATGAGATATGTTGGCACGACTGCCATATTGCATCTCCATCCCAAAGCCTGCTTGGAAGTGTACTTCGCCAGACTGCCAAGAACCTTGCCCTTATCCAGGCCATGATTTCGTCCCCTAAAATGGGGGGACTATGTACAAAAAGTGCTGATATTTCTAAACAGTTCGCCCGATATGGATGAAAATACCCTCAAATTTAAGCTGACAATCAGTCTGCACTAAACGTATAGTCATTGTATAATTTAATTCCAAAGTGCTGGAGTACAGAGCCAAAACAACAAAAAATGTGTCACTGTCCAAATACTATGGACATCACTGTATATATATCTAAATAAACAAAGAAAGAGAAATGCTTGTGCACAGCAGTGTGTCTAGGTCCAGGTGCTGGTTTGGTCAGAAACTAGCATTAAAACACAAGAGTATATACAGTACCGCACGCTGAAAAAAGACAGGTGACCGACCTTGACTTAACTGCTTACAAACAGTTCAAATATGAAAAATAAATTAGCACTAAAGTCAGGGTCGGTCACCTGTCTTTTTTCAGTGTGTGGGTTTACCTTTAAAAAATATATAAATATGTAATTTCACAGAACTATCCCTTTAAAGCCGCACTGATTCTGGTACAAAACAAAACCTCTCTGTTGGTCTTGAGAGGTAGAGACCTGAGTCTGTGTTTAAAAGTCAATACTATACTGCATACTCATTGTTAAAAGGGGGATGTGATTGATCAAATGTTATTTCCCTCTCTTGTGTGTGTGTGTGTGGTCTTTCTAGATGTCTCAGGAGGGCCTTTTGTTTAAACCAAAATATCTTTCCACTGACCTGCACAACTCTCGCTACAGTGTTCTGGCTTAACCATTTTGACAAAGTTGGCTCCAAAGTAAAACATGTTGTTAATCATTGAACAGAGATCTAGATCTTGGTCCCCAGTGATGGATCCATTGGAGCTGATGGCATCTACCTGCTGTCGATGACAAGGTCTTTGGGATTTTTCCTCATTCTTTTGTGACTTGTCAGGTTAGACAGGGCGAGTTGTTTTTTTAAATTAAAAATAAAATCTAGTGTTCAAGTCTACCAAAAGGTTTATAGAGGCTCCTGAGTCCTGGAATTTAATTACCCTGCTTTAGTAAGAACATTATGATAAATAAACAATTCTCGGAATATATATATTGTATTTAATATTAATGTCATCTTGGGGGTGAATTTTTTTAAATGAGGCATTTTAATTGACGCGGTAATGCAATAAATACAAATATTTATTGATTGATGGAGATGTTTTGGTGTATTTGATATGTCCCCAGGGATGACATCTGGAGAGAGTTAGTCTGTGTTGTTTTTGGAAATTCCATCATCAGAGTCATTCTTGAATTACGGTGGCTTTTGGGCATGGGGGGGTTGAAATTGAGCTGCGGCCTGCGGTCCGGGCCGCCAGTTGCCCATCCTTGCTCTACACCTTAATAAGCATCTCAACAATAGACGGGCTTGATAAAATTCCATTATATAATTTGTGCAAACAATCCTTCAAAAACACAGAGAGGATACATTTCTTCTGAAATTCTGCAGAGAACAAAATACTGATGTTGATATACTTTCAAAGGTTCAAGAAAGTATGTGTGGTATGGTAAGAGCAATGTTTGAGGATAAAGAACTCATAAAAAGCCTTGTGGAAGCGAGGTATGACAGGGTGCTCACAGATCTGCGTGTGGTGGGGGAGTCTTGCTGGTGCATTATATTAGATTGCCTTTAGTTTACAGCGCTCATTGGACCACAGCTGGTATGGCACATTTTGCTCTTTCTCCCTCACCAGTTATTTGTTCCAATTTTTAGATCAGGTTTATCGGAAGATATGAATTTCTTACAGAGGCTCAGAAATATGTTTTATGGCATTATGGTTTTCCAGGAAATTGTAGAGTTCAATATATACTATGATGAGCTTTGTGATAAATACTTTGGCCGAGATATTCATTATTACAGATTGCTCCGTTCAGCTGACCTATGGTTGATTCGCTCTGATTTTGTTTTCGGGTCTCCACGTCCAACTATGCCAAACATCATACACATTGATGGCTTCTACTGCAAGCCTGTTCAACCGCTCTTAAAAGAGCAAGAATAGTTTGTTCAGAGCTCTAGAGAACATGGGGTCATTATAATGTAGTTAGGATCCTTAGTCTTACAAGGGATGTATCCACTGAAAATGCTTCTGCCTTTTCCCAATGCCTCAGAAAGTCACGTGGAGACATGTTAGCGAAAAACCCCTCCATTTCGGGCAACAATACAATACACTCCTGGTAAAATGGCTGGCTCAGTCTGACCTCCTTGGTCATAACAAGATCAGAGCATTTGTGTCACATGGGGTTACTAATGTTGTCAAGGAGGCCATTTACCATGGTGTTGGGTTTGCCACTGTTTCAAGACCAATTTGACAATCTTCTCCGGCTGGAAGAGAGAGGGGGAGCCAAGGTTTTAGACATTGGCAGTTTCAATAGAGGGATCTTTGTTCAGGGCTTGCAGGAAGTTCTCCACAACGGGGCCTACAAGTTCAACACGCAGAAGCACTCTAGACTGCAAGGAGACCATACCATGAAGCCACTGGACAGGGCCGTCTACTGGATCGAGTTCGTCATGAGACACAAAAAAGCTGCTGACTTCGGCTCAGAGTCCCACAGGATGCCATGATACAGCTACCACTCAGTGGATGTCATCACCATGTTGTCGGCAATGGTGCTCCTCTTCCTCCTGCCTAATGCAGCTATAGTAAAATACTGTTGCTGCAGGCTGTGTTGGAAAATAAAAATGTATCATCATATTGTACTCATAAGTAAAAGTTATTATTTCCGAGAGCTTCAAGTTTTGTGATTAACTTGTTGGGAAATGGGTATAACACAAGTGTATATTTTGTTTAATAAATTGTGTTGATTTATTTCACATTGTTCTATCGAGTCAATTTTATTTGATTGAGGAGGAGTCGGAGTACTCCTGCTAAAATGCCCGTCATTGTCAGAATTTTCATTTAGTATTTTACTGTCTTCTACGTTAATTGTCATGTCACATAAATTACTATGACTCAGAAAATTACTCAGATATTGAAAACTATTTTAACTTCAAGCAGCCAATTTGTAAAGATTCATTGTGGCTCTTGGCTATTCTGAAATTGTTTGGGCGGATGATGCAAAAACCACTATGTTGTGAATTAATCCAATAAAAACCAATGGGAGAGACTCTGGGTAAATTATTGTGTCTGCACTGACTGAGGGACAATTTAATTAGCCTTAGTATAATAACATTATAACAAAATTGGTCCATGTATCAACAAAACAAGCTGAAAAATATCATTAATTATGATGGGTTGTGTTACAGAATGTGTTGAAAGCCCTTGATGGAGAATTAGGGTCGGGTCCAATAGAGGGACTGGAACGGTTAAGAATGAAAAAATAGAGGCAATGAAAAGTTGAGGCAAGACTCATGGTCACAAACTGCTAGGATGACTGAACAGACATGGCCTGTGTGTCAATACCTTCAAGTCACTTCCTTTCCTTGTCTCCTTTCTTTGATCCACACTAATACAAAAGAGCTATTCAGGTGAAATTCAAAAAGAACACCATCTTTCTTTCATCTAGTATGCTCAAAAAGTGCCTATGAGTCAAGAGAAAAGGAAACCACTTTATAGTATTAAGATGCAGCCTATGGTTAGCATTAGCATAGAAATTGTACTTTATGTCTGGGTAGCTGAGCACCACTAGCTGGGCACAGGCGTTGACGTCATCTCCTTCGATGAACGACATGTCCACTCCTCCAGCCCTCTCCAGCCCGGTGAAGTCTGGACTTCTCTGCCAATCCTCTGTGTCCTCCTCCTTCACCTGCTGCCTCCGGCTGGCCTGTTCACTAGGAGAGAAAGAGGAGAGGGAGAGAAAACAGCAAAGGGTTAGTGGCCAAGGGGGAGAGGTTGTGAGACAATTTGGACCGGCCAACAGATGAAGACTTCTAGTAGTAATGAGGCGTTCTACAGCACCGGTCCCTCTACACCATCTGCTTGGCTTCTACATCTCCAGCGTCAGACACAAATCTACCAAGGAGGCGGCGCTGGGAAAAGGGACATGATACTACTATCAGTGACGATCACAATAGATTCACAAGTCAATGGCTGAGAGAGATAGCTGATACTGGCAGCAATCCAGGGTTACTGTTGGCAGGAAACTTCTCTCTTGCAGAAAGGTCTCACCTCACCTGCCCAGTTGCTGTGTCCCTCTGCTGGTGTCATAGGGTAACTTACTACTGTTCTCCCAAGACAACCCTACCTGAACCTCAGGGCTATCCACTATTGAACAAGGATAACTAGGCCTACGTTCAGACCTTTTACATGGTTATGTGGTTGATGTGTGATATTCCACGAGCACAGTTCATAGGGTTTAAAATACCAACTTGTGCAGGGCTGGCTCCAAGCACAAGCGGACACCTAGAAACTCAGTCTGGGTCTCAACTTACTGTTGAGAGTTAGAACATTAGAACACACAAGGTGCAATTTCGAAATGTGGTTGTGCATCAGCAGTTTCTCTCTTGTTCTGTCAGTCCCCCAGGGACGCTGACCTCCAGGGGGCCCCCTTTGATTGTGTTAGTCACTCTCGCTCAGATATCATTAACATGGCATAAGTCATGTAGGAAATTAGCTTTAAAAAGGGCAAAAATGTGTCTCTTCCCCCTTGAAAAATGAGTAAATGTGGATATTGAATTGAGCACTTCAGCATGGTTTTGTGGCACAGTCGATGCCACGCAAGGCTAACAGGCCAGAAGGTTGAAGGTTTGCCAACCACCACTGATGAGCTCACTCTCCCTGCCTGTCTCCCTACAATACAATCAGAGATGGGGAAAACAGATGTAGAATTTAATGATATATCTATCATTGTAAACCAGGTGGTTCGAGCCCTGGACGCTGATTAGCTGAAATCACTGTTTACTGTTCTAATTAAGTTGGTAACCAGTTTATAATAGCAATAAAGCACCTTGGGGGTTTGTGGTATTTGGCCAATATTCCACAGTTAAGGGCTGTATGCAGGCACTAAGAACTTAAGAACAGCCCTTAGCTGTGGTATATTGGCCATATACCACACCCCCGTGTGCCTTATTACATAAGTAAATAAAACATATGCATCGTTTTCCTACCAACAGGTTTCTGTGCCAATGCACCACACAAGCCAATAAGCAATGCATAACTGCATACCGATTATCGACTTCATCTTGGTTTACGTTTTCAACACTACAGTCAAATAGAGTACGTCAATCTCGACAAACATAACATAGATCCCTCCCTACTCAGTATCAAAGGCTTGGCTTGACAATCTATGAATGAACTTTTGGGTGTTTGGTAACAGATGTCTCTTGCCATTGATTGAATGGCCAGCGTGCAGTTTGGATGCTGGAATTATATTTGAGTGGAGTGGATAACGTGCGCTGGTAGGTTACAGGAGACTTCTGAAGTAGCCTGATCAGACGAAAACATTGTGTCTAGTTGTGTTTCTGACACACAAAAAAGGTTATACATTTTAAAAGTTAAGTGACAAATATTTAGTCTATATTGAAGCCTTAGGTTCTAGATCGAGGAATAGCCACTCGGATCAGAAAGGAGGCAGAACGCACGTTAAACTTTCCTGAATAACAGGGCCTGCTGGGAGCATAGGCCTGTGGCTTCACTATATAGGAAGACTTGGGAGAATGATGAGCAGCAACAGACAGTGCATCAGTATCAGAAGTAAAAATACAGCCAGACTGTCCTGTACGGTGCCTTTCTAGACTTTAGAATCTGAGAGTAGACCCACAATTGATCCAACTGGAATTAAACATTCAAATAACAGGGCTTTTGCACCATTATTTCAATTGCATTTTCACTGCAATTTACAGTCTATAGTAGAACTGTACTGACTTGAAAACAATAATGTCCCTAAGACTTTACAAATTGAATTAACTGTATAACGGATAAAACATTTTGAAATGTAAAAGCAAGCCAGCAAAAAACAACAATCATAATTTTAAAATGTAGTTAAACTTGCACCCCTTGCAATAATACTAAACAACCTTTGTACAACACCTAGCAACTAGAGACTTTTGCCTTTTGGTATTGTTGCGAACAGTGGGGCAGGGAATACAACTCAGATCGCTGGCGTGAAAGACAAACATCGTGCCAATAGGGTTAACCCAGTTGCTGGGAATTGTAACGTGGCTCATATAGTGAGGTTTGCTACACTGCCCCCTCCGTACTTGAAGGCACGTCGCTGTGCTTCGACAACTCAGCCACCTAGCACATCCGAGCCGTGCGTTCCCACCATCCCACTTCTAACACCAATGTAGCAAACGGCAGGACAAGGAAGTGAAACCGAGTCTCTGGTGTGAAAGGCAAACACCCTATGGATCGTGCTAATAGGGTTAATCCACTTGGTAGGAGTTGCATCATTACATTTGACATTTTAGTCATTTAGCAGATGCTCTTATCCAGAGCAATTGGGGTTAAGTGCCTTGCTCAAGGGCACATCAACAGACTTTCTCTAGGAGAGAAAGAGGAGAAGGAGAGAAAACAGCAAAGGGTTAGTGGCCAAGGGGGAGAGGTTGTGAGAAAATTTGGACCGGCCAACAGATGAAGACTTCTAGTAGTAATGAGGCGTTCTACAGCACCGGTCCCTCTACACCATCTGCTTGGCTTCTACATCTCTAGCGTCAGACACAAATCTACCAAGGAGGCGGCGCTGGGAAAGGGGACATGATACTATTATCAGTGACAGTCACAATAGATTCACAAGTCAATGGCTGAGAGAGGTAGCTGATACTGGCAGCAATCCAGGGTTACTGTTGGCAGGAAACTTCTCTCTTGCAGAAAGGTCTCACCTCACCTGCCCAGTTGCTGTGTCCCTCTGCTGGTGTCATAGGGTAACTTACTACTGTTCTCCCAAGACAACCCTACCTGAACCTCAGGGCTATCCACTATTGAACAAGGATAACTAGGCCTACGTTCAGACCTTTTACATGGTTATGTGGTTGATGTGTGATATTCCACGAGCACAGTTCATAGGGTTTAAAATACCAACTTGTGCAGGGCTGGCTCCAAGCACAAGCGGACACCTAGAAACTCAGTCTGGGTCTCAACTTACTGTTGAGAGTTAGAACAGTAGAATACACAAGGTGCAATTTCGAAATGTGGTTGTGCATCAGCAGTTTCTCTCTTGTTCTGTCAGTCCCCCAGGGACGCTGACCTCCAGGGGGCCCCCTTTGATTGTGTTAGTCACTCTCGCTCAGATATCATTAACATGGCATAAGTCATGTAGGAAATTAGCTTTAAAAAGGTCAAAAATGTGTCTCTTCCCCCTTGAAAAATGAGTAAATGTGGATATTGATTTGAGCACTTCAGCATGGTTTTGTGGCACAGTCGATGCCACGCAGGGCTAACAGGCCAGAAGGTTGAGGGTTTGCCAACCACCACTGATGAGCTCACTCTCCCTGCCTGTCTCCCTACAATACAATCAGAGATGGGGAAAACAGATGTAGAATTTAATGATATATCTATCATTGTAAACCAGGTGGTTCGAGCCCTGGACGCTGATTAGCTGAAATCACTGTTTACTGTTCTAATTAAGTTGGTAACCAGTTTATAATAGCAATAAAGCACCTTGGGGGTTTGTGGTATTTGGCCAATATTCCACAGTTAAGGGCTGTATGCAGGCACTAAGAACAGCCCTTAGCTGTGGTATATTGGCCATATACCACACCCCCTTGTGCCTTATTACATAAGTATATCAAACATATGCATCGTTTTCCTACCAACAGGTTTCTGTGCCAATGCACCACACAAGCCAATAAGCAATGCATAACTGCATACCGATTATCGACTTCATCTTGGTTTACGTTTTCAACACTACAGTCAAATAGAGTACGTCAATCTCGACAAACATAACATAGATCCCTCCCTACTCAATATCAAAGGCTTGGCTTGACAATCTATGAATGAACTTTTGGGTGTTTGGTAACAGATGTCTCTTGCCATTGATTGAATGGCCAGCGTGCAGTTTGGATGCTGGAATTATATTTGAGTGGAGTGGATAACGTGCGCTGGTAGGTTACAGGAGACTTCTGAAGTAGCCTGATCAGACGAAAACATTGTGTCTAGTTGTGTTTCTGACACACAAAAAAGGTTATACATTTTAAAAGTTAAGTGACAAATATTTAGTCTATATTGAAGCCTTAGGTTCTAGATCGAGGAATAGCCACTCGGATCAGAAAGGAGGCAGAACGCACGTTAAACTTTCCTGAATAACAGGGCCTGCTGGGAGCATAGGCCTGTGGCTTCACTATATAGGAAGACTTGGGAGAATGATGAGCAGCAACAGACAGTGCATCAGTATCAGAAGTAAAAATACAGCCAGACTGTCCTGTACTGTGCCTTTCTAGACTTTAGAATCTGAGAGTAGACCCACAATTGATCCAACTGGAATTAAACATTCAAATAACAGGGCTTTTGCACCATTATTTCAATTGCATTTTCACTGCAATTTGCAGTCTATAGTAGAACTGTACTGACTTGAAAACAATAATGTCCGATCCAGCACGATCCAAAGGCAAACACCCTACGGATCGTGCTAATAGGGTTAATCCACTTGGTAGGAGTTGCATCATTACATTTGACATTTTAGTCATTTAGCAGATGCTCTTATCCAGAGCGATTGGGGTTAAGTGCCTTGCTCAAGGGCACATCAACAGACTTATCATCTTGTCGGCTTGGGGATTCGAGCCAGCGACTTTTCAGTTACTGGCCCAACACTCTTAACCGCTAGGCTACCAGCCACCCTCATCATTGCTCATATAACGTTAGCGAGGATTGTGACAGTATAATGGTTTTGTAATGACAGTCATAGGGACCAGGGTTTGAGTCATAGTTCGTTTACCCCCCCAATCCACTATATTAGTGTCAGGTGTTGGAGAGCACCATTGAAAGCTTGTTCCAACCAAGTTTTAGTCACAGAACATTTTTTGTTAGGCTAGCAGTGTTTCCGTCAGGTTTCTGTACGGCACATATGATGGCTGAGCATGCTAAATAAATGTGCACCACATTGATACAAATGATCATGATATCATTCTGCCAGGTAGGCCTACTTTCCAGTCAACATTTAATTAGGAAGGTTTTTGGGGAAAAACACTGAAAATTGACAGCATGAAAAAATTGTTTCATATGAATTAAATTAATCATTATTTTATGTTTGCTTTTTTTAAACTATTTTGAGAAATGTGAAGAAAGACACCCAGTAAAATACTACTTGAGTAAGTCTAAAAGTGTTTGATTTTAAATATACTTAAGTATCTAAAGTAAATGTAATTGAAAAATGTTACTTTAAGTATCAAAAGTAAAAGTATAAATCATTTCAAATTCCTTATATTAAGCAAACCAGATGGCACGATTGTTAGTGTTTTTATTTATTTATGGGTAGCCAGGGGCACACTCCAACTCTCATTCAGAAACAAAGCATTTGTGTTTAGTGAGTCGCCAGATCAGAGGCAGTAGAGATGACCAGGGATGTTCTCTTGATAAGTGCATGAATTGGTACAGACACCCCAAAAAACAACGTAAGTAGTACTTTAAAGTATTTTTTACTTAAGTACTTTACACCACTGTGCACTACTACCCTAATTTCTTCACAAATGAAGGAGAAGCAAGAAAGATTATACATATATACACAGAGAGAGAGAGAGAGTCATTTTTCCCCAGTTTCACTTAGCTAGCAAATGCAGCTGGCTAGTTTAGCCTACTGAAACACCCTGCTCAAACAGAGGGATGCTATGTTAGCTAGCTGGCCATGACTATCCAACACAACACTGGAACTCTTCTAAGTCAAGGTTTTACTAATTTATTGTCACCGGGGCCTGCCGCTGTAACTGCTTACTGACTGTACACTGTAACGTTACTGCATGATTCTAGCGGGTTTACTAACGCGTTAGTTCTATTAGCTATGTTGACTATGACGTTACTTTAGCTAATATGGTGACAACGATGTAGGCTGTGTGTAACGGTTATGATATGGTTTGGCTTGGAAAGGTTTTCCCGCCTGGTCACACACAGCTGATGTGTTGTGCATTGAAGTCCACAAGTGAAGGGAAGAGGTGAGAGGAGGGGAGCGCATGGATGTGAGAAGGACTACAGCGTTCAGGGGTGTATTCATTCCGCCGATTCTGTTGAAAAACGTTTCTTAAACGGAAGCAAACGGGGTTAAAAATATTTGAATTTATCCAACAGAAACTCTTGCAACTGTTGGACTAATGATTACATCCAATATAAGCTTGGTACAGGCAAGAGTGCGCAAGGCAGTATTGAATGTCACTGTCACCTCAAATGTATCTCTCGGCCTGTGTGCACGCACCTACGTTAACTTTCATTCATAGGCTAGGTTGTAGCAACATCATGATGGATATAGGGACAATTTGAGCATAATGTAGTTGCCTAAACATATCGCTGTTACATTGACCTGGGTGAATGGAATACGAATGACATTCATCCAATATGCTTTAATAGAAAAATAAGGCCATGCTCATGAAAAGAAAATCATCCTCTCTCATCTTGAACGGCACTGACCGCCACTGCTCCATGTGCCAGACAACAGCTCTGCCTCTTGAAATGTCTGGCTTTATTTATACTAACTAGCTAGAAAGCACTGTAGCTACCAAGGGGCTAGTAAATGATGTGAGCTTGCTAGATAGCTAGCAGTCACACCTGTCTGTGGTGTTCTACAATTTGACACAGGTGAGGTGGAGCAGCGTGTGCTCCTTTTCGCTGCGAGTAGCTGTGAAACACAGTTTACAAATAGCCATTATATTATTACAAATTGAGAGGAGAAACGTGTTTGACATTTCCCATTTCTTATTGAGGAAGAATAGACATGTAGTTATTCGAAATGAACAAACAGAAGTGTCAAATTATTGCAGCGAAGATCTTCTTTGTGTGTACCACTGACGTTTAAAAATAACTTTTGTACCACAGACAGAAGGAGAAACTCAAGACACTTCACAGGGGCTATAAAGCTGAAACATTCGTTTTCTCATCACCAAAGATGGTAGTGAGAGGAAGTACAGTCCGGGGAGTGGAAGAGGATGGAACTAGGTGAAACTGGGCCGATTTTTACATCTTTGAAACATCTGCTCTCAATACATTTCTGTTCGCGAAACTATAATATGTTACGAACACTGTGCACTAAGTTTTATAGACATGGTGCTTTGCCTAAGTTTAAAAAGGAGTGCAACGTCGAATTGAGTTGGTGCACACGCGCACTTTAGAGGCGTTCCCTAACGAAAATATGCAAATGCATGCTACCACGCCCCAATAGGATCTCGCTAGCTCGTGCTTGACTTTGCCCACCTTGCGTGTTCTGCCCACTGCTGCATTTGCCCCCACTGTAAACCACACAGATGCGGTGTCTTGGGTTCGTTATAAATATCGTGGGCGGAACAGAGGCGGAACCAAACAGCGCTTACCGCGTTCAAAACAACTGGGAACTCGGACATTTCTGACTTCAGTGCTTTCAAGACAGCTGGAAACGGGTGAAAAAACGAACTCCGACAGGGAAATTTGTTTTGAATGATATTCCAAGTCGGAAACTCGGGCATCTTTCTAGCTCCGGCTTTCCGACCTGACGACCACGGACGTTATGATTTTACCTAGTTTTCCTCCGAGTTTCCAGTTCGCTTTAACACCAAGTGTCACTAAAAAGTTCACATTTAGCAGTTCCATTGCAGTGGCACTTGTACTGTATTTCAAACACAGCTAAGACAGACTCATAAAATATGCATTGTACAAAATGTGCAGATCAAATCCTAAATCCTAACAGTTCAAATCCTAACTTGTCTTTTGGACCCGCATCCTGACTGGTTGCATCACTGTCTGGTATGGCAACTGCTCGGCCTCCGACCGCAAGGCACTACAGAGGGTAGTGCGTATGGCCCAGTATATCACTGGGGCCAAGCTTCCTGCCATCCAGGACCTCTATACCAGGCGGTGTCAGAGGAAGGCCTTAAAAATTGTCAAAGACTCCAGGCACCCTAGTCAGACTGTTCTCTCTGCTACTGTAGGGCAAGCGTTACTGGAGCGCCAAGTCTAGGTCCAAAAGGCTTTTGAACAGCTTCTACCCCCAAGCCATAAGACTTCTGAACAGCTAATCAAATGGCTACCCAGATGCTTCTTTTACACAGCAGCTACTCTCTGTTATCTATGTATAGTCACTTTAACTCTACCTACATGTACATATTACCTTGACTAACATGTACCCCCACACATTGACTCTGTGCCGGTACCTCCTGTATATAGCCTCGCTATTGTTATTTTACTGTTGCTCTATATTTGTAATTTGTATTTTTTGCTTAAGCAATTATGTCACTGTAAGGTCTACTACACCGGTTGTATTCGGCACATGTGACAAATAAAATGTTGATTTGATTGTGCATATTCTGTTTGATATTTGATGATTGCCACCTAGTGGGCATTAGGCAGTAGTACCTTGGACAGCTCCTCAATCCCCATACAGTAATTAACTATTTTCATGTTGCCAAGAAAGCACTTTCAAATGAGATTTTAGGCTTCAAACTGTCCCTCAGTGCATACTATCTGCTTGTAATTCAGAGACCATCTTCCATTCCAGTCTAAAAACCCCAGCTTGCATGTAATCCCATCCATCCATCGGTTCACCTATTCATCCACTCAATGTTCAACTCTTTCTGATTATCATTTTGCCTGAGATATCTGTATGTAGGTGACTTGAGCTAACTAAATGCATCCACATTGACACAGTCAAATTGAGTTTAAACTAAGATTGCTGCGTGTATTGCAGGTTGAAGCCGGATCAAAAGTAGAAAGATATGTTACACAAACAGGACAACTTTTAATTCTCATAATTCAAGTTTAATGGTTTGAAAAATTGGAAAGGCGCTATTTTATATTAATTTGAAGTTCTTTCTTTAAACATAATTATGAATTTCAAGGGAAATAAAGATATGCAACATTATCGTTGTCTTACAGGAAGGGAGGCTAGATGAGAGAAATGGAGAAATCAGGATATGGTTGGTGACAAACAAGATAGAAAGAGCCCTCATATGTAAATGAGATAAGAAAAAGTGAAGGTTGACAAGTAGAGCAAAGCAGGTTACATAGCAGATACATTTCAGTAGTAGCAGTGACATTATGTTGAGGTCAATTGATGAAACTGAAAGGTAACTGAAGACATCGGCCTCTGGTTTAAAACAGTGAGCCACTTCTAAAGCACTGTTCCATCTCAGCTAAAGGAAAAACTAACATTGTCTCCTCTCACACGCATGTCGTGTTCAAAGAGATATATCCAGGACTGGAACCTTTCTCTAAAGCTTGGTGAACCGTTGAGCACGTTACACATTGTGGACATGAGTTTCCTTTGATAGAGAGCTGGAAAGTAGGAAACTACGCTAGTCTATCTCTAGACATGCTTCAAGGTTAAAATGAGTACAGAAGACAATAAGTACAACTATACATCCTCAGACCTGACATGGGTGACACCCTTACAGACATTTAGTTACTCATTATTCCATTCATTCATTAACTTAGTGAGTCCATTCTGAACAGCCCTCGTTCTGAGCGGGTCCTTTCCTCAGTGAGCAAAGCATTTCATGTTATTCCAGTTAGACATTAGACTGTTCACTTTGACCTTGGGGTTTTCGTTATCGTCGTTAAAAAAGTAGCATCTCAAAAAGCTGTTAAAAACAGACATGTGCTGCTAGCCTGATTGGCCGATAATCCTTGGAGTGAGATCCGACGCCCCATCAACAAACACGTCTTTGGCCCTCTAACATCAAGCAGCAGCATGGTGATACTGACCAGTCTGGATGGGCTTACTTGTCTTGAGAGAGCCTCAGCTTGTAACGCAAGGCAAAAGCTTACCGAACCTTTGAAACAGCCCGACAGTAATCTGTAGAGAAGTTCAATGTCTCTTTCGTGAGCTTGAAGCTCACAAAATATCCCCTAAAACACTCCAAACTAGTTTGACAAAAAAACAACAACATGGAAACTATAAGACGGAACAGTTTTTTGTCGTCGTCTTTGGTGCTTTAGAAGCACCAGGTGGCTGTCCAGAACATTATTTGCATGGGTACGTTGCATTACATTGGAAACATCGTCCACCTCGCTCAGTCGAGGCAAAGGGGGTGTCCCCTAACCAAGCAGATATATTTCTTATATACACGGTTAGTTACAAAGGCTAAAATGGTGCTAACAAATGGCTCATGAGTAGTTACTATGGTAACTCCTAAACTAAAATCATCAAATCAACCATATCCCAATATGAACATGCAGCAACCCACTTCACTTTCACTGAAAACTAACAATCCAACCAGCACTAGCCCAAGTACATGTATGCATCAATACATTTCCATGAATGGCGCAGTAGCAAATGATAAGCTTCACCACAAAAAAAACATTCACTTCCTCCCTCTCTATCTACCCCTCTATAAAGAATAGCAGTTTGACCTAAACCTGTGACCCTGACAGTTCGGGGAACTCCATTGGCTAACAAAAGCTCACCTGACCATCAGTAGCACATTCAAACCAATGACCACAACCACACCTAGCTACGGGTCAGGTTCATTCCTGCAGACAGGGACAGATGGGAAACACTCATTTTGGGGTAAAATCCATTCAAATTCAAGTCAGAGTAATTGAAATTCAAGAATTTAAATGTAATCACTGGTTAAGTGTCTTGTGCCCAAAAGAGACTAGATGTGTAGATGAATTTGCGAACACATTTAAAATGTGTCAATTCAAATTCCATTTGTGAATTCAAATTTCCAAAATAACCTCTGGCAATTTCTGTCTATTTCTCCAAATGAAAGTTTAGCTAAATTAAATGTCTGTCTGTCCGTCCATCTAGTCACCCGGGAACTGTACTATACATTGCACATATAGCACCCATGAGGACAAACCTCCATACATAACATTTTCATGATAAATAGAAATGTAATTATTTCAATAGTTGATATTCGAACTCTGCTTATTGCTTCTAAACGATACCTCGCGACGGCTTTACCCCAATCCTGACCTATAAACAATTCACCAGGTAGAGACAAACCCCACTGGTGATATGGCAAATATTGTGTTTTTCTGCATGTCATTGCAGGTGTGTTTATGGTTTGTGTCTATACAGTATGTGAGTTTGTGTGTCTTCCTATGTTTGAGCATGTTTGTCTGCAGGTAACAGCGCTTCCCGTTTCTTCAACCTATAAAAAGTGTCCATGTTCTTATGTAACAGCGCATCCAGTATAACCAACACCTTGGAAGTGTGCATGTGTGTAAAGTGTTCTAATGCACATATGTATCGACGCATCCCGTTTTTAATCCAGTCCCACAGCTCCTTAAATGAGTGTGACAATTGCTTGATCTGGCATTGCGCTCCATGGGTGCGACACTTCCCACACCTACCAAAGTCTCAGCAAGCAGAAAACGTTCTGCCAACGTTCTGTTCAGCAGCCCAGGAGAAAGCTGGGGAAAAAATATACATGGCCTGCTGCAAGAAAAAAGGAGCCCTTTAAATCACAAGTCTTTGTTTTCAGTTTTTCAACCGCCGACATTTTCTTTATCCTCTGTTGTGCAAGCATGCTTCAGATCCACATTGTGACTGACTAATAGTAGTACAGGTTTGAGGTGGTTAGGGCGGGAAGTGTGGACTGTGAAGGCTGGAGGAGCGGGGACTTGTAGTTCAGCAGAGGGAGAATTGTAAGTCCGTGGCAGATGTAGTCCTCTACCTGGAGATCATGGAGCTGGACTGGGAGTGGTTAGAGGTGGAGGTGGCGTGGCTGAGCTGGGAGAAACCACTGTGACTCGACTCCAAACTGGTCATAGAGCCCCTGAGAGAAAAAAGGTTAGATTATTTTATTTAAACGTATTGTTGGCCTAACTAAGGTTTTAGAACTACATACTAAATGGGCTTAAAAAAAAAAAATCAGACCTGGGTGCAAATACTATTTGAAATCTTTCAATTACTTTGAGCGTTTGCATTAGGAGTGACCAGTGGGAGGGGTTTGCACTTGTGGGACTCTTTTATTGGTTATATTGCAGCAGGAAAGCTCAATCAAGCACAGCTGAATTATAAACATTTATTTTTATTTTTTCTCTCTCGTCACATAGGAAATTATTTCAAATAGTATTTGATCCCTGGTCTGGTATTAATGATGCCCAGTTCAAGCTCCTGCTTTGTCAAGTCTGGTGCTGAATAGTGTAGATCATGCAGCAAGTCAAACCAAACGGAGGTGAATCCACCCTGTGTGACATTCATTTAGCATACTGCACTAAATAGGTTGTCCTTCTAACCCACGGGGACTAAAACATGGCCTCTCATGCTTCAGTGATAGTTTTGAGGGGCACGAATGACAGACTTCTTATCCTTATCAACCAATTTGCAGAGGCAGAAAAACACAGCAGGGATCATCAGCTACATTCAGCTGTGTGCTGATTTGGTCTTGAGCAGATGGTCAGGGGGCCGGAACATAATTACAAATCCTTTGTAGACTGCAAATTGACCGCAAGAAGCCCAAACAGATATCATATTTGGATTAAAACCTATAAATGTTATATGTACTTAAGATTTGTATGACATCACGTACTTCTATTATGCATGGGAATACTTGGGAACAGATTTCCTAAATTAAAGCCGCCAGTTGGGGAACCCTGAAATACAGGTAGCCCTTTGTGGCAAAGGAGGAAGGAAACTCAAACTAAAAAGGCCATGTGTCTGTTGGTCATTCATGCAAGGGCGAGACTAGCTAGCTTAGTGAGTGAGTGGCCTTTTTCTAGCTGAAGCGCACAGAGAAAGCCTAGCATTGCTGGTGAGGTAATGCTCAAATAAAGCCATAAGCGAAGGGTCAAGATGCTAGCATCTTAGAGCTGTCGTTAACTGTTAAATGGGAGTTCTCATAAGCAACCAAACGCAATGCAAAGCTAAGGGAACACAAGTCCACTTACAAACTTTGAACATCAAAGCAAGCCATTCTTCACAGGAAGAGACAGAAAGAGAAGAGACAGAAGGAGGAGTGGAAGAGGGGTTGGTGAGCGATAAGAGGACAGGAGCGCATTGAAAAGAAAGAGTGGAGGGTAAAAAGGACATCTCTCTCTTTAGGACAGAAAGCCTACACTTGGCACTTCATAATGGCTACAATGGACAATGTTAAAGTCAATATTGTGTACAAAAAATATCAAATGGAAAAAAATATGACACAATCATAACACAAAATACAGTATGATTTAAAAAGAAATTACATTTACTTTGATGACCCATTTGATATCAGCTCACACACACAAAGCTACTAACCTGAAGTCCTCGGAGCCAATGACCTCTGTGTAGTACATGACTTTGCACTTGTGTGAGGAGACCTGCAGGGAGGCGAGGACGTCGTCCACGCGGGGCAGGTTGGTGGAGGCGCTGCCCGGCATGGTGTGGAACTTCCACTGCAGGATGTAGAACCCGGGCCACCTGGTCACGTGGGAACCCTGGGAGAGGGATGGCGAGAGGAGGAGGAGAGGGACGGCGAGAGGAGAGGGACGGCGAGAGGAGGAGGAGAGGGGGAAAGAGAGAGGTGCATTAGATGAGAGGTTTTAATCATTGTCAATCTGAATGTTCGAAAGTATCGAAAGGCATTTAAAAATCACACAACACTAAACAACTGGTTTCAACATTGGTGTAATACGCAAACCTGTATATTTTAATGAGTCAATCTTAATTCATTCATTCAGTCAAGAGATTCTCTCAGGCACTGACAAAGAGCCACCTGCATGCCTCATGTCTTTCTCAATACTATGAACAACTAGTCTGCTGTTCCATTGCTGACCTGCACGCTCTCCCCCTCCTTGCAGGTGAGTGGTGACTCCACCATGCTGTAGTCCAGGCCTAAGGTCCAGGACTTGTCTATGAGCTGGACGTTGTTCCCCCCGGGGGTGGTGATGCTGCTGTGTTGCCCCACTAGGGGGTCCTTGCGGGGGGTTTGGGGGGCGCGCTTCGAGTGGTAGAGGTGGAAGACCACGTCGCCCTTACACACGTCAAAGTCCCAGGTGATCACGGAGGAGGCGTCGATGATCTCGATCACCAACTGGGAGGGAGAGAAAAAGAGGAGGGTTGAAGATGAGGGGAGAGAAAAGGAGAAAGAGGGAGGGATGAGAAAGGGAAGGATGGGAAAATCAGGAGTGAGAAAAAGAGATGAGAAGAGTAGAAGTAAAAGAGATTGAGAAATAATTAAAAAGAACAGATGACAGAGGGAGGTAAGACAGCAGATTTCTACCGAGTAGTATCCACATGGCTTCGTTTATAATAGATTATATCATCTACTTTCCTGTAACAGAAACAAAATAACAAATGGGTGCGGATTCCTCTCAAAGCAACGTTCATGTTCAATTTGTGACAGAACAGTGGCTAAATGTCTGAAGATCAGTTTGAATGCACTTTCAGGATTTCTCCAGCGGGTGGCAGTGTTGGTCAAGTAACTTCAGCAGACCAACGTTTGGCTTGTTAATTATTTTCCTCACTATCCACATCTTTCTCTCATTCTTCCCATACCTTTCCCCATCTCTCTCTTTCTCTCCTCCCACCTATCTGCCCTTCTCTCTCTTTCTTATTTCTCCTTCTCCACAAATGACTTCAAAGCTCCAGCTAAGGCCACAGTCGCCCCGCTCTCCTCGAGTCCTCTCTGCTCTGCCCCAGCCGAGGTGCACTGTATTGGGGCTCACCTCGTGGGGCGCTCCCTTAAAGACACTGGCACTCTGGTAGATAGTCTCTGTCCACAGGCTGATGTCTTCGTTCTCCAGCTCCTCTGCAGTACGGTACAGAGACTTGGGCACCAGGCCTCCCTCTGGGACTTCACACTGCACAGACACACAAAGAACTAGGCCATAGGAGAACGAAAACTGCATAGAAAGTACATGTTTGCTAGGATCTTAAATTCAAATTCATAATATCATTTATATGCACGCACAGACACGAAAAAGGGATACAAACGTTATCATGGCAACCACACGACAATGTGACTATGTTGGGTGATGACACCACACACGCACGCGCCCCCACACAGTGACTCACCATACACTCTCCTCCCAGGAAGTCAGGGATGACCTCCTTGTCTATGTAGTCCAGCAGGCCACCGGGGCCCTGGTAGTCATTTCCAGCGTAGATCAGGAACTTCTTACGGGTGTTCTCGTCGATGAACGGGCTCACCTGAATACAGGACAGAGACGGTGGGACGAGTCAACACCCTACTGCTCCCACCTAAATACATCATGCCTAACTGCAGCTTATCTAGTGCCCTATGAGCACTATATAGGGAATAGGGTGTCGTTTAGGAGTCTCAAACAATAGTATTTCATAGTGTCTCACCAGGGTCCAGAGCACAGGGAAGACTCTAGGAGCCCTCAGTATGAGCAGACGTCCCAGGGTCTCTGGGTAGTTGGCCTCCACCACCTCAATGATTCTCAGAAGGGCCTTAATCCCCGGTCGCCACAGGTGGCGCATGTTTAACCCTTCGAGGTCCACCAGACACGTCCAACAACTAGAGGGGAGAGAGAGAGAGAGGAGGTAGGAGGGTGAGATTTTAAGTACTCTACACAGATTGTAAGTACAATACACATTACATTTCCAAATACGACCTTATGACGACAAAAAACAGAAACGGACAGATTGCTCCCACTCTCTCAATCAGGGGCTCTGGCTCCCTGTCGTACGTCGGCGAAGCTCCATGACATTCCACCCTAGCACACTTGAGATAGATTCCTGCATGGCTTCTCTCCACAGTCACGTCCATCTGATAAGCCTGACAGCTGCCAGGTAACACCCCCCATTCTCACCTTCTTTCTCTTTTTTTCCTTCTCTTTTCCGCTTCTCCTCTCACTCGCTCCATTTCTCTGTCACTTAATCAATTTCCCTCTCTCTCTCTCTCTCTCTCTTTCTCACCCAAATCCTTCAGAGAGGAACCCTCCATTCTTTCCTTGAGATAACTTTAAAGAGCATCCCCAACACTCTGTGTTAATAACCCCACGGCACCAAGGCAATTCCCATGATACACATTAGCTTAGCAACAGAGGTCCCATAGGACTCTGTTTAGTCCCCCTTCTCCCAGGAACTCGTGTCCTGTAGATCTGAGAGGCCTGGATAGGTGTATGCAATATGGCTTAAACTCCAATTGACCTATCAGAGGGAGTGGTGGAGCTACTACCAAATAGCAACGGGGTGTGTACCTGATTGGTCGGCCAAAGACTTTCGTGTTCTCCTCACAGCGCCTTAGGCCCTCCTCGTTTATGGATAGAACCTGAAGGGTTAAAAACAGACACACACTTAATGTAGGTATGCTTACACATACACACACACTTTAGTTAACACATGTATGACTGACAGCAGAAGAGGCCCACTCACGTGTCTGAGTAGAGACTCCTCTCCCAGGGCTCGGACCAGCCCCTTGGTGTCCATCTGTCCCAGACGCAGGATATAGAGAGGACGACCCTCTGGAAGGACACACAGACGCATAATTTGAATAGTCTAGGGATGCAAATGTCGGTCCATTTTGCTGCCGACTAACCAACCCTCATTAACCAGTCAACAAAAAATACAATTCCAAACAGTAAAATATTATGCATACAAGGAATGGACATTTTTCATTATGAGAAACATGCAACAATAGCAAGTCTATCGTCTTCCAGTCAAAAGGCTAATTATAGTCTATTATTGAACATTCAACTCCTGTAATGAAGCAGCTAATCAAGCATACTTTTCAAACATTTACCAAAATGCAATGTGTGGGAAAACAGTTCTAAAACAGTGTGCCTAATGCAAGTGGCTCCATATATGACAGAGATTAAAATCTCTGCTAGAAACGTAGAGGGGGAATCTAATAGCAACAACTAGGATGGGTTGGGTCTTTGGCTTCTGGACAACAAAATAAAGTTGATATGAAAACCAATAGAACAGGTGAGAAATGCTGGTTAAATGGGATGGGGAAGTCTTTATAAAATCCTACTGGTTAAATGGGATGGGGAAGTCTTTATAAAATCCTACTGGTTAAATGGGATGGGGAAGTCTTTATAAAATCCTACTGGTTAAATGGGATGGGGAAGTCTTTATAAAATCCTACTGGTTAAAAATGGGATGGGGAAGTCTTTATAAAATCCTACTGGTTAAATGGGATGGGGAAGTCTTTATAAAATCCTACTGGTTAAAAATGGGATGGGGAAGTCTTTATAAAATCCTACTGGTTAAATGGGATGGGGAAGTCTTTATAAAATCCTACTGGTTAAATGGGATGGGGAAGTCTTTATAAAATCATGCTGGTTAAATGGTATGGTGAAGTCTTTATAAAATCATGTTGGTTAAATGGTATGAGGAAGGCTTTATAAAATCATATTGGTTAAATGGGATGGGGAAGTCTTTATAAAATCCTACTGGTTAAATGGGATGGGGAAGTCTTTATAAAATCCTACTGGTTAAATGGGATGGGGAAGTCTTTATAAAATCCTACTGGTTAAATGGTATGGTGAAGTCTTTATAAAATCATGTTGGTTAAATGGTATGAGGAAGTCTTTATAAAATCATATTGGTTAAATGGTATGAGGAAGGCTTTATAAAATCATATTGGTTAAATGGTATGAGGAAGGCTTTATAAAATCATATTGGTTAAATGGTATGAGGAAGTCTTTATAAAATCATATTGGTTAAATGGTATGAGGAAGGCTTTATAAAATACCTGATTCCACATGTCTATGGATGGATTTTGGCTATGCTACTTTGAAGCAAGGTAAGACATGTCTCATTATTTGAAGTAAAGTAAAACGTTCAGGTTTCAAACAAGTATGCTGCCTCACGCTCACATTGCAAAGTGGGGTGTGACGCGCTGATAGCCTGCCTACCGATGACTTTAGCCTATGCACCGGCGAATGGGAGGCGCGCTTTAATTACGAGATTGAAAAAAAACAAAAAACAAAACAGTAGCTCTTTTTCCAATCGTGGCCATCAAAACAGTTTACACACGATTGCATTTAGAATTGTTATTTGTTGCTTAGAAAAGCACGGAGCTGCTCTCGCGCTGTCTAACAGGTGATAAGCCATTCTGCTCCTCAAACTAGGCTCTTATACATTTAATTGTGTGATGAGCGCAATGCCTTGGGACTGCCGTGAAGACATGCAATAAACCAGAGCATGCAAATACCCAGGGCAAGTATGAAGTAACAACAACGTATTTGAAATTGGGACTGGTGAACTGCAATGTCAATTCTAAGTTGTATTCCTTCATTGGACGAATATGGTGTATGACAGGAAGTTGTGGCTTAGACTTCTTTTTCTATTACAGTGAAATACAAAGTGACGTTTTGGGAAGTTACTTCTGTTAACAACTTACAAAGAAACAGGACACACACACAAGTTTTTTTTTTACCATGTGTAAATAATACGAGTACAACAGTGTTTGTACTGTGTGTGTCTGAGTAATTCTGAGTGACTACTGTATTTTGTGAACATCATATGACTACCCCTCTACATCAAATCAAGACTTCATGACAATTATTAGCAACTAATTGTGTGTGTGTGTATGCCTGAGCATCTCTCTCTGTGTCCATACTCCATACCTTTATCATGGTGGTGCCACCCTCCAGTGTAGTAGTCATTGAGGACCTGTGGTGAGGTCCACGTCTCTAACAGATAGTCCACCTGGTTCTGTTTCCTCCATGTTAAGGACTGACACAGGATCTCCCTGGCCTTCTCCATGTTAAAGTCCCTGGCCCGCAGGAAACGAAGGATGTGTTCGTCCTTAGGGATCTGGAAAGGTGGCGAGGAGGGAGTGAGGGTAAGGGTCTCCAAGGGGGGGAGGGGTTCAGAGGGGGCAGGGTAAGAGCGTGCGCGTGTGAGCATGTCACGCATGCCTCTATGTTTGTGTCTCAAGTAGCAGAGTATGATTTTAAAGATAGAATATGCTTTAGTATGTGTGTATTGAAAGCTGAAAGGGTGTATGTGTGTCTCACCTTGCCCTTGTGGCTCTCCTGCAGCCACTGTCGTAGTCTGATCAGACAGCTCTCCTGCAGAGGCGTCAGGTCTCCCAAGTAGCGCTTGATGTAGTCTGCATCCAACTTGTCTACAACACACACACACACAATTTAGGGAATTCTCAAGTCAGTCAATTCAATCTCATTCAAAATCAATCACACAGCTAAATACCACTTAAAAATTGTTTCTCTCATTTCCCTAATGTATTGAAACTTTTGAACAGTGTCTCAATCATTCATTAGTACTAACCATCAGGCGTGCCCGTCTGGTTCTCTGTCTGGTCGTCAGGTTGGTTAGTGGCATCGTTGCTGGTGGCATCACTTTGGGTGGCATCATTATTGATGGCATTGGCAATCTCATGGTCATTGGCATCTGTGGACACGGGGATTGAGACGGCGGGCGTGACAGGCTGCTCCAGCTGGAGGAGCTTTGGGGTGGCACAGACAGGTTTGGTGGTGACGGAGGAGGAGGAAGCATCCAGGGAGGGAGTCCAGCGGGGCACGTGGCTTATCCCCTCTTCCTCTAGCTGGTTTAGGTAGAACTCTATGATCTCCTTACCCTGAAGACGAGAGAGGGAGGGAGAGAAAGAATGACAGAGTGAGAAAAAGAAGACAGAGTTAGAGTTATTAATATGGAAGGAGGCTAAATAGGGAATTTGTTTACATTGGGTCAGCAAATTGGCTTACATTACATAATAAGAGCCGCTTAGCACTAGACCTCACCACTCACGGCCCAATGGTATGTCTGCTGTATTAACACTGGATTCCATGGTTCCTTTTCATTTAACTCAATGCAGGAGATGAATTAAATTCCCAATACAATTAGGTTCTTTTTTAATTGGAATTTCAATTCACTTATTGAGTTGAAATGGAACCTAGTTGGATTAATTATTTTTTGCATGAGGGGAATGTTTGACCTCTGGTGAATTCTCTAAATATGATACATCTGGGTTGTATTCATTAGGGCGCAACGTACCAACGGTAAACGAAAGCCAACATTTCTTACTGTTTCTTACTGTTAGTGTCTAATGAATATGACCCTGATCCGATCTGGCTCACAAACACACACCTTCTTGATACTGCTGGCGTACTGCTTCATGGCCATCTTCTCCACCGTGCTCTCGAAGCCAAAGAACGATTTGATGTCCAGGCTGGCCGACTGCTCGAAACACGTCCAGTCCTCATTCTCAGGGTGGGCCTGCGCACACACGAAAGAGAAGATACACGTGTTACCGTGGCAACCACACGCCAATATGACTGTGCCGAGCGCTGACGCACACTACAAGCTACACATCCTCAGCTATGTGTGGGAGCGCGTACCGATGACACTGCCCACTGGCATTATACCAATACTGACAGGTTGTGTCGTTATATGCCAACAAGTATTGATAGGAGGAGGACATTTTGTGACGGTATCAAGCACAGACAGCACATTCACACACAGCCCGAGATTGTATCAAAATAGATTTTGTCGAATGTCAGCGAGTGAAGTGTGTTAGATAGGACTGGGAGTGAGAGTGTTGAATGTCAGCGAGTGAAGTGTGTTAGTTAGGACTGGGAGTGAGAGTGTTGAATGTCAGACACCGCTAGGCAAACCGAGGCAAGTCATACAGTGATCCCTCCGTGACACACAACTTCTGAAAGAGCTTATTTTACTATGTAGCTCTTCGGCTAGCTCCGGCGTTGGATACCTGTTATCTCTGGCTACCAAAATATGTCAGCTTTAGCCAACTTTAGCTCAGTCTAATTGAGCTACCTAGCCTTGTTAGCATCCGCTAGCTAACTGTAACCGTTCTTTCATAAGGAAAGCTGCATAACGGACCTAAAATAGGCCCGCTAGCCTCGTTAGACGCTAATGCAATGTGCTTGACCTCATTAACTCAGAGCGCATTCATTCACCACGGGAGCCTGGTGAGAGTAGCACTGAGGTCAGAGTAGGGAGTGCCGCAACACACTGCAGTAGGCCTGGGAGGTGTGAAAGAACTGACCCCAGAACAGTGTGTGAGTGTGTTGAGGCGGAGTGCTGCAGGGAACAATGGAAGGTCTGAATTATTCAGTGGGAAGGAAGCAGCATATGAGAGGCTGGTTGGAACACAGCTTTCTCTGCATTGTGATTGCATTGGAGGGAAGGGCTTTCAGACAAGTGTGCCGTCTACAACTTGCTTTTACAGGGCTGTGTGCGTGTCAGTGTCGTGTGAGATAAGGTGATATAAAACTAAGACTGAAGTGGCGTGTGTGTAGCTACATATCAGGAGCTGGTTGGAACACCGCTTGATCCGTCCATTTGAGGAGACATTGTGAATGCACAGGTGTGCTGCCGACAGCTGGCTTCAAAGTGGTTTAACAGGGCTTTGTGAGTGTGTGATTGAGTGCGAGTGTGTGTGCATGCGTTTGACAAAATAAAGCCAAGGCTTGAATGTGTGTTAGCGAATGTACAGGTAGCTTATGTAACCATTCTAACCAAAGCTACATTTTAAGTGTGTGTGTGTGTGTGTGTGTGTGTAACACACCGAGTAGCTGCAGAGTTCGTGGATGATGACTCTGTTGGAGAAGGTCTCGTTGTGGGACTCGATGTGGAGCGTCCTCTCTCTCTTGTTCAGCGTGTTCTCCTGGCTGAAGTACACATAGTCCACCCCCGCAATCTGCACACAAAGTACACTCATGAAACCAGTTGCAGCAAAACCAAATGGTCAAAAAGGAAAAACGGATACACTGATTACAAAATGGCCGATGCCTGATTTGCGTGTTACCTAAGGTCTTTTGAGTTGTTGTTTTTTGTCATGTCAGCTTCGCTTAGAATACAAGCTAAGGATGTTTCAAATGCAACTTTATTTAAACTGTCACCTGAAAATCTCACTTAAAATGAATATTCTGTTAACTCGTATCCAAATAATGTTGCCGACTCGTCCTATACTCGTATTTGTGGCCAAAGCATAAATTGGAGAAAAACACCTCAAACTTGTATCTTAAATAAACCGTTTAAAAATGCTAGCTATTTCCTCAAAGAAGATGTCATCTTCCTGAGGAGGATGAGCTGGCCAATCAGCAGTCTACTCACTTCAATATTTTTCATGACCGGTATACATCAACACCACTCTTTGTTTGGGGTAAGCCAACACCATTCCGACACAGAAAAGCTACTTTTTAACATACTTAACATTTTTGGAAGGAAAACTATTTCACTCATATTTGAAGTAATTATAGGTCATATTTCACAGAAGTCTGGAAACATTGAGCAGAAACTTTAAACAATACTCTAACACTCATATGGCATCTGCTTGGCCTTTGTGGTCTACGCTGTGTTACTGTAAAGCACTTTGACAACCCCTGACGTACAAAAAGGGCTTTATAAATACATTGGATTGGTTGATTGATTGACTTAAAAGTACAAGACTCACATTGACTGACAATGGTTTATAAATACATTTGATTGATTGACTGACAAGACTCAAGAGAGAAGTTAGCGACAGGTTAGCCGTACCCGTTTGAGGAGACGAGGGGCATCCACGTCCAGTTTGCAGCGGCGCTGAACCTGGTGTATGGATCCGTCCTCGCGCTCAGTTTCCCCCAACACCTCGCTGTCCACAAACATGGGAATCAGGTGACACGTGGGAAATCGCCTCTCGTAGGCCTGCGAGAGAGATGGAAAGAGAAAGGGTTATTAGTGTGGGACTCATTTGTTTTAACAACGCAAACTCCTTCACCTTCCATGTTAATAAACTTGATTGAATTGAGAGAGCGTGAGATGCATCAGACAAGATAGTCTAGCCATTGTATATGCAACAATGACATTTAATTGTTAGATATTCTAGTTCCCAAAATCTATTTTATCAGCTGTTTTCATATTTCAAAAAAGTGAGTGAGAGAGAACGAGATAAAGGTGGGCATGAGAGGTTAGGACAGAGAAGATAGACAGCGAGAGACAAAACACCCTTCAGGTCTATTCAACTCCGACCCGCACATCCCCTCACTATGGTTCTATCGTTGACTCGTATCCAATTGTCTCAGCAGCTGGCACACATGCCAACATTGCATTGTTTCATTACCTAGGATGCAAAATAATAGGCCTTAGTAATAATAGGCCCATTAATGGCACCTCAGGCACAATATATCAGTAGAATTCTGCTCATAAACACATAACACCACCTAGGTCGCGACCAAAATGGCACCCTATGGGCCCTGGTCAAAAGTAGTGCACGATGAAGGGAATAGGGTATCATTTCAGACACAGCCCTCATTTATTGTGCTGCTGAAGGCAGCTGTTACACAACGTAAGGTCTTTGGCACACAATGGGCCTGCATTGCTTTCATAATGTTTGATTACTGATCCTGGACCTGATTGGCAGGGTTACGTAAGCAGCCAGGGGACATGAGGGGACATGTATCGAAAGGTCCCCGATCAGTTTGGAGAGGTGTTGGAGACAAGGTGATGCTCCAGCACACCTAAGGGACATTGCGCTCAGTACAGTTAAGAGACTTGTACATTATGACAGCGTCTTTGCTAATTCTAGGCCAAGTCTGTGCCCTGTGTTGTAATAAAGGAACTAATTTAGTCTACTTCTTCCTGGCTGCTCTAGATACCATTATTTATTTAATTTTGTGCTGAATGGGCAGATTCTTATCCTGGCCCAGTTGGAGTCTGCAGTCTCGAGAGGGAGCGAGAGAAGAGAGGAAGGAGAGAGTGAGAAAAAGGAGGGAACTTGCGTTGGGGCAATGAGAGGCCACCACCGGGCACAAATCCACCACTTAGTCAAGATGGCTCAGACCGAAAACATACATGTAAAAGCACTCACCAAAAGCTAAAAGTAAGAGAGAGAAAAAGAACAAGCTTCTTTTTAAACTCAAGGCCGGCAGTGTTCACAGCTCGATCATCAGTTATACTGGAGCAAGATGTCCCCGTCCTCTAAAAAGGCTTTGGGTTCAGCTCAGGTCCTCTAAAACCAGTGTTTTGCAATCCTTTCATACCAGGGACTCGCAAGCTATGGCTTTTTCCTTTTTGGGGCCAGACTGGAGGTTGAGAAACACCTCTGTAGCCTAGACAACTACCTCATCCCCATACTGTATTTATTTATCTTGCTCCTTTGCACCCCAGTATCTCTACTTGCACATTCATCTTCTGCACATCTACCATTCCAGTATTTAATTGCTATATTGTAATTACTTCGCCTCCATGGTCCTATTTATTGCCTTAACTCATTTGCACACACTGTATATAGCCTTTTCCCCCCTACTGTATTATTGACTGTATGTTTGTTTATTCCATGTATAACTCTGTGTTGTTGTATGTGTCGAACTGCTATGCTTTATCCTGGCCAGGTCGCAGTTGCAAATGAGAACTTGTTCTCAACGAGCCTACCTGGTTAAATAAAGGTGAAAAAAAGGGCCTTGTCATATAACTGTAATAAGGGCTAGAGCTTACCCTGCTAAAATGGGACCGGTATTCAGGCCTCGGTGTGAGTCGACTAGCAAACCAGGCTAAGTAGGGGCTTTGGAAATTGGCAATAGCTGCACCCCCCATTCTTTTGTAGCCCCAGTCAGCATGGTACCAGACTGCCTAATAACACTGCCAGGGCTGTTGGCTGTGTCCCAAATGGCAACATATTCCCTAAAGTGCTAAAGTAGTGCACTATATAGGCAATAGGGTGCCATTTGGAATGCAAACATTGAGCTGTGTCCACTATCATCATGCTGAGTTCTGTTTCTCTCTCTGGTCTAGAACAGAGGCTCTCGGAGGAGTACAGTCAGCACTATGGCAGGAGTAAACACAGTGTTTGGTGTTCGCCCATCAAAACAGGCTACTGCATCAACATCAACAAATCCTCTCTACGGCGCCAAACATCATATGAAGGGGTAGGCCAAATACAACAAACAATTCTTCACACCCAACAACATACCTCAACACAAAACAGACTGGTATGTATGTATGTATGTATGTATGTGTATATATATATATATATATATATATATATATATATATATATAAATAAAATAAACACTCAACGTCCAACATGTTCAATCCCAATAACAATTTACACCCCAGACTGCATAAACAAAGCAAATATTTCTGGGCAAATACATTTGAATTCAATCACTTTTTGACAGAAACCCTTTTGATTTGAATGAAACATTCCATAAATATTCTCCCATTGTAGAAGTGGTCAGAAAGTGACTTGTTGGACCTGAACGCCAAAACATTCATGAGATAAAGGTGATCAAAGTTGACCCATTTTGCGTACCCCATCCGTGTCTTCATCACTGGAAAAGATAAACAGTTGAGTGATATCATTTAAAAGCTTACAAAACAGGGTTGTAAAACTATTTTAGATTTCTGGAGAATTGTTAAAAAATAATCTAATTTGTCATTTTTAACCTTTAAGGTCAATTACACATTCCCATAGCTTAGACCCTATTATGCATCAGGTTGTGTTGAGACAACATGCTCTTGAATACAGGGTGGGTGTTATGTTTTGGCTAAGAAATGTACTAAAATGGGAATAACAGACATTTCTACTTTCAAAATGGTAACACAAAGATGGTTGGAGGTCCACACATCAGAGAATGGGAATATCTGTTGTTTTAAATTATACTGTCAATCCTCCATAGGAAACCTATTGAAATCCAAAAAATATTAAATAGAAAAGACATGACCATTTAAGTTGACATTCGATGGTGGGTGGAATGATGGGCATCTTTGCGGTAGTGAAGAAAAAAAGAAGCTAAATTGCAGTGGTCTGAAGGGATAGGTCCATTCTATGGATTTAAATTACACCGCCCCTGTATTCAAGAGCATGTTTTGGCTCAACCGATGGCAGGCACAACACAAAAACCACAAAAACCTCAGATGATATGAAAAATGGTCTAAACTACAAAATATGCAACATTTGAGATGAAACAAATCGGAGTTTAAAAAGGTTTAACATTTTGAAATGTATGATTTTTTTTCTCTCCATGAAATAATAAAATAGTTTGACAACACCGTAAGCTTTTAAATGATAAACTCAACAGTTTCTCTTTTCCAGTGATGAAGACACGGATGTTTCATGGTATGGACATTTGGTCAACTTTGAGAACCTTCATTTCTGAATGTTTTGGCATTAAGGTCCAAAAATGCATTTTATGACCACTTATTCCATGGGCAAACACATACGGCAAGTTTTGTTTTAATTAAAAAGGTACGCAGCCAAAAAGTGATTGAATTCAAAATGGATTTACCCTTATGTCAAACATGATATTTCAGACCAAAAACAACAGGTTTTTGGTCTGAAATATCACACTAGGCTACATACGCAGGTAACTGCCAAAATAAAGGAAACCCCAACATAAAGTGTCTTAATAGGGTGTTGGGCCACCACGAGTCAGAACAGCTTCAATGCACCTTGGCATAGATTCTACAAGTGTCTGGAACTCTGTTGGAGGGATTTGACACCATTCTTCCACGGAGAAATTCCATAATTGTGTTCTGTTGATGGTGGTGGAAAAACGCTGTCTCAGGCGCCACTCCAGAAACTCCCATACGTGTTCAACTGGGTTGAGTTCTGGTGACTGAGAGGGCCATGGCATATGGTTAACATCGTTTTCATGCTCATCAAACTCTGTGGATGGGGGGCATTGTCATCCTATCGGGGCATAGCCCTGGTAGCCAAAATAATGGCCTTCCAAGCATTTGAATACACGGCCCTAAGCATGACGGGATGTAATTGCTTAATTAACTTAGGAACCACACCTGTGTGGAACCAACTACTTTTAATATAGGCCTACTCTGTATCCCTCATTTACTCAAGTGTTTGATTTATTTTGGAGGTTAGATGTACTTAGAGTCAAACATACACCCAATGCTAAACAAAGGTCACATGACAAGGGAAAACAAACCCCACAATGAATAGGAAAGCAAAACAGGAAATGTAAAGGCCATGATAGTGACTATTTTTAACAGAGAAACACAACACCATTCAGGACAGTACTCAGTGTTCTGACTGAGGGGGGGAAGAGCTGACTCCAGATCAGTGAGGGGAAAACAATGATGGTAACTAGAAATCACGTAACCCGCCAAGTGCCTTCTAAACATGGTGCAGTGTGTAATATGTAGCGGTTGTTAGTGGTAGCCCAAAGACAATGTACTAGCTTGTTGAGGGTGTCACTTGATGCTAGATGCCCTTGAGATACACATCAAATCGATCCGGGATGCCTCTTCCAAACAGGAAATGACCTACTTATTACATATTTTAAAATTACACATTTTAAAATTCCATATCAAAGGCCTGAGTCACATCACTGAAACTCAAATACCACATTTGCAAGCATGACTCATTGCTCTGTCACAGCTGAGCACATGCTCAAACATCAGAAACTCACAAGGGAGACTGGGTCAATATTTAGGCCTTAGGCAGTCTAATATTGACACAAAGCATCATGGTCCTCTTAAAAAGTCAATTCAAGATAAGGGTGTCGGTAAAAGTCATGGAAGAAGTGTGTCACGCTCGGCGTTGACAAGAGGAAGACGAGGACATGTTCCAATACTCTAACATGGTCTCCTTTCTTGTTTCATTTCCATCATTAATGCTGATCGGTGAAATGGCAGGACGGTTTCCCAACATGTTGCTTTAACTTCTCATATCAGAGGTTGTGTATTGTGACGGAAAGGAAGGAAGAGGGAAATATTTAAGAATAATCAAAAGATGAACAGTAATTGGGACAAAGGCCTAGGCAGTCACGCGAGCCACCGCCCCATTGTCACATGATTCTAACAGAGCTACAGTCAGTCAAATGCAGCAGTTAATCCAAACAGACCCAACTGGCGGAGATCCACCACAGCACGGAAAATTTTGATTTGATTGCCTCCAGCTCAACTCTTCCCCGGAGCAGATTAGGCTTGCTATCAAACAAAACGGAAAGAGACATTTTTACAAAAAAATTGGCTATATGAGGTTTCCAAATAAGCACGAAAGCATGTGTGTGTGTGTGTCAGCTCAGGTCGCCATAGCTACAGGATACACTAAAGGATAGGCCGGCCAAGTGTGTGAGCAACATTCCCAGGAATGTAGCTGGGACGTTTATAGGATCACTTTCCAGACATGCATGGGGAAATGTCAAAACAATACACACTACCTAATCCTTTCCAGGAAATAGAAAACAGGCCTTCTTCCTTTAGGAAAGGATAGTAAGACCGGGCATGGAAGACTGGAAGAGGAACTATTTCTTAGTGTTTTCAGGAAGGGGAACAGAGGACACTTTGGAATGGAAAGCAAGGAAGTGAAAAGAGTGGGAATGAATGAGTTGGGTGGAAAAGGAACCGAAGGATACTATCACGTCTATTTCCAGACTAGAGGGGACTAGACGTGTGTGAGAGTGGCTTTGAAAGAGACTGGTCTTTAGAAAGGGAAGGACACTGGCCAAGGTCAGGCTGCTGGAGCTGACGTGTGGGCGGGTGACTGCCTCAGTGTTGCCAATGACGTTCGTCAGTAGCAGTGATAATGTTTGAGTGTGTGTAAATGTGTGTGTTGGGAAGGGAAATTGACGTGCCCTGCGATGGTCAATGACCACTGGACCGCAGTGTGGTTATGAGACCCGTTCTGCTATGTATGCCTACTGTATGTGTGAAAGAGGTTGGGTAGGGTAGAGACTCATGTAGCTTGGGGCGGAGCAGCCTGTCTGCACGGCACACACACACACACACACACACACACACACACCACACACACACACACACACACACACACACACACACACACACACACACACACACACACACACACACACACACACACACACACACACACACACACACACACACACACACACACACATCACAACAATTACATCAGCTCTAATTAAGCTAAGGTTTGCTCTGGGATCAGTTCTTCACCCTACTTGGCAATCAGCAGAGATCTAGCCGACACTGAGAACTGACTCTAGATCAGATGACAGGATCTGATTAAAAGCTTTAAAAATGGACAATGCAGACAGGCCCAACGACAATCTGAGATCACAGATACCTAGTCCTACACTCTCACTAACACACACACAGAGGGAATATTGATGTAATTGCACAGTTCTGACGTATCCTAATGGTTAAATCAATAGTAATGGGGGGACCCATTGCTTATATCAAAACACTGTTTATAGAGACAACACTACAGTGCTGGGGTTACGCAAAGCAACTTTCACACAGTTGCAAGTGACATAATCTCAAACGCAATTGAAATTGCCTGGGAATCCAGTGGACTTCCTAGATGGGTGTGAGTGTCGTCTCGTCTCCGGACTGTATCAGCATTGTTGTGTAAGAACAACAGAGCCAAGAGCCAACAGGACGTCAGTTCCTATATTTATAACAGCCGTTTAACGGCGACGAGGACATTGTGGTGAGGGGCCGCTTTCGAGACTAAAACATTTGATGAGGGCTTGGTTGCCAGGGCAAAATCAAAACAAAAGCAAAAAACAAGGCATTTAGATGTCTGTGATATGGCCGGAATGTTCTTTTTGGTTTTTATGGTTGGCAAAACAATTATCTTGTTCGAAAAGACAGACGTTTACCTTAGAATTAAGCTATTTGTACAAAAGAGATTGAGGTATTTGGAGTGTTAGGTTACATACGAAGCTCTTTGGTCCAACATAGACCTACACAAGTCTTCAGATGACATTTCATAGTAATATTTGAAATGAGAACAATCCCCTTTTTTACATTCCCTATATGCATTATTCCATTTCTCTTCTCTTTTTCCAGCACAAAGTGAATTTAATTCAGGACAGGGCCCACACACACACACACACACACACACACACACACACACTCACATTGTAAACAGAGGAACAAAAGGAGCATTATTGTGATTGCTTTCAGCACTATTCTGGAAAGTACTGTACTGCCAATGCCAGGGGAATGCAGTGTTGCTGACTATGATGCAGTGAGCAATGGACACTTTGAGTGTGTCTGAAATTGTGCCCTATTCCCTATATAGTGTTACTACTTTTGACCAGGGCCCCTATTGAACATGGCCCAGAGTTCCATGGTGGTTCAATAGGTTCTTAAGCAGGACTGTAGGGTGGAGGAATGTGTCAGAGTGCCACATGCGGGCTGTAGCGAGGTGAACGGTACAGGGTGGCATGGACATGGTGGCTGTTGATTAGACTGACTGGATCGTGTCTACTGACCTAGCTGGCAGAGAGGATGGTGTGTGTGTGACGTGCGTTGGTCAAATAACCACTTGACCCCAGAATATATTTGATGCCTGTGGCTGGGTCCTCTGCAGTGGCTGTGTCCTGTGCTGCTGCTGCTATGTAGTCCAACTGGCAATATTTTAGGCACCTCTCCCACTGGCATTTAGGCTGAAATATGAAGTATAATTCCACATCTATTCAAGAGATCACACACACCTGCTTACACAACAAGACTGCATCCATCCTAAAAGGGTCAGGGCAGGCTTTCAGGTGTGCTGCACTCTGCACCAAATGTAATGTGGGGAAAAAAATTCCTCATGGTTTCTATTTTCAGAGTTTAGCCAGAAAAGCAGGTCACAGTGGAGTGAGAGAGAGAGAGAGAGAGACAGCTGTGTTCCAGACTGTTCTGAATGGTTGAAAAGCAAAGAAAATATTGTGGTTTTGTGCAAGTCCAGACTTGGTAAGTTCCACAAAAATAGGTATTAAAAAAAACTTGTCTTAATACTCCTGAGTGACTCCCTTTCCTTGTCTCCTTTCCTCTGTGAGTACTGAAAGGGGCTGGATAGATTTCATAAACGTTCAACCATCACATCCTTGAGGATTAGGGGTCAAGGAAAGGAGATGAGGAAGGAAGCCATTACAAGCTATTGAGACACAGCCTAGGGGCTTTAAGGATCCCTTTGAGTATTCCTAGTATATTTCTATGGTTTGTCCTTTCTGTAGGCAGTGTAGAATAGCCTAAATTCCCTTTAAATGGCAAACTCCTGCCAGGTGTCATAGCCCCCATTTAAACAAGTCTTTTGACTGCTCATCAAAACCGGTTTCCTTATCCTGCCCGGTCCCTCACCTCTCCTGTTTAATAGCTATTGACTGAGTGTTGAACGGGGAATAGTTCATGTGGCCTGAAGTAGGTGGAACCGCGCCGTTGGGAGTCCTTGGGTAATACACTGAGGCCTGTCACTCCTGCTCAATACAGAGCATAGGCTAACAGGTTATACAGTTTTAAAGTGGGGCATATCAGGATGCAATGGCTTCCCTGTTATACACAGAGTACAAATCATTAGGAACACCAATATCCACTTCAAATCAGTGTAGATGAAGGGGAGGAGACATGTAAAAGAAAGATTTTTAAGCCTTAAGACATGGATTGTGTATGCGCCATTCTGAGAGTGAATGAGTAAGACAAAAGATTGAAGTGCTTTTGAACGGGGTATGGTAGTAGTTGCCAGGCGCACAGGTTTGAGTGTGTCAAGAACTGCAACGCTGCTGGGTTTTTCACACTCAACAGTTTCCTGTGTGCATCAAGAATGGTCCACCACCCACTTGACACAACTGTGGGAAGCATTGGAGTCAACATGGGCCAGCATCCCGGTGGAACGCTTCGACACCTTGCCCTGCCGAATTGAGGCTGTTCTGAGGGCAAAAGGGAGTGCAACTCAATATTAGGAAGGTGTTCCTAATGTTTTGTACATTGTGTATGGGCTATTTTATTGTTCATATCCTGGTTGTTTCCACACTTAATCTCAACGCTAAGTAGCTACAGAGTTTAACTGCAGTATTCAGTTTGGTGCACAAAAGAATATTGTGTTGTTTCGGTGGGGAGGTGTGAAAACTATTACAACTATTTGAATAGCTAGATAGCTAGCCTAAGCTCTGTAAAGGGCAGCTACTTAGTACCCACCACCACCCACTCTACAGCTCTCATCAACACAGAGGGTATTGTCAGGGCAGTATTCTTGGCTCTGCCAAGGACGGTATAGTGGGAATGGGCCCCCTTTCTGGGAATGCAGTCTGCATGAGATGGTATATGTGTGTGTGTGTGTGTGTGGGAGAGAGAGGACTGAGGAGAGCTGAGGAAGCCCATCTGTCAGCTGTCAAACACTCTTGCCATCAAAACAGGAAATGCTGAGCAGGAAATGCTGAGCTAAAAGTACACACTCACTGTGCCAAGGCCAGACAGGCATTTAGAGAGGCCACTGCCAACGTGACATACACAAAGCTAATGTGTTGCACTGTAATGCTACACATGGTTCTACCTCTGCAACATAAAGTAGTCCTGATATTTAACCAACTGAGTTAGGCTACTTGAAAAAGAGGTGTCAAATGTAGATCCAAGTACAGAACGAGGCGGTCACAGGGCAGAACGATGGGGTCACAGGGCAGAACGAGGGGGTCACAATTGAAACAGTTGTTTCATTGGCTACATTTTGTCTGCTCTCACAGCATTTCCTGATGCCGACTACTGCATTAAACATACCAGTCTGGTGGTTGGTATTAGGCTACATGGCATGTCATTGACTGGAAATTCCTGGAATGGGAAACTGGAATGGCCATCTTCATTGACTTTTAAAAGTAGACAGTATCATATCCTCAGTGACTGTAAAGGGAACATTGGCATCTTGTATGAGCAGTGTTGCAGGTTCATTGATTGTATTGGGAAATACTGTCGGTATCAAATCTTCATTGCCTGGCTATGGACACATTGACTGTTACAAGAAACCCTTGCATCTACATTGAAGTTTATGAGAAATAAATGTCTTCCTACCGCCCTTGACTATATACAGTGCCTTCGGAAAGTACCGTAATTTCCGGACTATAAGCCGCTACTTTTTTCCCACGCTATGAACCTCGCGGTTTATACAATGACGCGGCTAATTTATGTTTTTTTTTTTCCCCCACAAGATTCATGCCGCCAAAAAACTGAGCACCGTCACATAATGTGACGTAAATTGAGCGCGCTCAAACTTGCCATCATTCTGATTACGGTAGTCATTTTGTCACCCTCATCATGGCAAAGACACGGAGAAATGCATATGATGCAGCTTTCAAGTTGAAGGCGATCGATCTGGCTGTTGGAAAAGGAAATAGAGCTGCTGCACGGGAGCTTGGCCTTAATGAGTCGATGATAAGACGTTGGAACTGTGCAGATCCGACTGAAAGCCAAAACAATCGCCACCGCAATGAAGTTTGACTTTCTTGGTAGGCTACTGTTTACTGCTATTTATTTTTTATTTTTGTTACAAGCCGTGTTTCGTTAAAGCCTATTTATTTTTGTTACAAGCCGTGTTTCGTTTAAAGGCTGTGTAAAGTTCATTTGTTTCAATGTACCGGTAGGCACTTGCGGCTTATAGACATGTGCGGTTTATTTATGTACAAAATACATATTTGTAAAAAATTCAGTGGGTACGGCTGATATTCAGGTGCGCTTAATAATCCAGCAATTACGGTATTCAGACCCCTTGACTTATTCTACATTTTGTTATGTTTTATTCTAAAACTGATTAAATCAAACATTTCAAATCCTCAGCAATCTACACACAATACCCCATAATGACAAAGCGAAAACAGGTTCAGAATGTTTTTGCAAATGTATATAAAAAATACAAAAATGAAATACCTTATTTGCACAAGTATTCAGGCCATTTGCTATGAGACTTGAAATTGAGCTCAGGTGCATTCTGTTTCCATTGATCATCCTTGAAATCTAAGCACAGCCAAGACAGCGCAGGAGTGGCTTCGGGACAAGTCTCTGAATATCCTGAATATCCTTGAGTGGCCCAGCCAGAGCCTTGAACCCAATTAAGCATCTCTGGAGATACCTGAAAATAGATGTGCAGCAACGCTCCCCATCCAACCTGACAGAGCTTGGGAGAATCTCCCCAAATACAGGTGTGCCAAGCTTGTAGCAACAATACCCAAGAAGACTGGGGCGGCAGGTAGCCTAGTGGTTAGAGCGTTGGACTAGTAACCGAAAGGTTGCAAGATCAAATCCCCGAGCTGACAAGGTAAAAAAAATCTGTCGTTCTGCCCCTGAACAAGGCTGTTCCTAGGCCATCATTGAACAAAAAAAATTGTTCTTAACTGACCTGCCTAGTTAAATAAAAGGTAAATATATAATTTTTTTGAAAGACTCAAAGCTGTAATTGCTGACAAAAGTGCTTAAACAAAGTACTGAGTATAGGGTCTGAATAATTACGTAAATGTGATGTTTTTAATAAATTTGCAAAAACTAAAACAAATGTTGCTTTGGGGTAGTGTGTAAATTGATGAGGGAAAAAAACTATTTAATCAATTTTAGAATAAGGCTGTAACCTAACAAAATGGGGAAAAAGTCAAAGGGTCTGAATACTTTCCGAAGGCACTGTATGGCCAGTGCGGCACCTCCATTGACTTACAAGAAACACATACCCCTGGCATCTTTATTGATGGCTGTGGGAAATTGGCAATCTATAACATCTTCCCATCCCCATTGATTAGTTACAGAAAACAATGTGGCACCTTTGCTATTGGAAACTGGTCCTCTTTTCATAATGTCTTCCCATCCTCACTGGCTGTGGTGCATTGGTGCACCTCCATTGACTGTATTAGTGAGCGTGTCATCGCTTCCTGGAAATAAAGGCTGCTGTGTCAGGAGGCTATGGGCCGTGAAGCGTGGGACAACAAGGAAGACAGGGGGAGCAGGGCGCAGGTGATTTGTGGTGTACTGCGTCAGAGAAATAACAGCACAGAAGGAGAGTGTGTGTTATTGTGTTTGAAGACGCAGGATAGGGGAGGGACTCACACTGTACATATAGCCTAGCCTACATATGTATACAATACATATGTACACACACACACAAACATTACACTGTATGGGAATATGTACGTCAATCGTATTCCTATTAACGTCACACTGGCTCCCTACGTCTGTAGTGAGTCACATTGACTGCAGCTTGGCCCTACGTAGACTGCACCATGCAGGTGCAGCAGAATATGCTAACGGTCAATTGTGTGACACGTGTGTGTGTGTGTGCTACTGCTGGTAGAGCGAGGCGTTGGAGTGGGGGAGGGCTGTCGTCGATTATTCGTCGCAGCATCTCGACCTTGCAATGAGGAGTCCTGTGATAAGTGAAACAGATCAGGATAATTCTCACAGGCCCAGAGTCAGTTGTTAGAAACTCTTATTAATACAGCTTACTCGCACATAGCAGGCCCAGAGTCAGTCTTTCATCAATGCTGCCTCAGAGCAGAGCGTTTCTCTAGGGGCTACAACAGAACTGTATCCGACGAAGTGAATTACACTCCGCAGGCGGATGCTGCTCGCTGACAGACTCATTCACAAAGTGTGTGGAGGAACAATTCCGAACCAAAAGATTTTGGCATGACGCCAGCCACAGGGGAGAAGGCAACTGTCTGCATAATGCATAAACAACTCGCATCACAGAGAATGAAAATAATACTGTAGGCAATATGTAATGAGTTCCCACGCTTCCAAAACCTCAATTAAAAAGACCTCTAACCCGAAAGAATGGAAAAATGGCTCCGTCTTGTATAAAATTCTCATTAGCGCAGTAAGTGCACTTGAATTCCCATTAGATCACTAGGTTAACATAGGAATGAATCAGCTGTACTTAGCCTTCTACTGTTTAAATCCTAATGACAAAAGCCTGAAAGGTGACGCGCTGGACAGGATGGATTGAGAGAATAAATGGACAATCCTCAGGCTTAGGGGCCTATAGGAGATGGTAAGGAGATTAGAACAACAACACAGCTAGAGACGGAGATGGAGAGAGAAACTATAACACTTCAGGTGAGAATGTTGCGACAGCTGAAATAGCCTAGATCTGGGATGGAGGAAGAGGGATGAGGGATGGGATGAGATGGCTGCCAGGTCATACTGGAGTTGTTCTTCTACACTGGGCCAGAGACAGACTACTAGCCAGAGCCACACGGAGACAGAGCACAGCTAGTCAAGTCAGCAAGCTAGTTTAGAAATCGGAGGTAAGCAGATCCACCTGTAAATCAAATCCAATTTCATTGGTCACATACACATGGTTAGCAGATGTTAATGTGAGTGTAGCGAAATGCTTGTGCTTCTAGTCCCGACCGTGCAGTAATATCTAACAAGTAATCTAACAATTTCACAACTACCTTATAACACACAAGTGTAAAGGAATTAATAAGAATACGTACATATAAATATATGGCTGAGCGATGGCCGTACGGCATAGGCAAGATGCAGTAGATGGTATAGAGTACAGTATATACATATGGGATGAGTAATGTAGAGTACGTAAACATTATATAAAGTGGCATTTTTTAAAGTGACACATTTATTACATCCAATGTATTATTAAAAGTGGCTATAGATTTGAGTCAGTATGTTGGCAGCAGCGACTCAATGGCCTTGAGATAGAAGCTGTTTTTCAGTCTCTCAGTCCCAGCTTTGATGCACCTGTACAGACCTCGCCTTCTGGATGATAGCGGGGTGAACAGGCAGTGGCTCGGGTGGTTGTTGTCCTTGACGCTCTTTTTGGCCTTCCTGTGACATCAGGGGGTGTCGGTGTCCTGGAGGGCAGGTAGTTTGCCCCGGGTGATGCGCTGTGCAGACCTCACTACCCTCTGGAGAGCCTTACAGGATGCTCTCGATTGTGCATCTCTCGATTGTGCATCTGTAAAAGGTTTATGAGTGTTTTCGGTGACAAGCCACATTTCTTCAGCCTCCTGACGTTGAAGAGGCGCTGATGTTGGACCATTTCAGTTTGTCCATGATGTGTACGCTGAGGAACTTAAAACTTTCCATCTTCTCCACTACTGTCCCGTCGACGTGGATAGGGGGGTGCTCCCTCTGCTGTTTCCTAAAGTCCACGATCATCTCTTTTGTTTTGTTGACGTTGAGTGTGAGGTTATTTTCCTGACACCACACTCCGAGGGCCCTCACCTCCTCCCTGTAGGCCGTCTCGTCGTTGCTGGTAATCAAGCCTACCACTGTAGTGTCGTCAGCAAACTTGATGATTGAGTTGGAGGCGTGAATGGCCACGCAGTCATGGGTGAACAGGGAATGCAGGAGAGGGCTGAGAATGCACCCTTGTGGGGCCCCAGTGTTGAGGTTCAGCGGGGTGGAGATGTTTCCTACCCTCACCACTTGGGGGCGGCCCGTCAGAAAGACCCAGTTGCACGGGCGGGGTCGAGGCCCAGGGTCTCGAGCTTAATGACGAGTTTGGAGGGTACTATGGTGTTAAATGCTGAGCTGTAATCGATGAACAGCATTGTTACATAGGTATTCCTCTTGTCCAGATGTGTTAGGGCAATGTGCAGTGTGCAGTGCGATTGCGTTGTCTGTGGACCTATTGGGGCGGTAAGCAAATTGGACTGGGTCTAGGGTGTCAGGTAGGGTGGAGATGATATGATCCTTGAGTAGTCTCTCAAAGCACTTCATGATGACGGAAGTGAGTGCTACGGGGCGATAGTCGTTTAGCTCAGTTACCTTAGCTTTCTTGGGAACAGGAACAATGGTGGCCCTCTTGAAGCATGTGGGAACAGCAGACTGGCATAGGGATTGATTGAATATGTCCGTAAACACACCAGCCAGCTGGCTAGGGATGCCGTCTGAGCCGGCAGTTTAGTTTCTGACTATAGGCTGGGAGCAACAAAATGGAGTCGTGGTCAGATTTGCCAAAAGTAGGGCGAAGGAGGGCTTTGTATGCGTCGCGGAAGTTCGAGTAGCAATGATCCAGAATGCTGCCAGCCCGGGTCGCGCATTCGATATGCTGATAAAATTTAGGGAGCCTTGTTTTCAGATTAGCTTTGTTAAAATTCTCAGCTACAATAAATGCAGCCTCAGGATATGTGGTTTCCAGTTTACATAGAGTCCAATGAAGTTCTTTCAGTGCCGTCGAGGTGTCTGCTTGGGAGGGATATACATGGCTGTGATTATAATCGAAGATAATTCTCTTGGTAGATAATGCGGTCGGCATTTGATTGTAAGGAATTCTAGGTCAGGTGAACAAAAGGACTTGAGTTCCTGTATGTTGATATGATCACACCACAACTTGTTAATCATAAGGCATACACCCCCACCCTTCTTCTTAGCAGAGAGATGTTTGTTTCTGTCGGCGCGATGCGTGAAGAACCCGGGTGGCTGTACCGACTCTGATAACGTATCCCGAGTGAGCCATGTTTCCGTGAAACAGAGAAAGTTACAATATCTGTCTCTCTGGAAGAGAGAGACTGGAGATTGACGAGTAGTATACTCGGGAGCGGTGAGCGATGTGCCCATCTACGGAGCCTGACCAGAAGACCGCTCCATCTACCTCTTCTGCGGCATCGTTGTTTTGGGTCGTAGTGAGTAAGGGAGAAAGGACAGGTTGTGAGGTTAACTCAATCTAGTCCGACTGGTCTTCAGGTTTCAAATTATATTTCCATTGGGCTGGGTAGATGTGCGTTTGGTGGATCTGCAATAATCTGCTTGATTTAATAACATTTGTTTGTGTGATCATATCCAATTCTCTAATGTTTCTTCTCCTTGGCTGTAGGTTCATCCCTGAAAGGATGAGATGAGGCTTTGAAAATGCAGTACACAGTGAAAACAGTACTATAGTCAGTCCCTCCAGGATTCCGCGATCGCATAATTCAATGCAAAAATCAACCAATTAGCTCAGATTACACGAGAGCTCGCAATTTTGACCAATCCCTGCACTTTTAGAGCATAAAAGGGTCCAATCAAAAGCAGGTTCGTAATTTTGACCAATTACTGCACTGTCACTGTGGAAAATGGCCCAATCCAAAAACACAAAGTTTTCCCCCTTGCCTGTCAGCATATTCAAGTGCTAAGTTGATGGGTGACTGTTGATGGCTGACAGGCAGTACAATGAACAGAAATAAATCTAATTTGCCAACAAAAATAACAGCTAACGACCGTGCAAAACAATTTTCAAATGTTTTTGTCGACAATCAACAGTCACTTGGAATCAGCAAAGCGTATGAGAATGTCAGAACAGTGCCCACAGCAGCGACAGATCACCATGACTGAAGTGGTAGCAGGGAAGACTGTGGCAAGCGCTGAAAGAATTAAGGTGAGTGGTGTTTAACTCAAACTTTTACTCCGCCAACCTTGCCTTAAGTAGGGTGGTCAGCACTCTGCTCTCCCCAGTCTGTCTAGGGAGAGCGCTGCTCAAAGCACTGAGTGCAATATTATGTTATATTATATTATGCATTCTGCTTAAAATTGTCCTAAAACTGAGCACATATGACTTTTTATTGCTTTATATGAAATTAACGTGAAAAAAAAAAACACATTGCAAAATGTATCGCAGAATTTCAGAAAAGCTGCCGCAAAATCAAGCATTTTTGGCCGCAGATATCACAAAAACATTTAGCGAAATCCTGGAGGGACTGTATAGTGCGAGAAGAGCAGCGGGACAACCAAGCGTGGCATCAAACAGGCCTATTTGATTAACTTCTCTAGGATATGTGGGATGCTACCGTCCCACTTGGCCAATAGCCAGGGAAAATGTAGAGCGCCAAATTCAAAAAAATGATATAAAATCAAACTTTCATTAAATCACACATGTAAGATACCAAATTAAAGCTACACTTCTTGTGAATCCAGCCACCATGTCAGATTTCAAAAAGGCTTTTCGGCGAAAGCATAAGATGCTATTATCTGATGATAGCACAACAGTAAACAAAGAGAGTGTAGCATATTTCAACACTGCAGGCACGTCACAAAACGCAGAAATAAAATAAAAATCATGCCTTACCTTTGACGAGATTCTTTTGTTGGCACTCCAATATGTCCCATAAACATCACAAATGGTCCTTTTGTTCGATTAATTCCGTCCATATATATCCAAATTGTCCATTTATTTGGCGCGGTTGATCCAGAAAAAAAACAGCTTCCAATTTGCGCAAAGTCACTACAAAATATCTCAAAAATTACCTCTAAACTTTACCAAAACATTTCAAACTACTTTTGTAATACAACTTAAGGTATTTGTAAACGTTAATAATCGATCAAATTGAAGACGGGGGTCTATCTGTTTTCAATACAGGAGATCAAACTAACGCTACTTTTCTAGTCTTGCGCAACAAACAGTACACATGACGTTACACTGTTTCCAGGTGGCCTCACTTCTTCATTGCACAAAGGAATAACCTCAACCTATTTCCAAAGAGTTGTGACATCCAGTGGAAGCGGTAGGAACTGAAAACAGGGTGATTAGAAATCCAGTATTCCAATGAAAACTCATTGAACAGACAGTGACTTAAAAAACAAAAAAAAAATATGGTTAGTCCTCAGGGTTTTGCCTGCTACATAAGTTCTGTTATACTTACAGACATGATTCAAACTGTTTTAGAAACTTCAGAGTGTTTTCTATCCAAATATACTAATAATATGCATATCTTATATTCTGGGGCTGAGTAGAAGGAAGTTGAAATTGGGCACGCTATTTATCCAATAGTGAATTTGCTGCCCCCTATCCTAGAGAAGTTAAGCTGGTCATAGGCCAGACCTGCTGCACTGTTGGCACACCTTTACACTGAAGCCAAACACCCCACAGAGAGAGAAAGTGAGAAAAGTGGAGAGAGAGAGAAACAGAGGAGTGAGAAACAGAAGTGACAAGGAGAGGGAGGAAAGTAAGAAAGAAAAAAGGTTAACCGGCCAGCTGACTACACACCGCACAGAGATTGGGAGCGAGAAACAGAAAGAAAAGTGAAAAGGAGAGAGGTTCCAGGGAGAAAGGACAAAGAGGAAAGATGGAGCGAATTAGAACCAGTTGACTGCGGTCTAGTTGACCGACATCAGCTCTGTCCAGCGGTTGCCAAGAGCAGTTGATATCCTCATAATGAGCTGGTTACACACAGTTACTGCAGATATAGACTCTTCGTCTTCGTAGCCAATCCAACACCCAGTGCTGCCTTGGCCCAAGGTGAGTCGAGTACCCTCAAACCTCAAGTGAAATCTAAACCCTCTCCACAAAGGTCTTTATATTTCACAATATATAGACCTAGACATTGCCTCTACCTAAAGATTCCACATGTATGTATAAATTCAGAATCCTACATTTTGTGAGGTAGAGGGGTTGGAAGTCTTGTCAAATGGACATAATCTAGTTTAAATTATATCATAATTCTATAGGTTCTGAGGTTTCTACAGCCAAGCCTCTAATGTGATTCTCAGTGTAGAATCATAGTGGAGAGATAAGGCTACAGTGCCTTCAGAAAGTATTCATACTACACTCTGAATTCAAAATGGATTAAAACAAAAACATTCTCACCCTTCTACACACAATAACCCATAATGACAAAGTGAAAACATGTTTTATAGATTTTTGCAAATGTATTGAAAATGAAATATAAACTATAATGTACATAAGTATTCACACTCCTAAATCATTACTTTGTATAAGCATATTTGACAGTGATTACAGCTGAGTCTTTCTGGGTAAGTCTCAAAGTTTTCCACACCTGGAATGTACAACATTTGCCCATTATTCTTTTCTAAATTCTTCAAGCTCTGTTAAAATTGTTGATCATTGCTAGACAACCATTTTTCAGGTGTTGCAATAGATTTTTAAGTAGATTTAAGTAAAAAATGTAACTCGGCACCTCAGGAACATTCTCCGTCTAAGCAACTCCAGTGTAGATTTGGCCATGTGTTTTAGGTTATTGTCTTGCTAAAAGGTGAAATCATCTCCCAGTGTCTGGTGGAAAGCAGACGGAACCAGGCTTTCCTCCAGAATTTTCCCTGTGCTTAGCTCCATTCTGTTTAGTTTTTAGCCTGAAAATCACCCCAGCGCTTAATGATTACAAGCATACCCGTTACATGATGCAGCCAGCCAACCACCACTATGCTTAAAAATATGGTGTGGTACTCAGTAATGTGTTGTATTTGCGCCAAACATAACACTTTGTATTCAGGACAAAAAGTGAATTGCTTTGCCACATTTCATGCAGCAATACTTTAGTGCCTTATTGCAAACAGGATGCATGTTTTGGAATATTTGTATTATGTACAGGCTTCCTTTTCGCTCAGTCAATTAGGTTAGTATTGTGGAGTAAATACAATGTTGTTGATCATAGCTGCGGTTAGAAGTTTGGAGAGGGTCCACTAATACAGGACTAGTAAAAGGCCCACAAAAAAAAAAATCCTGATTTTTCAGCGGGTGCTGCAGCACCCTCAGCACCCCTACTTCCCGTGGCTATGTTGTTGATCCATCCTCAGTTCCATCACAGCAATTACTCACTCTTTTAAAGTCACCATTGGCCTCATGGTGAAATCCCAGAGTGGTTGCCTTCCTCTCCGGCAACTAGGTTAGGAAGGAATAGAGGTCGACCGATTAAAATCGGCATGGCCGATTAATTAGGGCTGATTTCAAGTTATAACAATCGGTATTCGGCATTTTGGGACTCCGACTATGGCCGATTACATTGCATTCCACGAGGAAACTGCGTGGCAGGCTGACCACCTGTTACGAGTGCAGCAAGGAGCCAAGGTAAGTTGCTAGCTAGCATTAAACTTATATTTTTAAAAAACATAAAAAAACAATCTTCACATAATCACGAGTTAACTACACGTGGTTGATGATATTACTAGGTTAACTAGCTTGTCCTGCGTTGCATATAATCAATGCGGTGCCTGTTAATGTATCATCGAATCACAGTCTACTTCGCCAAACGGGTGATGATTTAACAAAAGCACAATCATTGCATGAATGTACCTAACCATAAACATCAATGCCTTTCTTAAAATCAATACACAGAAGTATATTTTTTTAAACCAGCATATTTAGTTAAAAGAAATTCATGTTAGCAGGCAATATTAACTAGAGAAATTGTGTCACTTCTCTTGCGTTCATTGCACGGAGAGTCAGGGTATATATGCAACAGTTTGGGCCGCCTGGCTCGTTGTGAACCAATTTGCCAGAATTTTACATAATTATGACAACATTAAAGGTTGTGCAATGTAACAGCAATATTTAGACTTAGGATTGCCACCCGTTCGATAAAATACAAAAATACAGAACGGTTCCGTATTTCACTGAAATAAACGTTTTGTTTTCGAAATGATAGTTTCCGGATTTGACCATATTAAATGACCAAAGGCTCGTATTTGTGTATTTATTATAACTATTTATATGATTTGATAGAGCAGTCTGACTGAGGGGTGGTAGGCAGCAGCAGGCTCGTAAGCATTCATTCAAACTTTACTCCGTTTGCCAGCAATGCTTGAAGCACAGCGCTGTTTATGACTTCAAGCCAATCAACTCCTGAGATTAGGCTGGCAATACTAAAGTGCCTATAAGAACATCGAATAGTCAAAGGTGTATGAAATACAAACGGTATAGAGAGAAATAGACGATGCGCCATAATTCTTATAATAACTACAACCTAAAACTTCTTAACTGGGAATATTGAACCACCAGCTTTCATGTTCTGAGCAAGGAACTTAAACGTTAGCTTTTTTACATGGCACATATTGCACTTGTACTTTCTTCTCCAACACAGTGTTTTTGTATTATTTAAACCAAATTGAGCATGTTTCATTATTTATTTGAGACCAAATTGATTTTATTTATGTATTATATTAAGTTAAAATAAAAGTGTTCATTCCATATTGTTGTAATTGTCATTATTACAAATATATATAAAAAAAATAAGAATTAAAAATATCTAAAAATGTAAAAAAAATAGGCCGATTAATCGGTATTGGCTTTTTTTGGTCCTCCAATAATCGGTATCGGCGTTGAAAAATGATAATCGATCGGCCTCTAGGAAGGACACCTGTATCTTTGTAGTGACTGGGTGTATCGATACACCATCCAAAGTGTAATTACAAATTTTACCATGCTCAAAAGGGATATTCAATGTGTGATTTTATTTTTTTACCCATCAACCAATAGGTGCCCTTCTTTGCGAGGCATTGGAAACCCTCCCTGGTCTTTGTGGTTGAATCTGTATTTGAAATTCACTGCTTAACTTACAGATAATTGTATGTGTGGGGTACAGAGATGAGGTAGTCATTCATCAAACATCTTGAACATTATCATTTCAAACAGTGAGTCCATGCAACTTATTATGTGACTTGTTAAGAACATTTTAACTCCTGAACTTATTTAAGCTTGCCATAACAAAAAGGTTGAATACTTATTGACTAAAGACATTTCAGCTTTTCATTTTTAATTAATTTGTAAAAATTCCACTTTGATCTTGTGGTATTGTTTGTAGGCCAGTGACAAAAAAAGATATCTTGATTTAATCCATTTAAATTCAGGCTGTAACACATCAAAATGTGGAAAAAGGCAAGGGGTGTGAATACCTTCTGAAGACACGGTATAATACGGAATGGAAAGCTTTCGTAGAGAGATTCGAGGTGAGAAAAGTTCTAAATTCTGAGATGACGTTTAAAGTGTGTTGTTCTACCAGACAAATATCGAAAGAGAGTAAAGAGTCTACCAAAAACAGGGCCCCAGAAAGTTAAAATTATATGCAGAAACTCTTGGAATCAGGCCTGAAAATCCACTCATCAGGACCACACAGACAAACATAGGCTACTCTCTCCTCCCTTCCGTCTCTCACGCCATCTGCATAAACGTGATGCTGTCTGATACAGTATCAGAGCTCCAACCCAAGCCTTATTAGCCTATAGGCTACTATCCAGAAGCATACAACCATCCACCCAATGACATCAATTCGTGGAAAAGCTACTTAATTCACTAGTGCCATGGAAATCGCATCAGTAGTCTATGTAACACAGATGCTTGGCTGATGGCAAAGACATTTCCATTAAATATTAAGGGAGATTACCCTATCTCTATCCGCTAGAGTGTGCGGAGGTAGCCAGGCTGCAACCCAAAGAGGATTTGACTTAAAATAGGACACTTCCGCTTCTCAAACGGTGCACAGATGTGCAGCTGCAACAGCAGGCTGGCAATGGACACACTGTTCATTCCCAAGGTCTGAGGCGTTTTGTCCTAGTGGATTAGCCTAGCGCAACACTCCACTTATAAAATGGGCATGCTAGACTAGGCTAGGCTTTCAGCCACTCTAAAAAGCACCTTTCTGACCGTGCCCAGATGTGCAGCAGGCTGGCATGGGACACTCTGTTCCTTCCCTGATGACCCGGTGATGCTTTGTCCTAATCTAGTGGATTGGAGCATCCCCCTGTCTGTTGTGGCTCAGTTGGTAAGAGCGTGGCATTAGCAATCCAAAAGACGTGGATTCAATTCCTGCAGGGATCACAAACACATAGGCTCGACCCACTAACAATGTATGTACTCTAAGTTGCTTTTGGTGTCGTCTGCTAAATATTGAGCCACGCTACTCTAATTCATCTGGACACTATTGGAGTCTGAGGGAGAGGGAGGGAGGGGTGGGGGTTGGTTGCTTCAAATCAGAACACAGAGCCTCTCTTCACCTGAAACAACAAACAGTGTTCGTCTCTCGCCTACTTTGGGAACACAATTTCCCCCAAGGGCAAAACTTCAAAAACTCATATAGTCCGTAGGGGAAAAAGCAGTTGTTTGTTTCAAGGAGGACACAGAGTCCTCTAACCTGGAACAACAAGTCTCTCGACATCCCCCTCTCCTCCCATTGGGAACACCATCTCAAATCAAATGTTATTGGTCGCATACACATATTTAGCAAATGTTCTTGCGGGTGTAGCGAAATGCTTGTGAAGTGCTCATGGGCTCCATGAACCGGCGCGGCGTGCTAATAGCAACAATAACATCGACTACACTTCCTGTTATTGCGGAGAAGGCACGCACGAGTCGGGAGTGTATGCTGAAGGGAGGCTATGGACCACTACTGTGTTTCTGTAGCTATTGTTGTTGTACTTCCTTCCAAAGCCCTTCCTCTAGAGAAATATTACACGGGTGAAAGCTGGACGGTATGCGTGCGACCTCATGCATATGCACGCGTCCAGATTACCGAAGCACACTAGTTAGCTGCTGCAGTAGCAGCCGATGGACTCTTTCTTCCGAGAGACTCCGCTGAGTGTCATCTAGCCTAGTTAAAGAGGAAATTGCGTTTCCCATTGCTGGGCTGCTGTCGTTGGTGTTTCTCAGCAATTCTCTGTCCTTATCAGTCACTTTCACAGGAGTCCTGAGCAATCATTTCCTGACTCACCCTAAAAAAAAAAAATGTAATTTTGGAAAATGACAAATCATTCAAGTTAGCAGTCTTATCTTTTTGAATTAATGTTCAGTGTTTCCGCTATTTCTTAGGAGGGGCGCAAAGGAAAACTAATTGGAGTCATATTGTATAACAGTATGCTACATAGGCCTAATTGGCCCCTAATACATGCCACCAGCACAGGAGGTTGGTGGCACCTTATTTGGGGAGGATGGGCTCGTGGTAATTGCTGGAGCGGAATGGTATCAAATACATCAAACACATGGTTTTTCATTTTAAAAAGCGATTTAATGCAACGTAGGCCTACTTTAACTAAACTCCTCTCAAATTACCCAAGTCAAAGCGGGATAGAACCATTTTAATACTCTCAGAAAATAGACAGCTGCAAGGCAAGAACGGGCTAAGGACTTCATGATGCTGTTAATACATTCCTTTGAGCCTAATGGCAACATTGCTAGAGGTGGAAACATTTTGCTTCAATTCTGTCATTGCCTTGAGTGGGTGGTTGAGGCACAGCAAAGAAAGAGGCTGTATTTCTTCTAGAAGGAATGTGTTTAAAAAGGTAATTGACAGACAGAGGAATGTAGCGCTTTAGTTCTCTCCTTCCAGAGACGGTAAGAGGTGTTTCAGAAGACTGACAGTTTCCAAACAGAGAAGTGGACAGGGAGAGAAAGAGACATGCAACATTCCTCAAAGCAAACTGCCAAATAAAATCCCTTAAAGAACGAAAAGCCATGTTTGCCAACTTTCAAGTCAAACTGCAAGCCTAGTCATACCAAACAGAATCTGATGACAGCACAGCACGGTTTATAAACACACACACAACAACATATCAAATCACACGCACCCTGCAAAAACATGTACATTCTCGTGCGGTGCACGCCTACAGCTATGCTGCATGAAGGTGTGGCACAAAGTAGAACACGCTGCCTCCCTACTAGGGAGGCTCAAATAGGTGCAGTCAAGGTGTTAGACAGCTTGCATGGCTTTGTGATCTCACTAGGGCATCAATAACACCAGGGCAATGTCCTGTTCAGTAAGGCACACTGTGGCAAAACTTTTCCCCCCCCTCGGTCTCTCAGCTCCATGGCAGAGTATTTAGAGTCGCAGGAAATTGCTTTAAACCTGCAACAATCTCTCAGCTCGATGGAGAAATCTGTATAATTGCAGGAAATTGTCTTAAAAACGCTAACATTTCTCTACGCCGCCCAGATGGGGGACCACCATCTAAGCCCCTTTTTGATACAGAAAACACCCTGAGTGTCTGCCAATTTGTAATTTCCCCGTGGAGAGAGAATATGTCAACCCGCCTCTTCAAACGCACCAGCTTTAGAAGGGGCCATTATCAGTCAGTGTAAATGTACCACTCACATCAATAAAGAAAAGAACAGACAATAGGCTAGAGAATACGTGGCATAGTGAACCACCTCTCTTCTACTAGGCTACATAATTCTGACAACTGAGTCAGGCCGACCTGTTAAAGAGATATAAAATCAAAAAAAGACAGGACAGACAGACAATTGGCCATGACGACGCACAGTGAACCACTTGTATCTGCACACAAACGTGTGCATCGTTCAACCATTGTGCAACCATTTTTCCTGCCAAATAACCCTATGCCTTGATTCCTCAGCTTCTTATGTTGGTTCTCTACCCCTCTGCTACTGCCTCAGATTAACAGAACCCGTCCCATCTGACTCTAAAGGCGTCCGCATGCTTCCCATTCGACAGTTCGTAACAGTTTGTGCTTATATCATGATATTTTGTGAATTTTTTGTTAGTTTTGGTCTTCGGCACGGTTTTTGGGGGGGAGGGGGGGCTGTTTGTGCACACACAAACATTTATCGAGGCAAGCCGAAGACGGTAGGGAAGTCTTGGCATCTTCGTCGATGTTTGGTCAACAGTAGGGATTATTCAATCAAGTGTTTGTTGTCATTCAACGAGACACAAATCATTTTCATGCAATTTTTTTCACTTGAGAAATACTGCACCAAAGAAAGTTGCACGACTGAGATCTCCTCGGGAAAAACGTCAAAATGAATGACAGATCTCTTGCGTTACAATAATTCTGACTATTTTTAGGAAGTGTACACTGCCTACAGCGTCTCAAGATGGACAAACAGTACTATTGCAGCTTATTTCTCGTTTTTCATGAGAGGGTCTTTTAAGAGTGCATGCGAGCAACATCAAATCATTTCACCTAGCCGAACCGAAGCCTTAAGGCAGCTCATCCCAGCTCGGATGCCCCCTCAGGCAGCCCAATGTGGATTTCCTGCCATTTCAGTCCAGTCCAGTCCCCCTCCTCCTCCCCTGCTGTCCCCCAGGTGTAGCGTTTGAGCAGCCTCCACTCACCGACTATTTATAGCCCCCTGTCCAGTGCTTGCCCACCTTTCACCAAGCCCAGCGCTAAGGAGATTTGCCTCCTCTTCGCTTTAGTGGAGAAAGCTGATTTGAGGCAGCAAATAAAACCTGCATGCATGGCTACAATAGCCCACCTCAAAATAGTTTATTGAATCACATTCAATTGAAGCGCAGTTAAATTGGATTGAACAAAAAACAATGCTTTGATTGCATGTCTTCTGGAAATAGTTACAGGTCTTAAAGTTGGCCAACCTTGATTTCCCAATGAAAACTGAGTAACAACACCTATTAAGTAAAGCAAGATGTGGTTAACCAAAATTATGAATTATCGTCCTCCTCCTAGCTTTGTGAAACACGGTCAGGAAGTAACACTACTAAGTTACCACAGAGAATTATTCTGATGATAACCCACCATAACACAGTTTAATGTAGTGTACATGCGCCTGCCGGCATGTAGCCACTGTACTGTGGTACTGTGGATAGGCTGAATAAGCCAGTGTTTTTCCACTGCTCATCTGCCACTGAACCGTTTACTCAGTGAACCCTCTGTGACAGCCCTGCCTGACAGTCCTGTCCTCTAGCTCTGGAGGCTGAGCAGAGATAGAAAGAGAGGGGGAGGAAGAGAGGTGCCAAAAGAGGGAGAAAGATGGAGCAAAAGAGAATGAAAAAGAGAAGGACAGTGAGTGCGTTAACGTGTACAGTAATAATTTGATTTAAACTGGTTAAGGCAGTAGGCATATTATGCAATAATCATGTAAACACCTTACGTCGGCGTAAGGTCAAAATCTATGTACGCATACGCGGATTACAACACCTGGTTTAAAATCAGCGTTCCAGCTGTGCGTTTGATCTGCGCATGTGCCAGCACCAGCCGAGTGAGAGTCCATCTTTAGCGTGAGTGAAGTGAGTTTGGAACAGCTGAATATATGCAAAGTAGTTCTCAGAATTAAATATGCTTCCCAAAAATAACATGGTCGCTGTGGTAGAACGTTTATTTTGGAATTCCTGCATTTATCAGAGTGCCATCAGGTAGCCCGATTTCAGATGTCTCCATGGAAACAAGATTATTAAGGAAATTGTTCTTGCAAAGCACGTAAACGCTTTAACCGAACTATTATATTAATCTGACTATCCACAATAGGTCGCATTATTGTGTGCATGTAACCATACTCATTGATGCAGAGAGAGTGGAGGAGAGAGAGAGAGAGAGTACAGACAGACCGAGGCAGACGCTACGTCTACACTTCCAGGTTGTGTACTGCACGCATCCCCTCATCTTATCTGAGTGAGTACAACTCAATCATACTATAGGAGCCAGAAGACACTCACTCACCAAAAGCCTGCACAGGTGCTGCATTTAACAGAGGAAACAGACCAGCAACCAATTCAGCAGTGGTACTTCTGTTCAACATAACAGTGCCCACCATTTGCTATTCAGATATTAAAAGGGTTGGTGCACGGACATGGCCTGAGATGGTGTGGAGGTTTGAGTTGTCTACATACTAGATGGACTAGAAGTGATTTGTGCATCCTGGACTGGACTTGGCTGGACAATTCTTGAGCGGTCTGCTTGGTACATTACACAAATGATCAGTCAAGAAGACCAGTCGAAGACCATCAAAGTATTATGACTGCTTAGTGCATGTTAGACACAAGCAGCTAGATAGTACGCCACAGTGCAACACGACCACACATCATGTGGCACACATGTTCAATATGAAGCCAAGGTTGCCCTAATGTACTTTACCAACCCTTCCCTCAAGGTGGTCTTGGGGACCCATTCATTACCATTACATAACCCAACCACTACTGCCTGGGTATTTGTTAGACCTAGGCTACATCTCAAACAACCATGTTGTCAACTTCTAGTCAATCATATGAAGGACAAGGTTGCCCTAACGTCCTTACCCACCAATTCCTAGAGGTGGTCTTGGGGACCCATTCATTACCGTTGCATAACCACTACAGTACATCTAATATTCATGTGGGGCTTCAATGGAGGTCAAGAGTATAGGGCAGAGTAACACTTACCTCCATCACCAGCTCAAAAGGCTGCTTGTACACCCTGATGGGTGACTGATACTTCTGCACCATGGTGGGAACGACTGTGGTGCCAACGACCTGAGAGAAAACAATCTGATATTAGAGCTTATATAACCAACATCATAGACTTGTCTTGGTGAGATTAGACAAAAATGGGCCAGACTGCATTAGACTGGGTGCGTAACACACAAAGAAAATAGTGCTTGAGTTGGTAAAATGGCAGTATCGTTCTGGATGGCCCCGCTGGAGGCATCTGACATGTCATTAAGTAAGCCAGGTTTGTTTGTGTGTGTGTGTGTGTGTGTGTGTGTGTGTGTGTGTGTGTGTGTGTGTGTGTGTGTGTGTGTGTGTGTGTGTGTGTGTGTGTGTGTGTGTGTGTGTGTGTGTGTGTGTGTGTGTGTAGCAGCTGGCGGGGAGCCCGGAGTACTTGGCAGTTTGTCTGCAGTCATTGCCTGCAGGAAGGCACTTTCCTCTGCCGTGGGTGAGGAAGCGCGTCTCATTGAACTGATCAATGAATGCAGCGTTTTGCACCATACATCACCCATTCAGGAACTTAACTGCATAGGGAACAGAGATAGACATGGCCAAATACTGGAAAGTCAGGGACTGCTAAGTGCCAACTAGTCACAACCGCATGACTGATAAACTATTCAGGTAGACCTACATTGATGCATATGTAAATATTATGTGGAGCTAGCAGTAGAGCTGAAAGCTTGGGGGTCATTAATACTGCACTACAGCCTACGTAAACGCATGAATGGGTGGTTGGCCGTAGAGAACGGATGAATTAATGCATCCTCTGTGATGTAAAATGTAAGCAGCGCATTCCAAGAACTTAGTGTTGGTAACCACCACAGTGCAGACGTTGGTAAATACAGTAGGACTAGGCTATGGTCCTGATAGAGCCAACAGATGTGGTCCCTGAAAACGCTGGAATGTTCCACTGCATATTTGGATTGGTCAAAATGTTAAAATGTGTATTTTTCAATATATAGGACAAACCCTGTGTTTTAATAAAATCAAGTATATATGCATTGAGCTTGTCTGATGCCTTAAGCACACCTCTCTTTGATGAAATAAGACAAATAACCCAAGAGGGAGCCAGAGATCAAGATAACAAAAAACTAAAACTTAACCCGACCATTCTCCTCCCACTTCTACTGGCTTTTGCAGATTCTGCCATTACTCTCCCGAAGTTGCCTGTAATAGGCTACACGAGGAGTCGGCAATCTTTCTCAAGTGGAATGCCAAATAATCTTAACCTTTCTACCAATCTGCTTGCCAGTTAAAGTTTTCATGTGCATATTTTCGTGAAACTGTTTCATCTCATTTATAATAACGTCTTCGTATATCTAAATTATATCCAAATCTAATAGAAAATTATACAATGCTAAAAAGTAACTTATATTGCCAATGCCAACTATGTAAAAATTGCCTATAAAGCCAACAAATAAAAACATTGTAGCCTGTAGGTAGAAAATATCCTGATAATAAATATCATATGAATCACATTGTCTGCAACGAACTTGAAACGTATCAACTATTAACATGGGCAATATGATAAATTATTCTGGGCCTTCAGAGTTTCCTGTGCCATTGAACTCGGGACAGACACAGCTGTAGGCTATTTGCGCAACGGATAAGAAGTCATTAAGTAGTCCTATTGTATGACATTTCCACTGGATCAGAGCATGACATTTTCCCTTTCCCGCTGAGTGGTTATCGAAAGGGAGAAAGCTGGAAAGATTTTTCAAATACTTTTAGGAACTATTGTCATTCTCAATTAATGTAAAAACAGACTGTTTGCTTGCTGTCTGATGTAAAGAAAACATTACTTTGAGAAGCTCCACAGCTCATTAGTGGTGGTGCGTTAAGCCAATTCAGAAATACGATCAGATTCCCAAATGGACACATTTATATGCCTACATTTGCACGCAGGCCAGTAATTGTACTACTGGTGATCTACTGTATGTAATGGGGAATTGATAGACACTAACAATCAAACGCAAACAATTCACACAATGAAGTTATGAAACAATGAATTTGCACAAATTAGCAGAGAAAGACGTGCATTGTGCATTCTGCATGGTCAATCCAACGTCTGCATTGGCCTTGCAACATTTACGGTGATATGGCATCTGCAGAAGTCAGGACATCCATACTTCTTGTGTTTCGCGGAGCAGCGCAGAGCTGTTGTGAAGGAAGTTGTCAAGGATGTGAGTTTGTGTTTATACAGGATCTCCTGCCCTAACATAACCGAGTGCTAATCTAGTAGAATTCAGTCATCTTTTCTGACTCACGTGTCTAACAGCTGCTAATCAGATAAATTGACAAACTGTACCAAAATAAACTAATGGTGGGGGTCAACGCAATTGCAACACATTCGCCATTTTCAAAATGTCACATACTATAACTAATGATGCACCACTAGTGATGCACCGAAATTACCTTTATGTCCGATACCCGATATTTTCCTTGCCAACAAAAAATGATACCCGATATTTTTAATTTTTGCAGCCTTTTAAGCATTCTAGTACAGTTAAATAGTTAACACGGACGCAGCGGTCCAAGGCACTGCATCTCAGTACAAGAGGCGTAACAGTCCCTGGTTCGAATCCAGGCTGTATCACATCCGGCCGTAATTGGGAGTCTCATAGGATGGCACACAATTGGCCCGGGCCGTCATTGTTAATAAGAATTTGTTCTTAACTGACTTGCCTAGTTAAATAAAGGTTACACACACACAGACCAAAATGTTATTTTGTTGGCATTTACGCATGTCCCCATTACCAGTAAAACATAATCAAAACCTATTTATTTCACTTACTTGCTGTGCTGTTTTGTTGTTCATTTTTCAGACGTTTAATTTTCAACCAGGATTTCTATGGAACGCCGTTTGGGTCTTTGCGTGTCAAAAAAGATACACGTCAAATAACACTATTTGACCAATCAGGACCTGAATATGACTGCATACATTTTTTACGTAGTTATTACACATTGATTACACTATCACTCGCATTTCAAATGTCACAACGATTCATCGATACGTATGCTATGATGCTGGTAAAGTTGTCTCACACATCTACAGTACTGGTCATAAAAAAAAGCTAGCTAGCTCATGGATGCAAACAATGTTCTTCCCCAAAAACATAGCAAAACGACATCTGTTTCAGTAGTTAGCTAGCTAACTATATAGCTAGGTGTCATCTAAAATAACCCTAATTTACAAGACAGTTCTTACTTGATTAATGGTGGTCGGATGCATCTATGTGAAGCTAGCCACAATAAGGATTAGCCACACAATAAGGATTAGGACTTTGCGGTTAGCCTTCAAAATGAAGGTATGGCATAATTGTACTATTTGTATTCATTTGCATCACTGTCAACGGCACACTTTTATTTTGAAGGCAAACCGCAAATTCCACTATTGTGCCTAATCCTTATTGTGAAGCTAGCTGCCTACTTAAAACGTTAGCTTTGGGCAGCAGGGTTAAGTAGCTGACTAGCTATTTATTTTCATGAACTGAAGTTCAATTTCAAAAGGCGAACAACAAGTGGCAACCTAGCTAATACTTACAAGGATTCCTAAATCATTGCTAAGAATAATGAAAATGACTGCAGTTTCTACTGGTCATTGTTTTCAGGCTGGTTGTATTGGTGCTAGCTAGGTACCAAGCTAAAGCTAGCTACCCCAGAAGTTGCGGTCGAACAAATTATGCTATATTACCAAAGCGGTATTGTAAACACATCGTTCGTGGCCGGTGTTTGCAGACTTTTTTGTACAGCTTTGACAGTGCTACTGTATCCTTTTTTGACACGCAAAGAACCAAACTGCCTTCCATAGTATGTATGTTGTGAAGCTAATAACAGTGACGCTATTACTGTGTATCTCCGGTAGGGCAACATCTGAAAAATAGCGCACTTGGTAGTGTGTACCGGTGCTCGACCAGTCGGTGAAAGCCAACATCACCCACGACAGAGAACGGTTGATTGTCAAGGGCAATGAATTCCATTATCTTGGCTTTAATGGACTTCTCCTTTGAGTTGTCTCGCTGAAATCTTCTTACTCTTTCAAATGACTGCTCGACTTGTTGACTGCTCAATCCACACAGCAGACATTGTGGGCTAGGTTAGGAATGCTGTGTTGCACTTGTAGCGCAAAATTTTACGTGGTGTCATTACGTCATGTACCTACGTTATAAAAGTATGCACGGTAGCTTTGACATCGGTTTTTAACATCAACATTAAACTAGACATCGGGCCGATACCGATGTTGGCAATTTTAGCTAATATCGTCCGATTCCGATATGTTCACCGATATATCGTGCAACTATAACACTTTCTTTAACACATACTACGTATTTAGTACGCTAGTATGGGTATTTGGACACAGACGTTATCTTGTACGGTTCACAGCTCATAGGGTCTTACAGGAGGAATGTAGGCCCTATAGTCTAAAAAGGGCCTAAAATTGCCACTTTCTCTAATGGTTTGTGATACAAATGTGAAAAGCATGTCAAACATTCTTCCTCACAAAGTTTCTATGTGGGAATTGCCAGACCAATCTGAGATACGTTAAATATTTCCGGGCTGTCCAGGCGTGGAATTGCCCTGTCAAACAGCTATTGGGTAAGCCTGGGATGTGTTTATTTGGGGCACAACGAGCGCTTCTTGCTGGACAGGTTCAGATTGTACTACCTCCCTGTTTCAGACCATTTTCTTATGCTTTGTGCCTACTGAACACAACCCAGATGTACAAGATCAAAACAAAAATCACATTGTGAAATGTAAGTGTTGCTGTAAACCTGTTCCGACAAGGACATGTAAAGACAGGCGGAGTACCTGCCCAGTCTTAGCACATGGCATACCTTACTTGTTCAGTGTTGTTGATTTATTTAAAGTGCAGATACATGTTACTAAGCAAGTGTTGCTTGACTTTTTCAGCAGCCGTGCGGCAAGGAAGGGACATTGTGTGATAGTGGTGTTAACACTTGCTACACAGCACTACTTCTGGTAGGTCTGATCCAACCAGGGCGTTAGGTTCGGCTTGAGACTCCAACGTTTAAGGCATAAGCCGCACGTAACGCACTGGACCAGAGCTATACTTCTGAGGGATATGGGGCTTTTCAACTAAAACGTCACACTAGCCTGGGTGTCAGCCTGTTTTTTCAAATGAAATTTGGCATGACAATTTCATAGTTGGCAAGAGAGCAGAAGACCGGCACCAAGCTACATCTATGCTACTGTCTGTAAAAGCTAATCATAGTCTACTAAAGTGAAACTAGGCTAAACCTTTCCATTTAGCCAACTATAGGGGTTATTTAGGCTACTTAAAACAGGTGAACAATTGTTACCGTCATGTATTAGAGAGAGATGATATTTCCCTGTTGAACAAAAGATGTAAGTCAAGGGGAAAATAACAGGTGACATTTCAGAAACCAAACCAGAATACAATACAGGTTCTTTGTTCACTGTTAACCAATACGCCATAGCGATGGCCAGCAGCGCTGTAATCTACTGTACAAACAAGCTGTGCCAGAGCCACTCAAACACCTATAGTTGAGCCCTTCAGAAATCAAAAACACTCACTCAGTGATGCTCAGTGAGTGACACTCACACAGACCCTATATAACATGTAGAAGCCTGTGTGAAGTCGTTAAAAGGATGGTTTAGGCTATTTAGCCTGCATTAGCTAGTCATCACTGTACACAATCACTACAGGCGTGCCTTGCAGGTAATACGTTAACTTAACAAATATAAATGACACTCACCAATGAATTATCGGAATTTCTTTAACAATTATCTGCTTCTTTCGATATATTTGTCTCGTATTATTTTGACTGAAGAGGAAACTCAAGTACAGTTATACTGTTAATCCATAGCCTTATTCGGTTCCTTTTTCGCCGGTCGGTGACGAACGAGTGCTGAACGTTAGCTAGCTGTTTTGCTAGCCAATCAGCCATCGACCTGATAGCGACAACAGCACTTTAAAAAGGCATAGCTAGCTAACAACAGGTTCAGAATTGGGTTTTCATAGCGAAAAGATATCAGATGCAGCTAGCGAGCTAAAGACAGCCAGCTGAAGGTTTGAGCCTTGAGTACTGGAGAGAATGAATGTATTTGAAAGCTCGAGCTTTCTCATTGACAGTTTCGCCCCTCCCCCTTTGGTACAGACAGAGCTCAGCAGTGCCGCGGTGTGGTGCATATGCGATTACAATAAAAAATCATTGAATATAAATCAGTTTCTAAATCAATATGTAGGCCTATCAGGGAAATAATAGTTGAGTGATGGGACAGAATATTAGGAGACATGACAGATGACCTACAATTGGGTTATAATAAACATGTTCCTGATTGAGCTGTCATACAATTAATGTCAAATGTTCTTTATACTGTGACGGGCGACAGAGGAAAAAGCTACATGATATGAGTGAAGCTGTCATCTTCACTGAAAACTGTGCATATGCACATTTGAACAAAAGTTTCATATCATGACCATGCATCAATTCATGATATTGGACAATATGCCCATGTGACATGTGTTAATTGGTCCATTTCACCATACTTGTTTACAAAATGAATAATTTACTGTGTGGATCCCCTAAAATCCATACTACATTTATAAAATAATATTTGCCTAATTCTACACTCAAATATAATCTAAATCCCTCAATCTCGTATAATTTAAAAGAGGGCTTTATCCATTTAAAATACAGCATGACATGACCTTCACAACTCAGTCTAGAACCCATTTACTGGCTTTCAGCTTAGTTATCCAAGTCCATGTGCACATGCCAGTCTTTCAAAAAAGTGTGGCCTAAGTTGGCAGTACAGTAGATCATAAGCATGAGTTGAAGGGTCCCCCAAAATTATTAAGTTATGCTTAATGTATAAGATACAATTGCATGAGCAATATGTTCAGTAGGCTGCATTGACTCATCATCGGGAATTCAAATCACCAGTGTACTGTACAGCAAAATGAGTCATGGGATACAAAGAACGAAGCATTTGACAAGATAGTTTCAGGATTTCCATCTAACATGAAAACGTATGACTTTGTTTTACTTGACTGAGCTGGTAATGACATTTAATACTAACCTCATTAGCCATGTAATATCTGCTTCCACCGCTGCAATGCCTTTATCAACATTCCATTGATTCAATTTGATAAAGTTATGACATTATGGCACAGGGGGACTATTGTGTAAGGCATAGCCTTGTGTCCTCAAATGCTTTACATGTGAGGTTCCACAATTACCCACTTCCCCTAGGGCAGGGCTTCCTGTTGGATAACCATTTGAGAACGCCAAATCCCAGCAGGGAAATTAAGAGGTAAGAATAATTTGCATTCAGCTGCAATATGTAAACATTTCACATGGCTGTGGAATCATGCACATGTAGTTATCTACACAGAGTTTAGATCTAAGATAATCCTGTTTAAGATCCACACAGGGCAATGTCAGTCTATCCTCGCCATTCTGAGCACATGTGCGTGTCAAACATAGGGATTTTAGCTCATATTTCATAACAGTGCCATCAATGACAAGGCCTTCTGGGCATAAGCAGCAGCCTTGGGACGAAGCTTATTCTTCGGGCCATGGAATTACACACTAAGTATGCAAGACATTTAGCACAGATGGCTAGTGCCGATTGAAATGTAGTTGTCTCCATTCTAAGGCAAACTAGTAACATCACATCCATTCAGCAGCAAACCAACGTCTACCATCAAACCCACCAAGATCAAACTACAGTAGGTGGTGCAAATGCCTTCAGTTGGTTACATTTCTACTGCATTAAAAATGAATAGATTGACATGGACATTTTTTATTTGTTTACTAATTTTATTGATGAGTCATGAACAATTGTAAGGCAAAACTACAGTTCTGACATCATGCCACATTAGTTTACACCAAGAGAACAGCATGTTCCAGAAATACATTCACACAAATGTGATATGGTCTTGGCTGAGAGTCAAGTTGTTAGAGCCCCCTGCAAGGTCATTGCAATAACATTGTCATGAATACATTTTCCATGGTTGTAGCATTTGTTGCTTGCTACCTTCTCCTTGAGGAAGTTGATAATATCATACTTCACTGAATCTTTGACAAATAGTTCTCCTGATGACAATACACAACTATACATAACATTTAATCTCGTTCTATGAATATACATCAGTCAAAACATCAACGGTTAGTTTGATTCTGCTCCTTCACTCCATCAGGACATTTGTTGGAACCAGGAAGTGGTGCAAAACCTAACACAAGAGGAAGTGCATCAACTGACCAGTCAGAACCCACTGGGCTGAAGAGGGGCACAGCAGGGCATCACCTCCTTGGGGGTTCAAACAGATGGGTTAGGAAACTTTATACCAGGGGTCTCCAACAATTGTGAAAATGCTTGCTTTTATTTTTTTGCGTTCTATCGCAAACGGTCATAAACAAAGCTCCCGGCTGCTATCCAATCAACGGCACAGTGACATTATCCCACCCCTGGTTAGCAACCATCGGCTTAAAAAGCCAAACATAACAATATCGGCATCAATTGGGTAGCCATTGTTTTGCACTGTAGCTGTGCTGCAGCGTGCTAACAGCAGAAACATAGCTAGACTGACATTCCTTTCTTGCATAATTAAAGGAGAATTCAACTCAAATGTGTTCGTTTCCCCCCAGACCTCAATTTATCTGATTTAAACATTGACACGGACTCAGATCATTTATTGTTTCTCAATGCATATTTGTAATAAGCCTATTGACAGTAACATTTAAAGAATAACGTACAGAATACATTTTAATGGAGCCCCCATTAGATTATTAACCATTATTTGAACAGTTATATAGACAAAAGAATCTCTTATACACCAAGGACACGTGGAAGAGTTGCAGAGAATGTGCAGAGACGGCGTCACTACAGTCCTTGGTTCGAATCCAGGCTGTATCACATCCGGCCGTGATTGAGTCCCATAGGGTGGAGCACAATTGGCCCAGCGTTGTCCGTGTTTGTCCAGGGTAGGCCTTCATTGGAAATAAGAATCGGTTCTTAACAGACTTGCCTAGCTTAAATAAAGGTTACACACACACACTGACAAAAATGTTATTTTGTTGGCATTTACGCATGTCCCCATTACCAGTAAAACATAATCAAAACCCATTTATTTCACTTACATGCTGTGCTGTTTCGTTGTTCATTTGTTCAGTCATTTAATTCTCAACCAGGATTTCTATGGAACGCCGTTTGGGTCTTTGCTTGTCGACCAATCAGGAGCTGAATATGACCGCACGTCACATAATAATTTAACGCGTTCATACATTTTTTTACGTAGTTATTACACAATCACTCGCATTTCAAATGTCACAACGATTCATCGATACGTATGCTTTGATGCTGGTAAAGTTGTCTCGCGCACCTACAGTGCTGGTCATAAAAAAAGCTAGCTAGCTCATGTATGCAAAATATGTTCTTCCTCAAAAACATAGCAAAAAGACATATGTTTCAGTAGCTAACTATATAGCTACATGTCATCTAAAATAACCCTAATTTATAAGAAAGTTCTTATTTGATTAATGGTGTCAGACCCATCTATGTGAAGCTAGCAACAATAAGGATTAAACTTGATAACTACTACAGACTACAAAGGGAAGCACAGCCGCGAGCTGCCCAGTGACACGAGCCTACCAGACGAGCTAAATCACTTCTATGCTTGCTTTGAGGCAAGCAACACTGAGGCATGCATGAGAGCATCAGCTGTTCCCGACGACTGTGTGATCACGCTCTCCGTAGCCGACGTGAGTAAGACCTTTAAACAGGTCAACATACACAAGGCTGCAGGGCCAGACGGATTACCAGGACATGTGCTCTGGGCATGTGCTGACCAACTGGCAGGTGTCTTCACTGAAATTTTCAACATGTTCCTGATTGAGTCTAATACCAACATGTTTCAAGCAGACCACCATTGTCCCTGTGCCCAAGAACACAAAGGCAACCTGCCTAAATGACTACAGACCCGTAGCACTCTACGTCCATAGCCATGATGTGCTTTGAAAGGTTGGTAATGGCTCACATCAACACCATTATCCCAGAAACCGTAGACCCACTCCAATTTGCATACCGCCCAAACAAATCCACAGATGATGCAATCTCTATTGCACTCAACACTGCCCTTTCCCACCTGGACAAAAGGAACACTTATGTGAGAATGCTATTCATTGACTACAGCTCAGTGTTCAACACCATAGTGCCCTCAAAGCTCATCACTAAGCTAAGGATCCTGGGCCTAAACAACTCCCTCTGCAACTGGATCCTGGACTTCCTGACGGGCCGCCCCCAGGTGGTGAGGGTAGGTAGCAACACATCTGCCACGCTGATCCTCAACACTGGAGCTCCCCAGGGGTACGTGCTCAGTCCCCTCATGTACTCCCTGTTCACCCACGACTGCATGGCCAGGCACAACTCCAACACCATCAAGTTTGCAGACGACAACAGTGGAAGGCCTGAACACCGACAACGACGAGACAGCCTATAGGGAGGAAGTCAGACTTGGCCGGGTGGTGTCAGAATAACAACCTATCCCTCAACGTAACCAAGACTAAGGAGATGATTGTGGACTACAGGAAAAGGAGGACTGAGCATGCCCCCATTCTCATCGACGGGGCTGTAGTGGAGCAGGTTGAGAGCTTCAAGTTCCTTGGTATCCACATCAACAACATTTACATTTAAGTCATTTAGCAGACGCTCTTATCCAGAGCGACTTACAAATTGGTGCATTCACCTTATGACATCCAGTGGAACAGCCACTTTACAATAGTGCATCTAAATCTTTTAAGGGGGGGGGGGGGGGGGGGGGGGTCAGAAGGATTGCTTTATCCTATCCTAGGTATTCCTTAAAGAGGTGGGGTTTCAGGTGTCTCCGGAAGGTGGTGATTGACTCCGCTGTCCTGGCGTCGTGAGGGAGTTTGTTCCACCATTGGGGTGCCAGAGCAGCGAACAGTTTTGACTGGGCTGAGCGGAAACTGTACTTCCTCAGTGGTAGGGAGGCGAGCAGGCCAGAGGTGGATGAACGCAGTGCCCTTGTTTGGGTGTAGGGCCTGATCAGAGCCTGAAGGTACTGAGGTGCCGTTCCCCTCACAGCTCCGTAGGCAAGCACCATGGTCTTGTAGCGGATGCGAGCTTCAACTGGAAGCCAGTGGAGAGAGCGGAGGAGCGGGGTGACGTGAGAGAACTTGGGAAGGTTGAACACCAGACGGGCTGCGGCGTTCTGGATGATTTGTAGGGGTTTAATGGCACAGGCAGGGAGCCCAGCCAACAGCGAGTTGCAGTAATCCAGACGGGAGATGACAAGTGCCTGGATTACAACAAACTAGAATGGTCCAAACACACCAAGACAGTCGTGAAGAGGGCACGACAAAGCCTATTCCCCCTCAGGAAACTAAAAAGTCTTGGCATGGGTCCTGAGATCCTCAAAAGGTTCGACAGCTGCAACATCGAGAGCATCCTGACAGGTTGCGTCACTGCCTGGTACGGCAACTGCTCGGCCCTCTGACCGCAAGGCACTACAGAAGGTAGTGCGTACGGCCCAGTAAATCACTGGGGCTAAGCTGCCTGCCATTCAGGACCTCTACACCAGGCGGCGTCAGAGGAAGGCCCTAAAAATGGTCAAAGACCCCAGCCATAGACTGTTCTCTCTACTACCGCATGGCAAGCAGTACCGGAGTTCCAAGTCTAGGTCAAAAAGCTTCTCAACAGTTTTTCCCCCAAGCCATAAGACTACTGAACAGGTAATCAAATGGTTACCCGGACTATTTGCATTGTGTGACCCCCCGCAACCCCTCTTTATCATAGATGCATAGTCACTTTAACTTTGAGGAGCATGACGATCAGCTTAACAACCAAGTGATGCTGCATGACAATGTGAACATGATTGGGTGACAATCCGCTGACCGAGGAGTTATAGATTCCTCTATTGCCCAATGGGAGTCTTCTCTGGTTTGGTAAGCTAAATAAGCAAGTCTGTTTGGTTACTAAGACAACTATTGTAGCTATCAATTAAACTTACTAGCTACTTCAGTGGATTTCGAACACTTTTCTCCTGGTAATTGTGTCAAATTATAGCCATGACACAAGGGATAACCAACGTGGGGGTTCTACGCATTCTCTGTAAAATAATGCAACTCACTGGGAGGTAAGTTCCACTTCGCTAGCGCGTCGTAGAACATGCCTTCCATGTCGTTCACCATTTTCCAAAGAACACATAGCACCTTGATTATCCCTTATGTAATTGACAAATTTTTACACAAGATAAGTTGAAAATGGTGGGCGTAGCCTACGAAGCATGACACATTCAATGAGGAAATAGGCTAGGCGTTGCAAAATACACCTACAGCATTTAACCACCATAAAATACATTAGGAAGGCATACATCTGTTTTCTAGACATTTGTCTGCAGTATCATACATGAGCATCAAACTGCTGTATACATGCTCACACCTGCAACTGCCAGGGCAGCTTCACAGAACCCCCTGTTATAGTCTAGGCCCAACAAAGCACGCTGCAGCACACAGCCATGACAGCTACACTGCAGCACCTGCCCAAGACCAGATTATCAAAAGCATGCACGTCCAGAATGACACACCATTCCCTATATAGTTCACCACTTCTGACCAGAGCCATACGAGCCCAGGTCAAAAGTACTGCATTAAATAGGGAGTCATTTGGGACAGATACACTATAGGCCAAGCCATGTAGCCTACTTACCACGTAGGCCAATTACAGCAGAGGTGAGAGGGATCCATGGATCTTGGCGCCACGGAAATAGAATCTGTGTCATTCCATTTCTATGCTTTGGCCCTTCATGCATCTGGTCTCAATGCCGCACATCATGTGACTTCAAGGACAGTGACTTGTTAAAATATCCTGAACCACTACAGGTGGGAAAGATTACAGAAGTGTTTTAGTATGCAGTTTATTGTTGAAATGATTAACAGTTTCATATGTCAGACAGTTCAATTTATAAAACAGACCATTTGATCTGTCCCTCATGACCATTGATATTATCCTGGTATGCCTCACTGGAAGATGTGTATCATTACCACCAACAGGGAAATCTTTCTGGGCACAGACTACGAGCTAAACCTGTGTACCCTTTAAACGACAGTACCCCTCTTCCACTAAAGTTAACTAGCTGGTAAAATCTAGTTTCATTGAATTGTAAATACGTCTACAGCATTGGATTTATTTAAACATTTTTTTTTGAAGGGACACACCTTCAGTTTTCTAAAAGAGACTTGTCTGCAGTATCATACATGAGCATCAAACTGCTGTATACATGCTCACACCTGCAACTGCCAGGGCAGCTTCACAGAACCCCCTGTTATAGTCTAGGTCCAACAAGGCACGCTGCAGCATACAGCCATGATGGCTACACTGCAGCACCTGCCCAAGACCAGATTATTTACACAGTGATTCCCTAATGTCACCCTAGTACCTATATAGTGCACTACTTTGACCAAAGCCCTGGACAAAAGTAGTGCACTAAATGGGGAATAGGGCACCATTGTGAAAAAGCCAGACTATAGCCCAAGCAACATACCCTAAAAAGCAGTGCACTAAGTAGGGAATAGTGTGCAATTTGGGACAAACACAGACTATCGGCCAAGCCATGTAGCCTACTTACCCAGTAGGCCAATTACAGCGGAGGTGAGAGGGACCCATTTCTAACAGAAATCGAATCTGTTAATAATATATTTCCATGCTTTGCCCCTTCATTGTCATCATGCATCTGGTCTCAATAGACGCCCCATCATGTGAGTTCATCAAGGACATCGGACACGATGAGATGCCAACCCACTACAGGTGAGAAACAGAAGATACGTTTTTAGCACAGAGGTTTGCTGATCTGATAAACTTTGGTTTCATATGTGAGACAGTTCAATTTAAGAATATTTGATTGGTCCCTAATGAGTGTATTGATCTTCTACAAAGTATGCTCTCTACTGGACAACGTTATCACCAACAGGGAAATCTTTGTCACTAGACCACGTCTCAAACTCATTTCTTGGAGGGACGAGTGTCTGCGGGTTTTCGCTCCCTTGTACTTGCGTGATCAATTCAGCTCATTAATTGTTGGAAACTCCAGTCACCTGGTTGTTTAAGTCTTTATTACACAAATTGAAAGGAAATATAAAGGAAGCATACACTCAGCCCTCCATAAAATGAGTTTGACATCCCTGCACTAGACTACTAAACCTGTATACTATTCTACAGTACCCCTTTCACACTAAAGTTAGTTGGCGAAAGCCAATCCAGTTTAATTCAATTGTAAATACGTCTACAGGATTATTTCAACACAAAAGATAGAAGAGACACTTCTGTTATCTAAAGACAAAGTTTGTCTGCAGTATCATACATGAGCATCAAACTGCTGTATACATGCTCACACCTGCAACTGCCAGGGCAGCTTCACAGAACCCCCTGTTATAGTCTAGGTCCAACAAGGCACGCTGCAGCACACAGCCATGACAGCTACACTGCAGCACCTGCCCAAGACCAGATTATCAAAAGCATGCATGTCCAGAATGACACACCATTCCCTATATAGTTCACCACTTCTGACCAGAGCCATACGAGCCCAGGTCAAAAGTACTGCATTAAATAGGGAGTCATTTGGGACAGATACACTATAGGCCAAGCCATATAGCCTACTTACCACGTAGGCCAATTACAGCAGAGGTGAGAGGGATCCATGGATCTTGGCGCCACGGAAATAGAATCTGTGTCATTCCATTTCTATGCTTTGGCCCTTCATGCATCTGGTCTCAATGCCGCACATCATGTGACTTCAAGGACAGTGACTTGTTAAAATATCCTGAACCACTACAGGTGGGAAAGATTACAGAAGTGTTTTAGTATGCAGCTTATTGTTGAAATGATAAACATTAGATCCATATGTCAGACAGTTCAATTTATAAAACAGACCATTTGATCTGTCCCTCATGACTATTGATATTATCCTGGTATGCCTCACTGGAAGATGTGTATCATTACCACCAACAGGGAAATCTTTCTGGGCCTAGACTACGAGCTAAACCTGTGTACCCTTTTCACGACAGTACCCCTCTGCCACTAAAGTTAACTAGCTGGTCAAATCTAGTTTCATTGAATTGTAAATACGTCTGCAGCATTTTATTTATTTCAACACAAAAGATAGACACTTCTGTTATCTAAAGACAAAGTTTTTCTGCAGTATCATACATGAACATCAAACTGCTGTATACATGCTCACACCTGCAACTGCCAGGGCAGCTTCACAGAACCCCCTGTTATAGTCTAGGTTCAACAAGGCACGCTGCAGCATACAGCCATGACGGCTACACTGCAGCACCTGCCCAAGACCAGATTATTTACACAGTGATTCCCTAATGGCACCCTAGTACCTATATAGTGCACTATTTTGACCAAAGCACTGGACAAAAGTAGTGCACTAAGTAGGGAATAGTGTGCCATTTAGGGGGGGAAAAGCCAGACTAAAGGCCAAGCCATGTAGCCTACTTACCCAGTAGGCCAATTACAGCAGAGGTGAGAGGGACCCATGATCTTGGCACCACAGAAATGTGTGTACCTTTATTGTCAGCATGCATCTCTTGACTTCAAGGACAACCGACTCGTTGAGATATGCTGAACCACTACAGATGGGAAACATAGAAGATAAATGTTTTAGTAGAGCAGTTTATTGTTGAGATGATAAACATTGGTTTCATATGTTTGAATATTTTCTGTCCCCTGATCTTATCCTAGTACACACACCCTTTACTGGACAACGTGTATCATCATTACCACCAACAGGGGAATCTTTCTGGCAGTGGAGTACTAGCCAAACCTATACTCTTTTCTATTGTACCCCTTTGCCACTAAATTAGATAGCTGGCTAGTAAAAACGAACCTAGTTTAGTTTAATTTAATAGTAAATACATTACAGAATTTTAGATTAACACAAAAAAAAGAGGGAAGGGACCAACGTATGTTTTCTAAAGACAATGGTTTGTGTACAGTATCATGAGCGTCAAACTGCTGTATACATGCGCACAACTGCAATTGCCAGGCTTCACAGAACCCACTGCTATAGTATACGGGTAACTACCAAAATAATGGAAACGCTTGAGTAAATGTATATTGATACAACGTATATTGAAAACTTCTACACACGTGTGGTTTCTGAATTCATCAAGCAATTAACATCCCGTAATGTTTTGGGTCATGTATAAATATCAAAGTCGCCTACTAATTTTCACTACCATGGCTAGAAGAGATTTACATCTTTGAAATAAGGGTCTCAAATGAGTATAGGTGGTTTAAAGTGTGTACATCAGTCACCAGATTATAACACGCTACAGCCTACGGCCATGATGGCTTCACTGCAGGACCTGCCCAAACCCAGATTAGCTAGAGTACCGTGACTGCCAAATGGCACCCTATTTCCTATGTGCCCTGGTCAAAATAGCGAATACGGTGACATTTAGGCCAGATACATTTTATAAATACAACAGTTACCAGAAACAAGTTCCCGTTTTTTAGAAAATGTAACCCCGTCATCGTCCTAGCTAATGTTAGACTTGTTTGGCCTGGTTGGACGTTTAACAAACGTAGCTAGCTAACGTTAGCTTTTGGCTGGCAGGTTAGCAAGGACACATTTCTTACCATGTTCAATGTGTTTTGGTCATGTCCATCCATTCGAATCATCTCCTTTCCACAATACATAACAAAATGTAAGGTTTTAACAAAAGTTAAAAATGAGCCCTGCTTTGCTAGCTTGCCGCCTCAGACGATGATAAAAATACTTCTTCTTTGGGATTGTGTTGGCGGATCGCATCCAATTTAAGATACATACACCGCCACCTACTGGATAGTGAGGCCAATCACGACCTACCTATACTGAACAAAAATATAATCGCAACATGTAAAGTGTTGGTCCCATGTTTTATTAACTGAAATAAAAGATCTCAGAAATGTTCCATATGCACCAAAAGCTTATTTCTCTCAAATTATGTGCACTAATTTGTTTACATCCCAGGTAAGTGAGCATTTCTCCTTTGCCAAGTTAATGCATCCACTTGACAGGTGTGGCATATCAAGAAGCTGAGTAAACAGCACGGTCATTACACAGGTGCACCTTGTGCTGCAGACAATAAAAGGCCAGTCTAGAATGTGCAGTTCTGTCATACAACACAATGCCACAGATGTCTCAAGTTTTGAGGGAGTGTGCAATTGGGATACTGACTGCAGGAATGTCTACAGGAATGTTGACAGAGAATTTAATATGAATAATGTTAGAGAATTTTGCAGTACGTCCAACCGGCCTCATAACTGCAGTTCACATGTAACCACGCCAGCCCAGGAACTCCACATTCGGCTTCTTCACCTGCAGGCAGGATCGTCTGAGACCAGCCACCCGGACAGCTTATGAAACTGAGGAGTATTTCTGTTTGTAATAAAGCCCTTTTGTGGGGGGGGGGGGGGGGGGGGGAATCTGATTGGCTGGGCCTGGCTCCCCAGTGGGTGGGCCTATGCCCCCCCAGGCCCACCCATGGCTGCACCCCTGCCCAGTCATGTGAAATCAATACATTAGGGCCTAATGCATTTATTTAAATTTACTGATTTCCTTATAATCAAATGTTATTGGTCACATACGTGTTTAGCAGATGTTATTGTGGGTGTAGCGAAATGCTTGTGTAACTCTGTTTATATTTTTGTTCAGTATACATTCAATTCTTTGTGATACAGTACTATAACATTTGGGAAAATGAAAAATCACTCTGCCAACTATTAGCTCTCTCTTTAAAATAAAATAATATTATAAAATAACTATTTACCCTATCTAATCCTACTCCAGACTGCCCAAATGTGCCTAATTGCTTTATTAATACATTTTCAAGTTCATAACTGTGCATTCTCCTCAAACAATAGCATGGTATTATTTCACTGTAATAGGTACTATAAATTGGACAGTGCAGTTAGATTAACAATAATTTAAGCTTTCTGCCAATATCAGATATGTCTATGTCCCGGGAAATGTTCTTGTTACTTACAGCCTCATGCTGATCGCATTAGCCTACGTTAGCTCAACCATCCCGCGGGGGACCCACCGATCCTGTAGAGGTTTTAATTAACATCTTACGACACAACATACACTTAGTATTACTTTCTTAGCTACAGTATACATATCTCACTGGCATATTACATAATTTATGATGTAGCATACACTATCTTTCTGGACTCACATTGCTGTGCTCGGCTCACTTTAACAGGAAGGTGGAGCGGCGGTCCTCCAAGTTAACATATGTTTTGAGCACGGCACAAATCATACTTCATTGACAGCATGGCCAATGTTGAATGTTTATCATTTGAACTCGTAAAATAGCCCCTTAATCCCAGATTTGGGACCACACAGCCACTGTCACTGATTCCTTCCAAACCGCTCGTTGAATTTGCGATTTCTAACTTGTTGTGTAGTGTTTATGTCCAATAGCCGATGAGCTCCGATACGTTTTATCTATAATTTCTCTTCGTTATTTTTCTTCATATGACAAGGATTAAAAAGGATTTGCAAGTAGATTGTAGACTTGATTCATGATGATGACCGCTAGCTAAGATTTTGAAAGTATGATGTTGACATGATCAGTCCAATCAAAGCTACTGTACATATAACGTGATTTGATGTCATTTTATCTGTGGCCACTGACCTTGAGCCTTCTTGGATGGGCACTTCTATGGCAGCAGCCGAAGGACTAGAATTTTCAACGTATCCTCTTACACTTGGCAGTGACGTAAAGTCACCATGAGTGACGGAACACTGAGCCAATCATGGCGCAACGCTCCATATTTTCTGCTGGCTTTGCCACCACCACAAAAAAAACACTGAGCTAGGCTGAAACACCTGCATTTTGGAGCTGCTTTACTAGAGAAAATAAAAAAGAGACCATGTTTGTATGTGGCTTTATTAACTCAATGATATATATTATTTTTTACATTGTTTGCAAACTAATGCAAAACAGGCGAGCCCTCCCCAAAAAATCATGACAGGTCTCCACTGTCTGTAATATGTTTCCTGACTGTTACCCCACATTCCTGTAATATGTTTCCTGACTGCCAATACGTTTCCTGAATGCCCCCAAACACACACATTCCTGCACTACAAATGCTGACCCAGGACATCCTGTCATTGGATCTTTTGAACCATCTGTGTAAATGGCCACAAAATCCTGATACACAGTATCCAGACGTCTATTAAACAAATCAGATAGACCAACACCCTCCCTATCTTTCTGTAGTCTCTACAACACTTCTAGATCAACTACTTCCGAACTCTGGTGCGTTTACACCCTTACTTCGGTTCGTTTGAACTGGTGTGAACATTCTCTATCTGCACCCGGGGGCGCAGTCCGGGCCAAACACATGGAGCATTTGATGAAATATTTCGTTCGTTTGTAACAAACAGTCGATATCTGATTCGAAATATAGCTAAAAACTAAGCTGTGTGTGAAAACGCCAAGGCAGGGATCATCAACAAGATTCAACCGCATACCGAATTTTTTCTTTAGCGGATTATCAGGGTACCGGAACATAATTACAAATTTGTAGACTGCAAATTGACCGTAAGAAGCACAAACAAATATAATATGTGACTAAAACATAATCATTTAAAACCTTGCTTACATTTGTATATAGTCACGTGTCTCTGTTATGCGTTGGGGAACCGTACTCTAACGCTTCGAACACACCGACTGTGTCATTGCATCACTGCTGCATAACATTTTGCGCAGCTAGGCAACTATACTGATGCAGGTACCTTTTGCAAATGGTCGCATGCGGTTGGACACATGGAGGAGAGAATCATTTTCACAGTATCCTCAAAACCGTGTCTTTTTGACACAACTGCTGACAGCTACAGGGACATAAACACAAAAAATGCTGCTTGGAGACAAGTGTCCACGATAGTAGGATTGCCAGGTCAGTTTAGTAGTGAGCTTGTGCTAGATGTGGCTAGTTAGCGTTAGCTAGCTTTCGGCGGGGCTGGTCCCGGCCCAACAGCGCGATCAAGACCACCTTCCTCAATGTTGGTCTCATTGTTGAAAGAGCCTACTCTGCCTATCTTGACTATTTATTATTGCATTTCGCTCCAAAACTGCATTTTGGAGGGAAATTATATTATAGGCTCTCACAATTAATTTGAGGATGTCATCGAATAAATAATATACTTGGCAAATAAATAAATAAAAAATGTAAAGAAATTATGCAATCAAACTGTTTTTATGTAATTCCAAATTTTTACTGAATGTGTGCAAAAAAAAATCTACATTCATATTTTGCTACTTTCTGTCAAGTCCACTCATACAATTTGATGCATACATTCGATTTATCGAACGTATGCACCACACAGAACGCACTGCAACTGCCTCTGCTACGCAATGCTGCAAGGCAAATGCAGCGTTCCATTGGAAATGAATGTACTTCTGGTGTATCGAAACGCAAAAACACAGTCGGTGTGTTCGAAGCGTTAGGGCTCTGTTCAATCTGTAAAACTGAAGCGTTACAGATTCGGCGATAGAAATGTAGCCTAAAGGCAATTTCCGAATGAGCCGATATATGCAGCGATTACCGTGAATGCAGTGTTTTAACATTGCATTTAAATTTCAATCACGCTGTAAAGTTGGACTTCCGCGATGCGGGTTGAAAATACCCCCAAAATGAATTGCCACTCATGCAGTATAAATCATTCGTTAACGCACACCCCAAAATGTTGAAGAGGTGCTGACTAACGGAATAGTAAACTTGTGTAAAACATTCATAAAGATACTCTCACAACTGGATACACGCTAAATATGGTCCCAATAACTTAATGGATTAACACCAACCCTGAAGAAATGTATGGTAAAAGTCTACTTTAAAGCCTTTGCACAATGGCTTTCGTTATTGAAATATCAAATAGAGGCAACATCATATCATGAAATGCTTTATTCAACTCATCACATCAATATGCAGAAATTCCTCAGATTACTTCACAAGCAATACAGCATTCATCATCAGACGTCCCTATTCATAAAAAGAAACATCATGAAAAAAACTAAACTTCAAAAACTTGTAAAGCAAGTTGCCAATCTATTAAACTATGTGAAGCACACTAGCAGTCCCTCTATCTGGGTGAACACTGCTGCTGGGGGGGCCCTTAGGTACAGTTCTAGGATCAGCTTCCCCTCCCTCAATCCTAATCTTAACCATTAGTGGGGGAAATGCAAAACTAACCGAACATTGAACATTGCCTGTTGTTCACACTCCTGCTCAGTGGGTTGGTCAGTGCTGAGTGGCTCAGGTGACAAGTGAAGGTCTGTCCGGAGCTCCAGCGTGTCGAGGGCAGACTAAGGAGGCTGCTCAGGGTGTACGTGCCGTCAGCCTGGCGCTGAGACTCGCCCTTCTGGATCTCAGCACCCGTCAGAGAGCCACCGTCATCAGACCAGGACAGGGAGGCACCGTCAGGGTGGAAGCCCTGCGCCAGGCACACTAGGGTGGTCTTCTCCCCGGAGAGAGGGGCCTGGGCTGGGGCCATCAGGACCAGAGAAGGGGGTGATGGAGGACGGGCTGACAGGGGAGGACACAAAAGATACAGACTGCAAAAGTGAGATGGATCATGATACTTTCTCATTGAAAAAAATAAGAATGGAATTTAACTTAAAGTACACTGTAACTTTGAAATTCAGTCCAAATTAAAACAATTCATTATTTATCTTTGAACATAGATGTAATATCCTAGTGTTAAACTTTGAACTGCCTCAGTAGTCTATTTATATTTTCCAGAATATCACTTATAATCCTGAAACAAAAAAATACATGCTTTCCTCTTTCTCATAAGATAGTTTACTTGACTTAATTAGGTTTATTTGAAAGGGACTATTCACATTGATCAAGATCATCTTTGTAAATGTGTCAGATTTAACAAGCTGGCAAATTATCATCTGTAGTCCCTGTTACCATTAAATAAATTAAATAAATGAATGTACAGTATGATTTTAATTAATATATTACCTCAACAATGAATAATATTCATTATTATTGATCATGTATATTTTGTGTTATATACATTTGAATTAACACATGCTGAAGATTTGAAAATATATTCTAACCATTACATATCACTTAATAAGGGTTTAAAAAAATACAGATTTGTTGATATAAGAAAGCATATCACGTGATTATTTACAAGGGATTTTACTCACCAAGGGTGACTTCAGTTCCTTGTCCAAACTTGGTACCATGTCCTCACAGTGATACATCTCGATACAAAAACATCTGTGTTGAAGACCGTTCTTCATGCTCTTCTCATTGTCAAGTCTCTATTCATCAAGATGTAGAAATCCATGAAAAATTAAGCAAAGGACTTAGTTTGATATTGAATTGTTACCCAATGCAATCCCCTTTTAGACACGGTGGCATTCAGTGACCTGTGCACATTTAATAAGTATTATTTTCCAATCTGAAGCCCTGTTGGGTTTTTGTACGAGCAGTCTATTGAACTGCATCACTGTGTTATACACTGGCGCCACAGCCACCAACACAAGCACAGATATACACTGCCTCATCCTCAGCCGTGATTTCATTGATGTGTAGATACTCAGTATAGCCAGATCCAGGTTCAGAATATGTGAACCTGTTAGGAAGCCCAGCTGCTCTTGTGGTGTCAGCAAGCAAAAAACTTGGGCCACCTCCAGCCTTCTGTCGGTACCATGAAATTGTCCAGGTCTGAGAGCTATCACTAACAACACAGGATATTTTCAAATGATCTCCCAGGTTCCCAGAGAGGGACTTTTCCTGGGTCAGTACGAGAGCTTCCATACCTGCAGAAATATAGAAAGATTTTGTTGTAATTGGGGATAAAAATACTACAATACATCATGATCCTACAATACAAGCCCATTGTGCCTCCTAGTGATTGCAGAGTATATCAATGGATCTGGTATTAATACTTCTGGAAGTAATAATCTCCATATTTACATTATAATCTATAGTCAGTGATTTCATTATACTGTTGTCAGTGTTAAATCAGTCTTACCAGACAGAGTGAGTAGCAGAAAGGAACATGGTGATCTCTTCTGTTGGAAGCAGAGGTGATATCAGAGAAAGATGTCTTCACACACTTCTGTCTTCACTTCAATGCAGCTCTGAAACTCCCAATGCCTCCTATAAAGAGCAGCTTACTGTACTGAAACCGTCAGCCAGCCCCACTCCCCCTTCCAAAACCAGCCACCCATAAACACACACTTCCTCTACAATTTGCATAGTCAATGAACAGTTTAGCAATTATATATTTTTGATTAAATTGTGATATCATTAAAAGGCCTTGAATGTCCTCTCATAGGTACAACAGGCCCTAACACAGTGGCATGTATGGCCTTAGAGACACAAACCAAAAACGAATGTTTTTGGACAAAAATGAATTGCTGGGTCTCGGGAGAATATATCCACTAGGTATGGCATTGCGTCTTCTTTTCCTCTCAGAAGCATCTTCTGTCTGTCTGGTATCTATTTAAGCAATAAGGCACGAGGGGGTATATATACCAAAATACCACAGCTTTCTTGCTTCAGGTTCTGAGCTACAGACAGTTAGATTTGGGTGTCATTTTAGGTGAAAATTAAAAAAAAGGGTCAGATCCTTAAGAGGATATATACCAATATACCACAGCTTTCAGCCAATCAGCATTCAGGGCTCGAACCACCCAGTTTATAATTTAACATAATGCATAGAGGTCATAAAACACGTCGCAGAAAACCTTTGTTTTAATTTTCAAAGTGGACTCATGAGTAAGCTGAATCATGACCTGGAGTAGAAAATCACAGACCACTTTTATTATCACCTCCCTGTGTCATCTATCTGAATGTTTATGCATCTCAAATGGCCTATTCCCAATATAGTGCGCTACTTTTGACCAAGGCTCTGGTCAGAAGTAGTGTACTATAAAGGGTAGAGGGTATCATTTGGGACGCAGGCATGTTTGTAAAAGAATGTGGGTGTGTATGTGCACTGACTTGTGGTTTGAGACCACATTTCGGTTCCCCTTCTTCTGTATCACTGTGCAGCTGTTGTCTCAGTTTCTCTGTCTTGGGGAGCTCCCCACCCCTCTCTGGTACTAAAAATACCCCAGAGCTCTCACACCTGGACAAGTGCAGAGGACATCACTGCACACTCACTAGGCACCTCTGAGAATGAAAGAAATGCTTGCAAAAGTCTACCATTTTTAATTGTAGAGAGAAATGCAGCCCAAGGAGTGAGACAGTTGAACAAAATAATTCACAATAAGTCATGGCCCATGGAATAGTCAACGGCAATGTAAAACCAGACAAAATACAACTTCAAACTTGACCTATTTTGAAGAAATGTCAGAGTACGATTATCCCGAATACATCTTGTGTTTATTCATTTTTGAAGATGCTGTTTCATAATATGCCTTGAACGTTTCAAAGATGCCTTTTAAGATGCTGATCATGATCATGCCTCGAGACCTCCTTCGGATTTTGGGGTTAGAGGATTGAAAAAGAAAAGTCAATTACTGCATGAGAAGAAAAACAAACCGTTATCTTCTTCATAACAAATACAAGGTGAAGAATTTAAGATACTGACTGATAATGTGTTGTTTGAGACGTTCATTGCCAGGAATAAATCTGTGTAACACGGTGGCTGACAGTATCGGAGTTAAAACCACATGTTGACTAAAACAATCACCTGGTCTCATAGAGTACATACATGTTGACTCCTTTAGGAGAGCCAGCAGAGTCCCCATTCCTCCAATGAAAGAGTCGGCCGAACCACCCCTCAGTCTTTGGGGCAAATGAGCTGGCGTCATTGGGAGGTGGGGCGTCAACTTTTGGGGACTGCCTAATGACAGTGGAGGGAGCAATAGCCTGGGAGATAGGCTCCTCCTCATCGGCCATGGGTGGAATTGTGATGGTCTGGTAGGAGTAAAGGAAGGGTCGCATCTCACGCGAAACCTTGTCCCTCATCCTCCATTGTATCGTTAGCTTTGGTAGTGTTGTCCTGGCCATTGACATGGGTGGAGGTCTGTACCTCACCCCAAACCTTGTCCTGTGAAATGGACTCCTCAACATCTGTGGGGACATGGTTGGATGTCTGTGTGTTGTCCATAGGAAAGGAGCTTACTGGCTTCTTCTCCTTCTTCCTCTTCTCTCTCTTCTCCTTATTATCCCCAGGTGTGTGCAAGGGCGTGTGAAGGCGAGGGGAGGGTGGCTGGGCTGACAGTAGACTGCTTGCACCTTCCCTCCGCATGTCCTCCTGGATCTGCCTCAAGGTGTTTTCCCAGCAGTTCTGAGTACAGCACTTTGGACTCTTTCACTCATCTGACAGGGCTGTAGTTTGTCCACACAGGCTCCGCACCAACTGACACTGCTGCTCGTCGACGAGGGGTGTGCCGTTGATCTGGAGGTCACGGAGGGGAGTAGTATCACCCTCTAGAGTCCTTCACGTCTTCGAGTTTGAGTGGTTTTTCGTTCCCCCTAGGGAAGGCCTGTATGTTGTCACATAGTGGTGGTTCATTGACAGGTGGGCTATCGATACGTTTGTCGTCCAGGGGTTTGGCTTAACCCTCCGTAGAGGTCTGTAGGACATCATCGCTGGATGGAGTATTCATCTCCTGGGTAGGCTGGTTCAGGTTCTTCTCAGGAGTACTTTGAACCATCGGGAGGACCTGCACATTATCCAAGATGTACACAGCATACTCTGTAATCATCATCCGGTTCTTCTCAGGAGTACTTTGAACCATCGGGAGGACCTGCACATTATCCAAGATGTACACAGCATACTCTGTAATCATCATCCTTTTCATCATGAACCAATACTTGGCTGACGATACTCACTTTAACGTGGACGCAGAAGAATGCAATAAACTGCCACAGGATTTAGCCAAGGAGGAAACTTCCTCTAGGTAACATCCTTTAAGGGGGTCTCATATCTAGAGAAGAGAAAACACATCACGTTTTTTAACAGGCTGAGGAGAAAAAGGGAGGCTTCACAGTCACACCATGGCCTTTGGAGCAGCTTTAGGATTTGATTGGTGCATCTTTAGGATTATAGAATATTTCTCCTCCTAATTAGTGATTGTCAACAAACTGAATCGCAGCTCCTCACACCCACTACCTGTGGTTACCTGGCGACCGTCCCCTCTGCGGTCCCGGCATTTGCTGGCTGCCCAGCTGCTTAGTACAAGCCTGTTCCTGCATTCCCTGGTCCCGCATTTCCACAGTGGCCTCCACTCCATCAGCTGGTCAGTCAATGTACCGGTCTGAGTTCCACCGTGGATACACAGCAACCTATCATGTCATTCATGGTCATTCTCACTGACTTTAACTTGTTACTCTGCAGAATCACGTCATTCATAGACACTTTCACGGAAAACGTGTTATTCTAACAAATAGCATGTGAATTATGGACATTCCAATGGACGCTTAAAATGTTTCATATAGATACTGTACCTAATATTCTATCATATTTATTGCTGACCATCTACTATCTATGCTGACTGTTTTTATTAAGTGTTGTGTTGTGGCCATGTGTTTCTGTCCCGTTTTGTTGTGATATCTGTTCACCTTGTGCTATAACTGTTCTGTATTGACTTTTGTGTTTGTCATATGTCCCTGTCCTTCTGTCTGTCTTGTCCTGTGATTTCAATGTTGTTTTGTTATTTTATGTATTGCTCTGCACTTCCCAATTGTCAGTGGCCAGGCTGTCATTGTAAATAAGAATTTGTTCTTAATTAACTCGCCTGAACCATCTAACATGGAGTTGTAAAATACTGAACTTTCTCTTTAAATACACCATTGGGAAAACCATCCTCCAGGTTGGCCAAAAAAAATCGAATGTAAAGTTTCACGCCCTGATTTGTTTCACCTGTCCTTGGGTTTGTCTCCTCCCCCCTCCAGGTGTCGCCCACCTTCCCCATTATCCCCTGAGTACTTACACCTGCGTTCTCTGTTTGTCTGTTGCCAGTTTGTCTTGTTTGGTCAAGTCAACCAGTGGTTTGTCTCAGCTCCTGCTTTTCTCCCCCTTGCCTGTCCTGACTCGGAGCCCGGCTGCCGTCCTGTACCTTTGCCCCTACTCTGGATTACAGATCTTTGCCTGGGCCTGCCTGCCGTCCTCTACCTTTGCCCCACTACTCTGGATTATTGACCCCTGCCTTCTTTGACCTGTTTGCCTGCCTCTGTTGTTGCAATAAACATTGTTACTTCAACACAGTCTGCACTTGGTTCTTATCTGAAGGTATTCCAACTTTATGTATGTATTTTTACATTAGCTACAGTATTGTAGTGAATGAATGCCCAATAAAAAAAAAAACCAGTTAATTCATTTGCAAAACATTAGGGAAACATTCCATGACAGACTGACAAGGTGAATCCAGGTGAAAGCTAAGATCCCTTACTGATGTCACTTGTTAAATCCACTTCAATTAGTGTGGATGAAGGGGAGACCGGTTAAATAAGGATTTTTAAGCCTTGAGACAATTGAGAGATTATGTATGTGTACCATTCAGAGGGTGAATGGGCAAGACAAAAGATTTAAGCACCTTTGAACGGGGTATGCCAGGCGCACTGGTTTGAGTGTGTCAAGAACTGCAACGCTGGTGTTTCTTTTGGTATTTTTTTTAATGCTCAACAGTTTCCCATGTGTATCAAGAATGGTCCGCCGTCCAGCCAACTTGACACAACTGTGAAGCTTTGGAGTCACCATGGGTCAGCATCCCTGTGGAACTCTTTCGACACCTTGTAGAATCCATGCCTCGACGAATTGAGGCTGTTCTGAGGGCAAAAGGGGGTGCAACTAAACATTAGGAAGGTGTTCCTAATGTTTAGTGCAGACGCGCACACACCAAACGCTATGTTCCTACCACAAACATAAACCATCCCTCTGCTGATGGCCAGTGCGCAGCACAGCCAATACTGAAAAGACATCAAACCATCTGGAGGTGATAGCAAAACTTCTCAATCCTGATAAGTTGACACACATAGCACTTTATGTTATATGTTATAAGGAATGTCAAAGGAATGTACTGTACTGAATAACCAATACTTACAATAGACCCCCCTCCTCACACCCACCACACCCCCCCTCACACCCACCACACCCCCCCCTCACACCCACCACACCCCTTTGTAACGCTGACTTTGCTGATAACTACTTTATTGAGGAAATGTGTACTTACTATTCCTGTGATATGTGATAGTGCATTCATAGCGAGGTGGGACAAACTGTAAGTCGCTCTTGATAAGAGCGTCTGCTAAATGACTAAAATGTCATTCTATAAACTAGTATACAATAGATTCTATCAGCGAGGTATATAAGCTGGCTGTATAAGATCTGTTTACTTACAGTTTTTCTCAATCGCGTACGATCATTTTTAGGATCTGCGTTGAAACGTATCTATAGCAGAACACCAACGATAAAATGTTCAAATACATTTTTTGGGAGCTGCAGAAAGTCAAGGACAGCCTGAAGAGAAGCTAGCTCCGTGGGGCCATGCAGCAGAGAACCATTGAGGAGCGGCAGAGGAAGTTGGATGAGCCTTGTGGACGGAGAGAAGCCTTGAAGAGACATCTCATCAACTGAAGGACGAGCAGGGCCTGCCAGCTGGAGAAGGCTCTGAAAGACACACTTAAAATCAACGAGGAGTCTGAGACCAGGGCCTCCCAGCTGGAGAGGGAGATGGCAGATATGGAGGCCAGACTGCAGGACGAGGAGAGCAGGGCCCCTCAGCTGGCCAGAGCTTTGAATGAGGAGAAGAACGCCTGTGACGAGCTAAGGAGTGAGCCAGGGAAAATGGAGAAGAAGAGTGAGCTGGAGAACAACTTGACTGAAAAGGAAACAGTCTCGACTATCTGCACCCAGCTGAGGAGGGAGATCCAGGCTAATGTGGCCAAAGTGTAGCAATGGCGGGCGAAGAGGACCTCCTTTGAGCAGCTCAAGGCTGAGCTGGAGGGCAAGATGGCAATAATGAAGAGAGTCATTCCGAAAAACAGCCTGGGGCCAGCACTGAGCTGGCCTCAAAGCTGGTGAAAGCGGAGAAGGAGATCGGCAGACTCTGGCAGCCCAGCAGCAGGCTGCAGAGGAGAAATCACTGCTTTAAAGATTTGATTGAGATAAACCAAAGTAATTTGTTACGTAAAGAGTTAGCCTGTTTATGTTAATTGTGCCACAAGCCAATGTGTGATTATAATGTTTTATACTCTCTTTCAGATGCTCAACAATAGGAGGGGGTGTTGCTCCCTTCAGAAGAGGAAAGAGGAAACATTAAAGGCCCAATGCAGTCAAAAACGAACACTTCCTGTGTTTTATATATATTTCCACACTATGAGGTTCGATTAATAATGTGAGATTGTGAAAATAATGATAATGTCCTTTTAGTGTAAGAGCTGTTTGAAAAGGCCGCCTGAAATTTCAGCCTGTTTTGGTAGGTTGGAATTTTGGCCTGCCTGGTTACATCACCAGGTGGTAAATTAGGTCATAGACCAATAAGAAAGAGTTCCAAACCTCTCTGACAATAACAGCTTTTTCTCCCCTTCCATACTCAGACCACTCCCAGGAAAAATTCTTGCTTGAGAAATTGCTCTTTGCTAAGAATATATTTTTGTCTATTTTCTCCACCCCCTCACCTTTCTCCTTATTGGTTCTGGGATGATGCATTTTTTTCTGTATTAAACCAACAAAAAATATGGATGAAGCAATATGCTGCGTTTGTGGTTTCATTCATCAAGTCTTGATGACCCTATAGCTATATTCTACATCATTACATTTCATAAGCTACAGTAGTAGCTACTGAATACGATCTGTTCATCTTCACTCATTTACATCAGTCTCTTATTATTTTATGAGAGGAGAAAATCGAGCCATGGTCAGTTATATAACAGTGACCGTGGGCCATCTCTAGAACATTAGGTAATCTCTAGAACGTTATGCCCTCGGCTACTTCTTAGGAATCCAAATGGAATTCTAAATTCTATGTTTGCTACACACTCTGGCCATAAGAAAAATGGAGAGAAAGCTATTTTCATTGGTTAGGATTTAGAATATCCAGTTATATAACATCCTCTTTATTCCCGGCACTCGGCGTAGCACGTGCACAAGGGTAGCCTATTGCGTTGTGTATATTTGATCCATTTGTCATGTCGTCTATGAAAATCAATTAAAATAGTAACTATATTTCCCTGTAAGGGAACTTCTTTAATTGAGTGCGTCATACAGCAGTCACATTGCACATCCATATCACGTAAGCTACTGTGAGTAAAACTCATGCCAAAAATAGATCACCGTTCATTGAACTTCTGTCTCCTGTTTCTTTAAAAGAAATAGCCACTAGATGGAGCCATAGGCCATTTTATGAAGAGAACTTGTAAATGAAAAAGTACTTATAAAGACAGCTGTTTTGGTGATTGACGGATGGACCATTGAAAATGTTGTCCCTCTAGATCACGCGATGCCATAAGATAGACTACATGGAACTACTACATGGAACTACTACCGTCCCAAGAAGATTGCCAGTTCTTTTTTTCAATTTAAAGTTTTATTAAGTTTTCAATCAACCAACCAAACACATTCCACATTCACAGATGTGACTTAAAAAAATAAATAATAATAATAATAATAATAAATTGTTTTATATATGTATATATATATATACATACATACATACATACACACACAAATAATAATTATAACAAAATTTAAATTATAGAACTTGCAGCAGCACTATCAAGGTTCTTATTAGCTATTTCCAGCCTTAGCTGAGATGACGAGCCAATAATTAGTTTTTAGATTTTACAGCACCTTACACAACACGCATCTGCTCATCTCCCTGATTCCCCTATTCACTCTGTCCAATTTGAAATATAGTTGAGTAGTGGAGACCAGAGTCTATCAAACTTGGGCTGTCTCTTGTGGAGGTCATAAGTGAGCTTTTCAAGAGGGAGAAAGTCAACAATCTGGTCAATCCACATTTTAAATGTAGGAGAAGTATTAGAGGCCCACAATAGAAGAATACATTTCTTAGCAAAGTATGTAATGGTCATGAGCAAATTTTCTCTGTCAGGATCAAGAACAAAGTCCTGCTGGGCATTAAGAAGGTAGAGACACGGGGTCATATCAAACTGTACATCTAGTATTTTCTGTGCAGCAGTATGTATAGATTGCCAAAATCTGGCAATCTCTCTACAGCTCCAAAATACATGCATATAGGTTCCACTTTCAGAGGTACATCTATTACAGTTAGGAGAAATGTCTGTTTTCATTTTATGGAGTCTCAGGGGAGTGTAATAAAATTTGTACAAAAATTTGTAATTAGATTCTTTCATTTTTACATTAGTAGAGGAGCAGTATACCCTGTCGCAAACCTCTGCCCATAACTCATCACTGATAGTCAGACCAAGGTCCTTTTCCCATATTATTTTCAAAGGAGTAAAGGAGGAGCCTCCTTTCTCAGAAAGGAGTCTATAGATATAGGATATTTTGCCTTTAATGGATTGTGCTGTGACAAGAAGGGTTTCAACTTCATTCAACTGAGTTCTAAACCTCCTCTTGGAAGTAAATGAGGAGATGACATGTCTAATTTGTAGATATTTAAAAAAATGGGATCTTGGCACATTGAATTCATTGCAGAGCTCTTGAAAGGATTTCAGTGTAGTGGTCTTCTGATGAAATAGGTCTGAAAAGGTCCTGATTCCTAGAGTATGCCAAAGATTAAAGTTGGCATCTCTCAGGGCTTTTGGCAAGTCTGGGTTGCCTACTATAGGCGAGTGAGAACATATTTGGGAGGCGATGCCCAGGTATTTCTTACAGTCCCTCCACGCTCGTAGGGTACTGTAAATCACAAATGTTTTGGCTATGTTGCCCACTTCACTAAAGTTATCAATGAATATAGTTGAGCTTAGTGGCAATGAACCACAAGATTGGGCTTCTATCTGGCTCCACGTTGACTCTTGTCTGTTTGTGATCCATGTTAGCATGTTGCGGATTTGGGCAGACCAGTAGTACAATTGAAGGGAGGGAAGGGCAAGACCACCCTTAGATTCAGGTTTCGATAGAGTGGAGAGCTTGATCCTAGGTTTTTTATTGCCCCATATAAATGTGGTGATGCTTTGGTTAATTGTTTTGAAAAAGGAAGCTGGGAGATAGCATGGGAGCATCTGAAATAAATAGTTCAGTCTAGGGAGGATGTTCATACGGATGACATTAATTCTTCCTACTAAGCTAATTGGGAGGGAGATCCAGGTTTGGAGGTTGTTCTTGATTCGATCCAGGAGTGGAAGATAATTCTCTTTGAAAAGCCTATTCAGATCTGGTGTTATGAATATCCCAAGGTATTGAAACCCCTGTGTCTTCCATTGGAATGGGCATAGTGTCTTCATAGAACTGGTGAGTGTAATATTGAGAGGGCAGACAGTGGATTTGTTAAAATTAATCTTATAACCTGAAAACGTGCCATACTGAGCAATTGTGTCTAAAATGGGAGGAAGGGATTTCTCAGGGTTGGATATGTAGAGCAAGACATCATCCGCGTAAAGCGAAATCTTGTGCTGCCGGTCGCCTGCATGAACACCCATAATACTTGGATTGCTCCTTATCAACTCTGCCAGAGGCTCCGCCCCCAACAAGTAGAGCAGGGGGGACAGCGAGCACCCTTGTCTTGTGCCCCGTCCCAAAGGGAATCTGTCAGAGTTCAGTCCGTTAGTAGTCACCATGGCATTTGGATGAGAGTATAGTGATTTGATCCATTTAATAAAGTTTGGGCCCATGTTGAACTTCTCTAAGACTGAGAACAGAAAGCTCCACTCCATCCTGTCGAACGCCTTCTCAGCATCCAGTGAAGCCAGCAGGACAGGGGTCTTCTGTGCGTTTACTTGATCAATAATATCAAAAAGACGGCGAATGTTATCAGAAGAGTATCTGTCTCTAATAAATCCCGTCTGGTCCGCTTTTATTATTTTGGGAAGAAGAGTGTTTAGTCTTTTGGCGAGCAATTTGGTAATTATTTTGTAGTCGAAATCCAACAAGCTTATGGGCCGGAAGGAGGAGCAGGATAGGGGGTCCTTGTCTTTTTTGAGCAACACTGTAATGCGAGCTGTGTGCATTGAGTCTGGGAGAACTCCGTTTTTGCAAAAATCCTCCAGCATTGGCATGAAAATAGGGCTAAGCTGGGGCCAAAAAGCTTTGTAGAACTCTCTGGGGAATCCATCTGGGCCTGGGGACTTGTTAGGTGGCATGGAGGTAATTGCCTCCAGGATCTCCTCAGGAGTGAAGGGGGAGTTGAGATCTTCTTGGTCGGTCTCTGATAGTTTAGGTAGCGAGATTCCCTCTAGGAAGGAGTGGAGTTCTGCCTCCGTGTGTTTTCTCTCAGAGGTATATAGTTTGCAGTAAAACTCATGAAAAGTTAAATTGATCTTTTTTGGATCATATGTGACCTCATCCTCTGCTGTTCGGATAGCCATAATTGTACGCTCTGACTGCTCTTTTTTTAATTGATAAGCAAGCAATCTACTAGGCCTATTGCTATACTCATGGTATTTCTGTTTAGTAAAGAAAACTTTTTTTTTAATCTCCCGAGTATAGTCCAAATTCAGTTTGGCTTTGGCTGCTTTAAGTTGACTCCAGGAGGTGCTGTCTGGGGATTGTTTATGTACTTTTTCACAGCGTTCCAGCTCCCTCTCCAGATCTAGCCTGTGTGCTTCCATTGCTTTTTTCTTAGAGGAAGCATATGCAATTAGATGACCTCTTAGTGTGGCTTTAGCAGCGTCCCACATTGTGGCCGGAGAAACAGGAGAATCTTTGTTGTCTTGTGTGTAGTTGTCTATCCATGTAGTTACCAATGTATGGAATGCTTCGTTTGATAGCATGGAGGTGTTGAATTTCCAGCTCTTTGATCTCGGGATGTTTTTGCAGAGGTCAAAGCGGAGGTGGACAAAGGCGTGATCCGAAAGCGCTATGGGTCCGATTGTACACGTGGCTGAATTTATGAAACTCTTTGGGATAAAAATGTAATCTATACGGGAGTAGGTGTTATGGACATTAGAGTAGTATGTATAGTCCATAGCTGAGCTATTAGTCTCTCTCCAGATATCTATCAGTCCCATCTCTTTAGTAAGAGAGTTCAACATCTTTGCAGATCTAGGATTTGTGGTGGGGACTTGAGATGATTTGTCTAGGGTTGGGTTCAGGGTACAATTAAAATCTCCGGCCAACACTCCAAAGGAAACACAATGCTCATTGAACAGAGTTATCATTTTCGACATAAAAGCAGGAGTATCTGTGTTAGGGGCGTATATGTTTAAGATAGTAATTGGTTGCCCATACAGTGACCCAGTTATCAAAATAAATCTCCCCTCCGGATCAGATATGTTTTTGTCAATTATGAATGGAACATTCTTATGGATAAGTATTGCTGTACCTCTACTGTTGGATTTGAAAGATGAGAAATACACCTGTCCCACCCAAGCTCTGCGGAGTTTGGCATGTTCAGCATCACAGAGGTGTGTCTCTTGCAATAGCGCGATGTCTGCTTTTTCCTTTTTTAGAGCACATAGTATCTTTTTCCGTTTTATTGCATGGCCTAGACCGTGGCAGTTCCATGTCAATAGATTTAAGGTACTAGTCATCGTCATCGAACAGTAATCGAACTTTAGTGCAAGTCATCTCTGGGTAAAGGTGGATAGTAGTTACAGCTGCGTTCACATAAAAGGAAAATAAATGGTTTACATAAAATAACAATCTCTGAACACCCCAGCCGAGTTCCCAAACAACTCGACATATCCCGTTGGATCTATTACCTCCCCGCTCAGTCACAATTCTGTGTTCCAACAAAAAAAAAAAAGACCGGGAACAGTTAGCAACGCACAACGTCTCCCCCTCCCCACCAAAGAAATGCCTCATCCTCTCCGCCCGCATTGAGTAAATGACAACGTAGCCCCCGTCCAGACCACATTAAAAAAGGGAGAAAATAAAATCAATAGCCCAGCCTACATACAGTAGGCCTAGGTTATAATATGGGGCCTATCCCTCTCAGCTAAAGGAACATAAATATAGATTGGACGGCTATAATGAAATTTAGCAGGGCGGTGGTTCTTTGGATATCGGCTATATGTTGTCTTACCTCCTTTAGTAATAACAGTAATCGCATTTAGTCAATGGTCCATTTCTCATTGACCGGGGTTGTCTTTCAAAAAACGTTTTGCCTCTTCGGGAGTTTTGAAGTGTCGCAGGGCTCCTTGGTGAAGAATCCTGAGCTCGTTTGGGTATTTGAATCCCCTAAAGATGCCTCGGTCAATGGAGCATTTCTTCACCTCGTCAAACTCTCGGCGCTTTCGGCGTATTCCAGCTGACAGGTCCTGGAGTAAGGTGAGTTTGGCGTTTCCCACTGTAATGGTGTTGGTTTTCGCCGCCTGTAGGACTCGTTCCTTGTCGGTGAATCTCAGGAAACGTATGGTGATTGGGCGCGGTGGTTGTCTGGCTGCTGGTGGGGGCCTCAGTGCTCGGTGAGCTCTCTCGAGTTCTATGGGCCTGTCGGTGGACAGGTGGAGCCACTCGGGAAGTTTGTCTTGCAGGTAGCGGATCAGTGGCATGTTTCCCTCTTCTTTTTTGCCCAGATTTAATAGAACACAATTATTCCTTCGCCCCCTGTTTTCCAGGTCCTCTGTTTTCTCTTCCAGCTGCTCTATTTTTTTTTTAGCATATGCTATTGTTTCCATGGCGTCTGTCAATAAGTTTTCCGTGGATAGGATTCGCCCCTCTGCCTCGTCCAGGCGCCCCGCGTTTATGGTTATCTTGTTGTTTATGTCAGGCAAAGCATTTTCCAGGATTGTCACCTTGCCCCCTATCGCACTGAGCTGAGCGTTAATGGCATCTAGTTTAGTGTTGAGTTCTGTACGTTGGGATCTCAGCTCAGAAAAGATGTCTTCGACAGAGTGCGAGGTTGGCATTCGTTGGGCCTCGGGGGGGAACGGGTCCTCTTTCTCCTGGCTAATGGCGCTAGCTTTTTCTGAAGCTAGCTGCTTCTTGGAGGCTTTTTCCGTCGCTAGTACTCGAGTCCGGGTAAAAATGTCACCTGTAGTGTTGCCTTTTGAAGCCGCCATGACTTTTTGACTAAAGCTAAATGAGTTTAAACTTGAAGTGGAGGTAAGATTAGGAATTGGAAACTACTTGTGCGGAGCTCCTAGTTCATGCGGCCATCTCGTTCAAGGGTCACGTGATCCCCCCTCAGATTGCCAGTTCTGAGATCAGCAGCACTAGACCTGCTTCATCATCATCATCATCACCACCAACCTTTACCTTACATTCCCTCTGTACAACAATCATATCAATAATACTTAAGCCCCACAGCATCACAGCATCCCTTTAATAAGGTCAACTCTGGAGGGAAAATAAAAAGGATCAGCACAATGATGTTCCCCGACGTCAAGAGTTGCCGACTAAACTAGAGCAAAGCCAGAGCACAGCTCCATTGATTACCATGGTGCATTGCATGCCTCTCCTCTCCTCTCCAATTCAACTCCAATCATCAGCGGAGCTATGTGTGAGAGGGGTGGTTGTGGTGGGGCTGTTTACTCTCGGCTGAAAGTTTCTGGGCTGACTGGGTGTCTGTCTGTCTGCCTGCAGCTGAGAGCGCTCTCCCTCCCTCTGTGGAGGCCAATCACCAGCGAGTGAGTGACGAGGAGTGTCCCTCTTTTGATCCCTGTTTTATTCCGGGCACGGGGCACCCCCTCCTGTCTGCCATTACTCCTGTCCTGCTGATTAGAACATTAGAACAGCAACCTTCCGGAGCAGACTGAGACTGAGGGAGGTTGATAAAGGCCCCAGGGAGGGTAGGATCCTTCCCAGCATGGACAGGGGGGGGGGGGGGGGGGGGGGGGGGGTTGTCGTGTAGCTGTAAACCCCACGGAACCTTGGGGTAGTTTCTATAGCTAGAAAGGACTAACTAGACTAACTAGAATGAGCCACTGGACCAAACAAGTTACCTGCATAGCTAGCTGATCAAGTGAATGTCCCGGACCGCAGTTGATATAGCATTGCTAGTTGCTGCTCACTGGTCTGAGATGTGTTGTAGGATGACCACAGTCATGGTGACACACCCTGCCCATTTGTTTGTTTCTCTAAATGACCTATCTGATTGGGGCAGAGAGCTTAGCTTGGAGCGCCACACTATGGTAACAGGCTACCCGGACTACTTGCATTGACCCCCCCCCCCCTTTTTTACGCTACTGCTACTCTCTGTTTATTATCTATGCATAGTCACTTTACCCCTACCAACATGTACCCCCACACATTGCCTCTGTACTGGTACCCCCTGTATATAGCCTTGTCATTGTATTGTGTTTTTATTTATTACATTTTTTTACTTTAATTTATTTAGTAAATATTTTCTTAATTCTTATTTTTCTTAAAACTGCATTGTTGGTTAAGGGCTTGTAAGTAAGCATTTCACGGTAACACCTGTTGTATTCGGCACATTTTATTTTATTTTATTCTCATGCAAGGTTAAAGGGCAGGTGTGTAATACTATTTGGGGGGGGTGCTTTTATTTGTCCTGTTACACACTTGTACAAGTGCGTAATGAAAATGTGTTTCTTGCATATCCCAACTCCCCCTGAGACACCTGCAGGGAGTGGGGTCACAGCCAGGGTCACCATATCCCAACTCCCCCTGAGACACCTGCAGGGAGTGGGGTCACAGCCAGGGTCACCATATCCCAACTCCCCCTGAGACACCCGCAGGGAGTGGGGTCACAGCCAGGGTCACCATATCCCAACTCCCCCTGAGACACCAGCAGGGAGTGGGGTCACAGCCAGAGTCACCATTGTCCTGCACCCCTGGAGCAATTGGGGTTAAGTGCTTTGCTCAAGGGTACAGTGACACATTTTTCACCTTGTCAGTTCCATAATTCGAACCAGCAACCTATCAGTTACTGGCCCAATGCTCTAACCTCGAGGCTACTTGTATGTGTTTGTGTGTCTCAGCAGAGAGAGAAAGTGTGGTTGTAAAGTTATTCACTTTTGATGGGGCAGATGGCACAGTGATAAACAATTGTGGTGCAGCATGTCAAAGAGGAGGCTCTGGGGAGGGGGAGAGGGAGGGAGGGAGGGAGAGAGAAAGAGATAAATGAGAGGAGAAAGAGAGGAGTGGGTAGAGACAGAGAGAGACACATAAGAGATAACCCAGCTAGCATATAACGTTCTGAGAACCATATATTACTTAGAGCTTCGTGAGAGTGTGGTTGTTCTATAGTTATTTTGCATAAAACCTACCCACAACTTTCTGGGAATGGTGCAGGATAGTTGCTTGGCTTTTTGCATTTTTTGTGTACCATCATCTTTGAAATGCAAGAGAAAGGCCATACTGTTATTTATTCCAGCCCAGGTGCAATTTAGATATTAGCCACTAGATGGCAGCAGTGTATGTGCAAAGTTTTAGTCTGATCCAATGAACCATTGCATTTCTGTTCAAAATGTTGTGTCAAGACTGCCCAAATGTGCCTAATTTGTTTATTAATAACTTTTCATGTTCAAAACTGTGCACTCTCATCAAACAATAGCATGGTATTGTTTCACTGTAATATCTACTGTAAATTGGACAGTGCAGTTAGATTAACAAGTATTTAAGCTTCCTGACAATATCAGATATGTCTATGTCCCGGGAAATGTTCTTGTTACTTACAACCTCATGCTGATCGCATTAGCCTACTTTAGCGCAACCGTCCCGCAGGGGACCCACCGATCCTGAAGATTAATGAAAACTTCTTCGGGATCGGTGTCCCTTCCACGGGACGGTGGAGCTAACAAAGGCTAATGCGATTAGCATGAGGTTGTAAGTAACAAGAACATTTCCCAGGACATAAATATATCTGATAATGGCAGAAAGCTTAAATGATTGTTTTTAGAGGTTTTCAGGAACTTGACAAAAAAACATTATCTTCTTCATTACTTTAACAGAACGTTTCCTGAAAGTTCAAACATGTTTACATTTCATTTCAATTTTTGTAATGTTCTACAAATGTTCTCCAACTGGTTTGACATTGGAATGTTGTCAAATAGTTCAGAGAACGTTAAGAAACAACATTCTTCTGTGGGAATTTTAGTGCTTCAGTATAACGTTTCCTACAAGTTCATGTTCTCACATTGTTCAGAGAACGTTAAGAAAACTTTTCATGAAAACCACAAGAAAACTTTAGTAACTTTCAGAGAATGTTCAGAGAATGTTATTGAAAACATATACATTCCGCTGTCAGCATCAACAAAACTCTATCTATCCATGGACTAATTCCATGACTAGAAAACAGAAGAGCATAGCTTAGAAATTCACCGATGCTGTGCCACAATAAAAAAAAATATATTTGCATGATTAATGCCTAAGCAAATCAATTTCCATCTGTGCTTGGAGTTCAAAACAGTTAACCCAAACTAAGCTAGCATTGTTATCAAAAAACATGTTGTTTTCAGAACATCATTTTTATTACCTTCAAATAACCTATAATTTACATTCAAAGAAACGTTCAGTGAACCATAATAAAACGTTCTCAGAACCACCCTGCAACCTAAACATTAAGGTTCCCGGAACAGGGAACTGTAATTCACTTCTCAGAAAGTTGAAAGAACTTTCAGTTTTACCAGTCAGGAAACGTATGGCTTTGTACCCAGAACCAATGGAAAACCAAAAACGTACGTTCCCACAACTTCCAAAGAACCAAATGTTCTAGCTGGGAGCACCCCCGCCCCCCCCACAACACACTCCACCCCTCCTCTCTCCGTTCTTCTGTCCCTCCATATCCCAGGCTGTATGGGAAAATCTATATTAGTAATCTCGGGAGCTGACATGTCTCATGTCTCAAGCTCCCAGCTCACACGACAATCTCAGTCAGAGCAATTTATAGATAACCTGCACCCTCCTTTCCTCCCTCTACCTCCTCCTCCTCCTCTTCCTCTCCATTCGACCCTCACGGAGTGGGAGGCTGATGAAGACAAACGACGCCTTTCAGTTTTCCATCACCATCTGCTTCCCAGGAACAGATGAGGCAGAAAATCCCTGGGAATTTCTTCCCGGTATTCCGTATGGGTCTCGCACCTGGAAGCCTGGAATTGGATGGGATTACAAATGGGGTAGGAAAGCTGCGCAGGCAGATAGAGGGATATCAGTCATGGTCGTGCTTCTAAAGTCCAATGCTCAGTGGATTTCAATTGCAGATGAAGCAAACAGAGAATTAGACAAGTCATTTGACAGAAGGGTTAGAAGGTCATTTTGGTTCTATGATATCAAGATGACAAGGCTGATAATAAAGTATTGGTGAAGCATCAAGAGTCCCATGCACTCCTCACTGGTTAGACACAGATGTCATTTCAACGTCTAGTTTTGATTTCACTTTGGTTGAGTTGTCAACCGACGTCAAATTAACCAAATATTTCCCCATGTCACAGGATTTCGGTCCAAAAAATTGGCCGAATTTTAATTTTCCCATACATTGATGACTTTTTGCAAATCCAATCAGTTTTCCACGCTGATCCAACTTCATCACAAATAATTTAGTTGAAATGACGATGAAGTGACGTGGAGACAACGTTCATTCGATCAGTTTTTCTCTCTCAGTGGGTCTGCTTTTGAACAGCAGAGGTTCTTACTCCAGCTGAACACATAAATACATGCATGAATTAAACTAACTTCACTAGTGATGGGACAATTTTAAAAGAATCCCTTGTACGAGGCTTCACATGTAACTTTCAATGCATAGCAGTCTGGGTTACTTCACATATCACACATACTGATACTTAAGTAGACGCATGGAAGGAATACAAAACAAGAGAAGCGTCTAACAAGAAAATATAAACAATACTACCTGATGACTGACAGAAATAGAGTGCTAGATAAATGGTAAGTAATCAAGGTAGTAATGATGATGGGGCGCAGGTGTGCGTAGTGATGGGTTGCCAGGTGTCCGTAATGATGGGTTGCCAGGTCTGGTGTTTAGTAAACCGGCAACGTTGAGCGCCGGAGCGGGGCATTGGGAGTAGACGTGACAATACTGTATAGATTGACATAATGTTCCATTGATACACTGCAGTCTACAGTCCTTCCTTTGTTAATAGCTTTGTGACTCTACTTGTGCTATTAGTTATTGTATTGTGTACAGTGTATTCATTACCCCTGTTTTCTGTCCATTATAGAACCACTACCATTTCACTCCTGTGTGTGTCAATCAAGTATCCTTGTGTGGAACTCTGAGGTTGCCTCATTCCCCTCTTACCAGGGGAGGTGCTAGCGGGTCACATATCTGCCCAGAGAGTCGTTCTCTTTCATTAAGTAAGTGTAAGTAAGTGTAAGTAAGTGTGTGTATGTGTGTGTGTGTGTGTGTGTGTTCTTAGTTACACCTCTATATGCCCTTCAAAGAAAGCAGTCTATTTCACTTAGCTAGGCACCTTGAGCCACTAACACAGGCAGCAGCCCTGAAACACAGCAACCAAGCCAGTAATTACTGCTTCACTCCTCTCCCGTTCCTTCCACTCTCTTTCCTTCCTCTCTTTGTTTGGTGGTGCGGTCTCAACACGAGAGAGTAGCTCGGGGGGAAAAAACGGCCTTATATCATGTACGTTAGCTTGGAAAGGAATGAGAGAGACATGGTTCCAAATGAAATAAATGAGGTACTGATTTGCAGTTATGTTGAGCTAAGCAACATTTATCAAACGAAGCATATCACACAAAGACTGAGACGCAGGTGTCTACACAGCACACACCTTACCCTTTCAATTAGGCGTAGGCGTTTGGCTTAGCGGGCCAATGCACTTTTCATGAGACATGGGTTCGAACCCTGTCAGTATCTCACACACACACACACACACACACACACACACATGCACACACGCGCGCACGCACGACAGAGCAGATGCTTAGAGAGTGTGTCGATGATCCCCAGAAGTAGAGCTAATTGGAACAGGCTTGGGTGGTGGGATAAGCTGTTGTTCCAGAAGACCAGGATAAATAACACTGTAGAACACAGCTGGGATGGAGAGAGAGTGCATGGAGAGAGAGTGAGAGAGATAGAGAAAGAGAGAGATGGAGTGAGAGGGAGAGAGACAGAGAGAGAGAGAGAACGAGACAGACAGAGACAGAGATGGTGGGGAGAGAGAGAGACAGAGAGAGCGACAGAGAGAGAGAGAGTTGAGGGACAGTGTCTGACAGACCAATCAACCTGCACATGTACTCTACTGTATGCTTATTGTTATTGTTGAAAGTATGGTTATTTTGACACTTGGTTATTGTTGTTACTGTTGTCCCGTTGACAATTTTGATTCTCATTTTTATATTGTAAATATCCAAAATAAGCTTTGGCAATATGTACACTGTTGCGTCATGCCAATAAAGCAAATTGAATTGAATTGAGAGAGAGAGAGACAGAAACAGACAGAGAGAGAGAACGAGACAGAGCGAGAGAGAAAGAGAGCGAGAAAGAGAGAGAGACAGACAGAGATGGTGGAGAAAGAGAGGGAGGGAGAGAGACAGATATAGAGAGAGACAGACAGAGAGGGGGATGGTGGAGAGAAAGAGAGAGAGAGAGCGATGGAGAGAGTGAGAGAAAGACAGAGAGAGAGAGCCCATGCTGAGACACTGCCAAGTGGGCCAGTGCAGTTAACTAGGCTGGGCTTCTTTCTCTGTCAGCACTGTATGAACCTCGGCAGCAGAATCTGTGTCAGGCTTCTCCATGCAGATTTAATATTATAATATCCCATACAATTCTCAACATGAGGTCAGTATCTCACACACACATGCACACACGCGTGCGCGCACGACAGAGCAGATGCTCTGGTGGGTGCTGATGTTGACTTCTTTTGTTTGCCTTTCGTTGTGTGTCTTTGTAGCATACAAAGTAACTACAGGATGCTCAAATGGTCCAATCACACTCACCAAACAATATAGCCAGTTAGAGAAAGACACCTGACTTCCTGAAAGATTGCACTTGAGACATGCCATCTCAAATGCTTCTGTTATTATCTAGTGTTGATCACACAGTAAGAGCACAAATGTACTGAATGGAGCTGTAGAGAATCGAAAAGAACATCTCAGGGATGCACCACTGTCTGACACAAAAGTGTTTTCAATCTGGAGGACGAAGGACACTTGCATAAATAAGACATAGATTTGTCTCTTCCTGCCGGCCTGCGTATAAAGTCTCACCGGCCACAGATGAGTAATGTTCTGTTTATTCCAAGGTCAAATTCAACTCTTCACTGTTGGACTTTCTCTCTCTGGAAGTGTGAAGGAGTGGAAATTCCGCCCTGGCTGGGGTGCGAACTCACAACCCTCCGCACTGCGAACTCACAACCCTCTGCACTGCGAACTCACAACCTTCCGCACTGCGAACTCACAACCCTCCGCACTGCGAACTCACAACCCTCCGCACTGCGAACTCACAACCTTCCGCACTGCGAACTCACAACCCTCCGCACGGCGAACTCACAACCCTCCGCACGGCGAACTCACAACCCTCCGCACTGCGACACAACAAACTCCTGAAACATCGTCTATAACACTGGCCCTGAAAAGCATTTCTCTAACCGGGGTGGCAGTACTTCTAGGTCTCAGGAAGGATGCAGCACTGGCTGGTTCCACTGGCTGGTTTGGGATGCAGGGACTTTTTACTACATCCACACTATACACATCCTGTATCTCAAAGGCACAGCCAAAACATAAGCTCACCTTACTCCTCTTCTGGCAGCACTTTTAAAGGGAGGCAGCCAATGGGTTGGTCTAGAATAATTCAGTGATCCTGCGCTACAAATGCACCTGGGAGACGGTGTTACAGACAGCCGCCTCCTGCCACAGACTGCTGTTAAATTGGCTGGTCTCCCTCGGCAGTCGACATATGCTGGCAGGCAACATATGCTTCAACACCACGAGATGTAGCGCGGCGTTACCAGTTCCCTAGCCCCTAGCCACATTACCTGATCTGACACCGTCGTAGAGCAATTATACAACTAGAAAGCAGAACTAAAAATGTACATTCTCGTAGGAATATCACATTCTCATAGGAAAATCACCTTCTCGTAGGAATATCACATTCTCATAGGAATATCACATTCTCATAGGAATATCACATTCTCATAGGAATATCACATTCTCATAGGAATATCACCTTCTCATAGGAATATCACATTCTCATAGGAATATCACATTCTCATAGGAATATCACATTCTCATAGGAATATCACATTCTCATAAGAAGATCACCTTCTCATAGGAAAAACGATTCACTTTGATTGTGGCGGTGAACAATAATTGATTTACCAGTCAGGCAAAAAACATTTTTACCCCCATAATTAAAATGTCTAACAAGTTGAAGGCAATGTCCATGGCAATACCAACTTGTTAGACATTTTAATTATGGGGGTAAAAATGTTTGATTGACAGGTAGAATATGCCCGCACATGAACACTGCCTTTATTAAAACACGATCCAGTCGCATGATTGACTGCAATGAGGAGTGAAGAAGCCGTAAAAATGTGTATTCTATGTTAGTGTCAAGTTCTGGAAGGAGGAAAGTCCTGGCAGTTCTTCACTCCACTGGGCCGATATGAGATTCATGAGAAGGACCAGAGATGGACGCACACATAACCCAGCATAATGGCTGGGCGTTAAACTGCACAGAAACAGTATTGCCAGGGGCGGGATGGGAGAGGGATAGGTGATCGCTCTCCCTGAAAACTGTCAATCAAAGCTCTGTAGGATCGGATATAAATCTCTCCAAATCGATGGACGAGGGTTAAAAATCTGCCTGTCTTTGGTGGGATACAGCTGCTGCATTACAAGTAGTGTGTGAGTGTGAATGTGTGTGTGTGTGTGTGTGTGTGTGTGTGTGTGTGTGTGTGTGTGTGTGTGTGTGTGTGTGTGTGTGTGTGTGTGTGTGTGTGTGTGTGTGTGTGTGTGTGTTGGGGTGCTGTAGTCCCGCCTTCCGAGCATCTATCTGGTTCTTTGATAGAAAATAAATGCTAGTACAGAGGTACACTCCCCTACATATTTATTTGGACAGTGAAACTAAATCTCTTAATTTAGTATTTGAGATCAAATGTTTTATGAGGCGAATGTACAAAATGTCCCTTTTTATTTGAGGGTATTTTCATACATTTGTTTTGCCGTTTCGAAAAGAATGCACTTTATGTATCTTGTCCCTCCATTTGAAAGTGTCATAAGTAGTTAGACAAATTCACTTTTATAGGGTATTACATTTAGCCAAAAAGTTTAGTATTTGGTCCCCTAGCACACAATGTCTACATCAAGCTTGTAACTCTACAAACTTGTTGGAAGCGTTTGCTTTTTGGATGAATTTGCATAATCCGAAACAAAACCTAAACAAACTGCAAATGCATCCAACAAGTTTGTAGAGTCACACGCTTGATGTAGACATCGCTGGCTAGGAATATAGTAGCAAATACTAAACCTTCGACTACTCTAAAACACTATAAGTGAATTTGTCCAAATACTTCTTCAAATGCGGGGACACGATACATAAAGTGCTTTCATTTCTAAATGGTAAAACAGATATGTATGAAAATACCCTCAAATAAAAGGTGACATTCTATACTGTCGCCTCATATGAAACGTTTGATCTCAAATCCAAAATGCTGGGGTATAGAGACACATTTACCAATGTTAGTTTCACTGTCTAAATAAATACATAGGAGAGTAAATGTTGATAAAAATGATAGCCGTATGCTTGGGTGACTGATTGTACATAGTGATTGTGTTATTGGGATTAACTTTGAAGCGCTTTGAAGCACACTTTCAAAGTGAGTGTGTGCTTCTTCTGCCCATTTGTACTCAAAAGGAAGGAAAAAAACCTCTGTTATTCCACTTATATTCCACTTCAGTGGAATACATCTTCCATTTGAAAGCTCCAAGTCTAGACTGAGTCTGTCCGATCCAATGTTGATTACAGTCAAACAGTGTTTATATTCATGGAGAAACATTTGAAAGATTTATTTGATTAATTTCTCTGTAGTGTAATCTGTCTGAACAAAGGCACCTCTGGAGTCCCTAGTGACAGGCTTGGCGGCAATGAAACGAGTGGGTAGGAACTTTTTTTGACGCCTTTGTTCACAGGCATAAATAGAAGAGAAACACCTGACCCTCTCCCCACTCAATCATTTATGGACCTGGTCAAATTGGATGTTGCCGAGGTGCCTTTGATAGTCAGTGTGTTTCCCGAAAGTGTGTGTGCGTGTGTGTGCACATGCAGATCTCTCACACACTCTCAGAGACACACACATGCATGCACACACACATATGTGCACTTCATTCACACATACAAACCTGCCCTTTAAACTCACATGATAAGTATTATTTTTGAGCATTACCCCCTCAGCTCATGCAGATATACACCCTCACACGAACACACACCTGTTCTTTAACCTCACATGCGAAGTGCCTGTTCCCGTAGTGGGCCATTCAAGGATATCTCCTCAGCCCCAGTCAGACAAAAACAAACAAATGGCCAGGGTATGGTATGTCACCATTGTAACAGTGACAGTGATGGCTAATGGGATTCTTCCTGCCTGGCAGTTATACCACTGTGATGGACAAAGCAGGTGCAAAGACATGAAAGGTCCAGGGCATGTATTGGCAAAGTGTCTCAGACTAGGAGTGCTGATCTATGATCAGATCCTACCAGTCCATAGAATCTTCAACATTATGATCTAAAAGTGAAAACTGATTCTAGATCAACACTTTTACTCTGAGACGCTTTGTGATTACAGGGCCCAGAAGAAAAACTCTCCACTTTTGATTCTGTTTTGACGCAAAACGATCCATTTCACTAATACATACAGTATCATCTGCAACAGGGACCGTCCATCAAATCGACCTTTGAAAAAGATACATTGTTTTGCATAATTGAACATCTAATACAGGACTAACTACTTGAATTGCCACCAACTAAAAATCCCCATAGAGTTGTCTGGTCGTGGTTGGTATGGCAACATCAAATCAAATTAGTGGGGCACTTTAACAATCAGATTGCAGTAAGGCTTCGGGCAGCCACACAGGTGTAATTAAAGAATATTTCAATTTATTACAACCAGTGAGCCACTCAGATACAAGAAGAACTAGTGAGGGCGGACTTCTAATCTCAACTAACAGTGTAAAGTTAATGGATTATACAACCTTTTCTAATAATATAAACATTTTTAATGCTGAGGTCTCCTTGTGTGTTGGCCTAACCGTCAGAGCTTGTTGCCTTGGCAATCACTTCAGGTTGGCGTTGCAGAAGCACCCGCTGTGAGGCACACTTCCTGTCTAATAACCTCATGAAAGAGGTGCAGAGGTCTCCAATTGGTTGATTCAGCACTGAATGGCGCTCTGCTGAATCCGTCTGCCCACCAACTGGGTTTGATCATCACTAAGTGTACTCAGGTCCGTTCTGTAAGGGAAGGAGTACAGCAGTGAGGTGCAACATGTTCCTATTAGCGCCTGGTCTCTGTTGGACCCTCGGTCATAACCTGTTGTTCACCTCCAATGTGTTCGTGTCAAAGACGCTGTTAGCTATTAGCACCCCGGCGGCTACTTCAATTGACACAGTAAATATAGAACCCGACACGCTAGTAATGGAAATGCACAAGCAGTCGTAATTGGCTCATATTCAGCCTCGCTGTCAGAAGGGTATTTTTCTGGGGAAGTACATATTAGAGCCTAATAGCGAAGGCATACTGTATGCTGCTTATATGAATATCATAAAACAGACATAATTGCTTACCTCCAATGACTCACAGTAAAGTTAAACCTGAAGGAGGAACACGGCTGTGTTGAAAGTAATATAGCTCTCATTGGAAAGTTGTACGAGCTTGCACTTTACAGTGTGTGTACTTTTTCCACTGTCGTAGGAACTGTTAAAAATGTTATTAGAATTTGAGAGGAACCCATTTTGGACTTTTGAGATGCACCCTATCCTCTTCACTGATGGAGGACGACAGGTCAGTATAAGGCTCTCTGCAGAACTCCTGAGCTTGTGCCCATGTTTAGTCAAACATAGATGTGCTTCTCAGATACCAAAGAATTTTGATTGTCCCAAGGTGAGTCTTTCATTAGTTTCTTCTCAAATACCCCTCACACACTGGACATGAGGAGCACAGATGGACATGAGGAGTTCAGATGTGAGGTGTGAAGTAAAATGTATTTTTTTATTAAAATCTTATTCGAATTTGAGAGAAGAGCATTTTGGACTATTGAGATGCACCCAATGAGATTCTCAGGTCCCTCTTCCCTAAAAAGGTCTCAGTCTCTAGTAGCAGATTAAGTTGAGTCCCTTCTGGCAAGTCCTCCCACCCTGCCTCTGTTGCAATTGCCCCACAGAGAAGGTTCCAGGCGGGAGCACTGATGCTGTCCACCCTGGGGCCTCGCCCTCCAGGGGATCCCCGTTCACGGCCAAATAGCGCAGGCCCGTCCAAACGTGGGCCATGGTGGTCTGGGCCTCCCTGCTCTCCCTCGGGGCCAGAAGCAGCTCCGTCTCAGACACCAGGCTGGTGAGGTCTGTGTGCTGCTCCCTGGAGTACTCCAGAGCCTCCTCCCACATCTTGCTCTCCCTCACCACGATCAGCTCAGAGCAGAAGGGGGATGGAACATTCTCATAGTTATCATGCCACCCATCACAATAGAGAACACCATAGTTTTCCAAGAGACCGTTGTTTGTTCGTTCGGATGCCTAGGTCCCAAGGTAGGTTGCGTATCCACCTCCTGACCACCTCCAGCCTGTTAGGTTGTAAGGCTCTCTGTACAGACCAATGCAGATCCAATGGTACAACCAACCACCTGCAACAATTCTTAGCTGTTCCTCTTTCCACTCACTGCTGATGGAGGACAGGTCAGTATAATGATCTCTGCAGAACTTCTGAGCTTGTGCCTAAGTTTTGTCAACATAAACATAGATGTGCTTCCCAGATACCAGATCATTTGGATTGTGCCAAAATGATTTTTTCATCAGTCTCTTCCCAAATACCCCCCACACACACTGGACATGAGGAACACTGTGGAGATGGTCTTCTCCATGGCGGTGTTGTGTTCAGATGTGAGGTGTGAAGTAAAGTGTGTCTGTGCTGCTGTGTCTGATCCGTCTGATGATTTGACTGATGAGTGAGGAGGATGAGGCTGGTCTGTTTGGAGGCACAATGGACATTTCTTAGTTGTTTTTGAGACGAAAGGAAAGTCCCTTTGCATGCTCATTCAAACATGCGACAAGCAAATCTAGAAACACAAATGGTGTTCTTTTTTCCACCCCAAAAAATTCCTTGTCTGATGTCTGGAAATGTGACGGATGCAGTGGGTACACAGTGGGTAGGAAAGTTTGAGCAGGTGTGTGCAAATGAAGTGCATCATTTTGAATGAGGAGCAACAGTCATGTCTTTGTATGTGTTCTCCTCCAAAACAAAATTGTATGGAAAACCTGGCACATGCAAAAGTGGTTTGAAAAAGTGTTCTGAAAGTTACACAGGTGAACTTGCTCAATGATTGTCTTTAAATTAAACTATCTGACCCAGCCAGGTTAGCTCTTTCAACAGAAGGCAAACAAAATGGGGTAGCTAAGTGGTAAATAATAACTAGTGTTGATGTAACAGTGGAAACCCAGATTGGACACATGTAGAAAAACTCGAAGCGTCTGCTCGGGGCATCCAATCATTACCAAATATGGTGATGAGAGGAAGTGCAGTGGCAAGGCAGAGGCAGAAGATTAAGCTGGGCTGACATTCTGCAAATGTTCTCACGAATGACGTCCTATCTCAGTACAGTTTTCTGTTCAAAACTAACATCTGGTAGGAATAGAGTGAACCAAGTTTAATAGACTTGACCCTTTGCTCGTGCTGAACGATTAACCAAATGTATATTAGTTTACATTTACACTGAACAAAAATATCAATGCAACATGTAAAGTGTTGATCCCATGTGTCATGAGCTGAAATAAAATATGACTGCAGGAATGTCCACAAGAGCTGATCATGTTCATTTCTCTACCATAAGCCTCCTCCGATGTTGTTTTAGAGAATTTGGCAGTATGTCCAACCACAGACCCCATTTGTGTATGGCATCATGTGGGCGAACGGTTTGCAGATGTCAACTTTGTGAACAGAGTGCCCCATGGCGGCGGAGGGGTTATGGTATGGGCAGGCATAAGCTACGGACAACGAACACAATTGCATTTCTATCAATGGTGATTTGAATGCACAGAGATACCGTGACAAGATCCATTGTCATGCAATTCATCCGCTGCCATCACCTTATGTTTCAGCATGATAATGCACGGCCCCATGTCGCAAGGATCTGTACACAATTCCTGGAAGCTGAAAATGTCCCAGTTCTTACATGGCCTCTATACTCACCAGACATGTCACCCATTGAGCATGTTTGGGATGATCTAGATCGACATGTACGACAGTCTGTTCCAGTTCCTGCCGATATCCAGCAACTTCACACAGCCATTGAAGAGGAGTGGGACAACATTCCACAGGCCACAATCAACAGCCTGATCAACTCTATGCGAAGGAGATGTGTCACGCTGCATGAGGCAAATGGTGGTCACACCATATACTGACTGATTTTGTGATCCACGCCCCTACCTTATTTCTGAAGGGTTCTGTGACCAACAGGTGCATATCTGTAATCCCAGTCATGTGAAATCCATAGATTAGGGCCTAATCGATTTTTTTCAATTGATTGATTTCTATATACGAACTGTAACTCAGTAAAATCTTTGAAATTGTTGCATGTTGAAAGTGAGCTGAACGTGCCGAACGTGCCGTTTCTCTAAAGAGAAATCATATCAAACACGAGATCAAGAATCAAATCAAGAACGAACTGTGGGAAGCTGTAGGGAGTTGTAGTTTTCAATAGGCAAATATTCAACCGAGGTCAGTGCAGAAAATGTGGCAATTAACTACAATCACCAGAATCCCTTGCGCCTATTCTTCTTGGCCCCGTGCACAGACCGCATGAGAGCGAGATGAATGTACAAAACACAGTGACGAGAGGGATAGAGACAGTTCGTGAGGTAGCTCTACCCGATTGATAGTTGTAGCAATCTTGATAGTATGCCTTATCTACTTTGAAGAACTACTTAAATAGGGATTTGGTCAGACAGCTGTGCAGCATGGGCAGCTGTGGCAACACAATTATTACGGGCTACACTTTTCTCTAGCCAAGGGGAGCTTGGCTAGTTGTGGAGCACAGAGATAATGTTTTGATGGTTGTCTGGCTGTCCGGCTGTCTGTCTGGCTGCTAATGCCCGAGCAGAGAGGAGATGACTTTAACTTTAGATGTTACCGTGCCTTCAGAAAGTATTCATACCCCTTGACTTATTCCATATCTTGTTGTGTTACAGCCTGAATTAAAAAATGGATAAAAAAATATATATAATTCCCACCCATCTACACATAACACCCCATACTGACAAAGTGAAAACATGTTTTTAGACATTTTGCATATTTATTGAAAATGAAATACAGAAACATCACATTGACATAAGTATTCCAACCCCCTAACATGTATTGACTCAATACATGTTAGAATCACCTTCGGCTGTGATTACAGCTGTGAGTCTTTCTGGGTAAGTCTTTAAGAGCTTCGCAAACATGGATTGTACAATATTTGCACATTATTATCAAGCTCTGTCAAGTTGGTTGTTGATCATTGCTAGACAGCCATTTTCAAGTCTTGCCAAAGATTTTCAAGCCACTTTAAGTCAAAACTGTAACTAGGCCACTCAGGAACTTTCAATGTCATCTTGGTAAGATACTCCAATGTATATTTGGCATTGTATTTTAGGTGATTGTCCTGCTGAAAGGTGTTCATCTCTCAGTGTCTGGTGGAAAGCAGACTGAACCAGGTTTTGCTCTAGGATTTTGCCTGTGCTAGGCTCTAATACGTTTATTTTTATAAAAAAACGCCCCCTAGTCCTTGCCGATGACAAGCATACCCATAACATGTTGCAGCCACCACCATGCTTGAAAATATGAAGCGTGGTACTCAGTGATGTGTTGTGTTGGATTTGCCCCAAACATAACGCTTTGTATTCAGGACATAAAGTGAATTTCTTTGCCACATTTTTTGCAGTTTTACTTTAGTGCCTTATTGCAAACAGGATGCATGTTTTGGAATATGTTGTATTCTGTAGAGGCTTCCTTCTTTTCACTGTCATTTAAGTTAGTATTGTGGAGTAACTACATTGTTGTTGAGCCATCCTCAGTTTTATCCTATCACAGATATTAAACTCTGTTTTAACTGTTTTAAAGTCACCGTTGGCCTCATGGTAAAATCCCTTAGCGGTTTTCTTCCTCTCCGGCAACTGAGTTAGGAAGGATGCCTGTATCTTTGTAGTGACTGGGTGTATTGATACACCCTCCAAAGTGTAATTAATAACTTCATTCACCATGCTCAAAGGGATATTTAAGCTGTTCTGGACCGGTTCTGACTGACATTTTGGTGTACAAAGCGCTCTGTGAACGTCGCAGGATCCAGTGCCTTGAAGTGCCAGAAAGGCCCATCTGTCTACTTTCCGCTGTCAGCAGAGCTAACTTGAAGTGTCAGGTTTCACACCCCACATTTGCATAGGGAGTGACGTGTCACAATTTCTGGCCCCAAGCTGACAAAGAATCAATTTAATCTGCCTCTGAGCGACGGAGCCCACAATTGTGGGAGACGACAATTGTGGTTTCATCTCTCTGTGTTATTCTCAGACGGATTTAGAGCTCTCAACATTAAAAAAAACAAAATAATTTTGAAAAAATTAAACACGCCCACTTTCTCTTGGTCACAGAGGGTCACTTCGTGAGTAAACCGAATGGACCTTAAAAAACACTAATCGCTCAGCTCTTCCCTTTGCCAGAGTTTCTAAAATTGTTGTTGTTTAGAAGGAATCCAAGGGCGAATTCAAGTTCTTGCACATACGCACTTCAGAGACGTTCCCTAACGGAAATATGCTAATACAGTACATGCTAGAATGTGCCAATTGGATTTCGCTAGCTCTTGCTTGGCTCTGCCCACCTCCTTGGTTGTTTTGCCCACTGTGTGGTCCCCACTGTAAAAGGCCCATCTGTCCCATCTTGAGTTAGTTAAAAGTCAATTTGTCGATTGAAAGTAATTAAAAAGCGCGAATACAATTACATTTCCCTCTAAATCAGATCCTATTTTGCTATGATTTTAGGCTATTTTGCACAGGCAGCCGGGCAGGGAGGAACTGGCCGGGGTGTCAAGGGAAGACACTCCTGAAGCAGTGGCGCTAAACTAACAACTGTTAATCCTCATTCAAAGTTATACATGTTATTTGCACAGACCTCAACCTTTACCATCCATTTTCTACGAGCAGCCTTTTCATGTGTCAGAGAATTTGTTTGACTGGTGGAGACACAACGACCAGGCAAACAACTTTGGCCCCTCATTCAAAGTTCTACGTGTCACTTGCTGACTCCTGTTAAACTTGTTCCACCCATCTTCAGTGAGCCCCCCGAAGAGACATCATTTGTATGTTAGATTTGCCTTCCTTATGTTTGTGCAGGTGAGCATATTTGCAAAATAAAAATGTAAAATGTAAAGCTCTTCTATTGGTCCATCACGCCTCAAAACAGACCAGCGTCATCAGTCAGAGCATCAGACATAGCAGCAACAGCAGAAGAGACACACTTCACCTCAAATCGGAACCACAACACTGTCATGGAGAAGACCGTTTGCACAGTACTCCTCCTGTCCAATGTGTTGGAGGCATTATTGGAGACGGGATACGGGGGGAATCAACCATACATCTCTGTGTCTGGGAAGCACGTCTATGTTCATGCCCAAAAAAGATGGTTAGAAGCTCAGGAGTTCTGCAAAAGATATTACACAGACCTGTCCTCCATCAGCAGTGTGCGGGAACAGCAGCAGCTTCAATGGCGGGGAGATTGGTGGATTAATTATTCCACCTGGATTGGTCTGTACAGAGAGCCCAACAACCTAACAGGCTGGAGGTGGTCGGGAGGTGGATACGCAACCTACCTTGGTACCTGGGACAAGGATCAACCAAACAACGACGGTGGAAAAGACTATGGTATGATTAAAGGAAATACATGGCATAATGAGTTGGAAGACCTTCAGATACCCTTCTTCTGCTTGAAGCTGATTGTGGTGAGGGAGAGCAAGACGTGGGAGGAGGCTCTGGAGTACTGCAGGGAGCAGCACACCGACCTCACCAGCCTGGTGTCTGAGACAGAGCTGCTTCTGGCCCAGAGGGAGAGCAGGGAGGCCCAGACCACAACAACCCACTTGTGGACGGGCCTGCGCTACCTGGCCAACCGCTGGTTGTGGGTGAACGGGGACCCACTGGAGTACGAGGCCTGGCCCCAGGGTGGACTGCATCAATGCCCCGCCTGGAACCTCCGCTGTGGTGCCATAGCAACAAAGGGAGCATGGGAAGCCCGGGACTGCCAGGAGAGCCTCAACTTTATCTGCTACTGAAGACCAATTCCAAATTGAAAGATAACCTTTACTTCCTATATCCTTGATCAATTTAGCATTCTCTTTATTTCTACATAGTTCATTGTTTTGCATATGGGATTTCTGCTAATACTTTTATAAATACTTTTCCTACTATGTATATTGTTCTTATAATTGTTGAATCACTTAATCAATTGATAATAATTTTAGTTGTGAATAGGCCTATTTCCTAACTTTATAATACATTTGCTTTATTAAAATGTTGACTTAAATCATCTTTTTAAGCGATTCACTATGTTTTCCACTGATATATAAGTTGGTCTTCATCTCTGAAAAGAGGGTACCAACTACAGTGTCATAAAGGACTTATTTTAGTAGGGCACCAAACAGACTAAAACAGGGAGGGACTACCTGGATTTGTCCAATAAGAACCCCTTGTTTTCATGTTCTGTTGAAACGTTTTTTTTTTTGTCCAAAATGGAACCACTTGTTTCATTTCACGCTGAAAAGCGTTTTGCTACAGTGTGCCCCAATGAATACGACCCAGATGATTGCAGGCCACAGAAGGACCGATAACTAGAACCCATCATTTTGTTTATTTATTTTCCCTTTTGTACTTGAACTATTTGCACATCGTTACAACACTGTACTATTTATAGACATAATATGACATTTGAAATGTCTTTAATCTTTTGGACAATTTTTTTTATTTGTATTGTTTATTTCACTTTTGTTAATGATCTATTTAATTTGCTTTAGCAATGTTAACATGTGTTTCCCATGCCAATAAAGCCCCTTAAATTGAATTGAAATTAAATTGGTACCCAGGCTAAGGGTATAAATCAACCAACTGGCCTCACTAAAGGTCCTGCTAGATACAAGTTAAACAATAAGCTCAGGTTATTTCCCCTTCTGATTAAACACTGGCTAGAGCAGTGTTTCCCAACTCCAATCCTCCAGTAGCCCCAACAGCACACATTTGAGTTGTAGCCCCGGACAAACTCACCTGATTCAACTCCTTGAGGGCTTGATGATTAGTTGATAAATTGAATCAGGTGTGCTTGTCTGGGTCTACAAAAACAATGTGTTGCTGGGGGTATTGAGGAGTTGTGAACCACTGGGCTAGATAAAATGTAATGATCATTTCCCAAAGGCAGCCATTTAAATTCACAGTAGGGGAGCTCTCACCATAACAAAGTGGATAATCACATTTCAGAGCACAGTGTGATAGAGATGATGTATTCACTTTAGCTAGGAGGTACTCTCCTGGGCCATGTTCATTAGGCACGAAACAGAAGAAAACAGACTGAAACAGGAATGGACTAACTATCTATCCAATAAGAAATGCTCATTTTTGGTTTCCGTTTTGCAACGATGTGCCCGAATGAACACAGACTAGCTCTTTCTAACAAAGACTGCAACAGAAACAGGGCGGACAGCTTCTGGGTGCAACGAAAACAACTTACTTAACGACATCCATTCCCAGGGCATAAACAAGATAACCAAACCAACAGCCTTTGGTGCTGAGGCTGTTTTTCTAACTAACGTGTGTGGTTGCCTTGGGAAGAATTACTGTTGAAGTTGATACACTGATATGTTATAGGTGGCAGGGGCAGGAGATTGGTGCGCCGGTGTTCGATGATGAAACGATGATGACAAATGTCCCCTTTTTTCCCCTCAGAGGGGGAAAATAAATGTGTGTTGCAAATTGCATTACAATGGCAAATTAAATGTGAGATTGAATTCTCCAGTAGGAGTCTTGTTTGACTGATGTGGGCTTGTGGCAAAAAAAAGAGGTGTCAATGAGGGATATTTAATGGGAAAACGTCATATGCAAATACTCCCCCTTAGTAACTCACATTGGATACTACCATAGAGGCTCATTCAGACTAGCCTAAATTGTTACTAAGCATTATATACAAGTTCATGATTTTTCATCTTGGCCGTATCTGAATCAGCTGTATCTGAATTAAAACAACAAATCACATAAAGTAAAGCCCCATCAAACAGTTGGGAGGTCAGGAGGTCATGTCGGGGTCAGATATCAAGCACGCCAACCCAGAGGGTCAACGCCGACGGCCTCATGGCGTCCTCTTCCCAGGGCGGTCAGTCAGTCACGCAGAACACACACATGCGCACACGCACACACAGCCAGTCACAGAGAAAAACAAACAATTTAACTATGCTAATCCAGGTTATGCTAATCACACAGTAATTAGAATTAAAGAGACCGCCTGCTGTAACATGAGTCATCTCTCTGGGAGGGAAAGACCTTCAAACAATAAAAACGGAACTGCACTACCGAAGGTTGAGGTAAATAATCAAGGAGATAAACAGAACACGATACATTTCCCCGCTTCCTTTTGCGTCTCCCCAGGTGCACCGGAGCAGAGCTAACCAAAATAGTGGGGCAGTGCGTGTGTGTGTGCGTGTGTGAGCTGTACAAGACTGTGTGTGTGTGTGTGTGTGTGTGTGTGTGTGTGTGTGTGTGTGTGTGTGTGTGTGTGTGTGTGTGTGTGTGTGTGTGTGTGTGTGTGTGTGTGTGTGTGTGTGTAAAAACAGGAGAGTTGCAGGACTGTGTGCTTCGTACATGCATATATTTGCTAGTGTGAGTGTGTCTAAATAACAGATGAGTGTGTTTGCTTGTGTGTGTGTGTTGACATGTCACTGTGTGTGTTTACATGTCACTGTGTGTGTGTGTGTGTTTGCTTGTGTGTGTGTGTGTGTTTGCTTGTGTGTGTGTGTTGTGTGTGTGTGTGTTTGCTTGTGTGTGTGTGTGTGTGTGTGTTTGCTTGTGTGTTTGTGTGTGTGTGTGTGTGTGTGTTTGCTTGTGTGTGTGTATGTGTGTCTAAATTGGAGCTCACTCCCTGAAGCCACTGATACAGCTTAACCTTCAAAACTACAAAAGCTAATGTATTGCATAAACTGACCCAGGAGAGTCAGACCCAGATTGCCTCATGCCAGACAATAGAAGGGCACAGTGGTACAGACTGGTATGCCAATGAGGATGCAGCACAGTGGGGGATGAATGGAGGAGCTTGGTTCAAAAGTTACTGATTCCGGATCATATTACAGTATAGCAAAGGAAAGCAAATGCACTAACAACGTTTGGTGAACAGTGTACGTACAGTGGGGCAAAAAAGTATTTAGTCAGCCACCAATTGTGCAAGTTCTCCCACTTAAAAAGATGAGAGAGGCCTGTAATTTTCATCATAGGTACACTTCAACTATGACAGACAAAATGAGAAAAAAAAATCCAGAAAATCACATTGTAGGTTTTTTAATGAATTTATTTGCAAATTATGGTGGAAAATAAGTATTTGGTCAATAACAAAAGTTTATCTCAATACTTTGTTATATACCCTTTGTTGGCAATGACAGAGGTCAAACTTTTTCTGTAAGTCTTCACAAGGTTTTCACACACTGTTGCTGGTATTTTGGCCCATTCCGCCATGCAGATCTCCTCTAGAGCAGTGATGTTTTGGGGCTGTTGCTGGGCAACACGGACTTTCAACTCCCTCCAAAGATTTTCTATGCGGTTGAGATCTGGAGACTGGCTAGGCCACTCCAGGACCTTGAAATGCTTCTTACGAAGCCACTCCTTCGTTGCCCGGGCGGTGTGTTTGGGATCATTGTCATGCTGAAAGACCCAGCCACGTTTCATCTTCAATGCCCTTGCTGATGGAAGGAGGTTTTCACTCAATCTCACGATACATGGCCCCATTCATTCTTTCCTTTACACGGATCAGTCGTCCTGGTCCCTTTGCAGAAAAACAGCCCCAAAGCATGATGTTTCCACCCCCATGCTTCACAGTAGGTATGGTGTTCTTTGAATGCAACTCAGCATTCTTTGTCCTCCAAACACGACGAGTTGAGTTTTTACCAAAAAGTTATATTTTGGTTTCATCTGACCATATGACATTCTCCCAATCTTCTTCTGGATCATCCAAATGCTCTCTAGCAAACTTCAGACGGGCCTGGATATGTACTGGCTTAAGCAGGGGGACACGTCTGGCACTGCAGGATTTGAGTCCCTGGCGGCGTAGTGTGTTACTGATGGTAGGCTTTGTTACTTTGGTCCCAGCTCTCTGCAGGTCATTCACTAGGTCCCCCCGTGTGGTTCTGGGATTTTTGCTCACCGTTCTTGTGATCATTTTGACCCCACGGGGTGAGATCTTGCGTGGAGCCCCAGATCGAGGGAGATTATCAGTGGTCTTGTATGTCTTCCATTTCCTAATAATTGCTCCCACAGTTGATTTCTTCAAACCAAGCTGCTTACCTATTGCAGATTCAGTCTTCCCAGCCTGGTGCAGGTCTACAATTTTGTTTCTGGTGTCCTTTGACAGCTCTTTGGTCTTGGCCATAGTGTGACTGTTTGAGGTTGTGGACAGGTGTCTTTTATACTGATAACAAGTTCAAACAGGTGCCATTAATACAGGTAACGAGTGGAGGACAGAGGAGCCTCTTAAAGAACAAGTTACAGGTCTGTGAGAGCCAGAAATCTTGCTTGTTTGTAGGTGACCAAATACTTATTTTCCACCATAATTTGCAAATAAATTCATTAAAAATCCTACAATGTGATTTTCTGGATTTTTTTTTCTCATTTTGTCTGTCATAGTTGAAGTGTACATATGATGAAAATTACAGGCCTCTCTCATCTTTTTAAGTGGGAGAACTTGCACAATTGGTGGCTGACTAAATACTTTTTTGCCCCACTGTATGTAGGTGGGAACACAAACAGGCTTAAAAGACTATGGCTCTACACAGCACAAGGCCCAGTGAAGTCATTCTTTTTGTCCCATTGAGACCAAGGCATCTTTCACAAGGGAGCCCTACATATACACAAGTCATACTATTTACACAATGTATACTATTTACAACATAACAAAAACATAGAAGATCTACAAGCCATTCAAGTAAAACAATCACATCCCTCAGCAAAGAGGTCTATAATCAACAAGTTGAACTGCCTCAGAGACACCAGAACGTCAAGTTGCAGGGAGTCCTGTAGATTGTTCCATACATGAGGTGCAAAAAAACTAAAAGCAGATTTATCTAAGTCAGTGGAGACGGAAGGGATCTCAAGAGTTAGCCAATCATGAGACCGGGTCTGGTAGCTCGTACGTCTGTAGGTTAACCAGGAAGTAACGTACGGCTGAAGTTTCTGATACAGAATGCAGTGATGTGTACTGAACCTGTCGCCCGTCATAACGGCTTATAGAACGACATCAGCCTCTTTAGAGTGGATCTTTCAGTGTGTGCCCAGTGTCTCTTTACTGTGGGGATGTCAGGGGCTGGCTGGAGGCATGTTTGTGGTCGGGGTTATGACAGACAGACAGACAGACAGACAGACAGACAGACAGACAGACAGACAGACAGACAGACAGACAGACAGACAGACAGACAGACAGACAGACAGACAGACAGACAGACAGACAGACAGACAGACAGACAGACAGACACGCACGCACACACACACAGCAGCGTTGGGCGCAGGGCCAGGCCTCCTTAAGCAGCACTGATGAGAATTATTAGGCCTGATCAAAGCAGGAGATTACAGCCTGTGTCTGAGAGAGCAAGAGAGAGAGGAATAAGAGGGAGAGAGAGAGAGAGAGTGAGAAGAGAATGTGAGAGAGAGAGCGAGAGAGGGAAGAGAGAGGGAAGAGAGAGAGAGAGTGAGAAGAGAATGTGAGAGAGAGTGAGAGAGGGAAGAGAGAGGGAGAGTTAGAGAGGGGGAGAAGAGAGAGAGAGAGGGAGAGTTAGAGAGAGGGAGAAGAGAGGGAGAAGAGAGGGAGAGAGAGGCTGAGAGAGAGAGAGTTAGAGAGAGGGAGAAGAGAGAGAGAGAGGCTGAAAGAGGGAGAGTTAGAGAGAGGGAGAAGAGAGAGAGAGAGGGAAGAGAGAAGGAGAGGAGTTGAGGGAGAGAGAAAGTAATAAAGAGATTGGGTCCATCTCAATAGTCTGTTGTTGCCTCTTCTCCTTGTCTCCTTTCCTGCACTGACATTGAACAATGGCAACGGCCCAGAGAGTGAGAACCATATAATAATAGTGACGGATGTCACAGACTTCCTTAGATCCGTAGAATCCCTGACAATCCTCTGTCCTCCTCCATCCTCCAGTAGACAAAATGAACTCCTCATGCCGTCAAACACGTTCAGGATGACCTAAAGCTATTCCACCATAGCATGCAAATGACTCCATTACTTTGATGCACCCAGTTCATATGAAGAAGCACAGGAGGTGATTGTAGCACTAAATCCAACTGTAGCACTGCAATGAGACGGAACATGTTGGAAAGCACTGGACCAAAGGCCCCTCATTCCCGCTCTCCACATCCTGAGGTAATGTTCATGGCGATGTCCCAAATGGCACCCTATTCCTTTTTAAGTGCACTACTTTTGACCAGGGCCCATAGGATTCTGGTCAAAAGTAGTGCACTATGTGGGGAATAGTGTGTCATTTGGGATGCAATGAATGCTAATATATTCAGTCCCGGAGAAGCTTTGATAAATTGACTTCATTTTTAATGAACATGTTAGTTGGCGGCAGAGTGAAATATACTGTATGTGTTTAAGTACATGTCATGAATATATGAAGCCCTTCCCCCTTAGCTTACTGCTCGTGATTAATTACAACCGTGAGGGATTGTGGGTAATTACCTTAGAAAAGAATCATTTGCAAGTCTCCACTCACATGGTGTTCGTTATATACTTAGAACATTAAAAAGGCAATATATGCTAACTACGCTACTGTAGGAGAATGAGGAGGATGGGATGGCTGTGGTGGTATTTAGTCAGCTAATCGTATTGAACTGTAAATGCTAGCAAGTACTGTACATGACGTAGTATTCTGCTCCTACTACAAGTTGCAGTATGAGACAGGAACTTTGAGGTGCACACACACACACACACACACACACACATAGTGTCGCCCGTTGTCTTGTGTGTCTCAGAGAACAACTAAACTCTAGGAGTAACTCTCAGAGGAACCAGTCTCTCTGGGATACTGTGGGAGTGTAGTGTACCCTTTTCACTGTCGCACACGCACAGTACACACCACTGCGGTTTTACCCCTTTTATCTCAAAATAATGATCCATCCTCTCCCGCTGCTCTCATTGTCTAGTCTGGGGTGAAGAAACAGAGACAAGACAATGCTATTTTCCACCATATAAAAGATAACATTGACTCAACCCATCTCCAAAGGCCTCCTAACCGCATAACACATAGTGACTCATTTGGGAAGTCTTACATGATCTTTCCATTAGCCAAACAGCGAAAACCCCACCACCTCTTGTGTTGAAAATAGAATAGAATGGAAGCATACCTTCCTAGGCAATGTCCTGGGTTAATACTATTACCCATGAAGCATGAGGAATGACCGCTACACTTTCCTTTTAAAGAAGGCTTAAATGGTTGTTGTTCAGCCACCAGCTGCTTTGATGGAAGCCCCATGGAGTGTGTGTGTCAGAATTCCACCTCTCCTATAGGGAGCAGTCAAGACATCACATTCCCCCATTGGACACTGCTACACAGCCCAAGATACTGTCTGGAGCCTTGGGGCCAAGTCATTATTTTCTTGGCAGAGTTTGTGTCCAATCTGGGGAAAACACACACACACACACACACACACACACACACACACACACACACACACACACACACACACACACACACACACACACACACACACACACACACACACACACACACACACACACACACACACACACACACACACACACACACACACCTCTCTCTCTTTAAGACACACAGTCTCTTAGATTTTGTTTCTCACACACGCCTGTACACTCCCCCCACACACACAGCCCCCCCTCCATATACACACACACCCAGCATCCATTCCCCTTGATGTCCAGCTCTGATAGCCAGAGAACAGAGGTCCTGTTAATCACATGATGAAGAGGGCTTGCAGGCCTCCAGAGGGATGTAAGGGTAATGGAGGGGATATAAGGAGGGATGGCAGGATTGGGCCAAGGGGGAAAGTAATGAAGCCGGCTAAAATCAGCCGCCCTCTCCATCATGTCACCTCCATGACCTTGGCTAGATCGGACAGGTCACCTCGCTGGGTACTGAGAGCGGAGGAGGGAGGGAGGGAGATGAGGCGAAAGAGGGAAGAGAGATGGAGAGAGAGATGGGATAGAGGCTAATGAAAAAGGTTAGAGAGAAAGAGAGAGGGTACATTGAGAGAGAGGTTAAGAAAACGAGAGAGAAAGAGAGAGGGCTGTCTAATCATGGTACCTTACACGAAGAGAGAGAGAGAGCGACAGACAGAGAGAGAGAGCCTTACAGCAGGAGGCAGGTCCTGCCAGCCTTGGAATTGGGATTAAACAAGCAGCCTATGCCAGCCAATGATCATTCTCTTTAGCTTGTTCTCTCACTACCGGCCTCACCAGACTGAGAGTCAATCTTCTGAACAAATCTCTCTCTCTCAACACGTTTTTTTGCTGGTTTAGATACCTCTTAAACTTAACGTATGCTTCCCAGTCAAAACCGTTTGCACACAGTGCCTTCAGAAAGGATTCATACCCCTTGACTTATTCCGCATGTTGTTGTGTTACAGCCTGAATTCAAAATGGATTCAAATGTTGCCCCCCCACACACAATAACCCATAATGATAATGACATTTTGTACATTTATTGAAAATGAAATAGATAAATATCTAATTTATGTAAGTATTCACACCCCAGAGTCAATACATGTTAGAATCACCTTTGCCAGTGATTACAGCTGTGAGTCATTCTGGGTAAGTCTCTAAGAGCTTTGCACCCCTGGATTGTGCAATATTTGCACATTATTCTTTTAAAAAATTCTTCAAGCTCTGTCAAGTTGGTTGTTGATCATTGCTAGACAGCCATTTTCAAGTCTTGCCATAGATTTTTAAGCTGATTTAAGTCAAAACTGTAACTAGGCCACTCAGGAACATTCACTGTCATCTGGTGTTTTAGAAAATTGTGCTGCTGAAAGGTGAATTTGCTGGAAATCAGACTGAACCAAGAATTCCTCTAGGATTTTGCCTGTGCTTCTCTCTATTTGTTTATTTGTATCCTAAAAAACTCCCTAGTCCTTTCCAAAGACAAGCATACCCATAACATGATGCAGCCACCACCTTGCTTGAAAAAATTAAGAGTGGTACTCAGTGATGTGTTTTGTTGGATTTGCCCCAAACATAACACTTTGTATTGAGGATATCAAGTTAATTTCTTTGCCACATTTCTTGCAGTAATACTTTAGTGCCTTATTGCAAACAGGATGCATGTTTTGGAATATTTGTATTCTGTAGAGGCTTCCTTCTTTTCACTGTCATTTAAGTTAGTATTGTGGAGTAACTACAATGTTGTTGATCCATCCTCAGTTTTATCCTATCACAGCCATTAAACTTGAACTGTTTTAAAGTCACCATTGTCCTCATGGTAAAATCACTGAGCAGTTTCCTTCCTCTCCGGCAACTGAGTTAGGAAGGACACCTGTATCTTTGTAATGACTGGGTTTATTGATAAACCATCCAAAGTTTAATGAATAACATCACCATGCTCAAAGAGATAATCAATGTGTTTTCATTTTTTATTTTACCCATCTACCAATAGGTGGCCTTCTTTCCGAGGCATTGGAAAGCCTCCTTGGTCTTTATGGTTGAATCTGTGTTTGAAATTCACTGCTCGACTTAGGGACATTACAGGTAATTGTATGTGTGGGGTACAGAGATGAGGTAGACATTAAAAATCATGTTATACACTATTATTGCACACAGAGTGAGTCCATGCAACTTATTATGTGACTTAAGGAAATTTGTACACCTGAACTAATTTAGGCTTGCCATAACAAAGGGGTTGAATACTTACTGACTTAAGTCATTTCAGCTTTTCATGTCTAATTCATTTGTAAACATGTCTAAAAACATAATACCACTTTGACTTTATGGGGTGTTGTGTGTAGGTCAGTGACATTTTAAATTCAGGCTGTAACACAACAAAATGTGGAACATTTGTTTGTTCGTTTTGGTGTTCGGCAGGTTTTCCGGCTGTTCGACCACACAACATTTTTACTTAAGTCAAGCCAAAGTTCGGTACCCGAAGTCTACACCCCTTTGTCGGTGATTGGTCAACAGTAAGGATTCTTCAATGAAGTACTTGTTGTCATTCAACGACAGACATCTGGTTTTCATGCATCAACAAAATAAATCACTTGAGAAATACTGCACCAAACATCTTAGATAGATAAAATTGCGTGATTACTGTAAGACCTCCTCGGCAAAAACGTCAACATTAATAACAGATTTCTTGATTTATCTTAGATTGATTTGGACAATTTTGAGGAAGTGTTACTGTATGTTGCTGCTACGGCATCTGAAGAGGGACAAACAGTAAAATTTAGGCTTTTTCCAAGTTTTTCAAGCAAATATCTTTTTAAGGCCATAGACGTTTGCTTCTCCAAACTGAGTTCTGCTAGTAGCAAATCAAACCTAGTATGCGGACGCCTTTAGCCAAGTATTGCTGTGTGTGTGTGTTTGTCCAACAGTTAAATGACTATAAACAATGACTCCAGCATTCCACCACATCTGTTCTGAATACACAAACCCTGCACTCCACTACCTCAGCGACCAACACTGGTAAAACCTCTTGGGCCAGTGTGTGTGTGTGTGTGTGTGTGTGTGTGTGTGTGTGTGTGTGTGTGTGTGTGTGTGTGTGTGTGTGTGTGTGTGTGTGTGTGTGTGTGTGTGTGTGTGTGTGTGTGTGTGTGTGTGTGTGTGTGTGTGTGTGTGAGAGAGAGAGAATATGCCAGATTTTGGGCCAATTGGTACCTCAGCAGATATATAGCTTAGCAATTTAACTGTTAGTTATTTTGTGTCCCTGTCTACCTCTGTGAAGGAGTATTGGGCTGTTAAAGGAGCGAGTTTAATTTCCTGTCTATGTGTGTGTGTGTCTGTGTGTGTGGAGCACGTCTGAGTCAATACGCGTCCGCATCAGTGTGTGTGTGTGTGTTTGTGTGTGCGTCAGCGTCAAGCGTGAGCGGTCAAGCTCTTGTACAGATTGGCTGTAGTATAGTGGTTATTAAAGCTAAAGTGAATTGCGGTGGAAAGGCAGAGCGGTGTGCTGGGAGTATTTATGGTGGTGGAGGGGTCACGCGGGAACGTTCATTTGAAACATAGGGGCATGTTTCATGGGGTATAAAGACTCATTTAATGGCTTTGTTCTCTGAGAGGTGACCTCAAGATGGTATGTTTGTCTTCCTCGCCACAGCTGCCTAGACACAGTGCAAACACAGAAATTGGGGAAATAACTAATGAATGATAGTAGTCGGTTACTATATATACACACACACACACACACATACAGTATATATACAGTCGTGGCCAAAAGTTTTGAGAATGACACAACTTAACATTTTCACAAAGTCCTGCTGCCTCAGTTTGTATGATGGCAATTTGCATATACTCCAGAATGTTATGAAGAGTGATCAGATGAATTGCAATTAATTTCAAAGCCCCTCTTTGCCATGCAAATGAACTGAATCCCCAAAAAACATTTCCACTGCATTTCAGCCCTGCCACAAAAGGACCAGCTGACATCATGTCAATGATTCTCTCGTTAACACAGGTGTGAGTGTTGACGAGGACAAGGCTGGAGATCACTCTGTCATGCTGATTGAGTTCGAATAACAGACTGGAAGCTTCAAAAGGAGGGTGGTGCTTGGAATCATTGTTCTTCCTCTGTCAATCATGGTTACCTGCAAGGAAACACGTGCCGTCATCATTGCTTAGCACAAAGAGGGCTTCACAGGCAAGGATATTGCAGCCAGTAAGATTGCACCTAAATCAACCACTTATCGGATCATCAAGAACTTCAAGGAGAGCGGTTCAATTGTTGTGAAGAAGGCTTCAGGGCGCCCAAGAAAGTCCAGCAAGCGCAAGGACCGGCTCCTAAAGTTGATTCAGCTGCTGGATCGGGTCACCACCAGTACAGAGCTTGCTCAGGAATGGCAGCAGGCAGGTGTGAGTGCATCTGCATGCACAGTGAGGTGAAGACTTTTGGAGGATGGCCTGGTGTCAAGAAGGGCAGCAAAGAAGCCACTTCTCTCCAGGAAAAACATCAGGGACAGACTGATATTCTACAAAAGGGATTGGACTGCTGAGGACTGGGGTAAAGTCATTTTCTCTGATGAATCCCCTTTCCGATTGTTTGGGGCATCCGGAAAAAAGCTTGTCCGGAGAAGACAAGGTGAGCGCTACCATCAGTCCTGTGTCATGCCAACAGTAAAGCATCCTGAGACCATTCATATGTGGGGTTGCTTCTCAGCCAAGGGAGTGGGCTCACTCACAATTTTGCCTAAGAACACAGCCATGAATAAAGAATGGTACCAACACATCCTCCAAGAGCAAGTTCTCCCAACCATCCAGGAACAGTTTGGTGACGAACAATGTCTTTTCCAGCATGATGGAGCACCTTGCCATAAGGCAAAAGAGTTAACTAAATGAGCCGGGGAACAAAACATCGATATTTTGGGTCCATGTCCAGGAAACTCCCCAGAACTTAATCCCATTGAGAACTAGTGGTCAATCCTCAAGAGGCGGGTGAACAAACAGAAACCCACAAATTCTGACAAACTCCAAGCATTGATTATGCAATAATGGGCTGCCATCAGTCAGGATGTGGCCCAGAAGTTAATCGACAGCATGCCAGGGCGGATTGCAGAGGTCTTGAAAAAGAAGGGTCAACACTGCAAATATTAACTCTTTGCATCAACTTCACGTAATTGTCAATAAAAGCCTTTGACACTTATGAAATGCTTGTAATTATACTTCAGTATTCCATAGTAACATCTGACAAAAATATCTAAAGACACTGAAGCAGCAAACTTTGTGAAAATGAATATTTGTGTCATTCTCAAAACTTTTGGCCACGACTGTACACACACACATATATATATATATATCACACACACACACACACACACACACACACACACACACACACACACACACACACACACACACACACACACACACACACACACACACACACACACACACACACACACACACACACACACACACACACACACACACACACACACACAGTTCAGCATAGGTAGGCCAGGAGGACATCACAACCCAATCTCTCTGTTTCTGTTCAGTTATCCTCATTACTGTTGGGACAGACATTATGTCTCAGATGTATCATGTGAAATACCCATTAACATGATGTACAGTTGAAGTCGGAAGTTTACATACACCTTCCTTTTGATTTTCCCATGCTTCTAAAGCCATGACATCGTTTTCTGTCATTTTCCAAGCTGTTTCAAGGCACAGTCAATTTAGTGTATGTAAACTTCTGACCCACTGGAATTGTGATACAGTGAATTATAAGTGAAATAATCTGTCTGTAAACAATTGTTGGAAAAATTACTTGTGTCATGCACAAAGTAGATGTCCTAACCGACTTGCCAAAGCTATAGTTTGTTAACAAGACATTTGCGGAGTGGTTGAAAAACGAGTTTTAATGACGCCAACCTAAGTGCATGTAAACCTCCGACTTTAACTGTGTGTTCATTGGTCTTGGTGAGATTAAGGAGAAAATCATAGAGCTCATACTAGTTCTATTAACGACATTCTGTGGATAAAAGTATCAAACAAGTTATTGATGACAGAGAAAGAATCGACATTTGTCAGGTCAAATAGGATGTCTGCACGAAATGAATCGACTCATATCTAATATAAAGTACAGTAGGCCTGTAAGCACTTCAAAGTAATCAACATTATTAAACTCAATTATTAACTTGATGCGGAGGAAATTCAATGAAGTGCAATATTATATAAGTAGTCGTCATGCATTACACATGAAGAGAAAATGACTTAATGAAAAATACAGTGGATTTCATTACATACAGCGGATTTCATTACATATTCTCTTCTTCAAGTTGGTTCAGGAGCAAGAACAGTGATTCTGCATTGGTCACACAAGTTAATCAGGACCAAGAGCCCTGCGGATTTGATTCAGAAGGAATAGGCCAGGTAGTGTTCAGTAGACACAGAACTGAAAAAAAACACTTTGAAACGGAGCAAAACCGGGATGTCTGAACTTGTCCAATAAAAATAGCTTGTTTTTGTTGTTCAAATTGTTTTGCTATGTTGTGCCCTTTATGAACACGAGCCATGTTTAAGCCATGGCGAAACCCCATTCTAACCTCACTGACATGCGGACAACGACCCATATCTGACCCAGAAAAGGAGAGTATACCACACTAAGAATGCTCCAGTGAATGACTAAATATCCCTCACACAGATAAAAGCCCACTTTGCATTGTGAGATGCAGACATCCTCTCTAGAGAAACTATACAGTCCATTGTTTGGCAGACTATCCATGGACAAGGACAGCTGGCTTTTCCCCTTTTATCGATCTGCCCCAGGGCAAGTAGCTTAACCCATTATAGCACCATGGGCTCTGCTCTACGGGTCTACTGCTTCAGCCTCTCATGAGAGTGTTTTTGTGTTGTCCGGGTGGTTGGTAAAAATAAGCAGCAAAAACAACATTTGTTTCACAATTAAGACCAAAATACTATTAAGAAAAGGCCCAAATACTAATATGTGTGCATTTATAAACAAGAAGAGACACAGAAAGTGATTAAAAGTGTCTCGGTGGCGAGGGTAATTAAAACAACAAATCAGAGTCCCTCCCGAGTGGGAAGACTTGGCCTTCCGCTAAACCAGGCCCAACTGTCTTCATTTCCCTCCAAGGAATAATTTACACAGGAAGCGGTGGCAGTGTTGGTACAGTGTGTGTGTGTGTGTGTGTGTAAGTCAATAATGACTTCTATGGTAATCAGATGAGGTAGAGGGAAAATCTCTCAAATGTGCATGTTTTTTTGGGGGTGGCCACGGCTGTGATGACAATGATGTATGCTTTACAGTAGTATCTCTGTCACTTCCTGAAACTACGTCTCTATGGGAGTCACCCAGGGGTTGCTGGGGTAGGCCTGGAGTAATGAAACTCACAATGGACCCAGACAACAAGTAACTTGCCCTCCAACTTAAAGCTACAATCTGGGATTTGTTTTTCAGCATAATGGCAGTCCCAACACTTGTATATATCAATCATTTAATTGGCCATTGAACAGATACCCAGATCGCACCTTTAATCAACTCAACAATGTACTCAAAGTTAGAATGTAATCACACTACGATGGAGCCAATGGGGAAGCACTGTGGCGTTATGTGTTGGAACACAGCACACCGGCACTATGGTTGGCAACGAGGACAAAAACGGAGAGAGATTGTTCTGTTCTGGAGAAAAGAAAGTCACAACTTATGCAAGGTCTGTGCTTTTGTGTGTTGTTTGGATTTGCTTGTACTATGATGGATGAGGTGTTTTACAAATTAGCATTTTAATGATACCAGGGTGCTGTCAAACAACGTCTGAGGAAGTAAAGAGCCTCTAACTTTTGGTAATGTAGATTAAAACTATGTTACGTAAGAGTTATTCAAGAGGTCTGAAGTAACTTGATAAGTTTCCCCCCCCCCCCTGTGACAGTCACAAATAGTGTCATTTCTCTCTTAAATAAACTGAATGCTACCGTACATGTTGGTTAAAGACTACGTTAATAAGACAATAAGTCGTATTAAATGTGACCAGGAAAGATCTGTGCCCCCGTAATAGTCTATAACTAGGAACATGACTAGAGCCCTGAGTTTTATTTGTCACGTGGTTAGGAAAAACTCTGGGCTCTGACTAATAAGACATATTACACAACCACACAGTCTGTCAACAGTATACCACTTTTTTACCATTCCTCAGCAGTCTTCACCTGTTTAGCACTAGGAACAGTCCTCTGGGGCTGCTCTCCCCTCTAACAACCCCAGAACTGAGGTATGGGCTGATCCCAGAACAGCTTTCATCAGCTCCAGCTTCCAATGTAACTACAGTCTACTGTGACCCATTAGGAGGGCAAAGGAAAGGAGAAGCGTTTATCCGGCTCTGTATAAATATTTCACTCTACCCGCCCCGTGTGTGAGAAACCACAATCACTGAGGAGACAGAAAGAAAAGAGAGAGAAAAAACATGTTTTATCCGCTACTTGCTAACCTGGAGCCCTGTCTCTCCATGCGCTGCCTTCCAGGCCCCATAAAACCAAAGGATGAGTCCCAAATGAGTCTACTTTTGGCCAAAAGTAGTGCACTATACAGGGAATAGGATGTCATTTGGGACGCAGGCAAACCACCTCTCAACCAGATGTAATAAAGGAGGACCATCCTGCTCTTCCTCCCTGAAGGAACCTGAACCTCCACTTCTAGAGAGCCTAATTGGGGGTCTGTGAACCAGTATGTAGACGCTGTTACTGGTCCTGTGTGCCGCAGCCTTACCACCCTGTAGCCTGGGCTCGTCTGTTCCAATTACCTACCCTGAGTGCTGGTATATGCATCCCAATTGGCACCCTATTCCCTATATAGTGCACTACTTTTGACCAGGGCCAATAGGGCTCTGGCCAAAAGTAGTGCACTATATGGAATAGGGTGCCATTTGGGATGCATCCCTAGACTCCTCTCCTGCCCATTCACCACCAAGAGGGGGGCTGTGATTGGAAGTGTACCCTAAATACATTTCACCTAATCAGCAGCTTGCATAAGTGAGAGCCTGTTTTATGAGTTCATTGCGATCTGTCACTGAGGGCCTTGTTTTTCTAGCCCTGGCAGTCACTCTGAATGCAGATTGAGGGAATCACAGAGGTGGCAGGTACTGTAGTCTAGTGGTTAGATTATTGGGCCAGTAACCGAAAGGTCGAATCTGTCGATGTGCCCTTGAGCAAGGTACTTAACCCTAATTGCTCCAGGGTCTCTGTTGGTAATGGCTGCCCTTGGCCGTGACACCGCTCTCAGGGAGAATGCGATATGCAAAAAACGTAAAAACTTAAAAACTTTTTTTCATCTAAATGCATTTCTTCGTTGCAGAAATGCTTTTTTGAACATAGGAATTTATGTGCCGTAATAACAAACGTATATACTTATATTATAAACACCCACCAAATGAAGGTTATTTTGCCCGTGGTTTACACTCTGGAGTTCTCCTGTAATGAAGAGTTGCTAGCTGGATGTGGGTCAGTCCAACCCCCCTCCACCCCCGTCTCCCCCCGTCGCTCTGTGTGAGATGGACTGCTTCATCACTGTCACACGGCGGCCAGATTGGGTGTCAAGGCACTAATAAAGAACAAGGAATACATTTCGCCGAGCTGATAAATACGCCATGTGAGAGTGTGTGTGTGAGAGAGTGTGTGTGTGTGTCTGGAGATTGGACCAGGCTACCACAGCCCCCCTCAATGCAAAAGGAAACAGCAGTTGGAAGCTCAAGCAACATACACCACAGTAGTAGCTATACAGTAGATACAAACAAGAGTTGCTATCATTTTGACATAATCCCCTCACAGTTTCTTTCCTGAGAGCTGCCATGTTCTCCATCGGGATCATGAGCAGTTTGCACAACCACCCCTAGCCACCCACAATAACGACTGTGATATGTGGTTTAAGATGATACAGGTTACAGCCTAGTTACATAAATCAACCAATATTAGCCATCTAACAAGGCTTCATTAAGGAGAAAATGTCCGCCCACTCTCCTCATCTCTCCATGCCAGCCAGCTCCCCCTGACCTAATTGGTTGACCCTTTTACGGTGGGTGGCACAACGTTTATATAACGTATTAACAATATTTGTTGAACCGACATCTGTTCCTGAGCTCTCCGCTACAGATTAATGACAGGTCAATGGGGTTTTGACCGGGACAAAACAAGTCGGCCCCTTTTCTTGATCGGCTTCTACCTAACAGGGCAGTGTCGTGTCTTTGGCTATGCCGGATTAAGTGTTATGACATGCTATTCTATAAAATACTTTCTCCGTAATTAATATTACGTGATTGAACTAATCATGTAAATGTAATTAACTAGAGAGGAGGGGCACCACGAAATAATATTTATAGAGCTGTTATCTTCCGAATAAACTCTTAAAGACCTAGTAATATTTTACATCAATAGGAGTCAATATTAATCGTCACCTTATTTCAGTCTCATCTGAAAGTTGTAAATTCTTGGTTATCTTCACGAACCCTGGCTAACAAGTTGAATCAGCAATACAAAATTGGGTTTAATTATTTATTTACTAAATACCTAACTAAATCACACAGAATTACATATACACAGAAAGAATCATACCTTGATTACAAATTACGTCATAAAGGAAAACGTCCCGAGCGGGCGGAACATATATGACAGCTTGTTACACAAAAGAAAAGGGCTGGGTTTGAGTGAAAGAGCGGGAAGACTGAGGAACAAAGGGGCGAAGCTGTGCTATCGTAAATACAATATCTTATGCATTCTAAATTACCGCCTATTTGGAAAAGGAAAATGCAATAAATATTTACTCTGAGCTGTGCTTCGGTAGGTTGGTGGTAGACGGAAGGCCGTGTTGCCCAACCGGGTCCTTTGTCCTTTGAAGAATGTCTCTGCTGCTGCTGCTGAGTGGTAGACTGGATACTCTGTCTGTCCTAATTTACGTTTGCAGCTGCTGTTGCTAACAATGTCTAGGAGGTATCACTTTTATAGTGAATACGAGTTCAAAGTTCATACCATTCACAACCAAAGCTCATGCTGATGTTGGCTTCGTTCTGTAGTTATTATCTGAACCATTCTGACATAGGACCGTCGTCCTCACATCCTCGGAACAGAAGGTTACATTTTCGTCAATGGCTTATATAGTGGAGGGAGAGGGGTGTGTCTGAAAAGTTTATAACCCATGTCTCTTCACAGGGGCGGGCCACTGGTTGAGCAGAGCCCTAAACTTATGAAAACCCAAATCTCTCATTTGGAAGCTAAAATTAAATTTCATCTCTTCACAAATAATTTCATATTCAAACATTTGAATTAAACAACAATTCCATGTGAATCCGATATCTCTGATGTGCAGACTTTCCACAGTAGAGTTTATGTCATTCTATCATTGATGAGAATGTGCCAGATGACAACCGAACTGACATAATATACCTTAAGTACCACCGCATATGTTCACTTGGTCGGATTACCAGAATATAGTTCATTTCCCCCCAACTTCTGATGTTCCCAGAATCTCTATGTTAACCAAAGGGGCTTTCTATTGTCACATCAGTAGAGTAGGGAGAGGAAAGGGGGGGGGGGGAGAGGTATTTATGACTGTCATAAACCTACCCCCAGGCCAACGTCATGACAGCAGTTTGCCAATTGGCTGTAGCAGTGCATTCCTCGCACGATCCACCAGATTGTAGAACATGGTGGGTTTAGACAATGAGGTAAGTTAGACCTGACAACCCGTTTGAGAGAATGAATAGAAAAATAATTGAGTGGCGCTGTGAAACAACTTGCACAATATCGTGATTGTCTTCACGGTGTATTTGAATGTAATAAAACCAAAACATTTGTAAGAGTCACAAAACATGATCAAGCACACATCTTAGTAAATATGCTACGGATCGACTTCTGACACCAAGCTGAAGGAGACTGAGGGCACAGGCGTAATCGCATCAATTCAAAGTGACACATCTCGCTTCAGACATCTATTCAGTCTGAGTCAAGCTATTCTATATACACTGGACGTGGAATGATGTCACAGCAGACAAGACCACAGTATCGGGGGATATACTGTAGCCTGCTGGCTCAGACACGAGGTGTATTTGTGTCCTACACTACTCTGCAGGTTGCCACGGCGACTACTGTGTCATTGTCTAATTAATCCAAGAAAGAGCGCACAACTCCTACACTATCAGGTTCTATCAGGTTCTATCAGGTTAGTTTTCATTAGTAAGCTATAGGTTGCAGCCCCAGTGTTCCTGCTATAATGTAATGTACAGTGTCCATTTTCTATATGTATATATGCATGTATACACAGCAGCATTGTGTGTCTAAGACAACTCTCCCTTCAGGGACACTAAAGTTCATCCTAGCCAATTCTTTCCTATGCCTGATAGTTAAGGTTACGGGACTGATGCTTCCAATTGGGGTGAATAAGAGGAAGGTAGATAGGGCCAAGGTGGGCACAATCACTAGCACACACCTTAATATCACACGCTGCTTCCCTACGCATAACTGCCTTGGAGAAATGTCTAAATTGGATTGGTGTCCATAGTTCGTGAGATCTATGGACACTAAGCCACACGCAAATATGCAGATTTGCATGGAGTTGAATCCGTCTGAGAGAAGTCGACAGTCAGACACGCCGTCTCCCTTTTACGTGTCTTCATTCCTACTGTTGGCCATGCACGAAAGGGTTAACCGGCATTACTAATCCCTTTCAATCTGACATTAGGGATTAAATGAAGCAGTGATACAATGGTGAACAGTAGGATTCAATCTAGTCTCCAGTCGAGGTAATGAGCTTGATCAAGTAGTTATCACTTTTTAATACGACACCCAGTGTCATAGAGAAATGAGAGCGAGAGAGGGAGGGGGGGGGGGGGGTACTGTGTGTGTGTGGTGTGAGAGAGAGATAGAGATTGTGAAACAGTGAAATTAGGTGAGATAAAAATGAAAGGTGAACGAGCGATTGTTATCTATTTGTCTGTCTGCCAGCCAGGCTGTGTGTGTGGCGTTATTGACTAGCTGGTGTCTCATCAACACTGAATGGACTATTGATCCACCCATTATAGAGCTTCATATGATTCTCCGTCTCTGCTCCCGTCAGCAGGACAATGTGTGTGGGCGAGATTACCCTCCAGCCGTACACAATCTGACAGTGCAGCCTCACCCCTAATCACATCACCACTTTTTCCTGTCTACTCCACAGCTAAACAGCTCATATAGACATTACCCCTAACTATGATCTATCTAACTATGATCTAACACAAATGCTTGCACCAGCCATAGCTATAATCACAGCTCTGTAGCCATACACATTTAGTGATGTGATCACTAACCACACATTTTCATCCACTGAAATTACCCTCTAAGACCCAGTGTAATCCCTGTGCTTGCACACGCACGCACGCACGCACGCACGCACGCACGCACGCACGCACGCACACACACACACACACACACACACACACACACACACACACACACACACACACACACACACACACACACACACACACACACACACACACACACACACACACACACACACAGCCCTGGCCTCCTCCTATCCACAGCAGCTCTCCCCACAATGCTATCTCCTCTCATTAAGTCTGCATTGTGTATCTCCCACATAGCCGAGTGCACAGCCTGCCAGATAGCCTATTATACTCCGCTGTCAGTCAAAGAAAACAGCAGCCAGCTTAACAAAATGAACATTTCCATAATATTGAACTCGAATGCCCAAATGCCCTCTCGGCACAGTCGGCAAATAGCAAAATATCAGAGTTGAGCACGAGCAGGCGAGAACCATACAAAACCGGCACACCTCTCCCGATAATAATGGCGTCCTGACATTTTGAACGGCACCGGTTTATGGGGGTAATGGCTTTTTAGAAAGTGTCTTGTAAAAAAAAAAAGAAAAAAGATAATTTCCATGAAAGGGAATGATGGGTGTGTTTAAAGGTGAGCCGCGGCAGCAGATCAAACCTGCCTGGGGATTTCTACGTCAATACAGGAAGATACGGGTGAGGAAGACACTTCGTCACCGTACTGTAGCCGAGGTAGTGAGGAGGACGCTGCGCAACACTGGTGCTATCGTAACAGTCAAGACAGTCAGAGGCAACAGATGCAAGAAAGAGAAGGATGGAGGGAGGGAGGGAAGATACAGAGCAACCACCAGCAATAGCGCCACTGAGCAGACCAAACTACGTTGTACTTCAGTTGCACAACTCCAAACACAGTGACAGGTGCCCAGATGAAAGAAAGGAGGAATGAGGAAGAAGGGATGGAGGGAGGAGAGGGAAGATGGAGAGCAACCGTCTCCGTCTCGGGATGTGATGAGAGCTAATAATGATGGTATGGTGGGTGTGTGGTCCCCTACACTGGCAAGCCCACCCAGGCTCCCATCTGTCTCAGTGTGTAGCTTTGACTCTAATAGGATTCGGTTTCATTAAGCATCGCCAGCCACTAAAGCCACTCTGGTTCACTTTGTCAGCTTTGACTGTGAAGGGATGAAGGGACGAGAGACATGAGGGAGACGACGGGAGGTCAGCGAGGAGACCCAAACACATATGCTTTCTCTCATGCTCCTCACAGTTAGAGACGAGTGAACACACACACACACACACACACACACACACACACACACACACACACACACACACACACACACACACACACACACACACACACACACACACACACACACACACACACACACACACACACACACACACACAGTCTTGTATAACTAACCTCATAGGGACACACAATTCAGTCCAATTCAAAATCGTATTTTCCCTAAACCCTAAACCTAATCCTAGTTCCTAACCATAACCCTAATTTTAACACTAATTGTAACCTTAACCCTAAACCCCCTAGAGACCAACAAAATGTCCCCAGTTGGTCAAATGTTTTGTTTGTTTACCATTTGAACTATACACAAGTAAAGTTAAACATGTACACACAACAAACACTTGAATAGTAAGCATCCTCTCATGTTCCCATTAAGCACTGATCAGCATACATTACACACGCACACGATAACACCCTCACACGCGCGCTGTGGGTTAACCGATCACAGCAGAGGTCATATCCTTAAAGCATTAAGAGGGAGCATAATAAGCATTCAAAGCCACTTCCTCTCTATGGGTTGATTATGCACAATAGCCAAAGTCACTGAATATTATGGAGTACATTTGCATATTCATCGCTGTTATTGCCATTTAAAAAGGTCACTTCTTATTTCCAACAGAAAATATTTGCATTGCAGACAGAGGAGTGCAAAGGAAGGTCAGTTTGATCATAACAACAGCCATTCGTTCGGTTCTTTGGAGGCCAATGTTTTTCGATGCTGCACAATTTATTCATCTACAGTTGTTGACAATGTTGTTGAAGAAGGAGCACGGGTGCATCCCAAATGGCACCCTATTCCATGTATAGTGCACCACTTTTGCCCAGGGCCCCTTAGGGCTCAGGTCAAAAGTAGTGCACAATGTAAGGAATAGGGTGCCATTTGGGATGCATAAATGCTCCTTCAACAACATTGTTAAATCAGGAACTTCCTTTGATCTCAGCTCATGGCCATGAAGCTCTTCAAAAGTACATCTCTGCTTTCATTTAGTTTAGTGTATTCATTTTGAAGGATTTTTATTCAGAGCGGAGTTTTACGTTGCATTCATGAACTTTGTAACAAAATACTGCATGGTTTTGATGGGAAGAGATCAATGGTATTAGGAAGAGAGGTGGGTTTGTTTAGAAAGAGTGAGGGAGAGAAGAGAGAGAGTAGAGAGAGTAGAAAGAGTAGAGAGAAGAGAGAGAGAGAGAAGAGAGAGAAAAGAGAGAAAAGTAGAGTAGAGAGAGAGAGAGAGAGAGAGAGAGAGAGAGAGAGAGAGAGAGAGAGAGAGAGAGAGAGAGAGATTGAAAGAAAGATATAAAGGACAGGACCACAGAGGCCCAACCAGCGCTGAGAGCAGGGCCTGTTAAAGAGAGGGAGAGAGACGAGCGAGACAGACACAGAAAGAGCCCGAGACTGAGAGCGACACAGCCGTCTCCCAGGGTGGCCTCTCCAGTGCCTGAGGGAAATCAGAACCCCTGTTTTCTGTTGAGCTGGCCTTTTCTCATGCCTGACTAAATGAGGTCCTCTGGGTCCTCCGGATAGCATCATGACACCACAGAGGGGAGCAATAGGCCTAAGGATGAGAAGTCTAGAAATAAAAGACCCCAAATAAGTACCCCTCCTCTCCTCTCTTTCTTTCAGCAAACAGTACAGTGCCTCCCCCCTCTGTCGTTCTTCCTTTCTCTCTCACCGTTCCTTGCTCTCTCTCTCTTTCTCCCTCTCCCCCACCTCCTTCTCCCTCTCTCCCACTCTAAAGACAGGCCAGTTCTTTCACCTTTTATGTGAATAGTATTTGTATTTTCGGAGCCCTTATCCTTATAGGAGGATCTAGCCCGCTCAAGGTTTCTTTCAAAGGCTCTCCCAATCAAGGCCATTATTATAGACCTTAGCTCTAATCAGCCATCTAGAGACCACAGCACCGCCTTAGACCGATCAATAATCACCATAATGACCGTGATTAGCATCCCAACCACGTTGATTAAGCCACTGATATAGCAAATGATCTTGTTAGCAAACTTGTGATTACTTTCTGAACTCCCATGTGCTGTAAGAGTACAGGCACATCCCTGTAGTGTTGAAATTGTGAGTGAAGCTGTCTAATTTCTATTGAACTTTTATTTAACGAGGCAAGTCAGTTTAAGAACAAATTCTTATTTACAATGACGGCCTACCCCGGCCAAACCCTAACGATGCTGGGCCAATTGTGCGCCACCCTACAGGACTCCCAATCACGGGCCGGTTGTGATACAGCCTGGAATCGAACCAGGGTCTGTAGTGACGCCTCTAGCACTGAGATGCAGTGCCTTAGACCGCTGCGTCACTCAGGAGCCCAGTAAAGGGACACTGCTAAGTATTTGAGATGACACACGTTTAGCATGACCCTAAAACAGTCTAACAGTACACATTTCCCCTCCATGCAAACTGCACATACACACCAACTGAAACGCTGACTCACCCTCCCAACCACACCCAGAACCCAACTCCATTGGATTGGCACTGCCAAAGCCAGTCCAGATGGGCAGTGCCAGGCACCACTATGGCCCGCAAGCACCCAGGGCTCATTGAGACAGAGTGACTGCCTACACTACCTCACGCCTCTCCGCACACGCAAAACAGACTGATGAAGACTAATGGCCACCAATCGCATCAGTGCCGTCACTATCGTCTATGGGGACAAGTCCCGATGGCCACTATAGGGAGTAGGGAGTGGCTGGCATATTTCTGTTCTAACTATGTCCATCCATCCATTTCACTGGCTCCTACTGAGAGTTGTGTCAGATGATTTAACCAATGAGATCCATCAAAGAGGTTTGTTGGGATTTGGAAGACTGGGAGGTTGTAGAGTAGGGTTCCTACACAAGCCACCTCAGTTGTGAGTGGACATGTAACGTTAAAAGAGGTCATTGATGTTAAAAGAGGTCATTAAAGAAGGTCAGCGTTTCTACGATCTTGTAAGCTCAACGCTCTGACATCTCAACCTGCTGCTCTTCTTCTCTCAGTCGGCAAGGCTTTACATTAACGCCGAATGTTCATACGCACAAGGTCAATAATAAATAATTGCTAAACATGGATGCAAAAACAACCTGTACAAGTGTGCTTTATGGTTATTTTAAACAGATGAGCATGCCAGTTACATAAGATTTTCTCACACATTTTTTGGCATTATCCAGCGAGTGTGCCCACTCTATCTGCACGCGGTTGGCTGGAGCGCACGTATAGCCTACATGATGAGATTATATGGACAATGGAGCGAGATGAGGATTTTTTCAAAATGGCAGCCAAGCATCGATCGTCATGTCACCAGAATAAGATCCTTGATATTTATTGGAAAGTAGCATTAAGCTCTGTCACGATCGTCTATGGGTGAGAGAGAGGACCAAGGCGCAGCGTGTGCAAAATACATTCTCTTTAATTTAGAGAAAGGAAAAACACGAAACGAACACTGAATACAAACTAAACAAAACAACAGTGACGCTAAATGACGTAAGTGCAATGACAAGCAACAACCGTTCAACATAGACAATTACCCACAAAACCCCAATGCCTATGACTGCCTTAAATATGGCTCTCAATCAGAGACAATAAACCACAGCTGCCTCTAATTGAGAACCAATCTAGGCAGCCATAGACATACAAACACCTAGACAAGACACTGACCCATTAAACGTACAAACCCCTAGACAAACCAAAACACATACATTCCCCATGTCACACCCTGACCTAACTAAAAAACATAAAGAAAACAAAGAATACTAAGGCCAGGGCGTGACTAGCTCATCACTTTCACCCCCCTCTGAAGTTCATTATAACTTATTCCATCTGTAGTTTAATAAACTGCATGCTTGACGAGTTGTAGTCCGAGGACCACGTAACATGTCATCGCGTGACTCCAAGTTTACTTCGATATGATGGTTATTATGTCAATATTTGCGTTCAAAAGCTTTTCCATCCGATTTTTTCTTGCATAATTAATTTTACAGACTGAAAAAGTTCACCTGGTCTAGCGCATTTTGTTGAGTCGACATTTGGAACGTTTCCATCAGGCCTGTCATGACATTTTGTGTTCCACATGTGCCTTACTCGCATACAAAGGTTTGATGGAAACCTGGTTATTGATAAACAAGGAAAGTCACACACATTTGAAATACAACGATATACAAACAACACAACTAAAGAATTGTGTGCGTTAGAGTGTCCGTGTGTGCGTGTGTTTGTGTGTCCCCTCAGTCCCCGTCGTTCCATGAGACATTGTTTCATCCATTTTTTAAAGGTCATTTTGCTGTTTGCTTGAGTATTAGGAGATGGAAGGGAGTTCCATGCAATCACGGCTCTGTATAATACAGTGCGTTACCGTGAATTCGTTTTGGACTTCGGGACTGTGAAGAGACCCCCGGTGGCATGTCTTGTGGGGTATGTATGAATGTCTGAGCAGAATGTTATTTGATTATGCAGATTATTTCATCGCAGTAATATTTCTCATGAAAACTAGAAGGCAGGCAGTTCACCTTTCATCCACCCTCAAACATGAAATAGTATTATGCATGTTGATGATGTTAGTTCTGTATGTGCAGTTAAGGACAAGGCGTGCTGCTCTGTTTTGATCCAGCTGCAGCTTTGCTAGGTCTTTCTCTGCTGCACTTGGCCATATTACCGGACGGTAATCAAGACGGGACAAGACCAGAGTCTAGACAACTAGTACAGTTGATTTTTGTGACAAAAGCGCAGAACATCTTTTTATAACAGACACGCCACTCCCCATCTTTACAACAACTTTGTCAATATGACACCGCACAGTACATACTGTAACTGAAATTGGATAAATAACTCTCCAACCATGTGAATGGCAGCTGATGTAAAGCCATAGCAAGTGAGTTTCTTCAGTAAAGATGAATGATCAATAACATCGAAGGCTGCACTGAAATCTGACACTACAGAATCGACTATAATCTTATCAATTTCTTTCAACCAATCAAATCAAATGACATTTATTGGTCACGCACGCACGTGTTTAGCATATGTTATGGCGGGTGTCGAGAAATGCTTGTCATCTGTCATCTGAGTCAGTGCAGTACAAGTTGCGTGCCCTTTTCTATATGCATGCTGAAAGTCAGTAGTCAATCTGTTCTCTGAAAAATCCTGTAGCATTGTTTGGTCAAACATAGTCCTCTCCGTCAGTTTACTAAGAACGGGCAGCAAACTGATTGGGCAGCAAGGGGTGCTTTACTATTTTTAGGTAGTTGAATGACTTTAGCTTCCTTCCACGACTGTGGACACACACTCCTTTAGGCTTTGGTTAAAGATAAAGCAAATAGGGGTGTCAATACAGTCGGCTACTATTCTCAATAGTTTACCATCAAGGTTGTCTATACCTGGTGGTTGATCATTATTATAGATGACGATAGTTGTTCCACGTCGCCCACACTAACTTGACCAAATTCAAAACAGCCATCCTTCTCTTTCATTATTGGATCTTTTATAAAATGATGGTCAATGTTCAATTTCTCTTCTGAGTTTTTCCACTTTTATAGGGAAATAGTCATTGGAAATGATTGGCAATATCAAAAGGTTTTGTTATAAATGACCCATCAACTTCAATGAGTGTTGGAGATGAAATGTTTTTTTTTTATGGTACTCCATTGTCTTTTATGTCATTTATCTTGGTTTGGCATATTTCACTTTTTCTTCTTTTTGTTAAAGAAGCACTATGCAGAAATCGCTCCACCATTTCCTGGTTGCTAATATTCTAATAGTTCGCCTAATTTCTGTTTATGTGACAAAACAAGCAAGTATAGTGTAGAGAACCATTGTACCATTTAAACAGCTATGAAATATATTTGCCATAAACAAAAATATTGTATTTTCAGCAATTTGAAGCTGGTGTACAAAACTGAAAGTAAAAGGGATGGGAAGCATAGTTATAGCGCACATAGAACAGATCAACCACTTCTTAGACTTGATTTCAATGAGAATTACAGACGTATAACACACATTTCTATGTGAATTTGGTTGGGCTGCCCAAAAAGTCACATATTGCAGCTTTAAAGTTTAGTAAATGTACGGTATGTCAACCAATCAGCTGAGCCACCTGACTTGTTTGCCAACTCTTTTGCATAATTTCTTTGAACCATACAATTTTTCAATTCCTCATCAATCCAGGGCGCTCTAACAGTTTTCACAGTTCATTTCTTAGCATGCTTGTCAACAATTGGCATGCATACTTTTCCAAATACTTCCAGTGCTGCATCTGTATTCACTTCCTCATACACGTCAGACCAACATACATGTTTTAACAAAAAACGAAATATTCAACAAAAGAGTCCTGAAAAAATATATTTTCTATGATCTCTTATAAATTGCTTTAGGCTCAACCTTTGGCACTTTGGCTTTCCTTGTTATTGCCACAATGGTACGGTCACTACAGCCAAAGCTCTGCAGAACTAGTGAATGTATGATCAATACAATCGGATGTCACAGATCCAACACTATTGGTACGCACTCCAGTTAGTTGAGTGACAACTTGGGTCATATTACAGCCATCAGTCATAGAAGCTTCGTCTTGAGAGAACAGCTAGTTGCTAACCAGTCAATGTTCAGGTCACCCAGAAAATAGACCTCTCTGTTAACATCGCACACACTATCAAGCATTGTGTACATATGATTCAAACGCTGACTGTTAGCACTTGGCCAATAGCAGCACCATAAAAGAAGAGGCTTTCGATGAGCCAGGTGAACCTGCAACCACAACACTTCAACAACACTTGACGTGAGATCCTCTCGAAGCTTTACAGAAATATGTCTCTGAACATCTACAGAAACCTTCCCCAGAGGCATTCCTGTATTTTCTGTAGATGTTACAGTATATCCTTGTGTTGCTTACCGCTGTATCATCAAAGGAATTATCTAAGTGAGTTTCTGAGACGGCCGGTATATGAATGTTATCCGATGTTTGCAAGTTATTGATTTCGTTACACTTATTTCTAAAGCGACTTTCCTGGTTAGCAGATTGGAGAATGACATTATTCATATGCAGTGTAGACATTATTCATATGCAGTGTAGACATTATTCATATGCAGTGTAGACATTATTCATTTGCAGTGTAGACATTTGTAACGACTGTCTTCGGGTGAAAGAGAGGAGGACCAAGATGCAGCGTGAATATCATCCATATTTAATGGGAAATACTTAAACACCGAACAAAACAACAAACCGACAAAAAGGACCGAAGACGATACAGTCCCGTAACGTGAACACTAAACACTGGTACACTGGAACAGGAACAATCACCCACAAACAAAAAGTGAAAACAGGCTACCTTAATATGGTTCCCAATCAGAGACAATGACAAACACCTGCCTCTGATTGAGAACCATATTAGGCCAAACAACAAACCCAACATAGAAACACAAAACATAGAATGCCCACCCAGCTCACGTCCTGACCAACTAAACAAAGACTAAACAAAGGAAATAAGGTCAGGAACGTGACAACATTATTCATATGCAGTGTAGACATTATTCATATACAGTGTAGACATTATTCATATGCAGTGTATACATTATTCATATGCAGTGTAGACATTAATCATATGCAGTGTAGACATTATTCATATGCAGTGTAGACATTATTCATATACAGTGTATATAGAAAGTAAAGTAAAAACATTGTTTAGCTAACAGTCTGTCAATCCAGCACTTGTGAGTGTCAGTTGATGCATGCGTGTGATGGTGGGCTGAAGCTACTGACCTGGATGCTTGGTTCTCTCACTCCTCCCAGGCTTTTGGGAGGGAGGGTGGACAAGGTGGATGGAAGCAATGAGCCCACGCTCTCTGGCAGCTTTCAGAGCTGGGTTAAGTTCTTCCCTCTTCTGGCGTACAGCTTCAGAGCAGTCCTCGTTGAGGAAGATTGTTGGTTCCTCTCAAATTCCTGGCTCTCTCCAGAACAGCCATCTTGTGTGTGTGTGTGTGTGTGTGTGTGTGTGTGTGTGTGTGTGTGTGTGTGTGTGTGTGTGTGTGTGTGTGTGTGTGTGTGTGTGTGTGTGTGTGTGAGAGAGAGAGTGAGTGATGGTTAATAGGCAGTGGGCTGATGGTGTGTGTGTGTGCGTGTGAGAGAGTGAGTGATGGTTAATAGGCGGTGGACTGATGGTGTGTGTGTGTGTGTGTGTGTGTGTGTGTGTGTGTGTGTGTGTGTGTGTGTGTGTGTGTGTGTGTGTGTGTGTGTGTGTGTGTGTGTGTGTGTGTGTGTGTGTGTGTGTGTGTGAGAGAGAGAGTGAGTGATGGTTAATAGGCAGTGGGCTGATGGTGTGTGTGTGTGCGTGTGAGAGAGTGAGTGATGGTTAATAGGCGGTGGACTGATGGTGTGTGTGTGTGTGTGTGTGTGTGTGTGTGTGTGTGTGTGTGTGTGTGTGTGTGTGTGTGTGTGTGTGTGTGTGTGTGTGTGTGTGTGTGTGTGTGTGTGTGTGTGTGTGTGTGTGTGAGAGAGAGATGGAGTGAGGCTAATCTGGTAGAGTCTGGAGAACAAGCTTCTCCGTCTACTATGAACTCACTCACACACACGTTCACGCACTCACGCAAGAATACACATGTCCGTGTTTGTTACATGTGCAACACATGATGCACGAACGCGCACACACACACACACACACACACACTTCTTTGGTTAATGAATAATGATGAACCCGGGGCGGTGAGGAGAAGAGGCCTGGGCGAGTCATCCAGCGCTTCCTCTCCTTTCATCTTCCAGCAGGGGCATCTTACATCTCCTGACTGTATTCAGAGAGAGAGAGAGACGTAGATAATGTTTGGCTTTAGTATTTGCCCGGCGAGCCCACACACACACAGGTACGCACATGCAAACCCACTTAGACCCACTGGCTCCCGTAGACGCATGCACGCCGCACACACCCCTCTCCTTTCCAAACCAGGGTGCTTTCCAAACCAGGGTGCTAATAATGCTGGTCCCCCTCCTCGCTTGAGCCGTTTCCCTGCTAAGTGAGGATTTACACCACGATCTGGTCTCTAATATGGTCAAATGCTAAAGCTGCACTAAGACGCAGTGTTCTAGTGTAGGCTCCCACTAATGTTATTTCACTGGCCTTTGGAATTGGACAAGATGCTCCTGTTTTCATTGCTTGTCCTCCCTTTTCATTGTGATTGTCTTTTCTGTTGACCACAGCCTTGTAGGTAATGACACCTCTCTCCATCTCTTCCCCTTTCTCAGTCTTTAATCTCTCCCTCTAGTCCGGTTGAGTTTTATTATCATGGCTCGTTCCCAGCCCTCCCTCTTTCCCCTCTCCCTCATTATCTCCCTGTCTCTCTCTCGCCCTCTGGTGTTCTAATTAAACTTGTTTCCATGGGGATGAGAGGAAGTCGCATCACACAGCGGTGTTACAACACAATCAGTATGCAGGCTGGTGCCACGCCGCTACCTAGCTAGCCCCGGAGGAACACAAACACCTTTTGCCTTATTATTAATACACATCCATGTAAGGGAAATGCATGCTTGCTTGTGTGTGTGCTTGGGTGTGTGTAGGCAGGTGCCACAAATGTCACACCTCTCACACCATACGTATTTCCTCCTAGGTGTGTTTTGATATCAAGCTGTATTCCGATGACAATAACCAAATCCAGCGGTCGTGCATAGAATATACACAACTTCCTTCACCCGTCAATATCCAGTGTAAAAAAATATATCGAAGGAAATGCATCTTGGGTAAAACATTTGTACTTTTTCTTAAAGTTTTTTGAAATACCATTTATCCCAGTTTAAGGGACGATGGCCAGAGTAACTAGACAATAGATCTATGCTCAGTAAGCTGTCGAGGCTTTTTCCTCATTATCCCACAAATGGCATCACAGTAGCTCCAAAACACTCTCACTCTACCACTGAACAACAGCCTCTTCCCCACAAGGCCCAACGGGGCCTATTAGAACTTTAATACGGAGACTTAGAGCGAAGTTCTAAAAAGGAAGTCTTCTGTAGCCTGTCAAATGCCAGAGAGGAAGCGATTTCAGACACAGTGGAATTGGAGGGGGGTCATTTATAAAAGTCGGTATGTGTGTCATCATCCAAACTGGGCCATTTTGCAGCGGGACAGTTCAGAGATGAGAGAGGGAGAGAGAGGAGAGGAGTAGAGAGGGAGGAGAGGAGGAGAGAGCAGAGGAGAGACGTTGGCCCCAAAGGAGCGCCCTACAAGTCCCCATCCTGCAGTGATTCATGTTAGCCAGTCACAGTGCATTTGCAATGGGGCAAAGGGTTAAAGGGGCACTCTTGTATACAGTGTGAAGTCACCGCTGGCTCCAGATCATTCCAGCTCAGCATCAACAGGCCAGATTCAACTTGAAGCACCATCTAGAACTAAACCTTACAGCTCTGCAGGACCTGGGTTGGAGAAAACTGTCCTATGGTGTAGACAGATTAAAATGAAGGTAGTAAAGAACAAAGAATCAGTGATACTGCACCTGTGTACTCAAGTTTCAACCTCACCACCCCTGCAGTGAAACAGTCCACTACGGTATTAGAGAATAAAATACATTAGTACAGTGTAAGCCAGAGTACACACAGAGCCGACACCCAGCCGGCAAACCTGCATTTACACCAGCGGTCCTTCATTAATGAAAACCCAGCGGGCTTTGGAATAAAGAAATAAGAACAGGGGATCAAATCTGAGAAGGAGAGACGGAGAGGAGCGCAAACGACAGTGTGTGACAATGAGTTAAACATCAACACTGTCTCACGTAAAAACCCAGCTCCCTGACAAGCCCAACAAGGAATTGTACAAATCACACCGCGGAACGGAAATCTGTTCCACACCGGTGTTACGGCACAGAGCTGGGCCTGGGATAGACGGGTCTTATGATATCAGCATGAGTTACGAGAGACTAGAGTCTCTCGCGGTGGAGCTTAACGGGTGACCCGATTTAAGTGACTTGACTCAAGAGTTCACGATGCTCTTTCGGGGGAAAGCATTGGAGATTCGAGCCGATTAAGTTAAAAGCCCAGATTACTTTAAATTGAGGAAGCGAGTGGGTTTTGAGAGGGCCGTTCCTGGCTCAATGTTTCCCACACATCGATGCTTCTTGTCCGTCTACGGCAGCTCACCGGGGATCACTTCAGTTTAAAAGTTACTGGCAGCCTTCAGATTGTTATTGGGCTTCCGTGTGTGTGAGTGAGAAAGAGAGAGTGCGTGTGTGTGTCAGAGCAAGTGTGTGAGTGTGAGTGTGTATGGGTTGGCGGATAAAAGAAAAATGGTGTGTGTGTGCGTAAGCCCATTTGTGTTTGTACACATATACACTACAGAGTAATTTCCAGTATGTGGACAAATGCTCGTCGAACATCTCATTCCAAATCATGGGCATCAATATGGAGTTGGTCCCCCCTTTGCTGCCGTAACAGCCTCCACTCTTCTGGGAAGGCTTTCGATTAGATGTTGGAACATTGCTACGGGGACTTGCTTCCATTCAGCCACAAGAGCATTAGTAAGGTCAGGCACTGATGTTGGGCGATTAGACTTGGCTTGCAGTCAGCGTTCCAATTCATCCCAAAGGTGTTCGATGGGGTTGAGGTCAGGGCTCTGTGTTCTTCCACACCGATCTCAACAAACCATTTTTGTACGGACCTCGCTTTGTGCACAGAGGCATTTTCATGATGAAACAGGAAAGGGCCTTCCCCAAACTGTTGCCACAAAGTTGGACGCACCGAATCGTCTAGAATGTCATTGAATGCTGTAGCGTTAAGATTGCCCTTCGCTGGAACTAAGGGGCCTTGCCCGAACCATGAAAAACAGCCCCAGACCATTATTCCTCCTCCACCAAACTTTACCATTGGCATTATGCATTCGGGCAGGTAGCGTTCTCCTGGCATCCACCAAACCTAGATTCGTCCGTCGGACTGCCAGATGGTGAAGCGTGATTCCTCACTCCAGAGAACCTGTTTCCACTGCTCCAGACTCCAATGGTGGTGAGGTTTATTTACACCACTCCAGCCGACGCTTGGCATTGAGCACAGTGATCTTAGGCTTGTTTGTGGCTGCTCGGCCATGGAAACCCATTTCATGGAGCTCCCAACGAACAGTTATTGTGCTGAGGTTGCTTCCAGAGGCAGTTTGGAACTCGGTAGTGAGTGTTGCAACCGAGGACAGATGATTTTTACACACTTCATTACTTGGCGGTCCCGTTCTGTGAGCTTGTGTGGCCTACCACTTCGCGGCTGAGCCGTTGTTGCTCCTAGACGTTTCCACATCACAATAACAGCAAGGTGGGATGTATCATGTCATAACTAAGCCTTATTGCATAATCATACAGTTTCATAATGCGCTACGTCTTCATCTGTAAAGGTGCTATGAATGTGTTTTATAAGGCACCCTTCATAAGAAGCTGCTTCAAGGATAGAAGGAACCTGCTCAAGAGGAAAACTCCACAGCGTCTGTAATTCCACATCCATGGCCACATAATGCTTGAGCGATCTGTGCTGAGTGTGAGGATAACTTGACAGAAATCTAATTCCACCTGCCTGAGTTTCAATTGTTCTGCCAGCGAAGGAGCACTGGAGCGCAGGGCTCCAAATGTTATTTGTTTTTCAAATGACACCTCTCAGCTACCTTCAGGCATTCACCTGGAATATAGCTGATGCCAAAAGCAATGCATGAATTGTTCAGATACGCACCCACGACTGCTCAAGTGAACACACACACACACACACACACACACACACACACACACACACACACACACACACACACACACACACACACACACACACACACACACACACACACACACACACACACACACACACACACACACACACACACACAAATACAAACAATTAAAAATGCTTAAGGCTGAAAAGTGAAAGCGAACTATAGTTAACAAAGCAACATCGTGCATGAAAAAGTAGGATTTGGTTTGATCTTTGCGCAGCGCCATATTCTTCCACCATCTGTGTGTTGGGTGCCATGGTCACATCGTAAACATTTTATGTTTACATTACAGAAAGCTCTTTCACACAGCAACAACACAGAGCCTGCGGAACCAGCTGTCTCTTTCTGATAACGAGGCAAAAACACAGAAAACACAAACACACATCCCCGGGCTCAGCTAAACACATGCCACTACATACACCAATTAGCATTAGGCATGTTGGTAACCGGTGGAGGCTGCTGAGGGGAGGACGGCTCGTAGTGGCTAGAACGAATGGAATGGATTTGATTCACATGGTTTTGATACGATTCCGCTCCATCCATTACCACATGCCCGTCCTCCCCAATTAAGGTGCCGCCAACCTCCTATGTGGGTAACCTTTGAGAAATACATTTCTCCTTGGATTTGTGCCACAACAGTAGACTATGAATTTCTAGCAGAGTCAACTCAAAATGCTTGGGTAATAATCTAGAGCAAACACAGTAGAATGCACGCCCAGTGCATTGCTTCATTCGTATGCTGGTCTTGATATAAGAAAGCAAGCAAGTACCAGTGACTTACAAGCCATAGTGAAGTAAAACAAGGTACAGGGAAAAGGGCATTCACCTTGCATTTCAAACCTAACTGGATGTGTTTGCTACTGGAAAGCCTCCCAACAGGAGGTAGGCAGTGAGTACTGTTTTAGAACAGCTTCCCGGTGTTATGACACTGATGGCTTCTCTGAACTGATTGCGTCTATGGTTGTGGCAAGATGGAGTACAGCTCCATCTACTCGAGGGACAACTGTAGCATTTTAGCGAAGCCTTTCCTAACTTTGACCTAATTATCCTAACCTGCTACGTAAAGTCCCTTCATCCACAACCGTAGAAGTCATCAGTTCTCGGGAAACCATCAGTATCACCGAGCCGGTACTTTCCTTCGGTCTTGTCACCCAGGCCTTGAATTCTCCCAACAACCACTGACGCAGATCTGGAGCTACTAAAAGTCCACCTGCTTTCGCTCCTGCTCATTTGTGCAAAAGAAAGTGTTGTTGGTGCTATATCCAAGGCGTACAGGAAAGAGAAAAGTAGCTTTTACATTGACTACTTGCTTAAGAATTCAGTGGTTTGGCCCTTAGTTTGACTAATGAGAGCCAAGCCTTGCACAGTCCTTGCAGTTGAGTAATGTTTGTCCACCCGGGTGTCTCATTAATGTCAATTAGAGACTTCTTTATGTGGCAGACTTCTTTTTCCGGCAGACAAGACCCTATGTTGCGTATTGCTGCCTTTCACAGTTTGGAAAGTGCATGTCATATTTGTTCACAAAAAATAAACATACCTGAATTTGTCCAATAGAAACTCTTGTTTGCAACTGTTGGACTAATGATTACACCCTAGATCAGCTAAATGCAGGCAAGATTGAGCCAGGTGGTATTGAATGTGTCACTGTCTGTCACCTTGATAACTAAAATTGTTCTCTTAACCTGTGCATCTACGTTATAAACTTTCATTCACAGGCTAGGTTGTAGCAACGTCATGATGGGTATAGGGGAAATTGGAGTATCATGTAGTAGCCTAAACTTATCGATGTTACGTTGATCTGGGTGAATGGGAAATGAATGACAGTCATCCAATATGCTTTAATAGGAAAATAAGGCCATGCTCATGAAAATAATTTGCGTCCTCCCTCATCTTAAAACGGCACCGACCGCCACGGTGACACACTGCTAACTTAATTACGAGCCTGACTGTCATGCAACTGCTACTGCTGCCTCCCCATCTTTGTACCTTCAAAGACTCCTGTCTCTCCATGGAGAGATGTGATGGTGTTGTGATGGTGTTGTGTTTGTTGTAGGGTGGAGTGGTGTGTGTGAGATAGCTGGCTTTGAGTGTGTGTGTGTGTGTGTGTGTGTGTGTGTGTGGTTGCACATGAGTGTGTGTGTGTGTGTGTGTGTGTGTGTGTGTGTGTGTGTGTGTGTGTGTGTGTGTGTGTGTGTGTGTGTGTGTGTGTCTGTTATTCCGGTGTGTGTGGAGCTTCTTCAGCTGATCCCAGTATTTCTCTCCATCTCGTATCTGTGAGCAGATCATCGGCACCTATATCCCGTAACGTGAGGGTCTCATGAGACCCTTAGCTCCAATGCAGCCATTTTTATCTCAAGATCAATACATTTCTGGGTAACAATTAAGAACCTTACTGTGACTGTTTTCAATTAAAATGGTCAGAAAGAAACAAAAATTGCTTCTTAGCAAACAGCAATTTCTCAAACAAGAATTTTGCTATGACTGTCTGGGAGTGGTCTGAGTGGGGAAAACTAGCTTTTATTGGCAGAGAGGTATGTAACTCTCTTTCTTATTGGTCTATTAACTAATTATGATTTGTGATGTCACCAGGCAGGCCAAAACTCCATCCCACCAAAACAGGCTGAAATTTCAGCCTTATTGAGGAAAGAAGGACAGCAGGAGGACGCAGGAGGACGCAGGAGGCGAATATTCGATGACAAGTAATGTTATCAAACACAGCCCTGTCTATTTCTGAGCTTTAAACACTTCCTTAAAAAGGGACAGTTCACTCAAAATAAGGATATAAACGATCATACTTTAAGTTAACTATCCCTTCAAGATGAAGTTTTGATAGTTCACTCAACTGTGTGCAGTTTCTGTAAGATACAGCCGACTGGTGTATTGAATATGTTGAAGTGAGTGAGCAGAGAGTTTGCAGGTCAGTGTTTTTCATCATGAATCTTGTTCTGGAGGCAGCTCTGCACAGCCACAAAGTAATAGAATATCATTTTCAACCAAACCCTAACCTTAACCCTAACTTTAACCACACTGCTAACCCTAACCTTAAATTAAGACCATAAAGCAAATGTTTGTTTTCATGAATTCTGACAAAAATTCACACATTTTTACTTTACAGCTGTCCTATCTAAGGGGGAACCGCTCAGTTTTGCCTCAAGGACAAGGCTCATGACGAAAAATGTTGACTTACAGAGAGTTGTAGGTATTAGCATTTGGAATACAATCAATATCCACCCATATTCTCCCTTGTGAGCATATTTACCGTGGTAGATAGGCTATAAATACAGTTTCAGCCCACCATCACACACATACAGTTGAAGTCGGAAGTGTACATACACCTTAGCCAAATACATTTAAACTCAGTTTTTCACAATTCCTGACATTTAATCCTAATAAAAATTCCCTGTCTTAGGTCAGTTAGGATCACTACTTTATTTTAAGAATGTGAAATGTCAGAATAATAGTAGAGAGAATGATTTATTTCAACTTTTATTTATTTCATCACATTCCCAGAGGGTCAGAAGTTTGCACACACTCAATTAGTATTTGGTAGCATTACCTTATAATTGTTTAACTTAGGTCAAACGTTTTGGGTAGCCTTCCACAAGCTTCCCACAATAAGTTGGGTGAATTTTGGCCCATTCCTCCTGACAGAGCTGGTTTAACTGAGTCAGATTTATAGGCCTCCTTGCTCGCACACGCTTTTTCAGTTCTGCCCACACATTTTCTATAGGATTGAGGTCAGGGCTTTGTGATGGCCACTCCAATACCTTGACTTTGTTGTCCTTAAGCCATTTTGCCACAACTTTGGAAGTATGCTTGGGGTTATTGTCCATTTGGAAGACCGATTTGCGACCAAGCTTGAACTTCCTGACTGATGTCTTGGGATGTTGCTTCAATATATCCACATCATTTTCCTCCCTCATGATGCCATCTATTTTGTGAAGTGCACCAGTCCCTCCTGCAGAAAAGCACCCCCACAACATAATGCTGCCACCCCCGTGCTTCACGGTTGGGATGGTGTTCTTTGGCTTGCAAGCCTCCCCCTTTTCCCTCCAAACATAACGATGGTCATTATGGTCAAACAGTTCTATTTGTGTTTCATCAGACCAGAGGACATTTCTACAAAAAGTACAATCTTTGTCCCCATGTGCAGTTGCAAACCGCAGTCTGGCTTTTTTTAATGGTGGTTTTGGAGCAGTGGCTTCTTCCTTGCTGAGCGGCCTTTCAGGTTATGTCGAAATAGGACTCATTTTACTGTGGATATAGATAATTTTGTACCCGTTTCCTCCAGCATCTTCACAAGGTCCTCTGCTGTTGTTCTGGGATTGATTTGCACTTTTCGCACCAAAGTACGTTCATCTCTAGGAGACAGAACACGTCTCCTTCCTGAGCAGTATGACGGCTGCGTGGTCCCATGGTGTTTATACTTGCGTACTATTGTTTGTACAGATGAACGTGGTACAGGATGAACCAGACTTGTGGAGGTCTACAATTTAGGTAGGCCTTGAAATACATCCACAGGTACACCTCCAATTGACTCAAATTATGTCAAAAATGCCTATCAGAAGCTTCTAAAGCCATGACATCGTTTTCTGGAATTTTCCAAGCTGTTTCAAGGCACAGTCAACTTAGTGTATGTAAACGTCTGACCCACTGGAATTGTGATACAGTGAATTATAAGTGAAATAATCTGTCTGTAAACAATTGTTGGAAAAATGACTTGTGTCATGCACAAAGTAGATGTCCTAACCGACTTGCCAAAACTATAGTTTGTTAGCAAGAAATTTGTGGAGTGGTTGAAAAACGAGTTTTAATGACTCCAACCTAAGTGTATGTTGACTTCCGACTTCAACTGTAGGCCTACTTATCATACAGTATGATAGCTCCTCCCCACACACAAGCGTCAGGTGTAATGTAATATTTCTGTGGCTCTACAGTATTTGTGTTGGAGAGAGGGAGGCATATCCTTCAAAAGATGTTGTGTGTCTCTGTTGTTCTGGGAATTCAGCTATGGGTGTGTGAGAGATAATGCATGTGGTATGTGGTTGAACTGTGTAGTTGAGGCTATGAGTGCCGCAGGCTCAACTGCGCCTGAAGTCCGTACTCTTCTGGTAATGCATGTATCTGAATCTCTACTGCACACGGTGTAGTGAAATAGAACCTCAGCCCCACTTCCCACCCCTTGTGAGGTATAAAAACATAACAAACGTTGATTTGGGGGAGATATATCACTATTCTAAAAGTTGTAGGTAAGGAAGAACACACACAAGCGTCCTGCAGCACTTTAAGGTCTTCACGGTGCTGTGCTGCCGTGGGTCATTACCCCTGTCAGTTTCCAGCACCTCAACTCGCAGGTGTCTGGCCCAAAGTCACAGGGACGTTCATTAGCTCTGCATCCTGCCTCCGATAATAGTGCCTGTTCTCTCTTTTTCCCCCTCCTTCTGTCTGTACCTATCATCTCTTTTCTCCATTTTCAGCGTTTTAAGTCCTTTCTTTTTGAAGCGACAAAGGCGACGAGTTCAAAGTTGACGCAGACATCAGGCGTAGAGCTGAATGTATAGAGGAGACGGTTCCACATCCATCACCATCAAAGGGGCCTCTCCTTCACTCGAGCCCCGTCTGAGGAGAACCCTCGCTGGGCAGAGTGAGCGGAGACATAGGCCTGCCTGGTCCTCACAACCACCATCTTACCATTTATCTCCCTCTCATTCTCCATATCTTCTACCCTGTTGATCCCCTTCCTCTTCTCTCTCTCTCTCCACTTTCTCGCTCAAAGCAAGCTCTTCTACTTTCTCTGTTTCTCTCCTTCACTCTCTATCCCTTACTCTGCTCTTTCTCGTGCTCCCCCCCTCTCTCAAAGTAAACTCTCCCACCTTGAAATCCCTTTCTAAACATACGTAAAAGCAAGAGGCAATTAGGAGCTTCCGTATGAAACCCCCTACCTGGAAGTGAGCAATGAAGAAGACGGGTCAAAACAGTCAATCTCTTTGTTTTGAAGTTTACCCATCCTCAGAAGGCTCCTATTAACATGCACGGAGCATCTGCACAACTCCCCTACCGTGAGTATTATTGCTAAATTTCCTCAACCACACAGATACTTTTCAGCAGGCGTTGCTCTGAAGTGATTTTTAATAGCATTGTCATGCAGTGGCTTACCTGTGTGTGTGTGTGTGTGTGTGTGTGTGTGTGTGTGTGTGTGTGTGTGTGTGTGTGTGTGTGTGTGTGTGTGTGTGTGTGTGTGTGTGTGTGTGTGTGTGTGTGTGTGTGTGTGTGTGTGAGGGCCGATCACACACTGCCTGCTGTCTCATTGGGCCGTATTACTGCAGAGCTCTGCAGGCTATTATGACAAAGCAACCTCTTGCTCTCTCTCGTTCTCTCTCGCTCTCTCCCTCCCTCTCTCTGATTAACACGCCAGTGCTCAGAGGGGGACCATATCTTATTTTAATCCTGTCTCCCCAAAGCCAGCTTTGAAGTGAGTGGGACAGGGAAGGGAGAGAGGAGATGCTAGAGAGAGGGAGGGAGGAAGAGAGGGAAAGGAGTGGGAGATGAAAAAGGGAGAGTATGCGTGCACACGACACACACACACACACACACACACACACACACACACACACACACACACACACACACACACACACACACACACACACACACACACACACACACACACACACACTCTCTTTCTCTCAGACCTTGAAATTCAGACCTTGACAGAGCTCTTTGTTACCTGCTGAGTGGAGGCCCACCACCTGCCTCCTTACTTATTACTGAGAAGAGAGGGAGGGAAAGACTGACGGAGAGAGAGAAGAGAAAGGGTAAAGGAGAGAGAGAGGGAGAGAAAGCTGAGGAAAGGAGCGAGGAAGAAAAGAGAGTGGGCAAAGGTATCCACACCTATGCATTGTCATTCATTTCCTCCTCTGTAAATATTTGAAAGGGCAATAAAGCCTCTCGCATAACAGCGACACTCTAGATGATGCTGCGCCTTGCGGCCACAACTACCTTCCTTCAACCCTTCCTATTCTCTTCCTAGCATTATCAACACCACTGTCCTCCTATTCCCTCCTCCTCTTTCTCTCCCTCCTTCTCTCTCCCAGTGTTTTTAAAAGCTGCTGTTCTCCTCTCCACCTCCTTTCTTTCGTCCATTCCTTCTCTTCGTCCTCCTCTCTTTATTAAAAGCCACCTTCTTCTCCTCTCCGTCTATTTCCCCCCATCTATTCTCTCCCTCTTCATCTCACCTTCCTCCTCTTCTCTTCCTCATTGTTCAGTTGCATGCTATTCTCCACATCCTAACAGAGGTTCAGACAGGAAACGCCACGTTTAACCATTTATTCGAAGATTACAATACATGCAGCACTTTAGTCTTGGCGTTAGGCTCTGCACCTTCGGGGTAGCTCACTGCCAGAGCATACATTGTGTAATGTAATAATAAATGCAAGCAGTGAGGTATACTACACCAATCCCCCTGACTGAAACACAAGCAGAGCCCTAACAGGTTGAGGCTGGGGTGGGCGTGGTGGGAAAGCAGAAAACAGATATGCATGGCGAGTAACGCATGTTACAGCAATAGGGTCATTCCACAAAATGAGTCCCTTTTTTTCCCTTTGATATTTGAGGTAGAAATTGTGCAACAATATTGGATTTTAAAAGTCTGTCTAATTAAATAGAAGTTCCATTTAATATAGATCACATGGAAAATCCAATAAATCAGATTTTTAATATGAATAAAGACTTCAGAAAAAAACCTGCCCCTCATTTTAAGGTCAACCCTGTTATGTGAACTGAACTCTTGTTTTAATGTAATTTTTTCCTCACCAAGTTACACTACCCAGAAGGGTATAGCTTGCACGCGGCAGCCGTCAGAGAATGTGAGTGAATGTGAGTGCAGAACCTAGTCAACTAACTAGATCGCCATATTAAGGTAGAGTGATGAATATAATTGGTGCAATATCAGCTGATGCAATCAGCTGGTGAAAACACTCAGATTTCCTGTATAAACCTGCTGCCCTTGATGCGTTGAAAATCCTCTTACACAGTGTGTGTGTGTGTGTACCTTTCACTGAATGGAGCTTTAATGTAGAGGGACAATGGAGGTGGTATTGTCACTGTGGATATTTTAACAAAGCAGCAAGGTGGCTCTGCACTGCCAGGTCACACTGACTTCACACTGTGGCGCATGGGATTAAATGTGCTGGTTATGGAATTTCAATACACAGACGCACGCACATTTACTCACGTGCACACAAACATACATACACACACATACATTAGATCTCTTATAACCCCTCAGCCAACAACTCTTCTTTTTTTTAATGAGGTGGAAACAACTCAACAAGTGAGTGCCCAGTGAGTGCCCAGTGAGTGCCCAGTGTGTGCCCAGTGAGTGCCCAGTGTGTGCCCAGTGAGTGCCCAGTGTGTGCCCAGTGTGTGCCCAGTGAGTGCCCAGTGTGTGCCCAGTGTGTGCCCAGTGAGTGCCCAGTGTGTGCCCAGTGTGTGCCCAGTGAGTGCCCAGTGTGTGCCCAGTGAGTGCCCAGTGTGTGCCCAGTGTGTGCCCAGTGTGTGCCCAGTGAGTGCCCAGTGTGTGCCCAGTGAGTGCCCAGTGTGTGCCCAGTGAGTGCCCAGTGTGTGCCCAGTGAGTGCCCAGTGTGTGCCCAGTGAGTGCCCAGTGTGTGCCCAGTGTGTGCCCAGTGTGTGCCCAGTGAGTGCCCAGTGTGTGCCCAGTGTGTGCCCAGTGTGTGCCCAGTGTGTGCCCAGTGTGTGCCCAGTGTGTGCCCAGTGAGTTGAGCCGTCTGGCTGGGAAACCACTGTCAAATAACTAAAGAACATACAGGACTTTTCTAATATAACATAATGTTAGGAGTGCAGGCATTCTGATGGAGCTCTGTAAAGCATCAGAGATGTTCTGTTCATTTAGCAGACACTTATCCACAGTGACGGCATAGATTTTTGTACTTTGTCACACTGGCCCCCCCATGTGAATACAAAACCCACAACCCAGACGTTGCAAGCGCCATGTTCTACCAGCTGAGGCACACAGTACATTGAATAAGAAAATAAGAATCTGTTGTCTTGTTCGAAACGGCAAACTCAAAGAGACGAGAGAGAAAGTGAACGGACAAGAGAGCCAGAGAGAGGCAGAAAGAGAGAGTGAGAAACAGACAGAGAGGTAGCAACCCGTAAGGAAAACAGAGCCAGAGAGAGGCAGAAAGAGAGAGTGAGAAACAGACAAAGAGAGGTAACAACCCGTAAGGAAAACAGAGCCAGAGAGAGGCAGAAAGAGAGAGTGAGAAACAGACAGAGAGGTAGCAACCAGTAAGGAAAACAGAGCCAGAGAGAGGCAGAAAGAGAGAGTGAGAAACAGACAAAGAGAGGTAACAACCCGTAAGGAAAACAGAACCAGAGAGAGGCAGAAAGAGAGAGTGAGAAACAGACAAAGAGAGGTAGCAACCTGTAAGGAAAACAGAGCCAGAGAGAGGCAGAAAGAGAGAGTGAGAAACAGACAAAGAGAGGTAGCAACCCATAAGGAAAACAGAGCCAGAGAGAGGCAGAAAGAGAGAGTGAGAAACAGACAAAGAGAGGTAACAACCCGTAAGGAAAACAGAGCCAGAGAGAGGCAGAAAGAGAGAGTGAGAAACAGACAGAGAGAGGTAACAACCCGTAAGGAAAACAGAGCCAGAGAGAGGCAGAAAGAGAGAGTGAGAAACAGACAAAGAGAGGTAACAACCCGTAAGGAAGAGATCATATGACCAGTGGCGTTGTTTCTATCCAGTCTCCACCACTTCAAAAAAACATTGGCAGGCAATGTGAGGAAACATTACACTACTTTTCACTACATAGGGAATAGGGGGCCATTTGGGACACAGCCATATAGCAAAGGACATTTGTCCTGTTCCAGGGTAGTGGATGTAGTCCATAAAGTGGAGCAGTGAACAAGGGCAAGAGAATATATGGCAAGTTAAAACTTCAAGAAGGAAGTAATTAAATCCACAAATCGATTCAAAAACTAACAACAGGTAACACTGTGGGTAAACAACGGCGGTTAGGAGGGGTGGAAATTAGACTCCTGGGAAATAAGCTTCGGACAAGAAGAGATAGAACAAGAGGGAAGAGTCTGGAGAAAGCCTTTGAAACTGTACAAATGTGTGTGTATGTGAGAGAGTGCACATTCGAGTGGAAAAGGTCAAATGACTGGCAGGCAGAATGCATGGTAGTTTACTCCAGAAAATATCCTCTGACTTTTCCTTTATTTGCCCGGTTAGTTAATTAAGCAATAAGGCCCGAGGAGGTGTGGTATATGGCCAATATACCACGGCTAAGGGCTGTTCTTACGTGCGACGTAGCGCAGAGCGCCTGGATACAGCCCTTAGCCGTGGTATATTGGCCATATATCACAAACCCCCGAGGTGCCTTATTATTATTATAAACTGGTTACCAACTTCATTAGAGCAGTAAAAATAAATGTTTTGTCATACCCGTGGTCTGATATACCACGGCTGTCAGCCAATCAGCATTCAGGGCTCAACCCACCCAGTTTATAATCACCCATATACATCAATCTATTCCCATGTGCCGAGTCCACTTATTATTGTGTAAACAGCATCAGGTAGACGTTTGGCTGTGGGTTTATTCTCATTTCATACAGCAGAGTGAATTACAACGATAACAACCTCATTAGGAACATGCTTTTAGTGGAAACCATCTCTTTAACGCACGCACACACGAATGCATGAACACACAAACAGTCTTGTACAACCAACCTTGTGGGGACACACAATTCAGTCCCGTTCAAAATCCTACTTTCCCTAACCCCCTAACCCTAACGCTATCCCTAACCTTAACCCAAAAACCTAACCTTAATCCTAGCTCCTAACCCTGAAACTAACCCTAGCTCCTAACCCTAATTCTAACCTTAACCACCTAGAAATAGCATTTTACCTTGTGGGGACCAACAAAATGTCCCCAGTTGGTCAAATATTTGTTTGCTATTCTTGTGGGGACTTCTGGCAACCCACACCCACACACCTCTCCCTGTGCCAATGGACAGGCTGAGAAGCTGACAGATGTGAAAATCTCATTCCAGAAATCCACAGGTCCCTAGTCCCTCCAAACGCTGGCAGACTGACACACTGCCAGGCACACACACACACACACACACACACACACACACACACACACACACACACACACACACACACACACACACACACACACACACACACACACACACACACACACACACACACACACACACACACACACACACAATGTCCACTGTGCACCATGCTTAAGCCTAATTAAAACCCTTACAACTGCACCGGCAAAAGTAAACAAACAAGCGCTGCGGATATTAGAAATGAGAAATGTGGCACTGAAGCTCAGCACTGTCTGGGGGGAAAAAACAACCTGAAAATTCAATGAATGTTTAATAAGGGCCGAGTCATACAGCACAATGAACCTGGTGGCTGGTATTTTAATTTCATACATGTATCTAAGGCTACGGAGAGGTATTTGTAGCAAAGCAAGCCTGCAACATTTAATCACAATATCGATTTCATTTTAAGGATGGGAGTGCAGCACTGAGTCTCACTCAAACTTGACTTCTTCTACATTTTGTTACATTACAGTCTTATTCTAAAAAGGATGAAATGACTTTTCCCCCCTCATCAATCTACACACAACACTCCATCATGACAAAGCTAAAACAGGTTTTTAGAAATGTTTGCAAATTTATTTCAAAAATAATACAGAAATACCTTACATACATACGTATTCAGACCCTTTGCTACGGGACTCGAAATTGAGCTCAGGTGCATCCTGTTTCCATTGATCATCCTTGAGATGTTTCTACAACTTGATTGGAGTCCACCTGTGGTAAATTACATCTGAAAAGGCACACAGCTGTCGATATAAGGTCCTACAGTTGACAGCGCATGTCAGAGCAAAAACCAAGCCTTGAGGTCGAAGGAATTGTCTGGGGAGCTCCGAGACAGTATTGTGTAGAGGCACAGATCTGGGGAAGGGTACCAAAAAATGTCTGCATCATTGAAGGTCCCCAAGAATACAATGGCCTCCATCATTCTTAAATGGAAAAAGTTTGGAACCACCAAGACTCTTCCTAAAGCTGGCCGCAATCGGGGGAGAAGGGCCTTGGTCAGGGAGGTGACCAAGAACACGACGGTCACTGACAGAGCTCTAGAGTTCCTCTGTGGAGATGGGAGAACCTTCCAGAAGGACAACCATCTCTGCAGCACTCAACCAATCAGGCCTGATGAAACCAAGATTTAACTTTTTGGCCTGAATGCCAAGCGTCACGTCTGGAAGAAACCTGGCACCATCCCTACGGTGAAGCATGGTAATGGCAGCATCATGCTTTAGGGATGCAGAGAAGAATGGGAGAAACTACCCAAATACAGGTGTGCCAAGCTTGTAGCGTCTTACCCAGTAAGAATCAAGGCTGTAATTGGTGCAAAAGGTGTTTCAACAAAGTACTGAGTAAAGGGTCTGAATACTTATGTAAATGTGATATTTCAGTTTGTTTTATATACATTTGCAAACATTTAAAAAAAAATGGTTCTTTGCTTTGTCATTATGGGATATTGTATATAGATTGATGGGGAAAAAAGATGTAATCCATTTTAGAAAATGGCTGTAACGTAATTTTTGGGGGAAAAATTCAAGGGGTTTGAATACTTTCCGAATGCACTGTACTCTCCTACCTGTGTCTATAGATATACTCTCCTATTGGTGTCTATAGATATACTCTACTGCTGGTGTCTATAGATATACTCTCCTATTGGTGTCTATAGATATACTCTACTGCTGGTGTCTATAGATATACTCTCCTATTGGTGTCTATAGATATACTCTACTGCTGGTGTCTATAGATATACTCTCCTATTGGTGTCTATAGATATACTCTCCTATTGGTGTCTATAGATATACTCTATTGCTGGTGTCTATAGATATACTCTCCTATTGGTGTCTATAGATATACTCTACTGCTGGTGTCTATAGATATACTCTACTGCTGGTGTCTATAGATATACTCTACTGCTGGTGTCTATAGATATACTCTACTGCTGGTGTCTATATATATACTCTACTGCTGGTGTCTATAGATATACTCTCCTATTGGTGTCTATAGATATACTCTCCCATTGGTATCTATAGATATACTCTACTGCTGGTGTCTATAGATATACTCTCCTATTGGTGTCTATAGATATACTCTACTGTTGGTGTCTATAGATATACTCTCCTATTGGTGTCTATAGATATACTTTACTGCTGGTGTCTATAGATATACTCTACTGCTGGTGTCTATAGATATACTCTACTGTTGGTGTCTATAGATATACTCTCCTATTGGTGTCTATAGATATACTCTACTGCTGGTGTCTATAGATATACTCTCCTATTGGTGTCTATAGATATACTCTCCCATTGGTGTCTATAGATATACTCTACTGCTGGTGTCTATAGATATACTCTCCTATTGGTGTCTATAGATATACTCTACTGTTGGTGTCTATAGATATACTCTCCTATTGGTGTCTATAGATATACTTTACTGCTGGTGTCTATAGATATACTCTACTGCTGGTGTCTATAGATATACTCTACTGCTGGTGTCTATAGATATACTCTACTTCTGGTGTCTATAGATATACTCTCCCATTGGTGTCTATAGATATACTCTACTGCTGGTGTCTATAGATATACTCTACTGCTGGTGTCTATAGATATACTCTACTGCTGGTGTCTATAGATATATTCTCCTATTGGTGTCTATAGATATACTCTACTGCTGGTGTCTATAGATATACTCTACTGCTGGTGTCTATAGATATACTCTACTGCTGGTGTCTATATATATATTCTCCAATTGGTGTCTATAGATATACTCTACTGCTGGTGTCTATATATATACACTCTACTACTGGTGTCTTTATACTCTCCTACTGGTGTCTATAGATATATTCTCCTATTGGTGTCTATAGATATACTCTACTGCTGGTGTCTATAGATATACTCTACTGCTGGTGTCTATAGATATACTCTACTACTGGTGTCTATAGATATACTCTACTACTTGTGTCTATAGATATGCTCTACTACTTGTGTCTATAGATATACTCTACTGCTGGTGTCTATAGATATACTCTTCAGCTGGTGACGTCAGTCAAAAGTCTTTAGTTTGGGGACTCCATGGTTAATAACCCAATATTGCAGAAGAGAAACAGAAATGTTGGTCTGATATCAGAGAATGTTGGAAAGGATGAGGTTGGAAATCCAACATTGAGGCAACATCAGCCAAAGGTTATTGATTTTATTCAGGTTCCCTATCTCACTAGATTATTGGTGATCAAGCTTAGCTAAGCCTGTAAGTTGAGTTTTTCAGTCTGGTTTAGTTCTTTCTCCTCATTTTCTATTCTAGTCACTTCTGAAATGAACACACGCCATCCATTGTTGATAAAGCTACTGTAACGTTCCTTGGCAAAGTCGCCAGAAGATATGATGAACAGCTTATAATCCATTGTGAATGCTAAGGCACTGCTATAACTCACCATAGCCCTGCTTCCATAGATAAGAATTATCTCACCATCTACAGCTTTGATGTGTTGAATATCTCCATCTAGAGATCAGTGGAGAATCCTTAGAGGAGGAAGGGGAGGACCATCCTCCTCAGTGAATTTCATAAAAATGTAGTTTTTAAAACATTTAAAAAGTTATCCTTTTTAGATACAATTAGTATAGTTTTAATCACGTCACTAAATAATTGATTAAAACACACTATTTTGCAAAAAAGGTCTACAGTAGCCTCAACAGCACTCTGTCGGGTAGCATGATGGTGTAGCCGGATGACAGCTATCTTCCGTCCTCTTCTGGGTACATTGACTATAATACAAAACCTAGGAGGCTCATGGTTCTCACCCCCTTCCATAGACTTACACAGTAATTAGGACAACTTTCGGAGGATGTCCTCCAACCTATCAGAGCTCTTGCAGCATGAACTGACATGTTGTCCACCCAATCTAAGGATCAGAGAATGAATCTATAACTGAAAGCATAAGCTACAGCTAGCTAGCACTGCAGTGCATAAAATGTGGTGAGTAGTTGACTCAAAGAGAGAGAATGACAATTAGTTGAACAGCATTGAACTAATGAATTTCTTCCAAAATGAAGGAGAAGCGTGTTAGTTCTATTAGCTATGACGTTACTTTAGCTAATATGGTGAAAACGATGTAGGCTGTGTGTAGTGATTTTGCTTGCAAAGGTTTTTCCGCCTGGTCACATGCATCTGATGTGTTGTGCATTGAAATCCACAAGCGAAGGGAAGAGGTGAGAGGAGGAGAGGGCGTAGATGGATGAAGGAATACAACATGGCTGCTATTAAAGTGAACTGTGTTTACGTGTGATCAGGGGTGTATTCATTCCGCTGATTCTGTCGAAAAACATTTCTTAAACATAAGCAAACGGAACAAAACGGGGATAAACATACCTGAGTTCACACACTGTGGCATCTTCTTTGCTCAAGGGCACATGCACACACACACACACACACACACACACACACACACACACACACACACACACACACACACACACACACACACACACACACACACACACACACACACACACACACACACACACACACACACACACACACACACACACACACACACGCTGCTGAAAATCCCCCTGTCTGAGTCCTAAATGGCACCCTATTCCCAATTTAGTGTACTACTTTTGACCAGGGCCCATAGGGCTAGAGAATAGGGTGCCATTTGGGATGCAGACCCACCGTATAAACTTTGAAAGTGGGAAAGAGTCTAGGGAGAATGTCTGAGTGTCCATCATCCATAGTCAAAGCACAATGCCAAAGAGAGGAGGTGAGGTTAGAGGGTTATTGACCCAAAGGTGGCATTCCACTCAAAGGTCATGTCTTCTAGGAGTCTGACACACGATGTGTCACCTCTTATCTCCCCCGGGTCGATTTCTCTCTTAACTCCCTGGTATTGGTGGGTTAAAGGATTTTTTGTTGTTGTTGATATTGTAGCAGCAACTGAATGATCTTCCGGTGGGTTATTTCCGTAGCTAAGAGTTAGGTAGCAAAGATAACATTCAAGTGTGATATCATCTTCACCATGTCTGCTCTGACTTCCTGAGTATCAGGACCACATGGTGAACGGGCATCCTTGTTTCAGAACAGTCCAGTGTCTCTCTTAGGCAACATTTATGCAAATATCAGCAACTCAGGCCAATTAGAAGAGATGACCTCACTGTATAAACTTTGAAAGTCAACCTATGAGAAGAAGGGAGAGAAAGAGACGGGGATGGAGAAGAAGAAGAAAGAGTGAACATGTGTTTATTTTCTCAGATGAATAAATAACGATCGTGATAAATCTCTCTGGCCCATCCTGTTTCAGGGACTCACGTGATGCTCAGAAGTGTATGTGTGCACCTCCCAAACTAATCCATACTCACACACAGTCCTTACGCACACACACATTTGTTTATGCACGCGCACACCAACACACACACACACACACACACACACACACACACACACACACACACACACACACACACACACACACACACACACACACACACACTGCAATAGGCAGACACTGAGACAAAATAGTTAATTAACCTTTCATTGTCTGGGGAATAAATCACTGTGCTAATTATATAATGACCTAATCACAAGTAATGCTAATAAAATTACATTTTAACAGTTCTGTCTGTTGAGCAATGGCGTTATGACCCCTTGGAACAGTAGGATTAGGCTTTCATTCAAACTCCTATCTTTACCCAAAGTACAGCTAAGTGGTTTTTTATTATTCTTGTATATATCGAGCTCCAAGAGATGAACGCCTGGATAAAAATTATTCATTGGCCTATGGGCTGTATGGAATTGAAAACAAGGAGTTATTCAAATAATGCTGTCATATCTTTCTGTCAGGCCAATGGGGAATTCTGCATGGCCTTCACTCTGATGATGTATTATTCATTATATTCTACTTAATTCACTGGAATACTGACCCGGAGCAGAAACGGAGCTGTCAACGAACGCTTCAAGCCAATGCTTCAATAGATGTACTGAACACAACAATCAATATTCACTATGAAGATTATACCCCCTACTACACACGAGCCTCCGACAGAACATCCAATACCATAGACATCCATTGTTACGGACCACTATCATCACTACCATAGATATCAACCTCCATAGACGTACAGTATCAGAGGAAAACCATTGCTCTCTCCCAAAGGATTCCTACTTGGCGTAAAAGACTCCATTGACTTGTAAGGTATAATGGTATGTTCAGTGTGTACAGTATGTTGCATACTCTGTTTCATAGTAGAGGCCAGCTACTCTCCTATGAGCATTGGACTGGTACATCAGGGGTTATGTTATATCACCCACTCACTTCCCAAGGTAAGCACAAGTGTTGTGAACGCTGGCCTCAGAAGTGCATGTCTCGTCTGGAAAACCAGAAAGCAGAACAGATATCTGATTTCCTCCCCTCTCCAACGCAACATATCGACAATCTCATCCCCTGCTTCTGGCTGTGGAGGAGTGGAAGATCAAACATCTCTCATATCTCCCTCTCTCTCTCGCTCTCTCTCATGGATGGATGGGCAGGGGAGGACAGGAGGGAAATGGAAACTGAGCAGCTGGAGATGAAAGAAACCATTTATCCAGAAAGAAAAAATATATATATTTATGAGTCATGACAAGACCGACAACAAAACGACATCGACGCTTTGATCTCTTTTTAACTTTCCGTTTTTATTTTATTTTATTTCCGTCACAAAACCACCAAAAGGTTCTTAAAAATCCTCTGTTCTCGCAGTAGCAGAGCTCAAAACGTTCACTTTATTAAAAAATAATCTTCAATCTGTTTTAGTCCATTTTAGCTCAACAGAGATGATTGCATTGACTACGTCGGCAGCCAGGGTTATCTTAGTCGCACAAAAGAAAGAGTTAATCTTTTAAAGGAGAGAGTCTGAGTGTCCATCATCCATTGTCAAAGCACAACGCCAACGAGAGGAGTTTTCTAGGAGTTTGACACACGCCGTGGCACCTGTTAACGTCCCCAGGTCGATTACTCTCTAAACTCCCTGGTCTTGGAGGGTTAAAGTCCAATTATTGATATTGTAGCAGCAAATCAATGATCTTCGGGTCAGTGGTCTCCTCTAGGTATTTAGTTAGGTAGCTAGCTAGATGGCGATATAGCCGTTTCCCTATTGTGGATTACTGTGTTTTCCTGTGGCCACATGGTGAACGGTTATACCCGTTGAAGTATAGTCCAGCACATCTCTCCTAGGCCAGTGAGGAGCTTTGAGGCAAACCATCCATAGGCTCATATCAGAAACATATTAGTCCATTTAGAAACCAAGGAATGAAGGAGGGTGGGTGACCACTCAAGCTCAGTGGGTAGCTTTGAACCAAGTCTTCCAGTTGGGGGGGGGGGGGGGGGGGGGGGGGGGGGGGGGTCCTTCGGTTTTAGCCAGCCCCTCTCCTAGCATCATAACCAGGGCTGGTTGAGCTTATAGTCCATAGTTTATAGTCTACAATTCATAGGCTATAACTAGAGCGCCTGGAGTTTTTCCTAGCCACATTGCCGAGTCAGGCGTTCATTGGAAAAACTCCTGGCCCCTCCTCATAAGCAGTCTCGGCAGAGGGCAACCTGGCCGCGGCGGTAGTCCCGGCAGGGGCAGAGGCGGTGGTACTTGGGGCTGTGGCCGGCACAGCTGTAGAGGAGGGGGTCCTTCTGGAGGCTGCACTCCCGGCGTAGGACGGAGAAGGCCGGGAACACGTGGTTGACCTCCGCCTCCACCACCTCACACTGCACCTCTAACCTGGTGGGGGGAGGGGTGGTGGAATGTTTGATGGAGGGAGGGGGATGGGGTGATGCATAGAGGGTGTTTGATTGAGTGATGCAGAGACAAAGAGAGAGTCCAAGAGGGGAGGGGGAGGACGAAAAGGGGGAAGAGATGGAAGAGGAAACCGAGGGAGAGAGAGAAAGAGACAGAGAAACAGACAGAGAAACAGAGAGTGACACAGACCGAGACAGAGACACAGACACGGACACAGAGAGGGACACAGACAGGGACACAGAGAGGGACACAGACAGGGACACAGAGAGGGACACAGAGAGGGACACAGAGAGGGACACAGAGAGGGACACAGAGAGGGACACAGAGAGGGACACAGAGAGACACAGAGAGACACAGAGAGACACAGAGAGACACAGAGATGGACAGACAGACACAGAGAGAGACACAGAGAGAGATACGCATGAAGTAAAAAGGAACCGAAGATAAAGAAAGGAAAAATGTGTCGAGCAGGATGGGTGATGAAGAGAAAGACAAGGAGAAAGGGAAAGATAAAAGAAGAGGAAGAGTTGGCATTGCTATGACACTCTTATCGTCTTCCTCTGTAACTACAGATCTCTAGATGGGGCCGACAAGACACCTGACATCACTGAGAAGACTTTGAACCTGACGTCCTTGCTGTAGCTGGTTGAGTATTACGCCCACAGACAGCCCTTAGGGAACTAACCACTGTTTGGTACCAGTGAGTGGTAGGTCGGTCACAGAGGTCAGAGAGCAGTGTGCATGTTTGCATGGTTGTTAGTGACGTGTAGTGATTCTGCATACGTGTGTGTGTGGCTGTTAGAGACGTATGTCCACGTGTGTGTGTGTGTGTGTGTGTGTGTGTGCGAATATGGCTTAACGTGAAAACAGGTGTGCCAAGGTGCCACTCACCCACGGAGGGCATCCTTGTTATTGACGAAGCGGAAGAGCGCGGGCTCACAGACCAGGTTGGCACGCTGGCACGCCTCCACACACGACTGGCCCTCCTGGGACGCCAGCAACCTCAGAGAGCTGAGAGGGGGCCAGGCGTCGGGGGCGCTGGCGTCGGGGGCCCAGGTTAGGGCACTGGAGTTGGGAAGCAGGACAAATTGAGGCCCAGGGCTACCCGGACTACTAAGCCCCGGCTTGGAGGAGGAGGAGTTGGCCGGAGGGAAGGGGGCCTCGGGGGCGCAGAAGTCCTGGAGGGATGGAGAGGAGAGAGAGAGGGGAAGGGGATGTTGAATAACACAAAACGTAGGTAGTCTCTTGTGCTATCACACACGGGAGATTTGTTTCTGGGTGCCGAGATTCCATTATACACAATGTGGTATTTTTGATGACGGTGCAAATGCACGCACAGACGCCAAGTTAGCCACGCACATCCACATGCACGAATTGTCACTCCCAGACTACACAAAGTCGAAAGCCAACACAAATCAAAGCCCGCTGACACTTTTGCCTTTGGCTGTGAATAAATCTACATTTCCTAACACTTCAAGGCATCGTGGGACAGAAATACAAAATAAAAGAGCCGTTTCTCTAACCTCCTCTATACTGCACACCCCTCTAAATAATCTCCCATCAATCCTTCACCTAATTCCCTGACAAAACTCATCTGGTTCCAACAGCACCAGAGAGATTTGTTTGTTTTAAAACAAGAAAGAGAACCAATTTGACATATCAGCCAATCAAGTCAGCCAGACCGTTCAGACAGCAGTTCTGATAGCATTTTCCAGACACATTAAACAGATTACAGCAGACATATCAGAGTCTGATCGTGACAGTTCAGTCTGTGTGTCGGCCCTGCCACCCAACAGGAGATGGAGGTAGCAGTGGTTTCTAACGAGACGTGTGGAGATGAGTCGGTGAAAGAGAACGACCCGGCTCGATGCATTTTACCCACTGGCACCGTCCCCCGGTTAGAGGGGAATAACGCAGCCGAAGAGTAAACACACACAGGAACTTCATTTAAACACACTGAGGAAGACGAACACGGGGATGGTTCCGTAATGGACAGAAACAGAGAGGTTCTGAATATCCTATACAGCAGGTAAATACACTGGGCTGAATAGATATTTTCAGAGTACAATAGAATGGGATATGGAACTGTATCTAACAATAACCCAATAAACATGTATTACATAGTAACACTAGATGAATGACTAGCATGGCGATAGCACAGGGGTCCCGTGTGGCTCAGTTGGTAGAGCATGACACTTGCAACGCCAGGGTTGTGGGTTCGATTCCCACGGGGGACAAGTACAATAATGTATGCACTCAGTACTGTAAGTCGCGCTGAATAACAGCATCTGCTAAATGCCTTAAGTAAAAATAATGGCAAGGACTGAATATAAATAAGCTATTGCCCAGCAACACACAAGAGCACCCCCTGGGTGCACGTTTTGGTTTCGCCCTAGCACTTCACAGCTGATTCGAATAACCAACGCATCATCAAGTTCTGATTATTTGAATCAGCTATGTAGTGCTAGGGCGGAACCAAAACGTTAAACCAGGGGTGCAGGACTGGGTTTGGGAAACCCTGGTCTAGTCCATCGTCAGACACAGTGTTGATTAGTGACCTCTCCTGGTTGATTACAGAGGCGAGTTCGTGTGTGTGGTAGGAAGGCAGCATGTGAGGAAGACATTATGATAATATGTTTTGGGACAAACAGACACGGTTGAGTGCCTGCATCTACAGTTGAAGTCGGAAGTTTACATAAACCTTAGCCAAATACATTTAAACTCAGTTTTTCACAATTCCTGACATTTAATCCTAGTAAAAATTCCCTGTCAGTTAGGATCACCACTTTATTTTAAGAATGTGAAATGTCAGAATAATAGTAGAGAGAATGATTTATTTCAGCTTTTATTTCTTTCACTTTCCCAGTGGGTCAGAAGTTTACATACACTTAGTATTTGGTAGTACTGCCTTTAAATTGTTTGACTTGGGTCAAACATTTCAGGTAGCCTTCCACAAGCTTCCCACAGTAAGTTGGGTGCATTTTGGCCCATTCCACCTGACAGAGCTGGTGTAACGGAGTCAGGTATGTAGGCCTCCTTGCTCGCACACGCTTTTCAGTTCTGCCCACACATTTTCTATAGGATTGAGGTTAGGGCTGTACCTTCAGGCATTTGGAAATTTCTCCCAAGGATGAACCAGACTTGTGGAGGTTTTGGCTGATTTATTTTGATTTTCCCATGATGTCAAGCAAAGAGGCACTGAGTTTGAAGGTAGGCCTTGAAATACATCCAAAGGTACACCTTTAATTGACTCAAAGTATGTCAATTAGCCTATCAGAAGCTTCTAAAGCTATGACATAATTTTCTGGAATTTTCCAAGCTGTTTCAAGGCAGTCAACTTAGTGTATGTAAACTTTCTTACCCATTGGAATTGTGATGCAGTGAATTATAAGTGAAATAATCTCTGTAAACAATTGTTGGAAAAATGACTTGTGTCATGCACAAAGTAGATGTCTTAACCGACTTGCCAAAACTATAGTTTGTTAACAAGAAATTTGTGGAGTAGTTGAAAAATGAGTTTTAATGACTCCAACCTAAGTGTATGTAAACTTCCGACTTCAACTGTATGCATGCATGTGTGTGTGTGTGCACGGTGAACCTACCTGATGCTGTATGTAGGCGTGTACCCTCTCCAGCATTCCCTCGCAGGTGTACTCATACGGTAGGTATGGCTCGACCTGCAAAGACACACACACCCACCCACACACAAATTCCCACAGATCAGAACATTTCCACAGAATGCATTGCTAGGAAATAACACATAACACCACTAAATTACCATATTTTCCTAATTTCAATATCGTTTTACCTATTGTTCTTCCTAATTGCAATAAGTAGCCAATTCTACCCATTAATCACAACAAATAAACGTGGGTAACGTCTCAAATCGAACTTAATTCCCTACATAGTGTACTGCTTTTGACCAGGGCCCATAGGGCTTTAGTAAAAAGTAGTGTACTATTATAGAAAATAGGCTACCATTTGGGACGTAACCGTGGCCATTTTGAAGTGGGTGTGGCTTAATTGCAGTGGGTGACTTGTGTGTAAGCAATTGTGACTGTGTCCCAAATGGCAGCCTATTCCCTACACAGTGCACTGCTTTTGACCCAAGCACTCTGGGTCCTTCTGGAGGCATGTAGGGAATAGGATGTCGTTTGGGACCCACTCAGGCTTTGATGGCATTTGCATAGCTATTCAATATGCAACAAAAGGCTCACCTTTGATTTGTCTGATTAGAGAATGTATTGCTGTAATTCATCAAAATACGAATTATTTCTCTCTAGCTGAGGCAAAACACACCCACATACCGACTTGAAACTGTAAAGGAAACTAAACTCAATAAACGAACTGGATATGCACTTCCCGATCTAAATACGGAAATAGACGGTCTTAGATTATTGTCCCCTGTTGTAATTGTAACAATGTGGATCCGACGGCTCAGTTGGTTGAAGTATTTTGCTTATAATACCAGGATTGTGCGTTTTCTTTTTTAGCAGGGCGACTGAATACAGTATAACTTCACTGGAAGTTCCTTTGGAACCAAGTGTCTCTGATAACATGTCGTGCACAATGACGCAATGTAATATTTCAAGGAAATACATTGTTGATTAGGCAGACATAGTTATGTTAAACTTTTCCATTAGGAATACGTGGAGCCTGAAAGTACAGACTACTAATATATGTAATGTATTCCCTCCAGTTTTAACAGTAGATCACGTATCTAATGTTCCACATCTCACTTGTAAACAATACATCGCTCAGTAAATAATTTTCCTTATACAAAATGTTTAACTGCATGTGAAATCTGACTTTTCCAATTTCAAATAAAGAAAAGAAAATATGTAGAGAGAGGATATAGGAAAAAAAGTTACACATCTCAAATCTGATCAAAACATAACACTTTATGAAATATGCCTCACAACATTTGCTTTGGTCTAAGCAGAGAGAGGCACAGTCTCGCCCACCCTCCCTCCCTCCCTCCCTCCTTCCCTCCCTCCCTCCCTCCCTCCCTCCCCTCCCTCCCTCCCTCCCTCCCTCCCTCCCTCCCTCCCTCCCTCCCTCCCTCCCTCCCACCTTCCCTTCCTCCCTCCCTCCTTCCCTTCCTCCCTCACTGCCACCCTCCCTCCCTCCTTCCCTCCCTCCTTCCCTCCTCCCTCCCTCCCTCCTTCCCTCCCTCCCTCCTTCCCTCCCTCCTTCCCTCCTCCTTCGTTCCTCCTTCCCTCCCTCCTTCCCTCCCTCCTTCCCTCCTTCCCTCCCTCCCTCCCTCACTGCCTCACTGCCTCCCTCCCTCCCTCCCTCCCTCACTGCCTCCCTCCCTCACTGCCTCCCTCCCTCCCTTCCTCCCTCCCTCCCTCCCTCCCTCCCTCCCTCCCTCACTGCCTCCCATTTATTAAAGAGGGATAAATATGAAAACAACAGGTCAGTGGGATGGACAGAATGAGAAAGGGGAACAGAGAGAGAGAGCGAGAGAGGGAGAGTGAAAGACAGAGAGAGAGCCGGAGCAAGAGAGAGAGACATAGAAGGAGAAATGGAGAGGGATTTATGTGAACATGAAGAGTTGTCAGCCAGTGGAGATTGCTTTGGTCTGCACGGCTGAGCATGTGAAGCCGCCCTGGACAGAGAGCCAGCCCACAAACAGGGGAAGTGTGCAGTCTCCAGTGGGGGGTGAAGTGACCCATCAGCCGTCTATCACTGGAGTGACAGACAGACAGACATCTCTCAGTAGAGTGACAGACAGACAGACAGGGCAGCCATCTTTCAGTGGAGTGACAGACAGGGCAGACAGAGAGTAAGTGCCGGTGCACTGAGCTATGGCATGTCTGACAAGCAGGAGAGTGGATAGGGGAGAACACACACACACACACACACACACACACACACACACACACACACACACACACACACACACACACACACACACACACACACACACACACACACACACACACACACACACACACACACACACACACACACACACACACAAACAACACAGCTTTATAGAGGCATCTCAATCGGCCTGTTTGACCTCTTGCTCAACTTCTCTCAACCTCTCACACTCCCTGGAGCCTCACGCCAACTGCAGGTTCCCATTAAGCCACATCTACAGGCTAATTACTCCTTGGCTGTGGACACACTGCGTCCTAATGCTAGCGTAGCATACACCACTGTCCTAGGTTCAAACACTGCAGCTAGCGCTTCTCCACATGGAGCTTTCGGAGGTGTATTTGCTGGATGGAGCGAGCGTCACCCGCTCAGTACCAGCGCTGCTAGATGTTAAATGGTTGTACAATCCTTCCCAGGTGCAACATAGTGTGTTTGGTCCCTGCCAACGAAACCAATGAGTCAAGAAATACATCATGAAACAACTGTACCTTGGTACTCATGATCTGTCTGATGGCGGCGTCAAACTCCTGGGAGTTGTTGTAGTCTACTGTCATGACGTGGGGCCGCCCGATGTACTGCTCTGCATACGGGTGCTGGGACGACACCTGAGAGGGGTGGAGTATAGAAGTAGTAGAACGTTCCAGTTTAAAGCAATATTCTGTGAGGTATAAGTGGCACATTTGGCGTACAATCGGGAAGGTTGGCAGTTTGTTGAATTTCATTGGTTCATTATCAATTGAAGCGTGGTACTAGATACTGTGTTGACCAATGGGAGCTCACCTCTCTAGACGTGGGCTTGCCTCTGAAGAACTCGTGATTGAGCGAGCTGTGCGGTGGGTGGAACTTGGGCTGCAGGTAGATGCACCCATTGGCTATGGCCTCCAGAGGGGCGGGCCCTTCGTAGGGGAAACCAAACCCGATGAAGAGCTGGTGGGGGAGACGAAGATGGTACTAGTTAGGATAACCACCAGTTATTTTATTAATGCTTGTCAATTGAAAATGACAGATATATCAGGAACTGGAAGGTAACTGTGTGTTGGCCTTGTGTAGATGCTGTTGTAGTTAATGCTGGTGCAACAGTTGTGTGTGTGGAACTAGTGTGTGTGTGTGTGTGTGTGTGTGTATTATGTGTGCATGCATGGTGCCTGAATGTGTTTGCGCACGTACATATGTAGGATCTTAATTTGAGCCAGTTTGCTACAGCTGGAAAATAATACTGCAGCAACAGGAAATATGAATTATTATGTGGATTATAATGATTGGACATTGTTTGTAGGGGTTGATACATTTTCCGTAACTGAAAATCAAGTCTGAATTTCAAAGTGGAAATTAGAAGATTTTTTAAACCTCAAATACCCTTACTTACAGGAAATCCTGCATTGAAGGAAAGTTATCCTGCAACAGGGTGATCAAATTAAGATCCTACATCTGTAGTGTGTTACCTCTTGTGTATGTTGTGTATCATCTAGTGTGTGTGTGTTCCAGTACCTTGGCCTTGCGGAGCAGCGTCTGCAGCTCGTGCTGGGGCAGCAGGCCATGGTTTTTGACGTAGGCAGGCACCTCGGGGGGGCGCTGGGTCTCGTAGTACACCGTCCCGTGGACCTCCATGTACCTGTGGAGGATCTGGAGGAAACCCTCCTTACCCTGCTGATAGACAAGGAGGAGGGAAGAGAGAGAGAGAGAGAGAGAGAGAATGTAAGAAAGTGAATGGGGAGTTGGTGAGCGAGGAGAGGAAGTGGGACAGTGGAAAATGTAATCAGTGTGTGAGAAAGGAAAGGCAGAGAGTGAGAGGGAGTGGGTTGAGTTTGCGGGAGAAAGTGGATGAGCAAGTGCGATGGGAGAGGGGGAGGGAGAGGGACAGAGGGAGCGAGATACGGAGAGGGAAGGAGGGAGGGAGAGATGGAGAGAGTGAGGGAGGTAGAGATGGAGAGCAAATGAAGGAGGGAGAAATGAAGAGGGAAGGGGGTAGAGAGAGATGGAGAGGGAAGGTAGTAGAGAGAGATGGAGAGGGAAGGAGGTAGAGAGAGATGGAGAGGGAAGGTAGTAGAGAGAGATGGAGAGGGAAGGAGGTAGAGAGAGATGGAGAGGGAAGGAAGGAAGGAGGGAGGGAGGGAGAGATGGAGAGGGACGGAGGTAGAGAGAGAAGGAAGGAGGTAGAGAGATGGAGAGGGAAGGAGGGAGGGAGAGATGGAGAGGGAAGGAGGGAGGGAGAGATGGAGAGGGAAGGAGGTTGAGAGAGATGGAGAGGGAAGGAGGTTGAGAGAGATGGAGAGGGAAGGAGGTAGAGAGAGATGGAGAGGGAAGGAGAGATGGAGAGGGAAGGAGGTAGAGAGAGATGGAGAGGGAAGGAGGTAGAGAGAGATGGAGAGGAAAGGAGGGAGGAAGCGATGGAGAGGGAAGGAGGGACAGAGAGAATGACTTGATTAGAGGTGATGTGTTAATGGCTGTGTGTGTGGTTGTTTATGAGTGTACATATAAGAGGCAATGAGTGTGTGAGTGTGTGTGTGTACGCGTGATAATGCACTATGAGTGTTTGTGTGTGTGTGTGCATGAGTGGTTGTGAATTCACTGAGTGAGTGTGTGTGTGCTGTGTGAACGCCGCCAGTATCTTCACACAGAGAGAGGCAGAGCCATTGCCTGTTAGTGAGTGCAGGGCATTTAATGTGACAGACCCCTTTAGAAAGCCCAAAGAGACACACAGTGCCGCACTGCCGTGGGCCGTCAATATGAATGAGGTGAGGTGCTAGGGATCTGGATTGGTTTCCTGCACACGTGCACACACACACACACACCCTTTCTCTCAATCCCTCTCTATCTCATCGCACACATTTGGCCTCTAGCGTCTCTTCCCGGCGCCAGAGAGCGAGGCGTCCATGTAAGGATTCAGGGAAAGATACTGGCAGACTGCCAGTGCCACTCCAGACACCCAGAGGGAAGCAGCAGCAGAGCACAGCATTCGCCAGCCTGTGCCAGCCGGTTCTCCTTACTGGCTGCTATGACATCCCTCTTTCTGATCCATCTATGGAGCTCTCGCACGTCTACCTATCTGATTGGTTAATTCAGGGGTTGTATGCGGATGCCCATTAGCTTTTGCCGAAGCATCAGCATACTTTTCCTGGGGTCCACAAAAACACAAAACATGACAAGTAACAAAACACTGATGCACTGACAGACAAGGACAGTCACACACATTTCATATACAACAATATACAAACAATAGTACAATATAAATAATAATAATATTATGAATGTGTGTGTTAGAGTGTGTCCTCACGGTCCCGCCGTTCCATCATGCAGTAATGGGGCCTTAGGAGTACAGACTGTAAAACAGCAAGCCTGCCCATACATTGAAATGAATAGATTGTGCCCATACATTGAAATGAATAGATTGTGCCCATACATTGAAATGAATAGATTGTGCCCATACATTGAAATGAATAGATTGTGCCCATACATTGAAATGAATAGATTATGCCCACACATTGAAATGAATAGATTATAAATAGGGAGTACACATATCTATTGTGGCATACAAGCAAAGCACATCTATGCACAATAACAGATGTGCTTTCTGGCTGATTCTATACAGCGCATTCATGTGCCCAAGCAACATCTTTCTTCTGAGAGGCACACCCTTTAAACCCAATAGTGCATCTTAAGTGGATTTTGACAATAAAAGGGGATGCATTTTGAGGTGGGAGATGTGTGAGAGTGTGTGTGAGCGCACTCGCGTGTGTATGTGTGTGTGTGTGTGTGTGTGCGTCCACGCGCTTCGCCTGTGTGTGTTTAAGCATGGGCACCCTTTCATAGCTAGCCTCCACGTCTGAAAAACAGAACAATCCACCCCCTCAATGTGAATCAACCACAGCCCAGGTCTCCTTATTGACTTCCTGCTTCCTGGATGTTAAGAAGCTTACTGTATCCCTGTTCTATTGTGTTCTCGCCCTGTAGGCTGCACTGTAATTGGTTGACTCCTGCGATCGATGGTTTCCTCTGAGGATTTTCCCAGACAATTAGGAGATTAGCCAACGCTCTGAGTGCACCAGACACTATGAATTAGAGCCAACGAAACATGAGAGAGAACCACACACACACACACACACACACACACACACACACACACACACACACACACACACACACACACACACACACACACACACACACACACACACACACACACACACACACACACACACACACACACACACGGATGAAACCCAGGCTTAGCCTAGGCTAGCTAATCCTTGACCTGGCTTGACTGGGCCAGACCCGGGCCACATTAGTAATGCTAATTATCTAACCTGGAATCTATTCTCAGGAATCAGTTCATATAGAGCAAGGTTGGGTTACGAGAGTGTGAAAAACGGCCAGGACTCAGAGAAGATGAATGATTGATTTATACAATAGAAGTCAACCTGAACTTTGTGTATTTGGTTTAAGTTTGTTTGACTGGGTTTCAACTCAAGTGAACTGGATGTCATGCTAGGAAATAACCTGTCGAGGGACTGTAAAGAGAGAAAGAGAGAGAGGAAGAAGAGACATGGTTCTCTGATGTGTGTGAGGAGGAGTGTGTGTCTGTGCTGGAGGTAGGCTAATAAATAGCATGAGCTGGCGTACACCCCAAAAGTTCTCAAATCAAATCGAGCTTTATTTATACAGCACATTTCAGACATGGAACGCAACGCAATGTACTTCACAGCAAAAAAACGAGTAAAAATGTATGAAAAGAACTGGAATATTTACTACACAACAAACATAAGATACAAAACAGAAAAATGACAACTACTAAATGACTAAAAAGCCCCCTAAGGAAAAGGTAAAAAGAGGCGTTTTAAGATCTCTTTTAAATATGTCCACAGTTTGGCCCCCCTCAGGTTCTCTGGCAGGCAATTCCAGAAACTGGGGGCATAATAACTAAAGGCTGCCCAAAAAACACGCCAAAAAGTTTGTAGAGGTGCTGACTAATGGCGAGTAGGCTTCAAAACAAATAAAGAGAGTTGCACACTCTATATACAAGTTCCTGGGTCATTTATTCAGTAAACCACCAATGTTTCGGCATCACTGTGCCTTCTTCAGGGTGAGCATACAGCAGAGGAGGCTGCTGAGGGGAGGACAGCTCATAATAATGGCTGCAACTGAGCGAATGGAATGGCATATACCATTCCACTAATTCCACGAGCCTGTCCTAATTCCATGAGCACTTCCCCTGTGGGTTTAACAGGAAAAAGCCCTTGTATCTCATCATCATCACACTGCAGTGTATGTACATAGAGCCAGCAGGTAGCCCGCATGCACACACACAGCAAGCAAGAATTGACACAGGCCAACATGGGCAAATGTGTGTGTGTGTGTGGGAAAGGGTGTGGCATGAACATACTGGCTCCAAAAACACACTGCACCTGCAGGCCTCTATAAATCTCTATCGTCCTCTCTCCATACTTCTCACAATTTCCCTCTAACCGTTACCATCTCTCTTTCTACCTCTCCAACTCACTCCCCATCTCTCCCTCTCCAACACTCCGGATTTTGAGGAGGCTGGTTGCCAAGACAAGGAGCGATATCCTAGGCAAAAAGCACAAGAAGTCCCCTATGCCCTTTGGAATAGAAGATGGGGGCATCACAATATTGTTTACGGCTTTAGCCTACCTTACAGGCCCGACACACAAGGTTAACATTTCAGAAATCAATACTAGTACTATCCCTTAAAACCCAACACACACCTCTCCTCTACTCATGTCTCCATGATACGACTAAGCCCAATACCACATAGTGCAAGCAAGAACCATCGATTTGTTTCGACAAATTGTCTCAAGCGACAGAAAAAGAGAGGGCAGAAGTCAACCCCCCAAAAACAACTCTTTGGAGAGCCTTGAGATAGGTAAAACCACGACTTCATAAAATGGGCATGTGAAGTCTGGGTTTGCTCCAGTATATTTGATTGGACCAGATGTCCTAGTCGCTCGCCCAGTATTCAATATTCAGAAAGACATCTGTGGCATCACACAGCTTCCCAGTCCAATAATTCATGTTTCTCTCTCTCTCTCTCATCATCACAGACAGCCGCAGGCTAAGATTAGCAGTGGACTATTCAAACCACTTATGTCTTGTCAATTCACCATTGTCTCTAAATAAAACATGTATAAAAGAAAAGGCAAAGGAAGGCACAGTGACATTGGGATAGCAGCTGTATGCTAGGTCAAACTGACATTCACAAGAGTGTGTATTAGTAGACGTGTGATCGTGGAGGAAGCGATGAACTGAATGTGTGAACGGAGGTTTAAACGAGAGGGAACGGGGCTGGTGTCTTCGACTGAGAAGAATCTTACCTGGAGCTGCAGCAGAATATATCATCCATCAAGATGCAATGGAGAGAAGCACGGGAGGAAGACGGGAGAGGGGAGGCGATAGGAGAGAAGAGACGTGTCGACCAAGTGTCAAAGAAGAGAGGAGAGAAGAATACGGAAGGGAATAGGGAATCGAGAAGAGGAAAGACAAGAGAAAGAACAAATAAATATTCAACTCAATCTGTCATGTATTACATTTCCTTCCTTCTGTTCTTATAAAGCGGCAATTGCTCAATATTCACACCCTGTTTCTAAAACATCTTCTGTCTCGGCTCGAGATACAAGACTAAACCATTGAATAAAAATCCACGGGAATTGCCGCTCGCCAACAGAGGCAGAGAGGGAACAAAGCTACAGCTAAGCCACGTCTTTAAACAACATCCAGGTCGAGTCTCTCCCTCATCGAATATGCACTGTGAGCAACCAGGCTGCTTTTGAAAGGAAATTTGTCTGCAAATGAAAGTTGTATGATTCCATTAAATGTATCCACATGCGGCTATGTGTGCCAAACGTAATATCTTCTATAGATAGTAGATACATGGCATGTCGGTCGTTTTGCAGTTAACAGCTCTGTTCTAATTGGTTACATCTCTGTAGTGTACACCGGGGGGTTGAGAAGTGTGTGTGTGTGTTTGTAGGGTTGTGGTAACATGGTGGATGAGGATGTGAATGTGGATGAGATTGTAACCCCTCTAGTAGTTTATATTGATTTAACCTCTTGTTCTTGACCGTAGCAAATGGAAATTAGCTGATTTAACAGGGTATTGCTTCTCATCCGTATTGAGTCTGTCTGTGAGTCTCCATGTATCTATTGGCCGGTCTGTCTAAAAACCTGTTTTTGCTTTGTCATGATGGGGTATTGTGTGTAGATTGATGAGGGAAAAAAACAATTTAATACATTTTAGAATAAGGCTGTAACGTAACAAACTGTGGAAAAAGTCAAGCGGTCTGAATACTTTCCGTATGCACTGTATATATATATATAATTCAATTGACTGCTTTCCTCATATGAAGTGTAACTCAGTCAAATTGTTGAAATTGTTGCATGTTGCGTTAATATTTTTGCTCAATATAATATATATACACAGTCTATATACAGTTGAAGTCGGAAGTTTACATATACTTAGGTTGGAGTCATTAAAACTTGTTTTTCTACCACTCCACAAATTTCTTGTTAACAAACTATAGTTTTGTCAAGTCGGTAAGGACATGTACATTATTTGAGTCAATTGGAGGTGCACCTGTGGATGTATTTCAAGGCCTCCCTTCAAACTCAGTGGCTCTGTGCTTGACATCATGGGAAAATCAAAAGAAATCAGCCAAGACCTCAGAAAAAAAATTGTAGACCTCCACAAGTCTGGTTCATCCTTGGGAGCAATTTCCAAACGCCTGAAGGTACCACGTTCATCTGTACAAACAATAGTACGCAAGTAAAAACACCATGGGACAACGCAGCCGTCATACCGCTCAGGAAGGAGACGTGTTCTGTCTCCTAGAGTTGTTGCCTTCTCACCAAGCTGCTTGCCTATTGTCCTGTAGCCCATCCCAGCCTTGTGCAGGTCTACAATTTTATCCCTGATGTCCTTACACAGCTCTCTGGTCTTGGCCATTGTAGAGAGGTTGGAGTCTGTTTGATTGAGTGTGTGGACAGGTGTCTTTTATACAGGTAACGAGTTCAAACAGGTGCAGTTACTACAGGTAATGAGTGGAGAACAGGAGGGCTTCTTAAAGAAAAACTAACAGGTCTGTGAGAGCCGGAATTCTTACTGGTTGGTAGGTGATCAAATACTTATGTCATGCAATAAAATGCAAATTAATTACATAAAAATCATACAATGTGATTTTCTGGATTTTTTAGATTCCGTCTCTCACAGTTGAAGTGTACCTATGATAAAAATTACAGACCTCTACATGCTTTGTAAGTAGGAAAACCTGCAAAATCGGCAGTGTATCAAATACTTGTTCTCCCCAGTGTACATACATACACACATACATCAGTCAAAAGTTTTAGAACACCTACTCATTCAAAGGTTTTTCTTTCCTTTGTCTATTTCGTAGAATAATAGTGAAGACATCAAAACTATGATATAACACATATGGAATCATGTAGTAACCAAAAAAAAGTGTTAAACAAATAAAACAATATTTTATATTTGAGGTTCTTCAAAGTAGCCACCATTTGCATTGATGACAGCTTTGCACACTCTTGTCATTCTCTTAATCAGCTTCATGAGGTATGCATTTGGAGGTGTGCCTTGTTAAAAGTTAACGTGTGGAATTTCTTTCCTTCTTAATGCGTTTGAGCTTATCAGTTGTAGATGGCATCCAAAGGTTTAAGAGTACTAGCAGCTGCTCTTTGACAAATAATATCACCATAATCAAAAACAGGTAAAAATGTTGACGTATTAATCTACTTCCTACTGCTTAGAGAAAGGCAGCAATCTGTTTCTGTAGAAAAAGCCAACTTTAAATCTTAGCTTATTAACCAGCTCATCTATATGTTGTTAAACGTCAAATCCACATCAATCCAAATGACTAAGTATTAATTCTGAGAGCACCGGGATATTAAGGGTTGAATTTAGAGTATGAGCTGGATGACATAAAGCAGCTCCAGATTAAAGATCAGATATGCTTTATTCATGAAGGGAATTTTTATGATTCTACAAATATCTAAAAAGATTTGACCCCCCAGCACTTTACCCGACTACGTGTAACTTTCTATGTGAGTGGGATAATTATCTCTCTGCACCCAGACCTAGGTTGAAATAGTATTGGACATTTTTCAAGTACGTTAAGTGTTTGCTTGAGCCTGCCTGGTGGGTGGGGTTTGTACTTTTGGGACTTTCCCATTTTATCGTGCAAGCTATATCAAGTACAGCTAATGTATTTGAAATAATACATATTATTTGAACCCATGTTTCACTGTGAGTGGACTGTGTGTGTGTGTGTGTGTGTGTGTGTGTGTGTGTGTGTGTTTTGCCTACCTTCCACATGCTGGCCTCCTTTCCGTAAACCACAGCCATGTTGTTGACCTTGTTCTGCATGATGCTCCTCTTCTCCGTGTCGTTCAGCTCCTCAGACACAAAGCCCATGAACGAGTTGTCTGGAGTGTGGGCTGAGGAGAGGAGAGTGAGAGAGAGGGAGGAGGGAAAGGGCAGAGTGAGGGGAAGGGAGAGTGACAGGGGAAAAGAGTGAGACAGATACAGAAGAGATAGTAAACAGACAGGTATAGACCATCTCATTTGAACTTGAGCTTGACAATATCCTCAGTGAAATGTGAAGAGGTGCTACTGTTATTGATATGGCCTGTGTCTCAGTCTGATTCTAATATGCTAATTCAAAAAGGTATTGTAAGTGTGGCTATTCTAAAAGCTGTCTGTATGCTAAAGTACTGGCATTACAATGTTAAGTGGTGTGTTAAACCTAGGTGGATTCTGCAGGTATCCACAGCATTAATGTTAAGTGGTGTGTTAAACCTAGGTGGATTCTGCAGGTATCCATAGCATTGCAATGTTAAGTGGTGTGTTAAACCTAGGTGGATTCTGCAGGTATCCACAGCATTACAATGTTAAGTGGTGTGTTAAACCTAGGTGGATTCTGCAGGTATCCATAGCATTGCAATGTTAAGTGGTGTGTTAAACCTAGGTGGATTCTGCAGGTATCCATAGCATTGCAATGTTAAGTGGTGTGTTAAACCTAGGTGGATTCTGCAGGTATCCATAGCATTGCAATGTTAAGTGGTGTGTTAAACCTAGGTGGATTCTGCAGGTATCCACAGCATTACAATGTTAAGTGGTGTGTTAAACCTAGGTGGATTCTGCAGGTATCCACAGCATTAATGTTAAGTGGTTTGGCTTGTATTGTGGGTGCATTATAGCCAGGTGGATAGGTACAGATCTTAATTACAGATCTTAATTGATTTTCCTTCTGTTTGTTACAGAAGGAAAATAATCCTGCAACAACAGGAAATGTGAAATATTATGTGGATTATAATTAATGGACATTTTTTGTAGGGGTTGATACCATTTTTCATTAGGGCAAATCAAGTCTGACATTTTAAATGGAAATTACAAACTTTAGAAGCCTTTTTAAATCTTGAATACACTACATGTTTGCATTTCCATCGCTGCTGGAAAATTCTCAGAAACAAATGAGTGATCCTCTGTACTGCTGGTGCAGAATATATAGCGATGCTAAGTGGTACTGTGGAGGATGGAGTGGGAGAGGGTGGGTAAAGTCAAGTGCTCAGTTAGCTCAATGACACGCTATGAAAAGCTGAGCCAGTCAGATAGTGAAGGCCAGGGCTCTATGATGGTGGAATCCTACTGTGTCCCACTGTGGCATCCCAACTCTCACATCACTGTGGCCTCCCAACTCTCCCATCACTGTGGCCTCCCAACTCTCCCATCACGGTTGCCTCCCAACTCTCCCATCACTGTGGCCTCCCAACTCTCCCATCACGGTTGCCTCCCAACTCTCCCATCACTGTGGCCTCCCAACTCTCCCATCACTGTGGCCTCCCAACTCTCCCATCACTGTGGCCTCCCAACTCTCCCATCACTGTGGCCTCCCAACTCTCCCATCTCTGTGGCCTCCTAACTCTCCCATCACTGTGGCCTCCCAACTCTCCCATCACTGTGGCCTCCTAACTCTCCCATCACTGTGGCCTCCCAACTCTTCCTCCTTCCTAACTCTCCCATAAGTAGTATGGGACTTGACATTCAATAATAGTGAACTTACCTTTTTAATATGCCATTTTCCAACAGCAAATAATAATTGAGCCCCCAACAAGTACATGGCTCTATTCAGGTCCTAATTGTAGCTTTCTTCCCAAAACACCTAACATCTGCTGAAGGTTTCATGGGTCGTGCTTTGCCTTGGACCCTCGCACCCCTCCCCCTGAATCGCTATAGTATAATGACGACGTTTGCGTCCAATACTGCGGTAGACTCAATCAACAATCTGAGACCAGGAAATCTTACAGATTGGGCCTTTAATCATAGTCTCTGCAACCATCCATTGTGTTGTAATACTAATGAGTGATAGTCCATATTGATGTATACTTACGGAACATGGTCATGTACTGTCTGGAGTTGAGGTTCCAGTAGCCCCAGTTGGTCCTGTAGCCATGCAGGGTGGCGTAGTCCTCATGGTTGTAGGCCGGCTCTGTCCCGAAGGTGTCAATCACACGGATGTGGCACCTGAAATGAGGAGCCCATTTTAACACGACACCACAGAGCAATTTACACAACTGACATTTCCTGTCAAAAGTGGGCACTGGTATAACATTTGAGATTAATTTAAACATCATGTGTATTTCTGAACATGCTGAAAACTGATAGAACTTGTCAGAACAGACAAAGCCCGACTTCTGAATGCTTGTTTGTGTCATGAATGTATGAATGTAAATAATTAAATAAATGACATGTCACAATAGATTTTTAGACAGCATTCATCATTTCAATAATGGCCACAATGCATCACCACCGCTCTTTTTCCCCCGAAGCCATTGTGTTTTCTCAAAAGGCCGTAATCACAAGTGGAGAGACAGAGATAGAAGACGGACTTGGAGTCGGTTAATCGGCCTTTCCTTTCATCCACTGTTCCGCACGTCATTCACTCATTCAAGAAGTGTGTGTGTATTTGTCTGTTCGATATGCAGTGTGTGTGTCTGTTTGACAAGCTATGTGTACCCTGTCCATGTGTGTGCATCTGTGTGCATCTGTGTGCATCTGTGTGCATCTGTGTGCATACGCCTGTTTAAGAAACTATGTCTGTTTGACAAGCAATGTCTGTGTTTGTTAAGAGAGAACACAGAAAAAGCAACAAAGGTTAAACACCATCAATACCGGTCTTCAAGACACACAATCCTGAACAGACTATCAACACTACGGAGACAAAAGCTCACTGTGGAACTGTTGTTAAGTAGAAGTTAATAGCTATAGCTGTTCCTCTGTTGATAAGAGAGAAGCATCAATCATTTCTGTTGTTCGAAAAAGCTACCAAGTGTTGTTTGGGAGCTGAGATGGAAAACCAAGTAAAATAAGCAGAATTAAAACCCAGTTTACCCTCTCAGAAATGTAAGGGCAGGTAATTGAACTAAAGCAGCATGGTAAAGTAATGGTTATGGGGAATACTGAGAAATTGGGTAATAATTTATATTTGGAAGTTTATTATTTGCATCGTGAACACCAAACTATCTCTTGGAATCAAGAAGCATGGTAACTCACTGATTCCCGACACACACGCTAAAGCCCTAACAGTTCTGGCCTGGGCGTTGCCAGTCTAGTGAGTGTTAAATGCTGCCCCTGTCTGAGCTCAGGGGCATTTATTAGAAGAGCTGAAGACCTGTGAGAGTCCAGGGCATTTCCATCGAAAAGGACCCATGAGCACCAACATGTGAAGTACGTAGGAGCATATCAAATTGGGTGTCAAATGAAAGCTAAGAGTCTATATTTTGGGAAATGAAGGCATAGATACATTTTTCAACCATTTTCCATCTACATTTTTTGGGCATAAGTAAAGGCTTTTATTTATGGATGAACAGATGTAAAGGATTTCTTAGAAAATATACCAGAAAAAGTCTTAATGTATCACAAATACAGTACCAGTCAAAAGTTCACACACCTACTCAATCAAGGGTTTTTCTTTATTTGGACTATTTTCTACATTGTAGAATAATAGTGAAGACATCATAACTATGAAATAACACTGTCACGTTGGTAACAATGATTCGGGAGACACGGCGCAGGAATGCGTGATAGGGCTTTTTATCACGCCCCAAATTACGGCGTGCAGTGTAAGGGCACAGGGACGAAGACCAAACAAACACGTACACAAAACACAGGGTTGAACCCAAACAAAAGAGCGAGGGGTACCTTGAAAAAATAACACACGCGCACGATAATTAACACACGGGACGAGACCCGTAATAACCTGCGCAATCCACACGGGCACGAAAGCCCAAAACACACAGCACAGGTACTCGCACGCATCAACGGACATTGTAACAATAATCGACACCATCATGGTGAACAAAGGGCACATATATTCAAATACAATCGGTGGGAATAGGGGCCAGGTGTGCACAATGAAAGTTCCAAGGGGATCCGTTACAAACACCCAAAAAAGTGTTGAACAAATCAAAATAGATTTTATATTTGAGATTCTTCGATGTAGCCATCCCTTTGCCTTGATGACAGCTTTGCGCACTCTTGGAATTCTCTCAACCAGATTCATGAGGTAGTCACCTGGAACGCATTTCAATTAACAGGTGTACCTTGTTAAAAGTTAATATGTGGAATTTCTTTCCTTCTTAGTGCGTTTGAGCCAATCAGTTGTGTTGTGACAAGGTAGGGATGGTATACAGAAGATAGCCCTATTTGGTAAAAGACTAAGTCCATATTACGGTAAGAACGGCTCAAATAAGCCAAGAGAAATGACAATCCATCATTACATTAAGACATGAAGGTCAGTCAATCTGGAAAATTTCAACAACTTTCAAAGTTTCTTCAATTGCAGTCGCAAAAACCATTAAGCGCTATGATGAAACTGGCTCTCATGAGGACCGCCACAGGAAAGGAAGACCCAGAGTTGCCTCTGCTGCAGAGGATAAGTTCATTATAATAACTGCACCTCAGATTGCAGCCGAAATAAATGCTTCACAGAGTTCAAGTAACAGACATATCTCAACATCAACTGTTCAGAGGATACTGAGTGAATCAGGCCTTCATAGTTTAATTGTGGCAAAGAAACCACTACTTAAGGACACCAATAAGAAGAAGAGACTTTCTTGGGCCAAGAAACACAAGCAATGGACATTAGACTGGTGGAAATCTGTCCTTTGGCCTGTTGAGTCCAAATTTGATATTTTTGGTTCCAACCGCCGTGTCTTTGTGAGATGCAGAGTAGGTGAACGGATGATCTTCGCATGTGTGTGGTTCCCACCGTGAAGCATGGAGGAGGAGGTGTGATGGTGTGGGGGTGCTTTGATGGTGACACTGTCGGTGAGTTATTTAGAATTCAAGGCACACTTATCCAGCATGGCTACCACAACATTCTGCAGAGATACGCCATCCCATCTGTTTTGAGCTTAATGGGTCTATCATTTGTTTTTCAACAGGACAATGACCCAACACACCTCCAGGCTGTGTAAGGGCTATTTGACCAATGAGAGTGATGGAGTGCTGCATGACCTGACAATCACCCGACCTCAAACAAATTGAGATGGTTTGGGATGAGTTGGACTGCAGAGTGAAGGTAAAGCAGCCAACAAGTACTCAGAATGTGTGTGAACTCCTTCAAGACTGTTGGAAAAGCATTCCTCGTGAAGCTGGTTGAGAGAATTCCAAGCGTGTGCAAAGCTGTCATCAAGGCAAAGGGTGGCTACTTTGAAGAATGTCAAATATAAAATAGATTTTGATTTGTTTAAGATCGGGGGCAGTATTTTCACGTCCGGATGAAAAGCATGCCCAAAGTAAACTGCCTGTTACTCAGGCCCAGAAGCTAGGATATGCATATAATTAGTAGATTTAGATAGAAAGCACTCTGTAATTCCAACAACTGTTAGAATAATGTCTGTGAGTATAACAGAACTCATTTGGCAGGCGAAACCCCGAGCAAAATCCATCCAGGGAATTTTTTGTTGTTGAGTTCATTGTGTTTTCCAATGCTTTTCTATGGGAAATCTGATTTATTAGGGCCCAGATTGCAGTTCCTATGGCTTCCACTAGATGTCAACAGTCTTTAGAAATTGGACAAAGTTTTTCTTTTGAGAAATTAAGAAGTAGTGCTGTTCTTTGTATATGTCACTCTGAAGGTCTCTAGTATTTTGGTGCGCGTTCACAGAAGTAACACGTAATGGTAGATACACCAATTAGTTATAGTGATTTTAATTATATGAATTTTGTTTATTAATTATTAAGTGATTAAACTCAATCTGTTTACCAAAATTACCAAAAAATATTTAATGGAATTACTGCAACTGAATTGGCTACAATGGGAAATCATAATAGTCACAAACCACAGTTGGGTCACCTTTTACTGTTCTCCCTTCCTCTGGCATACTGTTATGTTCAGCTGTTAACTTTCTTGGTCTGTCATCTGGTGGTCAAACCAAGAGTGTTAAAAGAGTGTTAAAACAACCTACCCATGAGCCCCCTCTCCCTCCATTTACTTTAACCAGCACCCTTACTCGCTGAGCACCAACCTACACCGGACGTCCAAGGACGTTGAAAAGTAGATGAAATTTGGTCAGGCCACCCTGGATTTGATGTTAATGTCCACGGACGGACCGGACTGGACCAAATCTGAACCTATCATAGACGTATGTTTTACAAGTTTGGCTAGCACAGTACAGTACAGTAGAGTACAGCACAGTACAGTAGAGTACAATACAGTACAGTAGAGTACAGTAGAGTTCAGTTCAGTTCAGTACAGCACAGCAAAGTAGAGTACTGTTCAATACAATACAGTAGTACAGTACAATACAGTAAAGTAAAGTAGAGTATAGAACAGTAGAGTAGAGTACAGTATATTGTTCTGTACTCTACTCTACGGAACTATATTCTGCTCTACTGTACTGTACTGTATTCTACTGCATTGTACTGAACTCTACTCTACTTTGCTGTGCTGTACTGAACTAAACTCTACTGTACTCTACTGTACTGTATTGTACTCTACTGTACTGTGCTGTACTCTACTGTACTGTATTGTACTCTACTGTACTGTATTGTACTCTACTGTACTGTACTGTAATCTACTGTGCTCTACTGTGCTCTGCTGTGCTGTGCTGGGATGTCTAAACAGAGACTGACATTCATATCCATAATTATGCATTTCTGTGTAGTACAGATCAGGGACCCATGATGTAATTCCGTTACCGTAATTCTGTTACCGTGTGTAAATCCACTTTACTTACTTACTTCAATAACAAAAATTGATTTTTTCAAACTCAAGTTACCATGACATAGCTGACACCCTCTTTTTTCTGCTGACATCTTTGAATCTTAATTCGGAGCAGATATTTTGTTTTTGGAATATGTGGGCACATAAAAACCTGAGAGATATTTTACTGCAATTCCGTTACGGTTGGATCTGCACAGTTCTTCCACTCAATTCGTTTGTGTTGAATTCCCTGTGGAAATTGTTCAAAGTTATCCTTCTGCATAGTTGTATAGTTTGTTAAGCTTTGAAATCAATGGTTTTTGTTCGGCATACATTTTAAAGTGAAATAAACCCTAGAGTCAAAGCGTAATTCCGTTACCGTGGAATACCAAGCAGAGTGCGCGTGTGGATGGATAGACCCACGGGTTCTCCCAGTTTGAGACGGGGCTGAAATGTTCTGCTAGAATACGTTCCAGTTTTTCAAGTAAACACATAAGCACTTGAAGCAGAGCTGCACTTTATTGATAACATATTTTCCAGAAAAAATGCAAGTTAGAATCTTAAATTTCCATGTATAGCTCATAACGCGTCTGTATTCCTGACCAGTGGTCACCAAGGTCCCCTTGACAGAGTGTGTGCAGCGTGTCCCTTGGATTTTTTTCAGCAGCGGTGACCACTATTTAGCAGCGACGCGTGTGTGTGTGTGTGTGTGTGTGTGTGTGTGTGTGTGTGTGTGTGTGTGTGTGTGTGTGTGTGTGTGTGTGTGTGTGTGCGTAGGTGTGTGCGTAGGTGTGTGTGTGTGTGTGTAACTTCCCCTGCTAACACGGTGTTCTAGATTCACTGGCTCCATTTCAAAGTAAATCATATTCACTGCATTAAGACAACAGCCTGCACCGTGGGCACTGTTTAACACTGCAGTGACTCACACCATGTAATCACTGGGTATTGTTTTGCAACGTTGGTCTGACGTGATTACTGTTTTGTAATTGTGTCAACACGACAGCAAGGATCGCTGGGCCTATATTCGGACACCTCCAGGGTAATCTTATCTGTTGGCAGAAAATGATCCAGTTTTTGAGACGATAAGTGAGAAAGGGAGGGAGGGAGAGAGAGAGGGATGGATAGGGAGGGAGGGATGGAGAAAGGGAGGGAGGGAGGGAGGGAGGGAGGGATGGAGAAAGGGAGGGACTAGTGTGTGTTTACTGTGTGGGTATTCAAGGCATTGTTGTGATGCTAATTGGCTATTTTCAAACATGTGAACATGATTGATACACATTTCACTGTATGCATAATATCTTCACCATACTGCACAAGGTGATGCAGGTATTTCTGTGACACTTCGGGTACGTTTTTCACCGAAAGACTGCGAATAAGCACAGGGCATTAGATCGACAGCGATATATCTTGCAGGGAGCGTCTGAAGACGACATCTCATCTGCACGGGAGCGTCTTAAAAAGTGCCACGCTTCTTTGAGCAGCTGTAAGTCAAGGGGGCCGCTTTCACAGAGAGCGGTGTCATGAAACATTGATGAGAGATGTAACTTTCAGTTCTGCCTCGCTCCCTCCCTCCCTTTCTCCATCCCTCCCTCCCTATCCATCCCTCTCTCTCTCCCTCCCTCCCTTTCTCCATCCCTCTCTCTCTCCCTCCCTCCCTATCCATCCCTCACTCTCTCCATCCCTCCCTATCCCTCCCTATCCCTCCCTCCCTCCCTCCCTCCCTCCCTTTCTCCCTTATCGTCTCAAAAACTGGCTCATTTTCTGCCAACATATAAGATTACCCTGGAGGTGTGAAGCGATGGTGGGATGGAGGGAAGCAGGGATGAAGGGATGAAAAGAAGGAGGGAAATGGCTTTGGAGTCACTGGGTGGAATATCTGGTAGCATATCTAGCAGAGTATCAGAGTGGGGACTAATCTTGGTTAAATTGCTGCTTGTAGCGGAAAAGATCCCTAGGGAACGACAGGGTAGGAGGCTGTCACCCACCATTGTTCCCGTTGAGGTTTAAACCACTGACATAGATACGTGTGTTCTACATCACAAACCACTGATATAGATACATGTGTTCTACATCACAAACCACTGACATAGCCAAATATGTGTTCTACATCACAAACCACTGATATAGACAAATATGTGTTCTACATCACAAACCACTGATATAGACAAATATGTGTTCTACATCACAAACCACTGATATAGAGAAATGTGTGTTCTACATCACAAACCACTGATATAGAGAAATATGTGTTCTACATCACAAACCACTAATATAGACAAATATGTGTTCTACATCACATAACACTGATATAGATGCATATGTGTTCTACATCACATACCACTGATATAGACAAATATGTGTTCTACATCACAAACCACTGATATAGACAAATATGTGTTCTACATCACAAACCACTGATATAGACAAATATGTGTTCTACATCACATACCACTGATATAGATACATATGTGTTCTACATCACAAACCACTGACACAGACACATATGTGTTCTACATCACAAACCACTGACACAGACAAATATGTGTTCTACATCACAAACCACTGATAGACAAATATTCAGTTTCTAATACACTATTAGACTATACACTATACAGTAGTGTATACAGTATACAGAACATTAGGAACACCTGTTCTTTCCAAGACATACAGTAGACCAGTGTTTCTTAAAGTATGGGTCGTGACGTGGGTCGCGACGTAAATGTATAATTATTTCATTAATTACTGGAATTTATTTGGCCAAGTGCAACTGCGCTCTCGGTTCAGTGCTCTCTCTGCTTGGCAGCGGTCTCTGCTCAGTTTGGCAGCTGCGCGAGTGGGAGAGGTAGAGGGAGATGCCCGTGTGCATTGCGGTTTACCGGATGGGCAGTTTTCTTGAAGATGACTCCGTGACCCACACGCTGCAGCGCTGTCGTTCAAGCCACTGACTTGTTATTCACACTCACCATCAACTCACAGCTGTCATGAAATGGAGTCATGCTAGCCACAAGTTCTGACTGAGCTCAATCGTCATGAAACGCAAATACAGTGATTACTTTTTGTGTCTTTCATACAAACTTTTAGAAATAATGAGGAGCGCCCACAATGTGTTTTGTGTGTGGAAGTGCTTAGTAATGAGACTCGCATAACGAACAAATTAATAAAACGACACGTCCTGACCAAACATCCACAACATGATGGTAAACCCAGGGAGTTCTTTCAGAACAGGGTAGAATGCTTCTGTCACGCCCTGGCCATATTTTGGTTAGGCCAGGGTGTGACTAGGGTGGGCATTCTAGTTTCTTTATTTCTACGTTTTCTATTTCTTTGTTTTTGGCCGAGTGTGGTTCCCAATCAGAGGCAGCTGTCTATCGTTGTCTCTGATTGGGAATCATACTTAGGCAGTCCTTTTCCCCTCCTTCAGTGTGGGATCTTGTCTTTGTTTTGAGTGCATGTAGTTTGCACGACGGAGCTGTTCGGCCGTTGTATTGTTTATTTGGTGTACATTTAAATTAAAGAAGAATGTACGCCTACCACGCTGCACCTTGGTCTCATTCCGACGACATACGTCACAGCTTCAGGAAACAGTGCTTCCACAGTGGAAAGTAAGTCAACTAGCAAGGCATTGTTGTCATTTTATAACATGTGGTGATAAGCAGAATAATCTTTCAAACAATCCCCTGGCCTTGTAACGTTACACAGCTAATAGCTAACGTTAGCCAAAGCAAGCTGACTAGCTACTGATAGTGCAACCCCTCAACAGTAATGTTACAGACGAAGATGAAAAATTCAGGCCTACTGTACATCCTACACTAGAAATGATTGTTGAAAACGAGTCTAGGTTGGAACTGTTGCTGTTAAAATACAATAATAATTGTTATTCTTAACTGGAATAAACTGATTGAAGCAAGATGCTTTTTGAGGCAAACACTCAAACAGTTCTGGGTTGATCATCTACAGCAGGAAGCGGTCTCCTGCCTGACTGAGAAAGCAGTAGATGTTCTGGTCCAGTTTGGCACCACATACCTATGTGAGTCGGGGTTCTCAAGTACAGAAACAGTGTCAATGCTGAGCATGACCTGAATAGAATAGACATGCTTGTTGGAAACTTCAACCAGCCACATACATCTCATTAGGACTGTGTTTGTGTGTGTTTTCTGGGCTACATCTGTGATGTGATCAATCGGTTTATTCCAGTTCAGAATAAAAAAATATGTATTTTAAAACAGCAACAGTTTCAACCTAGACTTTCTATCAACAATACTTTCTACAGTAAGATGTAGTGTAGGCCTGATCATTTTTCATCTGTACTGTTACTTAGGGTTGCACGATCAAAAAGCCTGTGTTCTGTTATTCATCTGTGTTCAGAATGAATTTATTTATTGTATTTTAACGGCTACAGTTCCTAGACAGTTATGTAAGCGTGTTTTTAATGGGGGAAAAATAAACATGAAAAGATATTTAGGGGTATTTCATTGTTATTTGTTTGTCTATATTTAAAAAAATGTAGGCATAAAGGCAATGAAATGTACCTATATGTATGTATGTATGTATAGTTGCATATTTTCCTAATCTTGGGTCCCAGGAAAACACAGCATTTCTCATTTGGGTCCCAGGCTGAAAAGGTTTAAGAACCCCTGGAGTAGACTGACCAGGTGAAAGCTATTATCCCTTCATGATGTCACTTGTTAAATCCCCTCCAATCAGTGTAAAGGGGAGGAGACAGGTTAAAGAATAATTTAAGCCTTGAGACAATTGAGACATGGATTATGTATGTGTGCCATTCAGAATGTGAATGGGCAAGACAAATGATTTAAATGCCTTTGAACGGGGTATGGTAGTAGGTGCCAAGCGCACCGGTTTGAGTGTGTCAAGAACTGCAACGTGTGTATCAGGAATGGTCCACCACCCAAAGGACATCCAGCCAACTTGACACAAATGTGAGAAGCATTGGAGCCAACATGGGCCAGCATCCCTGCGGAATACTTTAGACACCTTGTAGAGTCTATGCCCTGACGAATTGAGGCTGTTCTGAGGGCAAAAGAGGTGCAACTAAATATTATGAAAGGTGTTCCTAATGATTTGTCCACTCAGTGTAAATTATGCTATCTGGGTCAAAAAAGGAAAAAAAGTAACAGGGGCTTGTAAATACTGTGATCAGTGCTCCCAGGAACCGTTTATGAGGTGAGTAAGTTTGTGAGGTGAGAAATGGCCTGGGTTTATGAGTAAGTGTGTGATTACGTAACATTTTCTGTGTGTGTGTGCGCACGTGTGTATGTATACCCTCGCAGTCCTCTTCTAGCTCTGCTCTATCAGAGCAGTAAATTCACCATGCGTATGTAAAGGACGTCACACTGCTTGCTTAGTGAGTACCACTTCCTCCCGATTCGATCTATACCTGGCACAAACTCAGGACCTCTGCCTTGCTAGCACACTTGACCGCCCTCCTGAAGTGTCTTACCGGACGGCGCCACGCGAAAAGCTAGCTGGCCCAAGTGGGGAGACTTCAGGCTGAGGAGTAAGTTTCACACATCCCCATGTGCTACACGTACATAGTGATCAATAGTGGATCCCCCATTATCAGTTAAGAGGTGTGATTCAAAGTCGCACAATATCAGCTTTCAGCATCTTTACCAGACCTCTGCCCTCTTCCTATCACTGACCCCCCCCTCTTCTTCCTCCCCTGAACGCACACACACACACACACACACACACACACACACACACACACACACACACACACACACACACACACACATACACCTCCCCCTCCCTCCCAAGGAAACTAGCGTATTGGCTGGCCAGGCATTATTAATGCATCTGGACGTTGGGAGCAACATCAAACTAAAGTAATTAAAACAGAGACTGAAGGGCCCAGGAGCTCTGCACTTGATTAATGATATGCCTTTCAGCTGATAGGGCTGATAAAAGGCTCACATCTCATTCTTGTCTACAAAACCTCTAGGGATTGTGGGTAAATTACTACATATGGGGTTAAAGTAGAGGAGAAAAGCCAGTGTCTAAAGCCTACTTCATCCTTTAAAGCGTATGAGGCTCCAATAAGGTGATGACTAGACTGATAAGTTATTCATGTTTGTAGTATAAAAGCCTTGATGTATATGATGATGTACCGTGCGGAAGAAAGCGCCGGAGTTTGTTCTTACAAATCAACACTGAGCTTTATACATGTAATGTATCGTGTAGGGAATGGGTCGTACATTTCGTAGTGACGTCAATTCCCTGTGTGTTGCAGAGAGATTTATTAAAGAATAACACCAAAGGTTGTTTAACATAGCTACATCTGACTATGTTTAGGACTACAATATTAATTACGTTTCGAAACCTCAAATCACGCTGTACAAAAAAAAAATGACGTTGATTTATACACAGCAAACCCTTGATTGATCGGGAGAGATTGACGTGTGCCGCTTTGCCTCACAACACTAAAACTCACACCCGAGGAGGCCAGGCAGAAATCAACACGGCTCCATAACCATTGAGCCACTCACTGTCTGGGAGAGCTGCTGACCTCAGCAAACTATTACGACCAGTCAGACAAAGTTGTTTGGTCACAAACACACACACGCAGGCATGCACACACACACTGTCACACCCTGATCTGTTTCACCTGTCTTTGTGCTTGCCTCCACCCCCCTCCAGGCGTCGCTCATCTTCCCCATTATCCCCAGTGTATTTATGCCTGTGATCTCTGTGTCTGTTGCCAGTTTGTTTTGTTCGTCAAGTCTACCAGCGTTTTTCCCCATGCTCCTGCCTATTTCTAGTTCCTGTTTTATAGTTTTCCGGGTTTTGACAATTCTGCCTGCCCTGAGCCTGCCTGCCGCTCTGTACCTTTTGGACTCTGATCTGGGCTACTGATCTCTGCCTGCCCTTGACCTGTCATTTTGCCTGCCCCCTGTTCTAGTAATACACTTTTGTTACTTCAACACTGTCTGCATCTGGGTCTTCCCTGCAACGTGATGCACACACAATCTTGTACAACTAACCTTGTGGGGGGACACAATTCAGTCCCATTCAAAATTTCCCAAACCCATAGCTTAACCCTAACCTTAAGCCTGACCCTAAACTTAACCCCAAAACCTAACCTTAACCCTAAACATAACCCTAGCTCCTAACCCTGAACCTAATTCTAACCCTAACACTAATTCTAACCTTAACCCTAAATCCCCTAGAGATAGCATTTGACTAACTTTTTGTTTGTTTACTATTCCTGTGGGGACTTCTGGTCCCCACAAGTATAATTAAACACGTCCACACACACACACACAGCCAGAGAGGCTGCTGGGTGGATTTCAGGGTTCACTTACCTTGCGCTTACACACACACACACAGAAAGAGCGCTGCTGGGATAATTTAACTAGAGCATTGGGCCCACTCTCATGCTCTTACCTCATGCCAAAACGCATACACACGCACGACTACCAAAACTCTCTCATCCCTCATTCATAATAGGATTTTAAAAATACATGGCGTGGGCATCGGCTGGTGTCAGTTTGAGTCAAGAGGCTTGCCACTCTTCCATCTGCACTCTCCCTTCTATCTTTCTTCCCCTCTATCTCGCTCCCTCGTTCTCTCAGTGCCTCCCTGCGATCGATAGTTAACCTCAACGCAGAACCCAACCAGTACAACAGCAATAATAAGCTGTTGACAGCTGGGCTGGTGCATACTGTATATAGAAGATGAGCTGGTGCATACTGTATATAGAAGATGAGCTGGTGCATACTGTATATAGAAGATGAGCTGGTGCATACTGTATATAGAAGATGAGCTGGTGCATATTGTATATAGAAGATGAGCTGGTATGAGTGCTGTGCTGTATGCGTTTTAGTTAGTGCTATTTGTTGCCGAGCAGAAAAGTCTGCCGATGGTGTGTGTCAGACTGCACTGAATAGGTCTGTGTGTATCTGTATGGGTCTGCCTCTAAACATGTGTCAAATCAATTTATTTGTCACATGCGTCGAATACAAGTATAGACTTTACCGTGAAATAGTTACTTATGAGCCCTTTCTCAAAAATGCAGTTAAATGTCAGAAAATTAGCTTTTTTGGGGGGTGTACAGTTGAAGTCGGAAGTTTATATACACCTTAGCCAAATACATTTAAACTCAGTTTCACAATTCCTGACATTTAATCCTCGTAAAAATTCCCTGTCTTAGGTCAGTTAGGATCACCACTTTATTTTAAGAATGTGAAATGTCAGAATAATAGTAGAGAGAATGATTTATTTCAGCTTTTATTTCTTTCATCACATTCCCAGTGGGTCAGAAGTTCACATACACTCAATTAGTATTTGGTAGCATTGCCTTTAAATTGTTTAACTTGGGTCAAATGTTTCAGGTAGCCTTCCACAAGCTTCTCACAATAAGTTGGGTGAATTTTGGCCCATTCCTCCTGACAGAGCTGGTGTAACTGAGTCAGGTTTGTAGGCCTCCTTGCTCGCACACATTTTTTTCAGTTCTGCCCACAAACTTTCTATAGGATTGAGGTCAGGGCTTTGTGATGGTCACTCTAATACCTTGACTTTCTTGTCCTTAAACCATTTTGCCACAACTTTGGAACTATGCTTGGGGTCATTGTCCATTTGGAAGACCCATTTGCGACCAAGCTTTAACTTCCTGGCTGATGTCTTGAGATGTTGCTTCGATATATCCACATCATTTTCCACCCTCATGATGCCATCCATTTTGTGAAGTGCACCAGTCCCTCCTGCAGCAAAGCACCCCCACAACATGATGCCGCCACCCCTGTGCTTCACGGTTGGGATGGTGTTCTTCGGCTTGCAAGCCTCCCCCTTTTCCCTCCAAACATAACGATGGTCATTATGGCCAAACAGTTCTATTTTTGTTTCATCAGACCAGAGGACATTTCTCCAAAAAGTATGATCTTTGTCCCCATGTGCAATTGCAAACCGTAGTCTGGCTTTTTTTATGGCGGTTTTGGAGCAGTGGCTTCTTCCTTGCTGGGCGGCATTTCAGGTCATGTCGATATAGGATTAGTTTTACTGTGGATATAGATACTTTTGTACCTGTTTCCTCCAGCATCTTCACAAGGTCCTTTGCTGTTGTTCTGGGATTGATTTGCACTTTTTGCACCAAAGTACATTCATCTCTAGGAGACAGAACACGTCTCCTTCCTGAGCGGTATGATGGCTGCGTGGTCCCATGGTGTTTATACTTGCATACTATTGTTTGTACAGATGAATGTGGTACCTTCAGGCGTTTGGAAATTGCTCCCAAGGATGAACCAGACTTGTGACAGTCTACAATTTTTTTTTTCTGAGGTCTTGGCTGATTTCTTTTGATTTTCCCATGATGTCAAGCAGGGATGCACTGAGTTTGAAGGTAGGCCTTGAAATGCATCCACAGGTACACCTCCAATTAAAAAATTATGTCAATTAGCCTATCAGAAGCTTCTAAAGCCATGGCATCATTGTCTGTAATTTTCCAAGCTGTTTAAAGGCACAGTCAACTTAGTGTATGTAAACTTCTGACCCACTGGAATTGTGATACAGTGAAGTATAAGTGAAATAATCTCTCTGTAAACAATTGTTGGAAAAAATTACTTGTGTCATGCACTTTCCAAAACTATAGTTTGTTTACAAGAAATTTGTGGAGTGGTTGAAAAACGAGTTTTAATGACTCCAACTTAAGTGAATGTAAACTTCTGACTTCAACTGTATGTGTTTTTTGTTGTCTATGTTTGTGTTTCTCTGAATGCATTTATGCGTGTGTGGACTTCAAAAGGAAGACCTGTCATGTAATTCTCAGTGGATGGAGAGAGTGTGTATTGTAACTGCTGTGGTGCTGTCCTTTTGTATTGATGCCTCCCCCTCCCCTTCCATCATAGGATTAGACAGGACTGACAGTCTGGCCGGAGACTGTCAGGGATGTTTTACTGACCTATAGGGGATTAACTAACTGTGAGTTACGAGCAGAAAGACACGTCAGTAGCATCTAATAAGCAGCCATAATGGACTCATGAACACAGGCAATAAACCTAAGCTATGATAACACACTGACACATGTATATTATACACACTGGCACGTACGTGCACATGCACACACACACATACACTACACACATACTTGTGTCTCTTGAGCGAAAGCCCCATGTGCTGCTTCATCTGCTGCATGCCGTGGTAGTCTGTGTAGATGAGGTCAAAGGGTAGAGGTCCTGTCAAGGGGCAGCTCCCTCTGCCTGGGGGCACCCCGAGAAATCTATGAGACAGAAACACACAGAGCAGAGGTTATGTTAACTACTGTACGGTTCAACCACACAGAGCAGAGGTTATATTAACTACCGTACGGTTCAACCACACAGAGCAGAGGTTATATTAACTACCGTACGGTTCAACCACACAGAACAGAGGTTACATTAACTACTGTACGGTTCAACCACACAGAACAGAGGTTACATTAACTACTGTACGGTTCAACCACACAGAGCAGAGGTTATATTAACTACTGTATGGTTCAACCACACAGAGCAGAGGTTATATTAACTACTGTACGGTTCAAACACACAGAGCAGAGGTTATATTAACTACTGTATGGTTCAAACACACAGAGCAGAAGCTATATTAACTACTGTGTGGTTCAAACACACAGCACACAGACAGAGCAGAGATTATATTAACTACTGTATGGTTCAACCACACAGAGCAGAGGTTACATTAACTACTGTATGGTTCAAACACACAGCACACAGACAGAGCAGAGGTTATATTAACTACTGTATGGTTCAAACACACAGAGCAGAGGTTATATTAACTACTGTATGGTTCAACCACACAGAGCAGAGGTTACATTAACTACTGTATGGTTCAACCACACAGAGCAGAGGTTATATTAACTACTGTACGGTTCAACCACACAGAGCAGAGGTTACATTAACTACTGTATGGTTCAAACACACAGCACACAGACAGAGCAGAGGATATATTAACTACTGTATGGTTCAAACACACAGAGCAGAGGTTATATTAACTACTGTATGGTTCAAACACACAGCACACAGACAGAGCAGAGGTTATATTAACTACTGTATGGTTCAAACACACAGAGCAGAGGTTATATTAACTACTGTATGGTTCAAACACACAGAGCAGAAGCTATATTAACTACTGTGTGGTTCAAACACACAGCACACAGACAGAGCAGAGGTTATATTAACTACTGTATGGTTCAACCACACAGAGCAGAGGTTACATTAACTACTGTATGGTTCAAACACACAGCACACAGACAGAGCAGAGGTTATATTAACTACTGTATGGTTCAAACACACAGAGCAGAGGTTATATTAACTACTGTATGGTTCAACCACACAGAGCAGAGGTTACATTAACTACTGTATGGTTCAACCACACAGAGCAGAGGTTATATTAACTACTGTACGGTTCAACCACACAGAGCAGAGGTTACATTAACTACTGTATGGTTCAAACACACAGCACACAGACAGAGCAGAGGATATATTAACTACTGTATGGTTCAAACACACAGAGCAGAGGTTATATTAACTACTGTATGGTTCAAACACACAGCACACAGACAGAGCAGAGGTTATATTAACTACTGTATGGTTCAAACACACAGAGCAGAGGTTATATTAACTACTGTATGGTTCAAACACACAGCACACAGACAGAGCAGAGGTTATATTAACTAGGGTTTCCATGGCTCAGTTGGCTGGAGAAGGTTATGAGATTTAAATGTGTTATTGTCACATACACAGGATCGGTGCAGTGAAAAGTATTGATTTACAGGATCAGCCATAGTCGTACGGCGCCCCTGGAGAAAATTAGGGTGAAGTGGCTTGCTCAAGGGCACATCGACCAATTTTCTACCTTGTCAGCCCAGGTATTGGAACCAGCTTTAACCACAAGTCTACCTGCTACGCTGCTTGATGCCTGGGGACCTGTTGTATACTTAGGACCAGGAGTTTTCGCTGACCACATGACCCTGACCAGGTCACCACAACCCTGACCAGGAAACACCGTGCCCTGGAATGTAGGGTCAAAAGTCGATCCTGGTCAGGTCAAAACACCTTCGGTCCTGTACTGCATTCACTGTAAGTCACTTTGAATAAACCACCAACTCATTATGGTACGATGACGAAGAGAAACGTTGAAGCCGCTTCCAAGCCCCCGAGCATTAGAAACACAATGAAACCTCAATCAATCAGCTAGATCAAACGACAGCGCTGCGTTGATGATGAGGGGGAAGCACCGCTCAGTAGTGTGATCCAAACTGTATGAATAGCAGATGGCCAGAACAGTGAGCGGGCAACAGCATCCCAAAAAGAGGGAGATCTACACATGAAACGGTCAAAGGGGCACCGACCGCGGAGACATGTGTCCGTTTCAGAGATGAGAGGAGCGAGGGAGAGGACGAAAGAGGAGTGTGTCAGAGAGGGAGACATGTGTCTGTTTCAGAGATGAGAGGAGCGAGGGAGAGGACGAAAGAGGAGTGTGTCAGAGAGGGAGACATGTGTCCGTTTCAGAGATGAGAGGAGCGAGGGAGAGGACGAAAGAGGAGTGTGTCAGAGAGGGAGACATGTGTCCGTTTCAGAGATGAGAGGAGCGAGGGAGAGGACGAAAGAGGAGAGTGTGTCAGAGAGGGGGAGATGCAGAGAGACCCTGCCAGTGGGTGGTTTAGTTTTTGCATTATTAAGGAAGAGTGAGTGATAGTTGGAGCCTGTGAGAGAGAGGATATGTGTGAGTGTGTTTGCGGTCTACTTCTGTGTGTCAGTGTGTGTGCGGTCTACTTCAGTGTGTCAGTGTGTGTGCGGTCTACTTCAGTGTGTCAGTGTGTGTGCGGTCTACTTCAGTGTGTGCGGTCTACTTCAGTGTGTGTGTGTGTGCGGTCTACTTCTACTTCTGTGTGTCAGTGTGAGTGTGTGCGGTCTACTTCTGTGTGTCAGTGTGTGTGCGGTCTACTTCTGTGTGTCAGTGTGTGCGGTCTACTTCAGTGTGTGTGTGTGTGTGCGGTCTACTTCTACTTCTGTGTGTCAGTGTGAGTGTGTGCGGTCTACTTCTGTGTGTGAGTGTGTGCGGTCTACTTCTGTGTGTCAGTGTGTGTGTGCGGTCTACTTCTGTGTGTCAGTGTGTGTGTGCGGTCTACTTCTGTGTGTCAGTGTGTGTGCGGTCTACTTCTGTGTGTCAGTGTGTGTGTGTGTGTCTCTCACACACATTGCTCTCTCCACGGTACAGTGATCCTACCATTGATTCCCCCACAACATTCCAAACTCCTTACCATTTAAAAATAAAAGGAATCTACTGCAACCCAAAACCCTTGCCTTCACTGATTTCTGCTATACCCCACTGGGCGGAACGATTCCCCTATGTTTCTCATGTCTTTCCCTCATCAACTTACACTGTATCCATTTCCTCCTACTAGAAATGAAGAAGTAGAGACCACAGGGCTGTGTCTGCTTTCACTCCCGTCACTTGACTCCATTTTCTTTCACATCGATTGGCTAAAACCTCGGAGTTACCGTGTCGACCGAGTCCCTATTGGACAGCTGACCTGTGAGTGGTCTGGGTGAGAGATCTGAGGGGCTGTGTGTGTGTGTGTGTGTGTGTGTGTGTGTGTGTGTGTGTGTGTGTGTGTGTGTGTGTTGGCCCATTGTGACAGATGGAGACAAGGCTAATGGACATGGTGGTGGAGGTGGGCTACAGTCAATTTCCTCTCTCTACAGAACACGCTAGATTTGATTGAGCAGACCCTCTTATCCCGAGGGACTTACAATAAGTGCATTTGGAAAAGGAAGTTGATATGAGTGACCGCATACTGTAATACGAGCAAATAAAATACACACTCATTTGAAGTAACAATCCCAACGCTATAATGAGGGATAGAAAGAGTGTGTCTCCATGCATGTGTGTTTTGGAGCTCAGACAGCAAACGCTACACACACACACACACACACACACACACACACACACACACACACACACACACACACACACACACACACACACACACACACACACATTTATTACCGAAACACACACACAATACAGACACAACATGTTCCTCTGGCTAGCTCATCTATTTCCCTACAGACTCAAGGACATCACTGTTGAATATACTATAAACACTGAAGCCTTTAACAAGCCTCTCACGCAATGCACAGCCCTTACATCATGTCATGTGCTGGGATGAGAGGGTCATTTGTTTGGAGTGAGACAGGATGCTGATGTCTATAACCTACTATCTCCAGGCCCTGTTATGCAGTAGATATAGTTCTGAGAGCTCTTGTTAGAAAGAGGAGAGGATGTGAGTCTAATACTGTACGTCTCTGTCTGACTCTCATCCTTGAGAGTGAGAGGAGATAAGGGTGGCTGACGTCTCTGTGCGTGCGTGCGTATGCCTCTGCAATTTGATGGGATGTCTGAAAGAGGTTTCAACGTAGACAAGATGAGCTGCCACTGTCTCCCTCCTCCACCTCTTCACCCACACTCGTCCGTCCGGCCCTGAATGGCGGGATTGAGCCCTTCCCCCATCAAGAATCCCCCTCCCCATCCAACCAACGTATCCGCCAACTCTCTCTGTCCTTCACATCGCTCACACTCCCGTGTAGCCTATTTCACATAACAACCAAAGAAACACTAAAGTACTGTTCTTTACTGTACCTGACAGTTAAACACAACATTCCTGCAGTACTGCATGTACTGTATGTATACAAATAAATCTACATTTTGTCAGAGTATGAGCCTAATGGAAGACAATCTCTAGTGGAGGCTTTTACTGTAAAGTATTAAGACATGAAAGAGCATAAGCTTTAAGCTTTAATGATACATTACATAAGGCTGGTGGTACTGAGTCCAATAGGAGCGTCTGTATGTAGTGGGGTACCCTTTGTTGAACACACTGTGTGGTGTTTGGGGGTAGGCTGTGTGTTTACAGTGTTGGGTTCTGATTTCTTGACTTATGAAATCATGAAATATACGTATTCATGTCACTGAGGGAGAGAGGGGAGTATATAACGTTTCCATCCTGTCAGGATATGTTATCGTTAGCCATCAGGGATCATATGGGAGGAGGAAAGACACAGTCTGGTACCAGTCACCATGACAGCCGTGAGTTGGGGAGGAGCGAGCACTTTGGGGCAGAGGTCAGGTCAGAGGAAGTGAGGAAGAACAGATATCACTAAGGTTCTGTCTAGCAACAGAGATGCATTGGCTGTTCAGATGTAGAGGAGGAGACTCCGCATAGGAGAAAGAGTTCAACTTTATATTCCAAATATCTCTAACTCTCAGAATGTTTTCTCCATTCCAGAATGTGATTGTTACGCATCAGTACATTTAATCCGCGCTGCCCACAAACCAAGGCACGCAGCCTGTTTTTAATTATAGGCTGTTTTCAATTTGTCAATTTCAAATGATTTTCAAACAAGTTTTTTTATTTTCTAAGAACAGTTTGAATTGAGGTGTGTTCCGGCTCATTCATTCACATAAAAGTAGTCATTTTTACTTTTCATTTTTCGGACATTTCTGACCCGGACAAAATTCCCCAAACACTTCCCAGTTGTTAGTGCAGTTCAAGTCTGCAGACATTTGCTCAGCTCCCGTCCTGCAAACACACGTTCACATTTTCCGTCTGTTGCGTCAGAGAAGTATTAGCATGTTGTATTTTGAAGCTACCCTGGCCTTATGACTCCCAACTGGCACAGCGGTCTAAGGCACAGCGTCTCAGTGCTAGATACATCACTACAGCTACATTCTTCTATTAGCTCTGTAAAACAATGCTGATTGCATCAGAAGTATTAGCTTGCATTGTATTTTGAAGCTACCCTGGCCTTACGACTCCCAAGCGGTCTAAGGCACAGCATCTCAGTCACTACAGACACCCTGGTTCAAATCCAGGCTGCGTTTCTATCAAAGTAAGTGCCTTATTACGTTAATAGTTTCTGTATGCGATTTGCATGTGAACTGTACGTCCAATTACAAAAAAATCCCTTGTTCAGTAATCATCTCACCTGTTAGTTGGTGGTGAACTATGTGGCCATTGAGGGCTGCGTTGATCAGATGGAAAAATATCTTCTTATATCACTTGGTCGTTTTCCGAGTGCATTCCACAAAGTCCGCCTCATCCACTGCCCCCATTTTGAGGTTATAGTCAAGCATGCAGTCTGGTTTGATTTTTCTCTCTTCCGTCAGGTGGTCCACCTTCCCTGTGGCCGACATGGTTGCTGTATGGACAGTGGCGAGGACATGAATGTCTCGTTTGTCATGCCACTTTACTGCCAGCTGTTGACCGTGCTCCTTGAATTCTGCCTCCCCTCTCTGCATCTGAATGCCGGCATCCCCTTCCTGTTTGACCTGACTGTGCCACAAGCCCCTGTGTTGTTGGAGAGCAGATGCTGGAAGAGTGTGGGACTGCTGTCCACATACAAAGTGTGTCCCTTGCTGAGATGAGGAGACAGCATGGTCATCACCACGGACCCGGACACCCCGAGCCCCTCACTCATCAATGCTATGGTCTTTGTATGGCACAAAGACTCAACCAAATGCTATTGTTAGACTGCTAAGAACATTTCTTAGTTTGTATAACAGGTCATTTAGGATGGCAGTAGCATTGTTGACGAAATGCAGTCATCACAGCAGAACTAGGAAGCAGTCTTGGGAAAAGAGGGTGGCAAAGAAGGGAGTTATTATTTACTATCCCCATGAGAAGGACTGTCACCAGGAAGGTATACATTTCACTAATTGTGGTTGTCCTCCCCACTCCTGGCTCTCTCTTCTCCTTTAGCTCCAAGGCTTAGCAATTGGTCTCTAATATGTCTCCCACCAGCTCCTCTGCCAGTTACAACTTGAAGCACTCTGCCTCAGATGGAAATGGCAAGGGGGGTTGCACTCCAGACTGGGACTCATCAAAGCAAACAGCAGGGCCAGGAGGGGTGAAATGGCTGGCATCCTTCCAGCTACCACAGAACTCCTGTACCTCATCCACTGTCAGTCTGTCTCCATCACCACCAGCATCTTCAAAGGGAACTGGGACTTTGTCAGTGGACAAGGGGTCCTTAGATTCAGGGTTCTCAATGGCTGGGGGGCAGCTCCTCACTGTCACTGTCAGAATCTGATTCCTTACTTTCTTACTCAGACTCAATGTCAGAATTTTAAGAAATCTCCAGAATTTCCGCATTTGTGAGTTGTCTCCTTTTGAAAGACATTGCTAATGCTACAGCTTAGCTCACTAGCTACATACATAAACAACAACACTGAATGGCTCAGAGTGGGAGTGAGAGGTTACGTAATTGACTACCGGCACACGCCATTTGTATCAATAAATCACTATCATAAAATATTTTGTTTTGGTAATTATTGATATATTTACATTTTATTCTCATGTTTTCAAGTACCGGTGATAAATCATGCATTCCGATTCTTGCATAGATTGTAATGGGCACATATTATGTGTGTAAAATACTTTTTTGAAGGTTGTACTGATTATGATGAGCTAAGCTAATTCCAGCTATGTGTGGAGCCATGTTTGTTGACATACAATGCATTCTGAGTTTCACGTAATCGTCTGTCGGACCAAAGATGCTATAACAAAATGAGATGAGTAAGGGTTCACAAATTTTTTGAGAACTCCAGGAAGTGAATGGTGGGATGCGAACGATGGTAGACGACACACCCCTTCAACATGCATACTATAAACAGACCAATAAACAGAAAAAAAGCATGGCGGTGCGCTGAAACTAATCGTCGGAGTACTTTCAATTTCTAGAAAGTGTTTTACTCAATTATTTAGATCAATGGTGAGCTCACCCGTGATGTGATTAATTATACATAGTAATTGCTATTAGCTAATTCCTATTGTAGATTATGTCAGCCGAGAGTTATAAACATATGACCGTTTGTGTTGCTTGGACAATTGTAGCCTACATTTTTCGGATGTAGGCCACAACTTTGGATGATTGTGTTATGCAATAGATACTTCTGTGAATATCTGAACATTGCATCCCAAAATAAACTGCTCACATTCTGGACATAACTTTGTAAGGACTGCGTTTGTGTAAATAGTTTCTGGAAAAAGTGTGACCAGCTCAAATGCTGATTGTTGAGTCATTCGAAACTGTCCGTTCTAAATAAGCTGTCTAAATAAGCGTTGTAATAACACGGGTGTGATCATACGCTTCAGGGACCACTGTAGAACAATCACACCTGTGTGATGGTACCTGTGAAAGGGTTAAATATCAGTGCTTCTGTGAATATGTTTTTGACGAATGCAGCTGTATTGACCCAACGGGCGAATAAACTTGGTTTAAGCTTTACTAATCATCAGTGAGTTTTACTAGGTTCATTTAGAACCTAACAACAGTGTGTGTGTACAGTGTATGTGTGTGTGTCATACATCTGTGCAGTAGAGTGGAACTTCTGTTTGTTTTGTTGTGTGAGTGTAAAGGCGAACTCTATCCTCCAGACTGGTTTGAGAACAGCTGTCCTTCATAACTCCATATAATATTGTAGCCTACGTCAGTTTATTGGAAAAATAGGAAATGTGTATAAAAGAGGGCTACGGTCTGAGTTACTAAGCATCTGCACCTGCTCTTTTGAGGCAATAAAAGACAAAACATTGCGGAAAACATTTCACTTTGACTGTCTTCAGACGTCACCATGAAGGTGTATGCCCCTCCCTTTGAGTTGTATTGCCTCGAAATGAAAATAATAGTTGGAAACATTGCAGCACATCAGACACTAAGTAAGTGGCATAGGAAATAGAGGGTGTGCATCCCATATTGTACCCCATATGTCACGCCCGGATCTGTTTCACCTGTTCTTGTGATTGTCTCCACGCCCTCCAGGTGTCGCTGATTTTCCCCAGTGTATTTATCCCTGTGTTTCCTGTCTCTCTGTGCCAGTACATCTTGTATGTTCCAAGTCAACCAGCCTTTGCTATTCTCCTTTTTCTAGTCCTCCCGGTTTTGACCCTTGCCTGTTCTGGACTCTGTACCCACCTGCCTGACCATTTTGCCTGCCTGCCTTGACCACGACCTGTCTGCCACTCTGTACCTCCTGGACTCTGATCTGGTTTTGACCTTTTACCTGTCCATGACCATTCTCTTGCCTACTCCTTTTGGATTAATAAACATTGTAAGACTCCAACCATCTGCCTCCTGTGTCTGCATCTGAGTCTCACCTTGTGTCATGATACCATACTGTGCACTACTTTTGACCAGAGGCCTATGGGCCCGGGTCAAAAGTAGTGCACTAAAAAGGGAATAGGGTGCCATTTGGGAGACATACTGGGATATTTACAGGAAGCAGAGCAGACAGCGTGTGAGGGCGGCAGGCCTCAATCAAACTAGATGATTTAGGAATCGAATCAATCCTGCATAACATTCTGATTCCATTTCCTGTTGTCTGCATTATCAGTCAAACCTGAACTGTTAATGATGAATATCATATCATAATATGAATATCATAATATGACACATCCACGATGCATTGAGAAAAGGCTCCTGTCGGCTACAGAGCTGTGATCCTTTCTCATTACGCTCCGCAGGACTTAAGATGGCTATCTGTCTCCGATATTTCCCATCCGTAACCACCTGCCCGGGAGGAAACTGGAGACGTGTGACGGAGACAAAATGGCCGCCGTTGCGCTAATCACGCTAACACTAACTGCCCTCAAAACCAATGCAATCCAGTCAACGTTGTTAGCCATCACTTGGAGCCAGTGTCACGTTCCCCAGTTTCTGTGTTGTGGGTTTGTATGTGTATTTCAGGATGGTTTCCTAGATTCCAAGCAGCTGATTGGTCAGCCTCATTGCTGATTGGAGCTCTGACCCCGCCCTCTTGTCAGGGGAAACAGCTGGTGCTAAGAATAGGTAACCAGTGGGTAGGCAGGTAAGGTAGGAGGGGGAACTTTAACTTTAACTTTCTTTGCTTTGGTTCCGTCCAGCCCCTTTTCCCCACCTTACCGTGTGAAGGGAGAATCAATGTCATCCTTACCGCACCTACAATCACATACCTTATTTCACTCCACGGGGAGCTGAGTTGTAGCAGGGTGTTGCGTTCCCTCCTCCAAGAGGCGTACGTAACAGCCAGTTAGCACAAAACAGAGCAACAGTCTTTAATACTTGTTCTTCATTCATCATTTATCACCCCTTACCCCCTTACTAATACCAATTATGATTCCAGGATGGCACAGTGAGCGACTGGCATTGCCAGGGTTGTTTGTGTAGAGTGGACATGTGGTTTGAGTTACGACAAGCGAGGGACACAAACACACTCGTTTAAAATGAAATGGCAGGGCCAGGACACATGTCCAATGACACTCAGGGGCACAGAGGCGCCCAATCGCCCAGCGTCCTCCTTTTCTCTGGGCTGGCGTCCAATCAGCAAGCCCCTATGAATGCACACTGGCACCACATAGTAGGCCTATGTGAAGACGGGAGTGAGTTCGGCTTTGGTGGATACAAATAGGGGTAATATGGAGAAGTGCTCTGATGCTGATCATTATTCTGTGAGAATCCAAGGTCCCCCATGTCTACAGAGGTCAAACATCTCTCAGTACTTGTAAAACCTTGGATAATATCTACATTATGGGAATTAAGATGGGGGTTGCTCTCTCTCTCTCTCTCTCTCTCTCTCTCTCTCTCTCTCTCTCTCAAAGCAGCCTATTCTCCTCTTCCTCTGTACTCAAAGAAGAAAGGGATGTGTGTGTGTGTGTGTGTGTGTGTGTCCAGCTGTGTTTGTGAGGTTGTCAGCTGGCTAAGCGTCTGTGCAGGGTGAAGGGTCTCCTCCGCAGTGGCAGCAGCTCTGGGTGATGAGATGAGCCATGAGTGTGCGTGTGTGTGTGTATGAGAGAGAGAGAGAGTGTGTGTGTGACCGTGTGAGCTACCGTGTCTGTGTCTGTGCTTGTGTGAGCAGCAGCAGGGGGGAGGGGTGCTCCCATCAGGCCTGTCAGCAGGCTGTCATATCGTCCCCTCGGCTGACTAGTGGACAGGGTCAGGCAGAGGGGGAGGGGAGGGAGGGAGGGAGGGGTGGGGGGGGGGGGGGGGGGGGGCGAGTGGCCATGAAAGTCTGACTGTGACAGCACTGTGGTATATTGGGCTTTAATGTATATACATGTATCACAGCCAGACTTGCGCATGTGTATCGCATGTTCTCCCTCTCTCTCACACACACATACAGTGGGGCAAAAAAGTATTTAGTCAGCCACCAATTGTGCAAGTTCTCCCACTTAAAAAGATGAGAGAGGCCTGTAATTTTCATCATGGGTACACTTCAACTATGACAGACAAAATGAGAAAAGAAAATCCAGAAAATCACATTGTAGGATTTTTAATGAATTTATTTGCAAATTATGGTGGAAAATAAGTATTTGGTCACCTACAAACAAGCAAGATTTCTGGCTCTCACAGACCTGTAACTTCTTCTTTAAGAGGCTCCTCTGTCCTCCACTCGTTACCTGTATTAATGTCACCTGTTTGAACTTGTTATCAGTATAAAAGACACCTGTCCACAACCTCAAACAGTCACACTCCAAACTCCACTATGGCCAAGACCAAAGAGCTGTCAAAGGACACCAGAAACTAAATTGTAGACCTGCACCAGGCTGGGAAGACTGAATCTGCAATAGGTAAGCAGCTTGGTTTGAAGAAATCAACTGTGGGAGCAATTATTAGGAAATGGAAGACATACAAGACCACTGATAATCTCCCTCGATCTGGGGCTCCACGCAAGATCTCACCCTGTGGGGTCAAAATGATCACAAGAACGGTGAGCAAAAATCCCAGAACCACACGGGGGGACCTAGTGAATGACCTGCAGAGAGCTGGGACCAAAGTAACAAAGCCTACCATCAGTAACACACTACGCCGCCAGGGACTCAAATCCTGCAGTGCCAGACGTGTCCCTCTGCTTAAGCCAGTACATGTCCAGGCCCGTCTGAAGTTTGCTAGAGAGCATTTGGATGATCCAGAAGAAGATTGGGAGAATGTCATATGGTCAGATGAAACCAAAATAGAACTTTTTGGTAAAAACTCAACTCGTCGTGTTTGGAGGACAAAGAATGCTGAGTTGCATCCAAAGAACACCATACCTACTGTGAAGCATGGGGGTGGAAACATCATGCTTTGGGGCTGTTTTTCTGCAAAGGGACCAGGACGACTGATCCGTGTAAAGGAAAGAATGAATGGGGCCATGTATCGTGAGATTTTGAGTGAAAACCTCCTTCCATCAGCAAGGGCATTGAAGATGAAACGTGGCTGGGTCTTTCAGCATGTCAATGATCCCAAACACACCGCCCGGGCAACGAAGGAGTGGCTTCGTAAGAAGCATTTCAAGGTCCTGGAGTGGCCTAGCCAGTCTCCAGATCTCAACCCCATAGAAAATCTTTGGAGGGAGTTGAAAGTCCGTGTTGCCCAGCAACAGCCCCAAAACATCACTGCTCTAGAGGAGATCTGCATGGAGGAATGGGCCAAAATACCAGCAACAGTGTGTGAAAACCTTGTGAAGACTTACAGAAAACGTTTGACCTCTGTCATTGCAAACAAAGGGTATATAACAAAGTATTGAGATAAACTTTTGTTATTGACCAAATACTTATTTTCCACCATAATTTGCAAATAAATTCATAAAAAATCCTACAATGTGATTTTCTGGATTTCTTTTTTCTCATTGTGTCTGTCATAGTTGAAGTGTACCTATGATGAAAATTACAGGCCTCTCTCATCTTTTTAAGTGGGAGAACTTGCACAATTGGTGGCTGACTAAATACTTTTTTGCCCCACTGTACATGCAGGCCCTATACGGACAAACAGGCGGATGCTGGAGCAGATGATTAGATAATTACATGGATGGTTTGAGTGTCTGATTGCTGCTCTGCTGTCTTCCCTCCCCTGATGGAGGGTGTGATGAAACTGGATGTTGTGGAACAAATCAGTGAAATGACATGCTGCTAATTGGTTCTGGTTTACGTCGTGTGTGTGTGTGTGTGTGTGCAGCCGTGCATGCGTGTATATTTATGTGTGTGGGTGTGTGTGTGCGGATGCATGTGTGTATCTCACTGTTCTCAAGTGTGTGTGTGTGTTTCTCACACAGCTCCAAACATCTAGTAAATCCCAGCTCTGAGCCATGACAGTGTGTCTGAGATAAGGGAGATGCTAAAGCCATTAACTCCAGCCAGAGGAGGACGAGAGGAGCGCTAGATGAGTCAAAGAGAGGAGAGGAAAGAGGGAATACCTTCTCCGCCTCCTCTGTCAGAGGGAGTGAAGGGATAAACTGTCTGCCTGGTTCCTAGAGTAACAGAGAGGAGAGGAAAGAGAGAGAACCTACTCCACCTCCTCTGTCAGAGGGAGTGAAGGGATAAACTGTCTGCCTGGTTCCTAGAGTAACAGAGAGGAGAGGAAAGAGAGAGAACCTACTCCACCTCCTCTGTCAGAGGGAGTGAAGGGATAAACTGTCTGCCTGGTTCCTAGGGTAACAGAGAGGGCGGGAGAAAGAGGGGGAGGGAGGAAAGAAAGAGGATGGTGGAGACAGAGGGAAAGAGAATGGAAAAGGGAAAGGGGAATGCATTCAACTAAAATGTGTCTTCTGCATGTAACCCAACCCTCTGAATCAGAGAGGTGCGGAGCGCTTCCTTAACCGACGTCCACGGGTTCCAGTCGGGCCTCTGGGCATGTGATTCTCCCTCTCTCTTCCACGCTCTCTCTCACCCCTCCAACACTCCTCCTCCACACACAGCCCTCTTCTCTCTCTCCGCTGACAGCTTACTAATGCGAGACCTGACACACTGAGACCGAGAGAGAGGGAGACTGTTCTGACTGAGATCAGCGTTCCTCCATCTATAATGATCCTGCTTCTGCTTCTGTCTCCACTTTGGCTGAGCGCCGTTTTACACGTCAGCAAATCCAGTTTCACTAAAATTTCCCTTAAATCATGACGAATAAGCCTCTCCTTTGGTTGTGAAAGGGGCCACAGAGGAGAGAACACACACACACACACACACACACACAGAGCTCGGCTGCTGACAGGGCAGTGTACAAACACAAGAGTCATAATAACTATATATTGATTGGTGAGAGAGAGGGTGATTATACAGGGGACTGGGCTGAGGTAAGTCCTCTAGAATCCCCTGTAGACACACAACTGGGGAACAGGGTGAGGAACAAAGATTTGTGGAAAGGCTATGCACTTTAGCCAGCAAGTATAGAGGTGGTGGTGAAGAACAGGCACAACATACACAACACGTTGTATTCTATTACTGAGGGGTTGGGAGTTATTCCTGAACACAAGCACGAGCAGGAAAAACTTTGGGTCAATATATATTTCACACGGCACATTCTGTACACTGACACGGACAGATACATCCAACGTGGTAAACATGCCAATTTCCCCTCTTAGGTTATCTGAAGAGAGGAGAGTCCTTACTGCACCAATCTGATATAAAAAGCACAAACAACTGCCATGATGTGCTGCATCTTCATCTCGCATGATTCAATTGCAGCCTCCTCAGTTAGCTGCACGAACGAGAGAGAGAGAAGAAGAGAGAGACGCAGGCACAGAGTTCAAAGAAAGAGAGACGGAGAAAGAGAGAGAGAGAGAGAGAAATAATGGGAAAGAACGAGAGGGCGATGTATTTCCTCTTAGTAAAATCAACCCCTCATCCTACTCAACTTCATTTCAAGCCTGGCTGCACCAAAATGGGCCAATTTGCCCCTAGTGAGGATATAGAAAACTCCAGCCCTAGTTTGACCTGATTTCTGAAGGACCTTTTCTCTCCAAGTCAATGGTAAATATGGAACATCGTCATTATCCATAATTAGTTTTTTAGAAGTCATATGAAAATGGGATGACAATATTTCAATTTTCGTGGCGGTGAGCAGAAAAGACGGAAACGACCCTCCAGGAGCGACGGTAAAGGAAGGCAATATTCCTGACGCGGCATTCCGGAGGTAATAGGATGTCAAATGAAGTGCCAATCACTCAGTTATTATCTGCCATAGGGCAGTCGTCTGAATGGATGGTTATGGGGCTATCATGCTAGCTCACATTGAGGTATGTGATCGTTTAACACACAATCAGCTACACTTCCTTATCCTAACTTTGGCCATTTTGGAAGAAAACTCTTAACTGATCTCAGATCAGTGCCTATGGAGCAACTTCATCCAATTCAGAATCAGAGTTTATGTGATGCTTTTGACAGCAGGGCAGCCTTTACTTCTCTGTACCCAATTAGTGTCTAGAGCCAGCTGTAGCAGCAGTTGCACTGTCTGAGCTTTTAAATTAGTGGGGTTTGATGTAACTGGCCTTTAGAAGGGGTCTGTGTTCCCTTTAGCCACAGCTTTAGCTCTAGCACAGCACCACAGGGCTCCACCGAAGCACTTTACACATAACTCACCATCGATTGGGCGAGACTGAAATCTCATCCTTTCTTGCTCCATGTTATTGTATTTCTCTCTCACCAGCTCACCCTTTATATCCTTCTCACTATACCTCTATTTCTCTTTTTCCATCCTCTATTTCCCTCCGTTTCTCTTTTGATCCCCCCTCTCTCTTGTTTAGGTTCAGAGTCTGCATGGCTTTTCACTCTCCCTCTTCTCTCTCTCGTGTGCACTCTCTCTCTCTGGCCCCCTCTCTTTTCCGCTCTGTGAGAAGCAGGCGTTTGATGAATGGCACTACTACTGATCTCCCTGGATTCTGCAGCGCTCGCCATGTCTGCAGGCGCCTGGAACCTGTTCACCACCACCAGGCCCTCGCTGCCCGGTCTGGGAAAGAGAGATGAGCGAGAGAAAGACAGAGAGACAAAGACGGAGCGAGAGAGAGAGAGAGACAGGGGGAGAGAGAGACAGACAGAGGAAGACAGAGAGAGAAAGACAGAGAGAGATGAGAGAGAGAGAGAGAGAGACAGACAGAGAGAGAGAGAGACAGAGAGAAAGTACAAGATCCTGTCTTGGCCAATAACAAAAATATAATCTCAACATGTAAAGTGTAGGTCCCATGTTTCATGACCTGAAATAAAAGATCCCAGAAATGTTCCATACACACAAAAAGCTTACTTCTCTCAAATGTTGTGCACACATTTGTTTACATTCCTCTTAGTGAGTATTTCTCCTTTGCCAAGATAATCCATTCACCTGACAGGTGTGGCATATCAAGAAGATGATTAAACAGCATGAGCCATACACAGGTGCACCTTGTGCTGGGGACAATAAAAGGCCACTCTAAAATGTGTAGTTTTGTCACACAACACAATGCCACAGATGTGCCAAGTTGAGGGAGCGCGGAATTGGCATGCTGATTGCAGGAATGTCCACCAGAGTTGTTGCCAGAGAATTTAATGTTAATTTAAAAATTGTCAAAATTGTCAGAGACTCCTGTCACCCAAGTCATAGACTGTTCTCTCTGCTACCGCACGGCAAGTGGTACCGGAGCGCCAAGTTTAGGTCCAAAAGGCTTCTTAACAGCTTCTACCCCCAAACCATAAGACTACTGAACAATTAATCAAATGGCCACCCGGACTATTTGCATTGACCCCCGCCCACCCCCTTTGTTTTTACACTGCTGCTATTCGCTGTTTATTATCTATGCAAAGTCACTTTACCCCTACCTACATGTACAAATGACCTTGACTGACCTGTACCCCCGCACATTGACTCAGTACCGGTTCCCCCTGTATATAGCCTCATTATTGTTATTTTATTGTGTTCACGGTCTACACCTGCTGTATTCGGCACATGTGACAAATACAATTTGATTTGATTCTCTACAATGTCGTTTTAGAGAATTTGGCGGTACGTCCAACCGGCCTCACAACCACAGAACATGTGTAACAACGCCAGCCCAGGACCTCCATATACGGCTTCTTCACCTGCGGGATGGTCTGAGACGAGCCACCCGGACAGCTGATGAAACTGAGGAGTAACAATGTCTGTAATAAAGTCATTTTGCGGGGAAAAACCTAATTCTGATTGGCTGGGCCTGGCTCCCCAGTGGGTGGGCCTATGCCCAGTCATGTGAAATCCATAGATTAGGGCCTAATTTCCTTATATGAACAGTAACTCGGTAAAATCATTGAAATTATTGCATGTGCGTTTATTTTTCGGTTCGGTATAGTTTCAGAACCCTGAGAGGAAAGATTACGAGAGAGAGAGACTGAAATGACGAAAGACAAAGAAATAACAATATATATCATTCGATCCCAGAGCCAACAACTAGCCCCTGAAACCACAATAAAGCCACCTTACCTTCCCCTAGCGTGACTGCAGCCAGCCAGCCAGCCAGCCAGGCAACCACTATAACTCCACCAGCCTGAAGCCAGCCAGCCAGGCACCCACTATAACTCCTCCAGCCTGAAGCCAGCCAGCCAGCCAGGCAACCACTATAACTCCACCAGCCTGAAGCCAGCCATTAAGCTGCCCCAGTTCTGCCCTCCTCAGCAGTAGGGGCACTCCGTCATAGCGTGCTATACCTGCCTGCTCTTTCCATTTAAGCCCCGTGTGTGTGGACTCCGCTGGGCACTCTGACACTTTGAACAATGGCATCCAGAGGCTCTGGTTTTATACCTTTCTCCAAATCCGTGGCTAGGAGGAGGGAAGTCATTATCGGGCGAGTGAAGGTGTGTTTGTGCCCGTATATGTTGTATGTCAGAAGTCAAGGCAGCTGTAGCGTAGGTGGAAGGTAAAAAGCTGAGGAGTTGTTAATTTGAGCTTCAAGTTCCGAAGGAGAGAGGGGGGAGAGAGAGATACAGATACAGAGAGATACACACAGATACAGAGGAAGAGAGAGGGAGAGATACAGAGAAAGATACACAGAGAGAGAGATACAGAGAAAGATACAGAGAGAGAGATATACAGAGAGCGATACAGAGAAATATACAGAGAGAGAGAGAGATACAGAGAAATATACAGAGAGAGAGAGAGAGAGAGAGAGAGAGGGGGAGAGAGAGAGATAGAGAAAGATACAGAGAGAGAGAGATACAGAGAGAGATACAGAGAAATATACAGAGAGGGGGGGAGAGAGAGATAGAGAAAGATACTGAGAAAGAGAGGGCGGGAGAGAGAGATACAGAGCGATACAGAGGGGGAGAGAGAGAGATACAGAGGGAGAGAGAGGGAGATACAGAGGGAGAGAGAGAGATGCAGAGGGAGAGAGAGAGATGCCGAGGGAGAGAGAGAGATACAGAGGGAGAGAGAGAGAGAGAGAGATGCAGAGGGAGAGAGAGAGAGATGCAGAGGGAGAGAGAGAGAGATACAGAGGGAGAGAGAGAGATGCAGAGGGAGAAAGAGATGCAGAGGGAGAGAGAGAGATGCAGAGGGAGAGAGAGAGAGATTTAGAGGGAGAGAGAGATGCAGAGGGAGAGAGAGAGAGAGAGATACAGAGGGAGAGAGAGAGAGAGAGAGATGCAGATGGAGAGAGAGAGATACAGAGGGAGAGAGAGATACAGAGGGAGAGAAAGAGGGAAGAGAGAGAGAGAGAAAGAGAGATACAGAGAGAGAGGGGGAGAGAGGAGGGAAATAACATAACTCAGCCATTTTGTTTCTGCTAACTCACACACTTTAACCAGACAGAATGTTGCTTTGCGCTTGAGCGTACCACACACACACACACACACACACACACACACACACTGATTAATGTGACAGTGATGTTATTTCAGAGTCTGCAACAAAGTTGCCACAGTCATAAATTATATTCTAAATAATGCAGTTTTGCAAATCTTTAATATGCCAAGCAAAAAACACATCTCACAAATGGGTATTTTAATACAATATTTTCTAGCACAGTCACAAACAGGTAATCATCAATTCTACAGTAAGCTGCTTTCCCAAAAGTCTGCAAATGAGTTCCCTGTCATCACAAAAGAAGTACAGCTGTTCTAGAAATAGCATTGCAAGTGAGGCAATAACAGCTGATTTTCAGTGTGTGTGTGTGTGTGTGTGTGTGTGTGTGTGTGTGTGTGTGTGTGTGTGTGTGTGTGTGTGTGTGTGTGTGTGTGTGTGTGTGTGTGTGTTAACCCCCCGTAGGGGAGGTGTATATACAGTGCATTTGGAAAGTATTCAGATCCCTTCACGTTTTCCATATGTTGTTACGTTACAGCCTTATCCCCCCCCCCCCCCCCCCCCCCCCCATTAATCTACACACAGTACCCTATATTGACAAAGCAAAAACTGTTTTTGTAAATAAAAACAGAAATACCTTATTTACATAAGTATTCTGAGACTCAAAAGTGAGCTCAGGTGCATCCTGTTTCCATTGATTATCCTTGAGATGTTTCTAGAACTTGATTGGACTCCACCTGTGGTACATTTAATAGATTGGACATGATTTAGAAAAGGAACACACCTGTCTATATAAGGTCCCACAGTTGACAGTGCATGTCAGAGTAAAAACCAAGCCATGAGGTCGAAGGAATTGTCCGTAGAGCTCCGAGACAGGATTGTGTCGAGGCACAGATCTGGGGAAGGGTACCAAAGCATTTCTGCAGCATTGAAGGTCCCCAAGAACACACTGGCCTCCATCATTCTTAAATGAAAGAAGATTGGGAACCACCAAGATTCTTCCTAGAGCTGACCGCCCAGGAAAACTGAGCAATCAGGGGAGAAGGGCGGTGACCAAGAACCCGATGGTCACTCTGAGCTCTAGATTTCCTCTGTGGAGATGGGAGAACCTTCCAGAAGGACAACCATCTCTGCAGCACTCCACCAATCAGGCCTTTATGGTAGAGTTGCCAGATGGAAGCCAGTCATAAGTAAAAGACACATGACAGCCGGCGTGGAGTTTGCCAAAAGGCACCTAAAGGACTCTCAGTCCATGAGGAACAAGATTCTTTGGACTGATGAAACCAAGATTTAACTCTTTGGCTTGAATGCCAAGCATCGCGTCTGGAGGAAACCTGGCACCATCCCTACGGTGAAGCATGGTGGTGGCAGCGACGCTCCCCATCCAACCTGACAGAGCTTGACAGGATCTGTAGACAAGAATGGGAGAAACACCCCAAATACAGGTGTGCCAAGCTTGTGGCGTCACGCCCAAGAAGACTCACAGCTGTAATCACTGCCAAAGATGCTTCAACAAACTACTGAGTAAAGGGTCTGAATACTTATGTAAATGTGATTGTTTTTTTGTTTTTATAAATTTGCAAACATTTCTAAAAACCTGTTTTTGCTTGTCATTACGGGTTATTGTGTGTATACTGATGCGGAACATTTTGTGTTGAATCAATTTCAGAATAAAGCTGTAACGTAACAAAATGTGGAATAAGTCAAGGGGTCTGAATACTATGCCGAATGCACTGCATGTAATAGCAATGTTCACAGCGAGGCGTCGAACCCGAGAGGAGGTGAACCAGGGTCTGAGGAGTCTCAACTCGCTTTAGGGAACACGTCAACGAATGGAGGATGGAGAGAGCAATCAAAAGAACGTGTGGAAGAGCGAAACGGCTAAAGAAAAGCAGAGAGACTGAGAAAAGAGAGACAGAACGGGAGGGAGCGAGTGAGCAAAAGAGAGAGAGATGACGCCAGATTAACGAAGACACATTGAGCGAACGAAATGGCTGTGTTTACATTAAATCCCCAAATACTTATATAACAGTAAGACCATGGTCCTTAAAATGGTTAGAAAGGGAGTGATTTACAATAGAAAGAGACTGGTTCCTCCTGCCTTCCTCTAAACGTGTCCTCTGCCTTTAAATATTAACATGGTGGCCTGAAAGCAATGCTTTCTAACACTGAGGTTTTCTTAGGGAGAAATGGAGATGTTTTCACACCAGACTTGTTCTACGTCCTATTTAGAGATGAGGATGGACGTCTGGAAGGAATAGGGATGGTAGTGAACATATGTTGCAGTGTGTGGGTCCGTCGCTGAACGCATTTAACCCATTCGTGCCATTTGTGTTTGGGCACACGTGTTTTTGGAGTGTGTGACGCATGCATGAGTGTGTGCCTGGGACATGGGTATGACGATGGAAGGACACCCTGGAGAGGAAAAACCAGACGGAGAAAGATAAACTAGAGAGAGAGTGGGGAGCCTAATTCCAATCATGGCGGGTGTGTCTGTGTTCGTGTACATAGTGCAAGTGTATGCGCTGTGTGCGTGTGTTTGTGTTATGCGTGTGTGTATGTGTGTGTGTGAGAGAGAGAGAGAGAGAGAGATGAATAGTCTGCGGGCTAACCGGTTGCATCGGGGACCCCACGCCGTGAAAGACAACACAGCTAAATGGAGACGGGCCCGGGGGAGGAGAGGAGAGGGGAATGGCGGGATAGAGGAGAGGAGAGATGACATCTAGACAACAGAGGGGTATATGTCAGATTAACAGGGAATCATCCAGCCTCCGGGGCAGCTACCGTCACCACCACCTCAGACACACACAGCCCTGAGCTTAGAGACTATAGGCAGAGGCGGAGCTAAAAGGCACCAATGATTGTAAACATATACATGTACAGTTGAAGTCGGAAGTTAACATACACTTAGGTTGGAGTCATTAAAACTCATTTTTCAACCACTCCACAAATTTCTTGTTAACAAACTATAGTCTTGGCAAGTCGGTTAGGACATCTACTTTGTGCATGACACAAGTCATTTTTCCAACAATTGTTTACAGACAGATTATTTCACTTATAATTCACTGTATCACAATTCCAGTGGGTCAGAAGTTTACATACACTAAGTTGACTGTGCCTTTAAACAGCTTGGAAAATGACAGAAAATGATACCATGGCTTTAGAAGCTTCTGATAGGCTAATTTACATAATTTGAGTCAATTGGAGGTGTACCTGTGGATGCATTTCAATGCCTACCTTCAAACACAGTGGATCCCTGCTTGACATCATGGGAAAATCTAAAGAAATCAGCCAAGATCTCAGAAAAAATGGCAGACCTCCACAAGTCTGGTTCATCCTTGGGAGCAATTTCCAGACACCTGAAGGTACCATGTTCATCTGTACAAACAATAGTCTGCAAGTATAAACACAATGGGACCGCGCAGCCGTCATACCGCTCAGGAAGGAGACGTGTTCTGTCTCCTAGAGATGAACATACTTTGGTGCAAAAAGTGCAAATCAATCCCAGAACAACAGCAAAAGGACCTTGTGAAGATGCTGGAGGAAACAGGCACAAAAGTATCTATATCCATAGTAAAACGAGTCCTATATCGACATGGCCTGAAAGGCCGCTCAGCAAGGAAGAAGCCACTGCTCCAAAACCGCCATAAAAAAGCCAGACTACGGTTTGCAACTGCACATGGGGACAAAGATCGTACTTTTTGGAGAAATGCCCTCTGGTCTGGTGAAACAAAAACATAATGACCATAATGACCATTGTTATCTTTGGAGGAAAAAGGGGGAAGCTTGCAAGGCGAAGAACACCATCCCAACATTGAAGCACGGGGGTGGCAGCATCCTGTTGTGGGGGTGCTTTGCTGGAGGACGGAATGGTGCACTTCACAAAATAGATGGCATCATGAGGGAGGAAAATTCTGTGGATATACTGAAGCAACATCTCAAGACATCAGTCAGGATGTTAACTTCTCTGGGATATGTGGAACGGTAGCGTCCCACTTGGCCAAAAGCCAGAAAAAATGTAGCGCGCCAAATTCAAATATATTACTATAAAAATCAATCTTTCATGAAATCACACATGAAAGACACCAAATTAAAGCTACACATGTTGTGAATCCAGCCAACATGTCTGATTTCAAAAATGATTTACGGGGAAAGCACACCAAACAATTATGTTAGCTCAGTACATAGCCACAGAAAAACACAGCCATTTTCCCAGCAAAAGATAGTAGTCACAAAAAGCAGAAAGAGATAAAATGAATCACTAACCTTTGATGATCTTCATCAGATGATCTTCATCAGATGACACTCATAGGACATCATGTTACACAATACATTTATGTTTTGTTCGATAATGTGCATATTTATATCCACAAATCTCGGTTTACATTGGCGCCATGTTCAGAAATGCCTCCAAAATATCCGGAGAAATTGCAGAGAGCCACGTCAAATAACAGAAATACTCATCATAGACTTTGATGAAAGATACATGTTTTACATATAATTAAAGATACACTTGTTCTTAATGCAACCGCTATGTCAGATTTAAAAAAAACTTTACGTAAAAAGCACACCATGCAATAATTTGAGACGGCGCTCAGATAAAAACAAAATTTCTCCGCCATGTTGGAGTCAACAGAAATACGAAATTACATCATAAATATTCCCTTACCTTTGATCATCTTCATCAGAATGCACTCCCAGGAATCCTAGTTTCACAATAAATCGTTGTTTTGTTCGATAATGTCCATTACTTATGTCTAAGTAGCTACTTTTGCTAGCATGTTTAGTGCACATGTCCAAACGCTCGCGCAGATAAAGGCAAACCTGGACGAAAACTTCAAAAAGTTATATAACAGGTTGAATAAACTGGTCAAACTAAGTAGAGAATCAATCTTCAGGATGTTGTTATCATATATATCCAATAACGTTCCAACCTGGAGCATTCCTTCATGTCTGTAGAAGTTATGGAACGCAAGGCGATATCATGAGAAAAGCGCATGACCAGGAGCTGGCATTCTGCCAGACCAATGACTGAAACACCTCCCATCCGGCCCCACATCACACTAGAGGCTTCATTCCACGTTCTACAGACTGTTGACATCTAGTGGAAGGCGTAGGAAGTGCAAACAGATCCATTGAATCGGCAATGAGTTGAACATTGACCAGTCTCAGAATTCTCACTTCCTGTTTGGATTTTCTTCTCAGGTCTTTGCCTGCCATATGAGTTATGTTATACTCACAGACATCATTCAAACAGTTTTAGAAACTTCAGAGTGTTTTATATCCAATAGTAATAATAATATGCATATATTAGCATCTGGGACAGAGTAGGAGGCAGTTCACTATGTGCACGCAATTCATCCAAAAGTGAAAATGCTGCCCCCTATCATAAAGAAGTTTTAAAGCTTGGTCGCAAATGGGTCTTCCAAATGGACAATGACTCCAAGCATACTTCCAAAGTTGTGGCAAAATGGCTTAAGAACAACAGTCAAGGTATTGGAGTGACCATCACAAAGCCCTGACCTCAATCATATAGAAAATTTGTGGGCTGAACTGAAAAAGTGTGTGCGAGCAAGGAGGCCTACAAACCTGACTCAGTTAAACCAGCTCTGTCAGGAGGAATGGGCCAAAATTCACCCAACTTATTTTGGGAAGCTTGTGGAATGCTACCCGAAAAGTTTGACCCAAGATAAACAATTTAAAGGCAATGCTACCAAATACTAACTGAGTGTATGTGAACTTCTGACCCACTGGGAATGTGATGAAAGAAATAAAAGCTGAAATAAATCACTCTCTACTATTATTATGACATTTCACATTCTTAAAATAAAGTGGTGATCCTAACTAACTGTCACGCCCTGACCATAGTTTGCTTTGTATGTTTTATGTTTTGGTTGGTCAGGGTGTGATCTGTGTGGGCATTCTATGTTGTATGTCTGGTTTGTATATTTCTATGTGTTTGGCCTGATATGGTTCTCAATCAGAGACAGGTGTTTTGCGTTGTCTCTGATTGGGAACCATATTTAGGTAGCCTGTTTTGTATTGTGGGTTATTGTCTATGTTATGTTGCATGTTAGCACATTGTTTATATAGCGGTCACGTTCGTCTTATTCGTTTTGTTTTGTAAGTTTGTTTAAGTGTTCTTCATTACAACGATCGTGACACTAACCTAAGACAGGGAATATATACTCGGATTAAATGTCAGGAATTGTGAAACTGAGTTTAAATGTATTTGGCTAAGGTGTGTCATGACGTCGCCTGCTTGGGTATTGCAAACCCCATCCCCCTCTCCCTGCCTTTCCCTGCCCCTTCAACCCATGCTGTGGTCAGAGAGACGTCGTAAATTCCTGAGAATCTCCTCATGGCCCAACAGTATTAGACAGAGGGTAAACTTTCAGGACAAAGGAATTTTCTCCCACCTCACAGAACTTGAGGTACGAACATATTTCATGTTCCTGCAAAAGTATAAAAGATCGGTGGAGAGTCCAGCTATTAACATGCCCATTGGTAACCATGTGGGAAACTCATGAGAGACTGTGGGACTACATTACCATACCGCTGTTTATATAATAACCTCAGATATGAGGTTTACATCTGTTTGTTGTATAAAATGAATGAGTGAGTATGATACTGTTTGTATAATTGTGTAATATGATTTTGGACTGTTTAATTAAGAAAATACAAATCCCTTTTTGATTTGAACTAAACCCGAGGACCCGCCCCTGAGCCAGTTGGGTCAGACATCCAAGGACAGCCCCTTCCTGCTATCTGAATAAAAGTAAACTCTGAGAAATTACCATGAGACCATGTTTTCTCTCCATGGGGAGAACGAAGATTGAGTACAATTGCTGAATCTTTAACCATGCCACGTGGTTAAACTCTTAGACTAATAAGAACAAGTTTTGATATTGACTACTAGTCTGCAGCTAGGAATTCGGTATCATTGAACGCGAAGAAAGACAACCGCCGAAACATCCATTCTATAACGAATGTCACTCTGAACTATCCACAATAACCGAGACAGAAGGAACTCCAACCAAAACAAACTTTTCTCCAACGATCAAGACGACACACACCGAGCGTAACTATATATATATTGATTGCAATTGTTCCCGAATGAGTGAGCGTTCATGTGTAAGGATTAGCATGTCAATTGTTATAATTATGGACTCTGTAGTGAATTCTTTGTCTAACAAGCCACAATGCCGGTTCAGCCCACTAGGGCATATTTCTCCCATCATTTCATGTAACTATTTTTTAGTTTGTTTGTTTGTTTATGCATTTCTGTGAATTAATTAGTTAGTAATAAATAAATGATTTAAGACAATTGATGTATGGATGACTCATAGTGAAGACTGGGTTCGTGCAGATAATCAACAATTTGTGACGTTTGGAATGAGACTAACGTGAGGTAAAAATAAATAAATCATTAATCAGAAGACTATTGATCAGATATGAAAATATCTGAAAGGTTATATTGGGAAATTATAACTTTGTAATCTAATAATCTAATAACTTTCCCTGGTGCCCTCGAATTCATAGTTAATTAGTTACGTTATTACTCAAGTGATCGCGTAATCCCTAATTACAGGAATCTTTGATAAAAACTATAAGTCTTCAATTTAACGATAGCAAAGACACGACAGGTGTATGTAAACTTCCGACTTCAACTGTATTTGTTCATAGGGCATCACAGCCATCTTGGTCACATTAGAGGAATGGGGTTGTGGGAATTGTCAACGTCTGGTCATACAAATGTGTCAAAACGAGGATCAAAACACCTTCATATGCCCACCAGCATTATCTAACCCCCAATGCACCTGATGCCATCACTCCCCTTCTGCTTGAAATGCTGATTTGTAGAATGTGAGTCCACTGTGACCTATCTGGTGACCTGTGTGAACTTTCTCCATGGAGATGGTAGACAGAAGTGCATATCGTTGGGCTGACCCCCAAACCACACACACAGAGACAGAGACAGAGACAGAGACAGAGAGAGAGAGAGAGAGAGAGAGAGAGAGAGAGAGAGAGAGAGAGAGAGAGAGAGAGAGAGAGAGAGACAGAGAGAGAGAGAGAGAGAGAGAGAGAGAGAGAGAGAGAGAGAGAGAGAGAGAGAGAGAGAGAGAGAGAGAGAGAGAGAGAGAGAGAGAGAGAGACACCTAACAGGGCATGAAATGCCTTAGATTGAGTGACAACAGATTTGTCTATCTTCCTCCCTCACTGAATCTCTCTGAATTTTCCTTTCTCTCTTTCTCGCTCCACTCTCCCAGCGTCTCTAGCGTCCTCCCTTACGGCTCACTAGGCTTTCTCTCTCTTTCACCTGACTGCCTTCCTTCATCGGACAGTCTCTGTCTAACAACTCTCTACGGAGCCACTGAACTAATGTCTTTGTTACAGTAAGCCTTCAGCCGATACTGTCAATTCAGATAAGTGCAAACTCGCATCAGTTTTGAATATCAGGAGTTGATTGCATAAGTGATGTAAGGAGATTTAAAGTAGAAATGGAGAGGGGAGAGAGGCAACGTGAAGAATAGGGGAAAATACTTCTCTGAGTAACGTACTGTGGAAAGTGAATGAAAAGACCGAGTGGATGAGAGGAGAGTAGTCCTTCCTCCAATCGGGTTGTGAATAAAGGAGGCAGAAAATTAGAGCCTCTCCCTCCTCTGTCCTTCCTCTCTTTTCATGACCAACGGCTACCCAAAGAGACCTATAAAGCCTTATTTTCACAGATTGAACCACATGCAGTATGAGTTACAAAACACTGAGTTACAAAACACTGAGTTACAAAACGCTGAGTTACAAAACACTGAGTTACAAAACACTAAGTTACAAAACACTGAGTTACAAAACACCGAGTTACAAAACACTGAGTTACAAAATATGTATGCATCAACAACCATGTAATATGAAGATAGCATTGCTGTGCACTACCATGGAGACAACTATTTCTCAACTGTTTCACGTCAGATTTAGTTTCGAGAGGGGTTATGATGCGGTGTTGTCATTTAATATAAAGACCTCACCCTTTTTCCTCCACACCCAGACACTTACACACTACATGACCAAAGGTTTTTGGACACCTGCTTGTCGAACGTCTCATTCCAAAATCATGGGCATTAATATTGAGTTGCTTTAACAGCCTACACACTTCTGGGAAGGCTGTCCACTAGATATTGGAACATTGCTGCGGGGACTTGCTTCCATTCAGCCACAAGCGCATTAATGAGGTCGGGCACTGATGTTGGGCGATTAGACCTGGCTTGCAGTCGGCATTCCAATTCATCCCAAAGGTGTTAGATGGGGTTGAGGTCAGGGCTCTGTGCAGGCCAGTCATTTTCTTCCACACCAATCTCAACAAAGCATTTCTGTATGGACCTCGCTTTGTGCACAGAGGCATTGTCATGCTGAACCCGGAAAGGGCCTTCCCCAAACTGTTGCCACAAAGTTGGAAGCACAGGATCGTCTAGAATGTCATTGTATGCTGCAGCGTTAAGATTTCCCTTAACTGGAACTATGGGTCCTAGGCCAAACCATGAAATACAGCCCCAGACCATTATTCCTCTTCCACTAAACTTTACAGTTGGCACATGGAGTGTGTGTGTGTGTGTGTACAGTAGCTACCACAACCAGAATAATGGATTATTAGTGGAAGACTGGACCCTTCCACATTCATAGCTGTAACAATGCAATGGACAACAGATAGGGTTACATGAGGTTTCTTAGTTCACAGTAAATACAATCAAAACCCACACACACCCACTGTTGCTGAATCATTGCTATCGTACCTCTCCCCCTCCTCCCTATAGGCTCTCCCTGTCCACTCATTCATCTATCAATCCTAATAGAATGATCTATCCATCCGTCTACCTCATTGACAGACAGGGGCCGTGGGGATCTGGCAAACCTTCAAGCCTTCTTTACGTGGGCTGTTGTCCTATATAGTGTACGTTGTTGAACTGAGCTGATTTCAAAATCAGATGATGTGCTAAATGTAATGGAATCCAATCTGTAAAAGCGGTATTTGAAAAGCGAATTATTCTGCCTCGTTGTTTTCTCTGCCACGTTTGATTACTGACAAAAGCGCTGATTGCAATTTGTCAGCAGAAAAACGGAGAGATACGAGCGAAACCAACATTTCAGACAAGCCTCAACGATAAGTGGCTTCTGTTTTCTTCTGCGATAAAAGACAAACGAATAAACAAGAAAAGCGATTCAAAACAATGCCTTGGGCTGTTTGCGACGAAACGAAAACATTTTTATGTCGTTGTGTCGCACTTGGCTGCCAACAAAAAATCCATACTTACTCTTCAAACAGCAAATCTGCCATCTTTAAGTGGCCCGTTTGTCTGTGTCCTCACTTAGGCAGAGAGAGCTACAGAAAACGTGTGAAGGGGAAACAACACCTTTCAATGAACCCATATTAATAAATGACGACCCTTCACGCTCTCTTGCGCTGACGTCGTGAGAGCGTCATCTTCTTCGTGATATCAACCTCTTGTATGTCCCAGTTCTTTTGTCCAGTGTAGTGTTCACCAATGATCAATAGAACCATTTCTGTTAATCAAAGCCAAATCTAAAGACAGACTGATAGAGAGGGAATAACAAAAATAATTGCATACCCCCCCAGTGACAGCGAAATTGCTTGTAATATCACATCTGTCGAATCCAAAAGGCCAATGTTCTTTGTCCTGTTGAAAGCATGGGGTCATGGGAAATATGGGGTAGGTGCAGAGTTTCAAGTCAACAATGGTGAGTTGGGTTGTAGCAAACAACCTTGTTCGATAGCACTTGAAGCAAGAGAGGTAGAGAATGTAATGAGACAGAGAATGTAATGAGACAGAGAGAGAGAGAGAGAGAGAGAGAGAGAGAGAGAGAGAGAGAGAGAGAGAGAGAGAGAGAGAGAGAGAGAGAGAGAGAGAGAGAGAGAGAGAAAAGTGTAAACAGGGAGAGAAGATAATACACTGCTCAAAAAAATAAAGGGAACACTAAAATAACACATCCTAGATCTGAATGAATGAAATATTCTTATTAAATACAAAATCACACAAAAATGATCAATGGAAATCAAATTTATCAACCCATGGAGGTCTGGATTTGGAGTCACACTCAAAATTAAAGTGGAAAACCACACTACAGGCTGATCCAACTTTGATGTAATGTCCTTAAAACAAGTCAAAATGAGGCTCAGTAGTGTGTGTGGCCTCCACGTGCCTGTATGACCTCCCTACAATGCCTGGGCATGCTCCTGATGAGGTGGCGGATGGTCTCCTGAGGGATCTCCTCCCAGACCTGGACTAAAGCATCCGCCAACTCCTGGACAGTCTGTGGTGCAACGTGGCGTTGGTGGATGGAGCGAGACATGATGTCCCAGATGTGCTCAATTGGATTCAGGTCTGGGGAACGGGCGGGCCAGTCCATAGCATCAATGCCTTCCTCTTGCAGGAACTGCTGACACACTCCAGCCACATGAGGTCTAGCATTGTCTTGCATTAGGAGGAACCCAGGGCCAACCGCACCAGCATATGGTCTCATAAGGGGTCTGAGGATCTCATCTCGGTACCTAATGGCAGTCAGGCTACCTCTGGCGAGCACATGGAGGGCTGTGCGGCCCCCCAAAGAAATGCCACCCCACACCATGACTGACCCACCACCAAACCAGTCATGCTGGAGGATGTTGCAGGCAGCAGAACGTTCTCCACGGCGTCTCCAGACTCTGTCACGTCTGTCACATGTGCTCATGTGCTCAGTGTGAACCTGCTTTCATCTGTGAAGAGCACAGGGCGCCAGTGGCGAATTTGCCAATCTTGGTGTTCTCTGGCAAATGCCAAACGTCCTGCACGGTGTTGGGCTGTAAGGACAACCCCCACCTGTGGACGTCGGGCCCTCATACCACCCTCACGGAGTCTGTTTCTGACCGTTTGAGCAGACAAATGCACATTTGTGGCCTGCTGGAGGTCATTTTGCAGGGCTCTGGCAGTGCTCCTCCTTGCACAAAGGCGGAGGTAGCGGTCCTGCTGCTGGGTTGTTGCCCTCCTACGGCCTCCTCCACGTCTCCTGATGTACTGGCCTGTCTCCTGGTAGCGCCTCCATGCTCTGGACACTACGCTGACAGACACAGCAACCTTCTTGCCACAGCTCGCATTGATGTGCCATCCTGGATGAGCTGCACTACCTGAGCCACTTGTGTGGGTTGTAGACTCCGTCTCATGCTACCACTAGAGTGAAAGCACCGCCAGCATTCAAAAGTGACCAAAACATCAGCCAGGAAGCATAGGAACTGAGAAGTGGTCTGTGGTCACCACCTGCAGAACCACTCCTTTATTGGGGGTGTCTTGCTAATTGCCTATAATTTCCACCTTTTGTCTATTCCATTTGCACAACAGCATGTGAAATTTATTGTCAATCAGTGTTGCTTCCTAAGTGGACAGTTTGATTTCACAGAAGTGTGATTGACTTGGAGTTACATTGTGTTGTTTAAGTGTTCCCTTTATTTTTTTGAGCAGTGTATATGAAAGAGAGAACAATAGAGACAGACAGAGAAGAGGAAGATATACAAGCAGGTAAAGAGAGAAACAAAGGGCATGTTTGGAAAGGAGAAGTAGAGAAAGAGACAGAGAGTTGGATTGAGTGGGGCACTTCACTTAGTCAGAAGCTCACAAAACAGTGGAATTGGCTAAGCCAACAAACCATGACTCAGCTCCAAACATCTCCTTATATCAAAGAAGCTAAAAAAAATGACTCCAAGACAACTCAATTCATAATCCCCAACACAGGTTGGCGGCCAACCACATTACCCAATACATCTCCATATGACTAAACCTGGCTGGCGGTGTTTGACAATCTCTTGTGATTTACAGAGTCTTTAGCCCTGCTTTTAGTAGCCAAACACTGGACACCGGCCACGGAGTGTCTTAACCAATGAGACAGACTTACTGGTCCGCCCAGAGACGGCGACTACTGTATCCGTCAGCACAAAAAGGGGATATATGAAGAGGTGCTGACTGGACGAGGGGAGCGGAAAGAGACACAACATTGCACCATTGACTGGAGAGGAGGTCAATGACGATCAATGGCGTCACTAAATAACTCAATAAGAAGACTGCAGGGCTGTGTCTCCAAAGGCAACTAACTTAGTAGGTAGCACTTTCCCAGTAGGTACTGTAACTGCCAATCTGGACGGGATTTGGAAGGCAGCATCATGTGACAATTCATTTGCATTCCACTGAGCGCAAGACGTTTGCTAGCAATTCATTGAACAACATGGAAATAGCTGACACCAATAACAAGTAAACAAGTAATCCATCTCCTCAGTACCTGTCCATGGGTTAAGTTAAGTTGACATCGCCCAGAATAATTATCCTGCGGTATAGGGTTCTCCTCTCCATCTTTGTGCAAGCTAGCACGCGTGATACAGGATACCATTTTTTTGAGATAGCTTAAATAAGATATTTTACTGACTGTTTAAGAATGATTAATAGCAAGAATAGTGATGTTTCACTGTAAAACAAATGTTTTTTTCCTATGAGTAGGCTGACATTGTGATTCATCCATACAACTATCACACCTGTGCATATTATTAAAAGACACTGATGTTCAGGATAACATGGTTTTATATTCGTTGATAACTAATATTTAAAGGTGATATGAAGCAATCTAACTAGATAAGAGGGCCTAAGCTACTTCATCCTAATGTAAGCTAAACGCATTGGATGCAAATACTGGCGTGATAAAAGATAACATGTCCAATGAAATTCTATGAATGCATATCAAACAGGAATATATATTCAATGAAATGAATACAGCATTGCAATATTCTTGATGTCTTCCTCTCTCCTTGTAGGGGATTGGACAGATGAGCAACAGGTACCAGAGGCCCAAGCCTCAAAACCAGAAACATGTGGAGACATCAACCCTTGTCATTTTGAATAAATGTGTAACATTTGTATTTGTTTTCCTGTATCTGTGCGTTAGTCCTTAAAGCACAGTCCATTCTACAAAATAAGTCATTCCCAAGTGAGGGAAATCTCAAGGAGATTAACCTCCAACATTCATAAACTTGTTCTTTACATGAGGGCAAATTTTGTCATTCTATACAGAGGACAGGAGTACACATTTTTGTTCCAGCCCTTTACTAATACTTAATTTCAACTAAGTGTGGTCTAAAGTGAAGCCTTGCCCACAGTGCAATCCCGTGGGACAGAAAATCACATCTATATTTTAGAATGAGATTCATAGGTTACAATGTCCTGAGAAATCTGCATGATTAACAATAACATGGGTGAATCTTATCCTATCTAACATTGTGATGATGCACACTCCTTCATAAAATCCTGGGATCTGGTGATTATCCGGGTGGCTGGGAGGTTCCCAGCACGTTCTTTACATCATCAGAGTCTGAACGTGAGAGCTGGAAGAAGCAGAGACAAGGGGGGAGAAATGAACCTCACTGCTCAAATGTCAGTGCTGGTTCAAGTCACTGAAGCCACAACTACCTTTATTAATATGCAATCATTTTGTTATCAGTTTTGCTTTAAAAAAAAAAAAATCTTGATCAGTTGTTTACAGTAAGAGTAGAAAAACTTTGCCTCTAATTTTAACTAGTAACAACAAACCAAATCGTGCAACACAATAGGGGAAGGGAAATTGACAAGAGAAAGTTAGCTAACGTTAATGTTACGTAAACAGACACTACATGCAGCTAACTAGCAAGCAAGCAAGACTCATCAACAGGATACACAAATAACTTGGCAGGCTAGCAAGCCTAGAATGAACAGAACACAGCTGGCTGCATTTCCTACATTTGTCATTAGATGTTGTAAAAAAAAATGTAACATGTCTGACCTCCAAATGGGTCGGACAGGACTGTTTTCTCCTGTCAAGCCAATGCAATGGAGTAATACGTGATCAGGTGTCCACTTTAGTCCCCGAAAACACATTTGCTACAGTACATGTTTTTAGCTGGCTAGCAAGTTCATCAATTCATTGATTTAAAAACTGTCTGGGTCTTCACAAATGACACATTGTTGAATTTACGATTAGACCTAGTTAGTTTGGTTGTGCATCTCTAAACAGCTGATAAGCAGGACGAGATCGCCTACTAATGTTAGCTAACTATGATGTGTTAGGTAGGTAGCTAGCTTGGCAATGGGCTGATAAACAACAGTTACTCAACATTTGATTTCAAAATGTTATATGAAAGTAATTTGTTGAACATTTTAACATAATTTTGTGAATAAATAAACGTTATACTTACATTTTTCAAGTTATTCCTTATTCTTCTGGAACATCTTCTCCCAAGCGGGGACTTGTGTCCACCATTAATTCAGAATTGTTTAGAATTTTCGGTGTGCCGAAAGGGGTTATGGGATAGCCTCCTCAGCGAAGGACACACGGGATGCTAAGGTGCATCGGGCACCTTAGAAATCAGCATTTTAAGGTACATTGGGATTGGGACATACCAATTTTGACGTCCTGCCTAGAAAAGCTGCCTCAAAAGGCAGAATCCTTGTCGATTGGGACACAGCCCAGGTCTGAGTTTCTGATGGGCTGATGTATTGGGTTCACTGGGGTGGTAGAGCGGGTATATTGATGTGGTTAAAAAAATATTAACTGTTTAAGGGGAATAGTGGCCCAGTGATAATATCACTTGCTTTCTACCTGAAAATTGGTCCTTTATCTAAAATACAGTGCCTATAGAAAGTCAACCCCTTTAAAAGTTTTAACATTTTGTTGCGTTAAAATGTAATCTAAAAAGGAATTCAAATAGATTTAGGATCCTACAGATCTACACAACCTACTCTACGTTTTCAAAGTGAAAGAAAGTTATAGAAAACTTTTCTGATAGGGACTGGAGAGATTTTTAGGATCAAAATACATATGAAAGGAGCAAAGCCCAGGTAAAAAGTTTGAGGAGAACCCACCTCAGTCTTCTGAAAGCCTAACCTTGAGATAGGGTTGTATTTTTCTGTGGGACAATTACACAAATGTTTATGCAAAAGACACCCAATTGGCTTTCCAAGAGCTGTTGAGTGTTCCTGAGTGGTCTAGTCTCAGTCCTGACTTAAATCTGCTTCAAAAAAAAAAATCAGAGACAAAGTTTAAATATCGCTGTCCATCAGTGATCCCCAAACAAATTTGCTGAGCCTGCATACATGTTTCCCTAAAAGTTGTGCAAAGTTGGTCGATCCTTAATGAAAATGATTCACAACTGTAATGGCTGTCGAAGGTGCTTCCATCAAGTATTAACTCATGGGGGTGGGGACATATCCAATTATGATATTTCAGTTTTAGTTTTAGTTTTAGTTGGACAATTTTCTTTCACTTTGAAAATCTATTTGAATCCATGTTTAGATAAACTTTTAAGGCAGCAAAATGGGAAAGACTGGGGGTGTAGAATGGGGGTGTAGACCTTCTATAGCCACTGTAAGTGTTCCCATTGCAATTCTATGGATCAACATAGAATAAGTCAAAGTGATGAAATGGACAGCAATCAAATACAAACGAGCACCATCTGTCCATTGATCACAAAGCACTTTTTAACACCATCACATTGGAGGATCTGTAAGTCGCTTTGGATAAAAGCACCTGCTAATTGCCCTACTGTGTGTATTGGCCAGTAGCTGACTAAACAAAATGGCTGTGGTCAGATCAATGAAGCCGCTTCCAATCGACCACACACGAAAACACCCAAACAAATTCAATCAATCAAAAGGTGATCGAATCAAGACACAGCCAAAACACAGTTTCCTATTAACATCGTTGTAACATTATAAGATGCTGACTCACCCCTGCAGTTCCTTGACAGACATGGAGATCTTGAGGTTGTGTCCCAGGACGTGGAGGGCTGTGAGGATGTCGGCCCACTGGACCATCTCCCCCAGGGGACCTCCCTTCAGAACCTTGGGGCTGAACACGTCCCCTGACTCCTCTGTCAGGAAGCCCACGTGCACCAGGATCTGGGGGGAAATATACATGTTTATTTATCTACACTATTTTTATATCATTACTTAAAACGAAGAAGAAAACCTGAGATAAATGACACCTCTGAACGTCTGCATACATTACATTACACATCATCACGTTGTCATCATTAACAGAGCTTTAGTGCTCATCGCACGTCAAACACCCAACTCCAGCCATAACGCATGGTTTTATAAGTATCAGACGTGAACACGTGTTCAATCTCCCAGTGTATTGGACGTAGCCAGTCAGTCATTGCTAGCATACACAGAACAGGCACTGAACATCTACATTAGACCAGCGTTCCCCAACTTCTCGACCCAACAGCACACACTGTTGTTGTAGCCCGGGACAAGCACACCTGATTCAACTTTTCAACCAGTCATCAAGCCCGCAATGAGTTAAATCAGGTGACTTTGTCTGGGGTTACAATAAACGTGTACTTTTGGGGTTACTTGAGAGAGAGCTTTAGTGGTCATCAGCCATCCAACTAGCCTTAATAATACAGTAGACATGGTTCTCTAAGTATCAGACATGAACACATGTTCATCGTCCTAGCAATTCTGAATAGCAGAGGTGCATAAAGATGGCGGCCCCCATGTACTTACCACAAATGCCTTGTTTGCTAAGTTCGCCGTATTGTACTATGCTCTCTGTTACTCTTTTTTTTTATAGCATCATTAGCGCAGTATACATGGTCCCAATTTAAGCTCCAAGAAGCAGGCAATTTGAAAAAACGGTAAAAGTAAACAGTGTTGATTTATTGGCACATTGAATTATGTAGCACGCCGTCGTTAAAAAACTATATGGATAGTGATAAAACCATGACGTCATATCTGAATTCCAACATGTTTATGCACCTTCGCCATTGAGTTGCATATTGTTCTTTGAATCAATTTCAATTGTAGAAGTTGAATTGAATTTGAATTGACCACACCCCACAGGAAGCATCATTTGAATTAACCACACCCCACAGGAAGCAGAATTTGAATTAACCACACCCCACAGGAAGCAGAATTTCAATTGACTACACCCCACAGGAAGCATCATTTGAATGGAATTTGAATTAAAGGAAGTAGAATTTTTATTCAATGAAATTCAAAATGGGTTTTGGCTATTCAAATGGATATTATTTATGTGAACAGCAGAATTTACAATGTTAATTTTGACATCTTGTATGGTAACCAATACTATGTTAAACATATGATTGAAATATTCTAAGATACTTTTGTAGGTTGTCTATAATAATTCATACTTCACTAACATGTTATAAAAAACTAGTCAGAAAAACTAAATTTCAAACCAAACACTCCAGAATGGAAGGGAACAATCTCACATCTCATGACAAAAAAAAGTATAATAAAATACATCTATGAGTGATAATCTATTTGATATTTGAAATGGTATCTGTATTTCTTAAGTAATAATTGACATGTTCTTTGGGTAAAACATGTGTCAAAGGAAATAATTTTCATGCTTCACTTTTCAGTTGAATTTCTATGAACAGCCTTGAATTAAATTTGACTTCCTTTCATTCAAATAGAATTTAAATTCTGCTTTCGGTGGGTGTGTCCAATTTAAATTCAAATGTAAATTTAAATTCACAGGTTGAATTGAAATAAATTAAATTAACCCAAACCCTGCCTCCCATTGTATTAGAAATCAAGAAAACATTTATACCAGTTCAGAACCCAACTGTAGCTGTAATAATACAGTAATTAGCATCAGACACACAAGAGCACATGTTCATCCTCAATCAATCAAATATTTTCAATAGACTACATTACTGTTAATCATACATCTGACTCTTGCTGTAATAAAACATGCTTCTGTAATAATACACTATGGTATCAGAGACAGAACACATTCCTACTGTGTATTGGACAGAGACTGCATTCCAAATGTCTCCCTATTCCCTGCGTAGTGCACTACTTTTGACCAGAGCCCTGGTGAAAAGTAGTGCACTAGGTAGGGAATAGGGCACAATTTGGGATGCATCCCAGAGTCAGTCATGTCAGAGAGGTGCTGGGCAGAGTAATCCTGACGAGCTAACACAGCATGAAAAGCCCTTCTGCCCCAGATAGACACACAGAGACAAACTTTCACTGGCTTTTACATGATGAGCTTATGAGAGTGGTGAGTTTGTGTGTGTGTGAGTGTGTATGTGTGTGTATGTGGTGTGAGAGAGTGTGTGTGTGTGTGTGTGTGTGTGTGTGTGTGTGTGTGTGTGTGTGTGTGTGTGTGTGTGTGTGTGTGTGTGTGTGTGTGTGTGTGTGTGTGTGTGTGTGTGTGTGTGTGTGTGCATGAGAAAGAGGGTGTGTGTGTGTGTGTGTGTGTGTGTGTGTGTGTGTGTGTGTGTGTGTGTGTGTGTGTGTGTGTGTGTGTGTGTGTGTGTGTGTGTGTGTGTGTGTGTGTGTGTGTGTGAAAGATAGTGTGTGTGTGAGAGTGTGTGTGTAAGCAGCGTGGTTCGATGAGTATGTGTGTGTCAGTCTGAACTGCTGTGGAAGTGATTAACAGCCTTTTCTCCACTCAGCAGGGCATACCTCATTAAGTTCCTGGAGGCTATTTTACCCTCGTCTCTCTTCCTCCTCTCTCTCTCTCTCTCTCTCTCTCTCTCTCTCTCTCTCTCTCTCTCTCTCTCTCTCTCTCTCTCTCTCCCTCTCTCTCTCCCTCTCTCCTCCTTTCTCTCTCTCCCTCTGCCACCCCTCTTTCCCTCCTTTCATCCTCCCTTTTCCTCTCTCTCTGTCTCTCTCTCTCCCCCCCTCTCTCTCTCCCCCTCTCTCTGTCCTGTGTGTGATGCCTGAGTCACTGTCTAATTATGCGCTAAAAGTCATAGTCAGCGGCTGGCAGGATGCTAAACAACAACACTGGCACACACCACCACCTTCTCCTCCTCCTCCTCCTCCTCCTCCTCCTCCTCCTCCTCTAGCCATCTCCCGTCAGATTGTATGAGCGCCAGAACGGAGGGAACGGAATTCAAAAGAGTGGAATTAATGATCCGGATGAGATTGATTTGTCTCATTAATAAGCAAACGATTTCACACTCCTGGTCGCCCAGGTCGAATTAAAAAGTAGTCTGTTATTAGAAAGTAATTAGGATGAAAACAAGAATACACAGCGGCCCTCAAGGACTGGAGATAGAAATAGATTCTGAAATAGACACACAGTAATACACAGACCCATAGAAACATCCCTGCCATAGACACACTTCAAAACCAGCTCATACCAGTTCTCCATGTCTCATCTCTGCTGGCTTCTAAGCCCCGAAATGAGTGTGTGTCTGTGTGTGTGGGTGTGGGTGGGTGTGTGTGTGTCGAGAGAGTGTCTATGGGATGCATAGTCGAGCGAATCGAGGGCCAGCGAATACGCGACTGGTATGAAATGAAATATCACACTGATTTAATAAGCTTTCTATGTTAAACTTGTGCTTCATAAAAAAAGTGAAGTGCAATTAAATTACAGTTTGGGTGGCAGATGGCAGATGACTTCAGCCCTGAGAATGCCTTTGGCCAAAAAGGGGGATATCACACTGATCTGGCAACCACGGACTAATGCAGAAGCACTAGTGTGGAGGGAGGAATTTCAGTTCACACGCTGGAGACAGCCCTCTATTGCTAAGTGAGTAACCTATTGGGTTGGCTCTGCTAGTGCTGGTGTGGTACTGTAGAAAAACGGGATTTGTCTTTTGGCTAATGGGTAGCATTCATCTCAATTTGCCAAAGTGAATTCCCCTCCACTGAAGTATAAATGGGAGGCAGCTTCATGAAACACACTGGAATGATGTTGGAAATGTAACCTTGATATTTAACCTTGAAGTAGGTTTCCGACTGCGGAGGCAGTTGCAGAGCGTTCTGTGTGGCGCATACGTTGGATTTATCGAACGTATGCGTCAAACTGTAGGCGTAGACGGCTTGACAGAAATGGTAGCAGAAGGTGAATGTCGAACTTTTGTTGGACACATATCCAGACGATGCCGCCCGCGTACCATTTTGCACAATGACGCTGTCGGTGTGATCAAGGCGTAAGATCCGGTTACACATTTTACACATACTGTGCATGCCTGCATGCATACACACACAGCGACTCAGTTACCTCACCCCCTGTGACTCCCTAAGGAATCTGAACACGCATACGGAGGTATCTGTTTATACAGTGGACTTCTGCCGCTCCCTGAGGGTCTCTGTCTGTGTATGTGTGAACATTTGTGCATCCATGCGTCTGTTTCTCCCTCTGACAGCGAAAGAACCCAAGGAACGAAGTAGGAAGAACACTCTCTGCAACAGAAAACCACAATGGATCCAGAGGCAAAGACGGCTACGAAACAGACGGTGAAAGAACAGAGAGACTACCTTATCTTCAACTCAACCACCTGCTTCCCTGTACCCTTACACACCATCTTACCACCTGCACACACTGCTACACCTTCTATGGTGTTAAATTCAACTTCCCCCTCCCAGTGGCACTGCTACAATATAATTGTCATAGTCTCTAATAGTGATAAAGTGACTGTAGGACTGGCAAAGAGAATGTCTACTGCTGATAGGAACTTTGGAGTGAGATTGAACACGCACGCACGCACGCACGCACAGAGTGGTGGAGTGCAGCGCAGTGTGAGGAAGATAAGTCATCTGTGAAGCTGCAGAGGGAGGACATAGGGGAACAGCACTGTGCACCAGTCTTGCTCGGCGGCCGATGTGTATCACTGACAAGTCGGTGACCTTGATGTGTGTGTGTGTATGGGTACGTGTGTGAGAGAGTCTAAACTTAGTGTTTTAAGTGTGAGTGAGTCTAAACTTAGTGTTTTATGTGTGAGTGAGTGAGTCTAAACTTAGTGTTTTATGTGTGAGTGAGTCTAAACTTAGTGTTTTAAGTGTGAGTGAGTCTAAACTTAGTGTTTTAAGTGTGAGTGAGTCTAAACTTAGTGTTTTAAGTGTGAGTGAGTCTAAACTTAGTGTTTTATGTGTGAGTGAGTGAGTCTAAACTTAGTGTTTTATGTGTGAGTGAGTCTAAACTTAGTGTTTTATGTGTGAGTGAGTCTAAACTTAGTGTTTTATGTGTGAGTGAGTGAGTCTAAACTTAGTGTTTTATGTGTGAGTGAGTGAGTCTAAACTTAGTGTTTTATGAGTGAGTGAATCTAAACTTAGTGTTTTATGTGTGAGTGAGTGAGTCTAAACTTAGTGTTTTATGTGTGAGTGAGTGAGTCTAAACTTAGTGTTTTAAGTGTGAGTGAGTGAGTATAAACTTAGTGTTTTAAGTGTGAGTGAGTCTAAACTTAGTGTTTTATGTGTGAGTGAGTGAGTCTAAACTTAGTGTTTTAAGTGTGAGTGAGTGAGTCTAAACTTAGTGTTTTAAGTGTGAGTGAGTGAGTCTAAACTTAGTGTTTTATGTGTGAGTGAGTGAGTCTAAACTTAGTGTTTTATGTGTGAGTGAGTGAGTCTAAACTTAGTGTTTTAAGTGTGAGTGAGTCTAAACTTAGTGTTTTATGTGTGAGTGAGTGAGTCTAAACTTAGTGTTTTAAGTGTGAGTGAGTGAGTCTAAACTTAGTGTTTTATGTGTGAGTGAGTGAGTCTAAACTTAGTGTTTTAAGTGTGAGTGAGTGAGTCTAAACTTAGTGTTTTATGTGTGAGTGAGTGAGTCTAAACTTAGTGTTTTATGTGTGAGTGAGTGAGTCTAAACTTAGTGTTTTAAGTGTGAGTGAGTGAGTCTAAACTTAGTGTTTTATGTGTGAGTGAGTCTAAACTTAGTGTTTTAAGTGTGAGTGAGTGAGTCTAAACTTAGTGTTTTATGTGTGAGTTAGTGAGTCTAAACTTAGTGTTTTATGTGTGAGTGAGTGAGTCTAAACTTAGTGTTTTAAGTGTGAGTGAGTGAGTCTAAACTTAGTGTTTTATGTGTGAGAGAGTCTAAACTTAGTGTTTTATGTGTGAGTGAGTCTAAACTTAGTGTTTTATGTGTGAGTGAGTCTAAACTTAGTGTTTTAAGTGTGTGAGTCTAAACTTAGTGTTTTATGTGTGTGAGTCTAAACTTAGTGTTTTAAGTGTGAGAATGTGTGATTCTAAACTTTGTGTTTTAAGTGTGTGTGAGTGTGTGAGTGTGTGCGTGTGGTAGTGACACTACAGTGAAGAGCTCTCTATAATACTGTGTGTCTCCAGTGCTCAGCTCCACTCATCGCTAACACGCTAACCCCAGCAGAATACTAATGTTTAACCTGGTGCCCGTTAGCAGGGTGGTGTGTAGGGGGGGGGGGGGGTGTGCTTGCGTGCCTGTGTGAGCGTGTATGTGTGTGTGTTCGGGCACCTGTTGCGCTCTAACAAACCTGCGTGCCCACACACTGCCCTTCCACCAGCCAGTCCGAAGGGCACAGATGTCTGAGTGAGGGGGTTAGGGGGTGAGGGTGGCACACAGGCTGGCACTGCCAACTACAGCCTCTACCCTCCCCTTTACCCCCTGTCCCATCACGGCTGCATACTGTATCTTACTGTAGGTTGTAGGTCAGTCTACTCTCTAAGAAACACCAAGAGTGATGAGGTCATCACACACACACACTTTAAGTGCTCGGATTGGGTCTTTAAAGTGCTAGGATTGTTTTGTAAAGAACAGCATACATAGACTCAGCCGTGAACACTGCTCATCAAACAGCCTGGAATTGAAGGGAGAAATGCAGTCCATGCTGGTCTCCCATAGCTCTCCTATACGCTCTTAGAAAAAGGGCTCCAAAAGGGTTTTTCGGCAGTCCCTATAGGACTGGTTCCAGGTAGAACCCTCATTGGAAGGGAACCTACATGGAACCCAGAACGGTTCTACTTGGAACCAAAATGGTTCTACCTGGAACCAACAAGGGTTCTTCAAAGGGTTATCCTATGGGGACAGCCGGAGAATCCTTTAGGTTCTAGATAGCACCGTGTTCTAAAAGCATCCCTCAGGCATAGTAGAGATTCCCATTACTCCCTCGTTAGAAACATATATTTAACTAGGCAAGTCAGAACAAATTCTTATTTTCAATGACGGCCTAGGAACGGTGGGTTAACTGCCTTGTTCAGGGGCAGAACGGCAGATTTTTACCTTGTCAGCTCGGGGATTTGATCTTGCAACCTTTCGGTTACTAGTCCAACGCTCTAACCACTAGGCTACCTGCCGCTATTCAGTTTGTTTCTATATGTTTCTATTCAGTTTGTTTCTATATGTTTCTATTCAGTTTGTTTCTATATGTTTCTATTCAGTTTGTTTCTATATGTTTCTATTCAGTTTGTTTCTATATGTTTCTATTCTGTTTGTTTCTATAGGTTTCTATTCAGTTTGTTTCTATATGTTTCTATTCAGTTTGTTTCTATATGTTTCTATTCAGTTTGTTTCTATATGTTTCTATTCTGTTTGTTTCTATAGGTTTCTATTCAGTTTGTTTCTATATGTTTCTATTCAGTTTGTTTCTATAGGTTTCTATTCCGTTTGTTTCTATAGGTTTCTATTCTGTTTGTTTCTATATGTTTCTATTCTGTTTGTTTCTATATGTTTCTATTCAGTTTGTTTCTATAGGTTTCTATTACATTTGTTTCTATAGATTTCTATTCAGTTTGTTTCTATATGTTTCTATTCAGTTTGTTTCTATATGTTTCTATTCAGTTTGTTTCTATATCTTTCTATTCAGTTTGTTTATCACTGCTTTAGAGCTTCAAAGCTCTCTTTCTTTGTCCAGAAATACTTTATTTCCACACTCAGTGTTGGACTATGCTTCTGTGTTTGAGTATTTCAGTGCAACAGAACAAGGTGTGTTGTAGTAAATGCGGGTGGATGTGGTGAGTTCCTTCTTTCAATTCAGATCACTTTCAGACTAAAACTCTGCATAAAAGTAAGTCATTATCATCAACGATAAGGATTGTTACAGTTTTCCTCAGAGATGTTCTAGTTTAAAGAACTAGGTAGAGACATAACTCCTCAGGTGTTATACAGCTATCAGGAAAGGTTCAAACTGTCATGACGGGGAAATGATTGAAAGTCACTAGGAAGCTTTTGGGGCGTCCCACAGTCAGTCAGGATTTCTCTAACTAACTACCTAACTAACACACACACACTCTTGTACAGCTAACCTTGTAGGGACATACAATTCAGTCCCATTCAAAATCCTATTTTTCATAAACCTAATCCCAACTTGCACTCTTAACCTTACCCTAACCCTAACCCTAACCTTAACCCAAGAACCTAATCTTAACCCTAACCCTAAACCTAACTCTAGCTCCTAACCGTAACCCTAAAACTAACCCTAGCTCCTAACAATAACCGGTAATGTAATTATAACCATAACACTAATTCTAACCTTAACCCTAAACCCCCCAGAAACAGCATTTGACCTTGTGGGGACCAACAAAATGTCCACAGTTGGTCAAATGTTTGTTTACTATTCACATACATGAACTAGAGACATATGCACTCAATGCACTGTAAGTCTCTCTGGATAACAGCCTCTGTTGAGTGGCGTATATAGTGTGTGGACGTGTTTAACTATTCTTGTGGAGACTTCTGGTCCCCACAAAAATAGTTCAACACACTCAAGAGACAGGATCTTGTACTTTCTGTCTGTCTGTCTGTCTCTCTCTCTCGATGTTCGTCAGAGCAGGAATGGAACTTTTTGAAACCCCACTCTTTCCAAAGGTAGTCGGTTCAATTCCCTCAGGGATCACATACATGAACTAGAACTGTATGCACTCAGTATGCACTCACTGCACTGTAAGTCCCTCTGGATAACAGCCTCTGTTGAGTGGCATATATTATAGAAAATGTAAAACGGTGCACACAAGACACACAGACAAAGACTCCTCTATTCCATGCTCTCCTGGGATCCCTTCCCTGTCCCTGTTTCTGCCACTGACAGGTGAAATAATGGTTATTCTCTCTCTATGTCTCTCTCCTTCCCTCTCCCTTTGTCTCTCTCTCCTTCCATCTCCCTTTGTCTCTCTCTCCTTCCCTCTCCCTATCGCTCTCTCTATCTCTCTCCCTTACTCTCTTTCTATCTCTCTCCGCTCTAGGAAGTTATTCCTTTTCCCGGAGCATACACAATAAACAAACCAAACAAACTCAATCAAGGGAAACATAATTTAATCCCCAGAACATTTTGGAAGGTTAAAAAGTGAACCAGAGAGGAATACTAAATTGGGATTGCATCAGTGGAGAGAGTCAGAGACAGAGGCAGAGAGGGAGGAAGAGCAGGATCGAGGAAAAGATAGGCAGCACAGGGGTCAGAGTTAAACGGTGGCAGGCTGCTTTTCCTCAATTAAGAGGACTCCCAAGTGTTTTATTATTTAGTTCTTTAGTTCCTGACATGTCGTCTACTGGTGGGGTAGACACACAAGCATACCAGAGAATGACAGTCAACACCTGATCTGGGATCAGATATTATCCACATATTAAGCACTCCATCACGGGGCTGTACACTGATCCCCGATCAGTATTAATCAGCACACACAGCAGCCTCTGTCTACCAATTACGTCATGATAAACAGCTTTGGACCAGCGCACTAAAACTGCAGTTAAAGCATTGAAACATCTGGTGTAGAGATAGCACAGTATCACACAGTCGGAGAGAGGAGGAGAGGACCGATCTGAAATAACAAATCCACGTCATGCGTTTGAGGCACAAGACGGCTCCATTAATCAATACTGTGGAGGTTCTGTGTGGATGGACGCCCATCTGAGGCCTGCTGGCTTCTTTTAGAGAGAGAAACGGGCAGAGACAAGATGTGAGGAGTGAAGGATGAGGGCCTGTTCTTTTATCACCTCTTGTTCGCGCCATCTTCCTCCCTCTCTCTCTCTCTACCCCTTCTCTTGACCACTCCCTCTCTCTCCCTTTCACTTTTGTTTACCTTCACTCTTTACTTGATCATGTTGCTGAGTGTGCATGACACAATAATAGAGCAAACTGCATTCATTGAAGGTGGTAACACTGGGAAGGTAAAGGGAGAACTCACCTTCACTCTTTCTTTCATGTACCTTCTTTCTTTCATTTGCAAAAACTGAATACCACTGAATTCCCTGACTTAACGTGACAACAAGCAAAGGCAATAACAAAACAAGACAACCCCCCCTTCTCTCTCTCTCTCAGTCTCTCTCTCTCTCAGTCTCTCAGTCTCTCTCTCTCTCAGTCTCTCTCTCTCTCAGTCTCTCAGTCTCTCTCTCTCTCAGTCTCTCAGTCTCTCTCTCTCAGTCTCTCTCTCTCTCAGTCTCTCTCTCTCTCAGTCTCTCAGTCTCTCTCTCTCTCAGTCTCTCTCTCTCTCAGTCTCTCAGTCTCTCTCTCTCAGTCTCAGTCTCTCTCTCTCTCAGTCTCTCTCTCTCTCTCTCTCTCTCTCTCTCTCTCTCTCTCGTACCTCTCTCTTCCTCTCTCTACTGTACCTCTCTCTCTCTACTGTACCTCTCTCTCCCTACCACTCTCTCTCTCTCTGCATGCTGGGAGTGTTTGGTGCATGCTGGGAATTGTATGAGCGTATGCGAGTGTTGTCTGGAGTTTGATCTCCTGTGTTTTCCTTCTTGTTTTCCTTTTCTTGGTGGTTTTCATTTTTCTATGCATGATTAAGGTGATTATTTATTTGTTGTGGTAGAATTTTCTTGGCGGGGATGGCAACCCACATGGGGCGCCGTCCCTGTCACTTCGGCACGGCTTTAGGTGTGTTACTGAAGCTACTGTCACTGTGGAGGAGTTTCTGGTCGCCGTAGGAGAGACTTTAGGCTATGAGAATGTTGCTTATGCGTCGCAGATGAGTGAAGCAGTGGTGGTTTTTCTTAAAGAAGAGCGTCTTGTTGATCGTATGGTTGAGCATGGCGTACTTCTTAAAGGTATGTTTATTCAAGTTGCGCCGCTTTTTTCTCCGTCAACAAGGGTAACGATTTCAAATGTACCGCCGTTTATTCCCAATGAGCTATTGGAGCGCGAGTTATTGAGGTGTGGGAAGTTTGCAAGTTCAATTAAACAGGCTATGTCGTTTCAAACACCCGGCTGTTATGCGTCTGTTATGCAGCAGAAACACATTGTTGTAGGAGGTAAAGACAGATCTGGGAAGCCATTTTCTCAGACTGGTGAGGAGATGCCCAGTACGAGTGATGGGGTACAGGAGGGGGTTCATGTGGAGCTAGTCTCCCAGGTAGTGGAGGAGATGCCCACTACGAGTAATGGGGTTCAGGTGGGGCTAGTCTCCCAGGTAGTGGAGGAGATGCCTGGTACGAGTGATGGGGTGCAAGTGGGGAGTGTTGAGAGTGATGTGGCTGAGATGAGTCAGAGGTCTGTGGCCTCAGTTGAGGAGGATCAGGAGAAGGATATGGATATCTCTCTTGATATGATAGCAGCTGGCGACGACTCAATTTATAATCTAGAGGAGATAAATGGGTTCCTGGAGCCGACTTTTGGTAAATCTGTGAAATTGTCAATTTTTTTGTTGTTGATGTTGATGTGTTTGTGAGGTCAGCTGTGGTGTTACAGAAGACGGTGGGGTTAGACAAGTTGAGTGTGAAGAAGCTTTTTCCCTTGAGGAAATGTGTTACTGCTGTCACGGCAACGAAAGGTCGTGGGAAACGTGGTCAGGTTAAGAGAAAATGAAAACTGATGATGATCATGCCTCATAGGGTGTGTTTCTTCTCTTAGTCTGGTTTCTCTGTGGTGTCTTCTGCTTCTCCTTTCTCTTTTCTACATGGAGGTACTAAGGGGAGGTTCTCTCAGTATTAATGGGGGAAGGGACAGGAATAAGAGGGCTTGGGCGTTAGAAGTAATAAAACAGAAAATGTTTAATGTAGTTTTTCTACAGGAGACACATAGTGATGAGGAAAATGAGGTTGACTGAGGTATGTTGTGGGAGGGGCAGCGTATACTCAGTCATGGTACTAATTTCAGTGCTGGGGTGGCAATTTAGTTTTCTTCAGGCTTAGGGGTGACTGTGGTACCTACAACAAAGATTGTCAAGGGTCGTGTTTTATTGGTCAAGGTGGATGTTATGTTTTTTTGTTGTTGGAATGTTTATGCTCGTAATGAGGGTACAGAGCGTATTGCCTTCGTCTCCCTGATGGGTAGGTGACCACGGATGACAGTGAAATGCCGTAGATTTCTACTCTGCCCTCTATAAGGCGGATGATTGTGATTCTCTGTGTGCTAAACAGCTGTTACATGGACTTCCTCAATTGGGCCCTGAGCAGAGAGCTGCTTTGGACTCTGACATTACTCTGAAGGAGCTGTCCACAGCAGTTATGCAGCTCTCATCAGGCCGAGCCTCTGGCATCGATGGTTTACCATCTGACTTTTGGGGGTCTATTGGGGGGGATTTTTATGAAGTGGTGTGTGAATCTTTTCATGAGGGTTCTCTTTCTGTATCCTGTCAACGTGCTGTGCATTCATTGTTGCCAAAAAAGGGGGATTTGGCTCTTCTAAAAAAGTGGCGACCTGTTGCATTGCTGTATGCAGAATATAAAACCGTATCTAAATGTCTCTCAAACAGGTTGAACGAATATCTGGGGGTGTTGGTCCAAAAGGACCCGTCTTACTGTGTACCTGACCACTCTATTGTTGATAACTTGTTTCTAATAAAATACGTTTTAGACATTTGTAAACTGTCTGATGTGTGGGTTTACTTTCTTTGGATCAGGAGAAGGCTTTTGACCATGTGGACCACCAGTACTTGTTCAAAACAATGAAAGCATTTGGGTTTGGGGATGTTTAAAAAAAATCTTGGATGAGTTTACTGTATGCTGGGCCCTCATGTATGGTGAAGGGGTGGATTGAGTTGCCCCATCCCCGTCCAAAGGGGTATCAGGCAGGGATGCCCAATTTCAGAACAGTTATATTGTCTGGCAATGGAACCAATGCTTTGTTTTTAAGAGCGAGGCTTACTGGTTTCTCTGTGCCAGGTGTAATGAAGGGTCCCACGATATCACGGTCTGCGTATGCAGATGACGTGACAGTTAATATTATAGGGGGTGAGGATGTTAAGGTTCTATCAAACACTTTAAAGGTGTATGAGGGGGCCTCCTCAGCTAGAGTCAATTGGGGAAAGAGCGAATCGCTGTGGGCAGGTCAGCTCCAGATGGGGTCCGCTCCACGGTTATCAGAGGGGATTCAGTGGGGCAGAGATGGGATGAAGACTGGGGGTTTTCTAGGCTCCGATGTCTTTCAGAAAAATAACTGGGAGGGTGTAGTGGAGAAAGTGTGTGCCAGATTGTCAAGGTGTAAATAAGTGCTACCTCAGCTGTCTTATAGGGGAAGGGCGCTGGTAGCCAATAATCTAGTTGCCTCTACCCTGTGGCACAGACTAATGATTTTACAGCCATCAGAGGCTGTTGATACAAGAGCTTCAGAGGACCCTTGTCAATTTCCTCTGGTCGGGACAACACTAGATTAAATGCTGCAGCCCTGTACCTCCCACTGCACGAGGGTGGGCAAGGCCTGGTGGACATTTCTTCCAGGATCATGGCTTTCCGGCTTCAAGCAGCCCAGAGACTGTTGTACAGTGACGGTTCTAGCTGGGTCGACAACAGCCTACACATTGATGAGGAGAGATGGCTGTTTGGGCTTAGACAAGCATCTTTTCCTCTTTAAAGCTAGAGGGGAGTGATTTGTCTGGCTTGACTACATTTTATGAGTCTGTTATGCAGAGTTTTTGTCAAGTCCCGTAAGGCCGGCACGCCACCAGAGATGTGGCTTTTTGAAGAGCCTTTTTTTCACAACACTGCCATCCAGTCCCGTGCTCTGGGTTCAGCCATCCTACGTTCATGCCTGTTAAGTGTGGGGCGTACCAAGCTGGGTCATCTGATGCGGAGCAGGAGCAGATTGTTTGGAGGAGCTGGGAGAAAGAGCGGGGATCCGATCATCTCGCCTACTGAGGAAGGTCGTCGCTGAGGTCTGCGATTCCTTGCCAATACTTCAATCGGCAGTATGTGACTGACACTTCCAATTCTGATCGATGGACGGAGGGTCTGGATTATACGTTCCCTGCGCTGAATGTCAGTGCTGCGGCGGGGGCATTCGAGGAGGAAGTGGGGATGCTGCTTTCCTTCCATACCCCGGAGCTGGGGGAGATCAAGGCCGTGGGAAAGAAGGCTGTGTAGAAAATCTGTGTAAAAGTGTCCTGTGTTTCTTCCCTGGAAGGGGTCAAATCGACAAGGTGGGCGGTTGTGTTTGCCTATTGAAAAGAGGACGGCTGACCTCCAATGGAGGATAATACATGGAGCCATAGCCATTAACATGCATCTGGTACACCTGGATCCTACTGTTGGGGAAGGGTGTCCATTCTGTGCTGAGTCTGAAACTCTGGCACATCTGTTCTGACAGTGTCCCAGGTTGGTCGGGATGATTGACCTGATCAGTAGCTGGTTCTCAGCTCTGTGAGAGGTTTTCTCTTCCCAACAGTTTAAATTTGGGCTAAAGTACAGGTTTAGTCGAAGGAGTGTAGTTATTTTGCTTAATTTTGTGTCAGGGGCAGCAAAATTAGCAATATGGAAGACCCAAAAGAACAGTATTCGGGGACAAGGGTCTGTGGATGTGGTGGGAATGCTGGAGGGGATGTTGGCAGAAAGACTAAGGGTTGAGTTTGCCTATTACAAAATGGTTAACAACATTGATCTGTTTATGAGTATATTTGGTATTCAGAGGCTGATGTGTTTAGTTACTGTGGAGGAAGATTTGGTGTTGTGTTTTTAACTGATGTGTAACCATGGTTTTGTTTGAGTGTTTATTGTGTTGTGGGTTCCCAGACCCAATAAAGGTTATTTCAAACTCAAAACTCTCTCTCTCTCTCTCTCTCTCTCTCTCTCTCTCTCTCTCTCTCTCTCTCTCTCTCTCTGTCTCTGTCTCTGTCTCTGTCTCTGTCTCTGTCTCTGTCTCTGTCTCTGTCTCTGTCTCTGTCTCTGTCTCTGTCTCTGTCTCTGTCTCTGTCTCTGTCTCTGTCTCTTCTCTCTCTCTCTCTCTCTCTCTCTCTCTCTCTCTCTCTCTCTCTCTCTCTCTCTCTCTCTCTCTCTCTCTCTCTCTCAATCTCTCTCATCTCTACCTTCTTCTGTTCCCTCCAGCGTTGGCGCAGCTTGGAGTGGAGGCGCTGGGCGGCCGTGCCCCACTGTGATGCCAGCCTCCTCATGCGGCGCTTCATGAAGCTAAGGGACTCTTTGCCCGTGCCAACCTGGTCTAGCAGAGATGACAGGTCTGTACGGAATGCAGCCTATAGGGAGGGGGAGGGAGAGCGAGAGGGAGAGAGAGAGACAGAGGTCAATTCCCCCCCCCCATTTTTATCTTTAAAAAATGTATATTATCTAAAATCCAAAACAATAAAAGCCTATAACTTTACAGAGATGCAGAGAGAGTGTAAGTAGTGAAGAAAGACACAAGAAGAGGGTGAGAGATGGAGAAAGTGTGGGAGGAAGGATGAGGAGAGAGGTCAACTGGAGCAAGCCTACAGATATACTGAATACGGCATTACATGATAGCTACCCACACAGGCTCCTCTCCCACACTCCCTCTGCAATAGGAACACAGTAGTTCAGAGGAGTGTGTGCAGCCTGTGTTCTCTGGGGAGATAGTACTACAAGCTAAGTCTCTAGAGGAACCTGTGCTAGTTAAACGGCTATGACTATGCAGTCTAAACGTCTTTCTCTCTCAGTCCATCACACACACACACACACACACACACACACACACACACACACACACACACACACACACACACACACACACACACACACACACACACACACACACACACACACACACACACACACACACACACACACACACACACACACACACACACACACACACACGCGCCTAGATTATCTGGCTAACAGAGCCACTACAGTAATTAGGAATGTTGCCAAACACTAATAAGCCATTCAATACTAAAGTACAGCAGAGAATTCATACAAACACACTCAGCATTCACACTCACACACTCAGATCACACACACACACACACATAGACTGTGCAGGGATTGTTTAGAAGAAATAGCACATATTGACTCAGCCTTGAACACCGTTCTGCAAATAGTATCAGGCACTGAGCTGTATGTTTGAGTGTAAAGAGTTCATCTGCGCTGCGTGTGGAGTTGGCTATACAGCCGTGCAATGAGAGAGGGAGCTGAGGGAGGAGGTGGAGGAGAGAGATGAACACAGTAAAACAATTAGCAGAGACCGCGGGCCATGTGCTCATATGAACGTGTTTTCATATCTACCATGCGAGCTTATACAGTGCAAGCATGAAGATTCATTTGTCTATTGGCTGTGCTCTTTTGAGTGTGAATTAGTGTGTGTGAGTGCTTAAACATGTACGCTTTAGCCACGCGTCTCTTAGCAGGGCTCGTGTGTATACGGGCATCTGCTTTTGTGAGTGCATGAGTCTTCCTTTGTGTGTGTGTGTGTGTGTGTGTCCCTCTTACCAGTCTCTTGACAGTGGTTGTTCAGTGTCTGTGTGTGTATGAATGGTAGGAAGGGTTCTGTGTGTGTAGGAAGGGTTCTGTGTGTGTATGAATGGTAGGAAGGGTTCTGTGTGTGTAGGAAGGGTTCTGTGTGTGTGTGTGTCTCACCTGTCTCTTGGTGGTGGCGGTCTGGTGTGAGTGTGTGTGGACGGTGAGGGGGCTGCTGTGGTTCCTCCAGGCCAGAGGGGGGCAGAACCACTCCACCTCGCTCAGGTAGATAAGGAATGAGCAGTCGGAGCCGTCCACCCCGTAGAAGGCATAGCACGGGTCTGACGTCCAGCGGGCACGCATCCACTGGTGATACACAGGTCAAAGTTTAATGGTCAGGTTACTTTGACTTTGTTAAACACAAATAAAAATAATAAAATAATTGCCACAGGTCATATTAAAACAAAAGGGAGTTTTCTACTCCTTGGTCATAGATTAGATGTACTTAAGTTCAAATGTACAGATGGAATTGCAGGTTATAAGTAATTTTCCCACTGATTTTTTCACTGAGCTAATTTCAGGTCTGCTGAGCGCGAACTTGAATGTTGTGAAAGTTCTGTGCAACTTCCAGCGCACGGTTACTGTGAACACTGAGACTGTACCCGCTTTAACTTACAGTTACAACAGTGGTCAAGTAGGCTACTGTAGCTATTTGATCATAATGAAGGCCTACCAGAGTGACCTACCATCAAAAACAAATGGAGAAAATGCATCCCATAACATTTTAACATGGAAATAGCTGTTCTATCATTCAGCCTACAGTAGCTGCCACTGTGTGGTGTTCAATGTTGGCCGACATTCAATGAGACTTTTGAAAAAAACATGTAGGGCTTGACATTAACCTGTTTATCCACTTGTCCTTCAGACAAGGAGGTGACTGAAAATGTTGTTGTGTTGTTGGACACAAGAAACCGCTTTACAAAATAAAATGCATTAGTACAGTTTTTACCAACTGCTTACACACAAAATCTTTTCATGTCACACGGTTTTTGAAACCTCTCACTCAAAGTGCAAAACTACACACCAAATATCCAAAACCATAAGCTATTTCTCAGCCTTTGACTCAGTTGTTAATTGCATAAAACACTTTTTTCAAAACACTACACACAATTCTCTACCTAAAACACACAAATCTAACAGGAAGTGACTTGCTTTCCTTTTCCAAACACAACCAATCAAAATGCTACATAATTCGAACCTTCAGAAATGAGAACGGGTATGCAACTATCTAATTACTATTTTAGCATTACAGTAATGTACTGTAAAATACGTGTGACTGCATAGTATTGCATAAACATGTGTAACTAAGCCATCCATTTACTGCACTCCATTGAATGAATGAGGTTGGTTATCATGCTGTACTACATTTTTTTGTACATTGTTTACAGTTCCTATGCTGAACACATACTGTGTTTGAATTCTGTACAGAGTGGAAAGGCAAAGACATCATGGAGGACGAGGACGCTTGTTTACAGATGTACAAGAGACTGCAATTATAAATATGGTTTTGGCATGCAATTAGGATTCGAGAGATAACAGAGCATATCTTGAATAATGACACCATATTTAACAACATCAATGCTGTAAGCCTGTCGACCATACAACGCATCCTCCAACGGCACCGAGTGACGATGAAACAACTTTACAAGGTGCCATTTGAGAGAAACTCTGACAGAGTCAAGAATATGCGACATGACTTTGTAGAGGTATGTATGCAACACAACTTCCAGTACTTCAGACATACCATATTTACTCATCTGTATATCCTTTTGTCTGTTACAGAGAGTATTGGAGCTGGATGCCCATGTAATTCGCCATGAATTTATTTATGTGGATGAGGTTGGCTTCAACCTCACCAAAACCAGACGCCGCGGAAGAAATGTAATAGGACAGAGGGCAATTACCAATGTCCCTGGACAGCGTGGGGGTAATATAACTATGTGTGCTGCCATCACTCAAAACGGGGTCCTCCATCACAATGCCACACTGGGTCCGTACAACACCGGCCATATGCTCACTTTTCTGGATGCAATTTACACAATGCTTGTCCCTGGTCCAGATCAGGAGTCTGCTAGATTTGTGGTTTTATAGGACAATGTTAGTTTTCACCGGGATGTTCTGGTCCAAAACTGGTTTGCCACCCATCCACAATTTGTAGTTTTGTACCTACCCCCATATTCACCTTTTCTAAATCCCATAGAGGAATTCTTCTCAGCCTGGCACTGGAAAGTGTATGATCGCCAACCCTATGCCCGCATGCCGCTTCTCCAGGCAATGGAGGACGCATGTGGGGACATAGAGGTTCTTTACTGTATTCTAAAGAATATACTTTTGGTTTACATATGTTTATGGTTTTGTTGTATGCTACTGTATACAACAGTAATGTTTGGCCTAATAAATATTTTCTGTTTCTACATTGCATTGGTGTTTACAGTGTACTTGTTACCCCTCTCAGCAGATTACTTTCACTGTAGAACATTGTATTGAAATGTAGATATAAGCCTATGAAAGACCAAAGAGCTTTAGATTTAGAACAACAGTGTTTACATGGTATATCCAAAAATGTACTATTATGAAAGCAGTGTTTGTCATTTGATGCAACTGCTTCATTCTGACATGTGTTTATGGCATTTTGAATGCAGTGTTACATTTTGAGGGAGATGTGAGGCATTTTGCATTTTGTGTGTGCAGTTTTGGGAATTGTGTGTAGAGTTTTGAAAAAAGGAGACAGTTTTGAAAACGTGTGTAAGCAGTTGGAAAAAACTATAAAATGCACCATTATTACAGAGAATCAGACAAAGTATGCTAACCTCTGCCTATTGGCTACTTAGCATATTCAAGCCTGTCTCAAAATACAAAACTGACCCTTTAAGACAAAAAAAGACTGTTTACCTGACTTGCTTTTCAAAGATGGCTAGAATTGTACACGTTTTGTGCTCTTACAGGAAGCAATCACTCCCCCATTGCTGACTACAAATGATCGATAACTGGGCTAATAACTCACTAACTAGCAAAGGATATGAACAAATGTGCACACATGGCTACATGCAGCTCTCTCTTTAATTTCAAAACAAGCACATCTACTCAGGACCGCTCATGTTGTAAACATAGTCCAGTTTAAAGTGATTGGCACAGATCCATATATGGCAAAGGACTATTTGCATATAGGCCTATTCCAGCTCTGATTGGTTATGCCTCACAAGTCTGTGTAGAGTACGTGCTGAGTTCTTTACCGCACCTGCTGTCTCTAACTGAATGATCGGCTATGAAAAGCCAACTGACATGTACTCCTGAGGTGCTGACCTGTTGCACCCTCTACAACCACTATGATTATTATTATTTGACCCTGCTCGTCATTTATGAACGTTTGAACATCTTGGCCATGTACTGTTATAATCTCCACCCGGCACCACCAGAAAAGGACTGGCCACCCCTCAGAGCCTGGTTCCTCTCTAGGTTTCTTCCTAGGTTCCTGCCTTTCTAGGGAGTTTTTACAAGCCACCGTGCTTCTACATCTGCATTTTGTGACATCCGCTGATGTAAAAAGGGCTTTATAAATACATTTGATTGATTGACTCATGCATATCAATGCAATAGAATCCTACTCCGATGCATTCTACCTACAACAAAATCTCTTTGTTTTGTTTCGGTATGTTGCATTGATTCAATCACAATTCCCAAGGCAAAGGGAAACGTTGAAAGTGTAAACAAAGGGGGAAACCTCTATAAAGTTGAGTAAAGTTCAATCTCGTGCTTCTCTGCGCGGGCTTATATTTATTCTGCACTGCAGTCCTCGGGAGCTTAGAGGGAACATTGGTAATAAGATATCAGGAGAATCTCTTATACCCTAGCTAGATAGACGGAGAGAAACTCACATCGACCTTTCCAGGGCAGTCGGGGTAGCGGGGGTCTCTGGGTACCTCACATTGGCCCGATGAGCCGTCTCTCACTGCTGAAGAGAAGAGACACACACATCATAGTTACACACTGTGGAGATATAGAACACACACATCATAGTTACACACTGTGGAGATATAGAACACACACATCATAGTTACACTGTGGAGATATAGAACACACACATCATAGTTACACACTGTGGAGATATAGAACACACACATCATAGTTACACACTGTGGAGATATAGAACACACACATCATAGTTACACTGTGGAGATATAGAACACACACATCATAGTTACACACTGTGGAGATATAGAACACACACATCATAGTTACACACTGTGGAGATATAGAACACACACATCATAGTTACACTGTGGAGATATAGAACACACACATCATAGTTACACACTGTGGAGATATAGAACACACACATCATAGTTACACACTGTGGAGATACAGAACACACACATCATAGTTACACTGTGGAGATATAGAACACACACATCATAGTTACACTGTGGAGATATAGAACACACACATCATAGTTACACTGTGGAGATATAGAACACACACATCATAGTTACACACTGTGGAGATACAGAACACACACATCATAGTTACACTGTGGAGATATAGAACACACACATCATAGTTACACACTGTGGAGATATAGAACACACACATCATAGTTACACACTGTGGAGATATAGAACACACACATCATAGTTACACTGTGGAGATATAGAACACACACATCATAGTTACACACTGTGGAGATATAGAACACACACATCATAGTTACACACTGTGGAGATATAGAACACACACATCATAGTTACACTGTGGAGATATAGAACACACACATCATAGTTACACTGTGGAGATACAGAACACACACATCATAGTTACACTGTGGAGATATAGAACACACATCATATTCATACAGACTCTTTGAGCCTCATATCTATGCCTACATCACCTTGAATAGCAACAGAATACTTATTCTGTGAAGACAATAGACATCCTTAAAACAGACATTTAACAACATTTTCAGCAAACCATATGTACCATCAGTTCCCATGCAACATCAGGCCTGCTTTGGTGCACACTGTTCACCGTGGGGTAGAGAAATACAACCCCTCGTCACTGCTGCCACCCCTCCCGGGCTAACGGTACAATGTGTATCCGCTCACTCACGCTGCACTCACTGCATTAATTGGTCCATTGAGTTGGCTAACTGCCTCCCTGCAGCTGGGGGCCTACAGCCAGGAAGAGAGACTGGAGTTGAAACTCGAAGTTCCAGCAGTATGGATGGGAGAAGACGGGAAGTTAGATTGATGAGGTTTCGGTCTTGGATCTCCTGCTTCCTCTCCCTCCCGCTCACTTCCACTCTCTCTATCTCCCCTACCTCTTTGTCTATCCCTCTCTCTCTATATATATACACTCCTCTGGACCAAAACATTCTCTGACTGCTTCCATATGTCTAATGAAGGCTTTGTCTCTCTCTATCTCAGTCACTCCATCCCTCAAGCTTCTCTCCTCTCAAACACGCCACATATTTCCCAGCGACACATTTCAGCGCCTTCTAAATCAAATCAAATCAAATTTATTTGTATAGCCCTTCTTACATCAGCTGATATCTCAAAGTGCTGTACAGAAACCCAGCCTAAAACCCCAAACAGCAAGCAATGCAGGTGTAGAAGCACGGTGGCTAGGAAAAACTCCCTAGAAAGGCCAAAACCTAGGAAGAAACCTAGAGAGGAACCAGGCTATGAGGGGTGGCCAGTCCTCTTCTGGCTGTGCCGGGTGGAGATTATAACAGAACATGGCCAAGATGTTCAAATGTTCATAAATGACCAGCATGGTCAAATAATAATAATCACAGCAGTTGTCGAGGGTGCAGCAAGTCAGCACCTCAGGAGTAAATGTCAGTTGGCTTTTCATAGCCGATCATTAAGAGTATCTCTACCGCTCCTGCGGTCTCTAGAGTTGAAAACAGCAGGTCTGGGACAGGTAGCACGTCCGGTGAACAGGTCAGAGTTCCATAGCCGCAGGCAGAACAGTTCTATTTGATTACAACAATAATAACCATCGCAATTGCCACCATTAAATGTGCGGCGGACAAATTAGATTAAAAACTTGAGGCGTAAAAAAGCGGTGGCTGGGAGGGAGGCGCGAATTCCAACTTCCGAGCACATCTTCATGCGTGTCTCTCTCAGCCACGAGATGAATCACCGATGCGCTCGAGTCGAAACGCACAACAAAGTCCACCGAGTGTGGTTTGTATTAATCTGTGATTAATAAAAGCGGTTGTGGTTCTGCCCTCACGTCTTCACCGTGAAAGCAAAGGGAGATAAAACTAATTACCTCTGATAACGATTTTGCTGTTGGTTGAGGAGAGGGAGAAGGAGGGAAGAAGAGTTGATTAAGGACTGTCGACTGAGTTCCCTTGATAAACGCCCGCGTGTGTGTCTTCCTGTGTGTACGTCTCCAGCGCAATCGGCATCATTTGTGCCAGTAGCGGAATTATTTCTGATTTGATTAAAAAAGGAGGAGATGGGCAGAAGAAGTCAACAGCGGTGGAGGGAAAGCAATAACATGGAGACGGGAATAAAGAAAGACTCTACGCCTGGTTGTACTGTTGATCTGTTTTATGAGACTAGATCTTACTTTTATTTCCCACACATCAATTCATTTCATACGCAAATCCCTTGTTCTGTTGCACTTTGAACGGCTGCTGTATTTTAGATCTGAGGTGTAAAAGTCTGACGTGTAACTGCCGTTCGAAAGTTTGGAATTGAGGTTCTGATTACCCGCCGAAGGATTACAGCGTTTAGTGTTTTCATAGAGTGGTAAAGAAGCCAACCCGACCAGAGCCAAGCCAAGATGCACTGAGCTGGCCTAGTTAGCCGTCCACCATAGTTGCCACCATAGTTGTTGGAACCGCGCTGGAAAGGACATTGTTCATAGAAAGTAAAGTTTAGGCCCCAATGATGTGAATAAGACATGGGCAGTTCCGTATGTATTGCACAGCAATAACACGGCCTGTAATATTAGTGTTATGATATTGTACCTCTGCCGGCGGCCATGCTGTTCTGGAGGATCTGTTCCACTCTGACCGCCATGTTGGACACGTTCTGAGCTATAGCCTGGATCCTCTCTACCAGGCCTGCTGGCTGGAACCTGCACACACACAGACCAAAAAGACACAATCATACAAAGTGAGAAACAGACTTTGGGCTGCTCTTTCATCCCATACTGTGTAGAGACAGAGAGAGAACAACATCAGTGTCACCTCAAACTTCTTACCGTACCATCTGACTGGATGACTTAACAACGGCGATAAAAGTTGAGCAGAATAAAGAGCTTGTACTTATACATCTCTTTCTCTTTCTCGTTCTCTCTGTTGCTCTCTCGAGCGCTCTCTCTCTCTCTCCCTCCCTCTTTCTCTTTCCTACAGATGTAAGACAGTGTTAACAGGCTGCCGAAGGGGCTAATTGTGAGGCACTTGGTTGGAGCGTGAAATAGAAAAAGCCCCATACCGCCTGCTGTAACAGCCAATACAATTTCCTCTGCAGGATAAGACGGCTCCCTTGCATATTTAACACCAGTCCCCAGTTCAGATGAGACAGTAAAGGGAGAAGGGAGGGGCGGTTTGGGAAGGAGTTTTAGTTTACAGAGGTGCTCAATACCCACTAACTGTTTTGCCCAGTCAGCAGGCAGCATTAACCCCCACTAACAGATAATGATCAGAGAGAGGATCAGGGAGCGTGTGTGCTCTCTGTAAATGAGGTAGAGGATAGATTGCTGAGCTGCCTAATTGACTAACTGTCTGTCCACAGTGATGGGGAGTTAGCTACAGAAAGAGAAACGGTCTCAGGGGAGGAAATTAAACTCATTCTAGACTAGTGTTCTCAGGCTGTGGCTGGCTTAAAGTACAAGCTCTAGACAGCTGTAAAGGATACAAAAAGCAGAGACCTAATTTAGCGAATAATAGTGCTAATATGTTTTTGACTTTATTGTGTTTATCCTTGATAGTTTTTTAATATACATACTGTACGTATTGATGTTTTAACGTGGTGACATCATATATTTAATGTTTTATTTTATTTGATTTCACCTTTATTTAACTAGGAAAGTCAGTTAAGAACTAATTCTTATTTGCAATGACGGCCTACACCGGTCAAACCAGTACCAGTCAAAAGTTTGGACACACCTACTCATTCCAGGGTATTTCTTTATTTTTACTATTTTCTACATTGTAGAATAATAGCGAAGACATCATAACTCTGAAATAACACACACGGAATCATGTAGTAACCAAAAAAGTGTTAAACCAATCAAAACATCATTTTTTTTCTACCTAAAGGGGTCCTAAAATGAAAAATCTAACAGCTAAATGATCCATAGTATGACCATCTTAAAAACAATTCCATATGTCAGCTTAGCACCCCCTCCCCCAACTATTTTTTGTTAGTGCATCTCAAGTCTGAAATTTTAAAGCGGAAATTTTAAAACTCAAATACACAACACGTTTGCATTTGCTTTGCAGGAAAATTCTCAGCGACAAAAGAGGGATCAAATTAAGATCCTACATCTGCAGGGGCTTAGTAGACCAATTCAGTCAGGTGGAATATTCCTTATCCAGAAAGAAATAGAGGGCATAGACCAGCCATGATTCGTTATCTATGGGCAAAAGACAATTGCTGGAGCTTTGTGGCCCACCTTACTGGACGGACAGCTGTCTTTGTCTTGGACTAGAATAAATGGATTTCCTGAGGTGTCTCTAATAATTAAAGCCAGAAGCCCAGTTAGATTGTTGTCCAACAGTAAGACAGATGATTTGGAATCACTTTGTCTTGGAGAGTGGTTGTGGAGGGAGGAGAGTTGTTGGACAGTCTCATTGAAGGGGTTAGATGGTTCACCTGAGGTGGTTAAAGGCTGCTAGGCTGCGCACAGGACCAAAGCACGGAGCACAGCTCTTTGACGGAGCACACGAGGATTAATGGCGGTGCACAAAGGACACAGAGAGGAACACACACAGACATGCACGCTCACACATACTGTACGCAGAGGAACGCGCACACATTTACAGTCGGCGACTGCCGCGGAAGGAACAAGCCACGTCTCTCTCTGCTCCAGTGGACTGTGATTCCTATTACATCACTCATCTCTACTTCTAATCTGCCTCTCCCTCTCCCTCTCTTTTCTCTCACTATCATTACCTGTCGGATTCCCCTCTCTCTCTCTTTCTCTCTCTCTCCCCCTCTCTCTCTTTTTCTCTCTCCCTCCCTCTGAGTTCGCTCCGTCAAGTTATTCCTTTTCCGGGAACACACAATAAACAAACCAAACGAACCCAAACAGGGGAAACGGAATTGAATGATTGAATCACCAAAACCTATTTCCTCACCCTACTCCATGTTGCTCTCTCTTTTTCTCCCTCTCTTCTCTAGCTTGTCTGTTTAATAGTAAAGGAGGCGTCTGCCTCCGTTCAATCCAGAGAAATATGTTATTCTGAAGAGCGTGCCATCCCAGTACATCAAATATGTATACGCCTGTAATCTCTCATCATAATTATCGTTTAATGTGTCTCTGTAACAATTTTGGTTTCCCTCATAAGGTATGGGCCGAAGACGATGGGATATTTCTTGATTGCGCGATGTAACGTAATACAGGAGAACTCTCTCTGGTTATTTCTCTCTCCCGCCATCTTTTGCCTCACAACAGTATTGCTCTTCTTTATTATTTTACCCTCCTCTCTCTCTCTCGCTCTCTCTCTCTCTCTTTCCCCCTTTCCTCTCTCTGCCCACTCCACTACCCTCCTCTCAATCTCCTTATCGGTCAGTTTCTTCTCTTTCAGTCTCTTTCTCTCCCTTCCCCTCTCCCATATCGCTCTCTTTTCTCTCCCTTTCTTACTCGTGTCTGTTAGCACAGTCCCATAGTGACAGATACATAGGGTGGTGTAGGTCATATGTTTTAGAGGGCACATCACCAAGTCACAGAGTTCTAAGCCTTAGGGGCCATAGGGACACCTTGCCTGGGGCCTAACTCTCCCTGGGGGCCACTCAGGGGATCTGGTCCAATGACAGCTCAGCTCTTTAGGTCACCATGACAACTCAACAGGGATATTACAAAGCAGAGTAACTGTACTCACACTACCTCCAGTAATTAAAGATGCATTGACCATACAGTAGATGGAAATGCATTATTGATTAACTGACTGATTCATTTGGCCATTAAAAAATAAACATGACGATATATACAGTGGGGAGAAGTATTTGATACACTGCCGATTTTGCAGGTTTTCCTACTTACAAAGCATGTAGAGGTCTGTAATTTGTATCATAGGTACACTTCAACAGTGAGGGACGGAATCTAAAACAAAAATCCAGAAAATCACATTGTATGATTTTTTTGTAATTAATTTGCATTTTGGGGGGGGGGGGGGGGGCACACCGGGTGGTCACACCGGGTGGTCGGCGGAGCCGAGGAATGAGCCAGAGACCGTCAGGGAGTCGAAGGAGGTACTCGACGAAAGATTACGGAGAGAGGTGGTGGCGATGAGAGTGCTTCAGAGCGGGCTTGCTGAGGAGCGTGACACCAGTCCGGTGTCATCTGCACCAGTTTTACGCATCTGCCGTCCAGTGCGCCGCCCCAGTCCGGTACGTCCTGTGTCTCCTCCACGCACTCGCCCTGAAGTGTGTGTCACCGTTCCGGTACAAGTTGTGCCGGTTCTATGAACCAGGTCTCCAGTGCGCATACAGCCCAGTACGTCCTGTGCTAGCTCCCCGCACTCGCCGTGCGAAGTGTGTCATTGTTCCTGTACAATTTGTGCCGGTTCTACGCACCAGGTCTCCAGTGCGCCTCCACAGCCCAGTACATCCTGTGCTAGCTCCCCGCACTCACCGTGCGGAGTGTGTCATCGTTCCGGCACCATCTGTGCCAGCTCTACGCACCAGGTCTCCAGTGCGCCTCCACAGCCCAGTACGTCCTGTGCCTCCTCCTCACACTCTCCCTGAAGTGCGTGTCCCCAGTCCAGTACGTCCTGTGCCTGCTCCTCACACTCTCCCTCAAGTGCGCCTCCACAGCCCAGTACGTCCTGTGCCTGCTCCTCGCGCTCGCCCTGAGGTGTGTGTCACCAGTCCGGTACCACCAGTGCCGGCCCCACGCACCAGGCTTCATGCGACGATCCCCAGTCCAGAGCTTCCGGCGACAGTTCCCAGTCCAGAGCTTCCGGCGACAGTTCCCAGTCCAGAGCTTCCGGCGACGTTTCACAGTCCGGAACCTCCAATGACGGTCCACAGTCGGAACCTCCAGCGACGGTCCACGGTCCGGAATCTCCTGAGGCGGTCCACGGTCCGGAACATCCTGAGACGGTCCACGGTCCGGAACCTCCAGCTCCAGGGCAGGAGTCTTCATCTGCGCCGATGCCCAGTCCGAGCACGGCGTCCAGTCCAGCTCCACGGCAGGAGCCCTTCTCTGCGCCGATGCCCAGTCCAGGCACGGCGTCCAGTCCCGCTCCATGGCAGGAGCCTTCCTCTGCGCCGATGTCCAGTCCAGGCACGGCGTCCAGTCCCGCTCCAAGGCCGGAGTCTTCCTCTGCGCTGGTGCCCAGTCCAGGCACGGCGTCTGGTCCCACTCCATGGCAGGAGCCTTCCTCTGTGCCGATGTCCAGTCCAGGCACGGCATCCAGTCCCGCTCCATACAGGAGACTTCCTCTGCGCCGGTGCCCAGTCCAGGCACAGCGGTCAACTCAGCTCCATGGCCGGAGCCTTCTTCGGCGCCAGTGCCCAGTCCGGGTGCGGCGTTCTACCCGGCTCCATGGCCGGACCCATGGTCTGGGCGGGGGCAAAGTCCCGCACCAGAGCCGCCACCGATGCTGGCGAATCCACGAGCGGAGTGGGTACTTCGCCAAGCACCGGAGCAGCCACCGATGCTAGACGCCAACCCGGTCCCTCCCCTATAGAGTCAGGTTTTGCGGCCGGAGTCCGCACCTTTGAGGGGGGTACTGTCATGCCCTGACCATAGAGAGCCTTTTTATTCTCTATTTTGCTAAGGTCGGGGTGTGACTAGGGTGGGTGATCTAGTGCATTTATTTCTATGTTGGCCTTGTATGGTTCCCAATCAGAGGCAGCTGTTTATTGTTGTCTCTGATTGGGGATCATATTTAGGCAGCCATTTCACCACTGTGTTTTGTGGGATCTTGTTTTTGTGTAGTTTTCTGGTAGCACTGCATTTGCTGCACGTTTCGTTTTGCTGTTTATTGTTTTTGTGAGTTTCATTTAATAAACATGTGGAACTCTACGTACGCTGCGCCTTGGTCCGTTTCTCCACACGACCGTGACACCTTTGTAGGTGTGTCCAGACTTTTGACTGGTACTGTATATAGATATTTATTTATTTTTACACATATTTAACCACTTTTTTGGGGTAGGCACAAAACTACCTTCATACTTCCATTTGTTTTTTAAAACTGTTACCGGTTACCTTCAGAAGAGTGCTGTGACACTTTAGGGTTCGTAGAGCAAAACGGAGAACACCATCGTGTTTGTGAGAATCTCCCCTTTCCCATTAGTTTGTAGCCTAAACGGTTCGGAAGCTTCCAAACAGAAGTTGGCACATCGATGGTACCAACTTTAGACAGGTCTCTTGTGGGGGTCAAAGGTTAAACCGTTCGTTAAGCCGTAGGTTAAACCGTTCGTACACTGCAGACGTTTACCATGAGACAAACACCGCTCTAGCTCTGCCTCCTTTCACCGCAGATGCAGACGTGCGACACGGGCGGATGTGGTGGATTGAGACCCATCCAATGCAAAGAAACAGATATCTTTAGCTTAAAATGACTGATTTTGATGGGGATTTTTTTGTTATGTAACTTAGATTGACGCACTGGTGTGTCAATCGACTCCAGGGGGTTATTTATAATCCACATAACAAATTACATTTGTTGTTGTTGCAGGAATATTTTCCGGTTGTAGCAAACTGGCTCAAATTAGTAGGTAGAGTGAAACAGTCTTTACGCAAGAGAGGAACATTACCATATGTTCCAGACAATACATATCACACCTTCCGCTCCCATTTTCACATGCAGTGCTGAACTGAAGTGTTCGTCTGGTATTATTTAACGAGGCCTGATTCTGGTGGCTATAGACACAAGGGATTCTAGAGCCGGGGTCTGATCAAGCGGTAACGCTCTCGGCTCCTGGACCACGGCAGCTTTGGTTCAGCCCATTGTATGTGCCATTCCTACCCTTGGCCTTCCTAGCTGTCATTCCTCTTTCATTGTCTGTCCTGTCACTGTCCTTCCACAGATTTTAACCTGACCCTTAGAAGTCGGATGTGAAATGCAGTTAAAGGGATTGAATGGAGAGCACAGACAGTCAAATTGGATATTGGTGGAACAGAGGGACTGAAAGAGGATCTGTGCTGGGAAGAAGGTAGTGACAAGTTCAGACAACCCTGTTTCCTTTATCAAATAGTAAAGCTGCTGAGATCAGGAAAGACTGCCTGGCAGCCAAAAGGGGAGAGAAAGAGAAGGGTATGAAGAGAATAACAAGAGAGGAGGAAAAAGATGAGGAGGAAGAAAAGGAGGAAGAACTGACGAGGAAAACAAACAAGAGCATAGAGGAGGACGGGCAACAAGAGAGGAGGAAAGAGTGGGTGAGAAAAAGGGAAGACAAGGAAGGTAGATGCCTGTCCTAAGCCCACCACTCCATCCAGACCGTACCTGTTGATGGCCGAGCTGAGTTCATCCAGACCGTACCTGTTGATGGCCGAGCTGAGTTCATCCAGACGGCGGGTGTCGCTGGTGGTGCTGTTGTCCAGTTTGGAGAGGCTGTCCATCCTCTTCAGGATCACCTCCAGCATGTCACTGATCTTCCTAAGCACCCCACGAGACTCCACTCCCCCCATCACTACACAGCGAGAGGGAGAGAGAGAGAGGGAGAGAGAGAGAGTGAGTGAGAGGTAGTAAACAATCGATAAAAGCCCAATAACAAGAGAGCGCGGAACGCTTACTATTTAGCCGAGCCCAGTCTCCAATTCATATCATTAAGTAAGCATCCTTCTCTTTCTGCCCTATAGCTTCCTGTGCTAGCAGCATACTTTGCCTGCCTAGCTCAAGCTAAAACATGAATTATTTCAACCACTGACTCCCAGACTTCCTACCACCTAGAGTATAATTTATAATGGTACACACTGCCGCAAAGGCCTGAGTTACGGAACTATGAAGTGGAACTAATCGTGTTGACATTCCCCGCACTCCGGGGGATGAAATTACGTGTAACCACGGCTGTATTTATTTCACCCTAGTGAATCAGAGAGGTCGTAGGTGCAGACACTGTGTGTGTGTGTGTGTGTGTGTGTGTGTGTCTGTGTGTGTGTGTGTGTGTCTGTGTGTGTGTGTGTGTGTGTGTGTGTGTGTGTGTGTGTGTGTGTGTGTGTGTGTGTGTGTGTGTGTGTGTGTGTGTGTGTGTGTGTGTGTGTGTGTGTGTGTGTGTGTGTGTGTGTGTGTAAGGCCAGGCTCTTTATCCTCTTGATGCTTTGATTGTTCCGCTTCTCTTTATAGGATTATGTGGTGGTGACTGGCTAGACAAACCAAGGTCATATACACAATCAATCTACAACAGCTCTATATAAAACACAGCCAGACAACATATTGGGCCAGACTGACTGAAATAACATTTACAGGATTACAATGCAATGAATATTTTCTGAAGATGAATAAGATACCTTTCCGGCAAACCTTCACTGACACAATGTGCAATAACACATCTTGAGGTATTTAAAAGACCGCCTTGTCTTACCAGTCGGCGCCACGTGAAAAGCTAGCTATTCGCTGGCCCAAGTGGGGAGACTTCAGGTTGAGGAGTAAGTTTCACACATCCCCATGTGCTACACATCCACCATGCTCTAACTAACTGGACCATTGGAACTATATACACTGAAACTAAACTAAAATATAAACGCAAGATGTAAAGTGTTGGTCCCATGTTTCATGAGCTGATGTAAAAAATCCCTGAAAAATTCCATGCGCACAAAAAGCTTATTTCTCTTAAATTTTGTGAACATATTTGTTTACATCGCTGTTAGTGATAATCCATCCACCTGACAGGTGTGGCATATCAAGAAGCTGATTAAACAGCATGATAATTACACAGGTGCACCTTGTGCTGGGCACAATAAAGGCCACTCTAAAATGTACAGTTTTGTCACACAACACAATGCCACAAGTTTTGAGATAGCATGTAATTGGCATGTTGACTGCAGGAATGTCCACCAGAGCTGTTGCCAGAGAACTGAATGTTAATTTCTCTAACATAAGCTGCCTCCAGCATCGTTTTAGAGAATTTGGCAGTACGTCCAACCGGCCTCACAACCGCAGACCACGTGTAACCACGCCAGTCCAGGACCTCCACATCCGGCTTCTTCACCTGGGGGACCGTTTCGGGGTGCACCCCTGCCCAGTCATGTGAAATCCATAGATTAGGCCTAATTTATTTATTTCAATTGACTGATTTCCTTATATGAATTTTAACTCAGTAAAATCTTTGAAATTGTTACACGTTGCATTTATATTTTTATTCAGAGTGTACAGTGAATTCAGACCCCTTCACTTTTTCCACATTTTGTTACATTAAAGCCTTATTGTAAAATTGATTAAATACAAATTTATACTCATCAATCTACACACAATATCCCATAATGACAAAACAAAAAAACACTTTTTTGTCATTTTAGCAAATGTATACAAAAACAGAAATGCCTTATTTACATAAGTATTCAGGCCATGAGACTCAAAATGTAGCTCAGGTGCATCCTGTTTCCATTGATCATCCTTGAGATGTTTCTACAGCTTGACTGGAGTCCACCTGTGCTGAATTCAATTGATTGGACATGATTTGGAAAGGCACAGACCTGTCTATATAAGGTCCCACAGTTGACAGTGCATGTCAGAGCAAAAACCAAGCCACGAGGAAGGAATTGTCCGTAGAGCTCCAAGACAGGATTGTGGCGAGGCACAGATCTGTGGAAGGGTACCAAAACATTTCTGCAGCATTGAAGGTCCCCAAGAACACAGTGGCCTCCATCATCCTCAAATGGAAGAAGTTTGGAACCACAAAGACTCTTCCTAGAGCTGGCTGTCCTGCCAAACTGAGCAATCAGGGGAGAAGGGCCTTGGTCAGGGAAGTGACCAAGATCCCGATGGTCACTCTGACACAGCGTCAGAGTTCCTCGGTGAAGATGGGAGAACCTTCTTGAAGGACAACCATCTCTGGAGCACTCCACCAATCAGGCCTTTATGGAAGAGTGGCCAGACGCAAGCCACTCCTCAGTAAAAGGCACATGACAGCCGGCTTGGAGTTTGCCAAAAGGCACCTAAAGACTCTCAGACCATGAGAAACAAGATTCTCTGTTCTGAGGAAACCAAGATTGAACTCTTTGGCATGAATGCCAAGCCTCACGTCTGGAGGAAACCTGGCACCATCCCTACGGTGAAGCATGGTGGTGGCAGCATCATGTTGTGGGGATGTTTTTCAGCAGCTGGGACTGGGAGACAAGTCAGGATCGAAGGAAAGATGAACAGAGCAAAGTACAGAGAGATCCTTGATGAAAATCTACTCCAGAGCGCTCAGGACCTCAGACTGGGGCGAAGGTTTACCTTCCAACAAGACAACGAACCTAAGCACACAGCCTAGACAATGCAGGAGTGGCTTCAGGACAAGCCTCTGAATGTCATTGAGTGGCCCAGCCAGAGCCTGGACTTGAACCCGATCGAACATCTCTGGAGAGACCTGAAAATAGCTGTGCTCCCCATCCAACCTGACAGAGCTTGAAAGGATCTATAGAGACGAATGGGAGAAACTCCCAAAATACAGGTGTGCCAAGCTTGTAGAGTAATCCCCAAGAAAACTTGAGGCTTTGATCGCTACTAAAGGTGCTTCAACAAAGTACTGAGTAAAGGTTCTGAATACTTATGTTAATTTGATATTTTCATTTTTGCTTTGTCATTATGGGGTATTGTGTGTAGATTGATGAGGGGGAAAAAAATATTTAATCAATTTTATATTAAGGCTGTAACGTAACAAAATGTGGAAAAAGTGAAGGAGTCTGAATACTTTCCGAATGCACTATACATTAAGAACACCTTCCTAATTTTTAGATGCACCCCCTTTTGCCCTCAGAACAGCCTAAATTTGTCAGGGCATGGACTCTACAAGGTGTCAAAAGCATTACACAGGGATGCTGGCTCATGTTGAGCGTGAAAAACCCCACGTGTTGCAGTTACACTCAAACCGGTGCGCCTGACATCTACTACCATACCCCACGTGTACACAATCCATTTCTCAATTGTCTCAAGGCTTAAAAATGAGTGACATCAATAAGGGTTCATAGCTTTCACCTGGAGTCACATGGACAGTTTTTGTCATGGAAAGAGCCAGTGTTCCTAATGTTTTATATATATATATACTAAAATGACCATTGAACTATTCCCAAGATACCAGACTGTAGCTTAGAAAACCATAAAGGGATGGTCACTGAAAGGTGAGAGAAACTCTTAGGTCAGATACAGCACTGGTGTAACGTTCGTCGTCTGAAGATGAGGAATCATCGGACCAAAGCGCAGCGTGGTAAGTGTTCATGTTAATTTATTAAAACAGAACACTAAACAAAATAACAAAGAGCATGAAACGAAACAGTCCTGTCTGGTACAGACACAAAGACAGAAAACAACTACCCACAAAACACAGGTGGGAAAAGGCTACCTAAGTATGGTTCTCAATCAGAGACAACGATAGACAGCTGCCTCTGATTGAGAACCACACCAAACACACAGAAATAAAAAACATAGAACACAAAACATAGAATGCCCACCCCAACACGCGCCCTGACCAAACCAAAATAGAGACATAAAAAGGATCTCTAAGGTCAGGGCGTGACAACTGGATCATTCCCTTTAAGGCAGAGAGGTCACAGTATATTCTTCTCCATCATAATGTCAGTGGGTATGAGGTTCGATGGTAGTGATAATCATCTGGAGTGAGCTGCCTACCCCAACCAATACCAACCAACCAATTGGAAGAATAAAAGGAACACATAGCTCAAATACTGCCATGTTGCAGTGGTGGAAAAAGTACTCAATTGTCATATTTGAGTAAAAGTAAAGATACCTTCATAGGAAATGACTCAAGTAAAAGAGAAAGTGCCCCAGGAAAATACTACTTGAGTAAAAGTCTTGAAGTATTTTGGTTATAAATATACGCAAGTATCAAAAGTACATGGAATTGCTAAACTGTACTTTAGTTTCAAACGTAAATGGCACACCCTGACCATAGAGAGCCATTGTTTCTCTATGGTGAAGTGGGTCAGGGCGTGACTGAGGGTGATCTAGTTGATTTATTTCTATGTGGTGTTCTAGTTTATTTTCTATGTTGGTGATTTTTGTATGATTCCCAATTAGAGGCAGCTGGTAATCGTTGTCTCTAATTGGGGATCATATTTAAGTAGCTGTTTTTCCCACCTGTGTTTATGGGATATTGTTTTGAGTTATTGCACGTAGCATCTCTGTAGTCACGGTTCGTTGTTAGTTTATTGTTTATTTGTTTTTGTCTTTGCTAAGTTTCACTTTCTAATAAATAATGTGGAACTCAACATCCGCTGCGCCTTGGTCCGACATTTATTCCAGCGAACGTGACAGTAAAAGTAAAAATATAAATCATTTCAAATTCCTTATATTTAACAAACCAGATTGCACAATTAAAAAAATATTTTGTTATTGATGGATAGATAGGGGCACACTCCAACACTCACACATAATTTACAAACAAAGCATTTGTGTTTAATGAGTCTAACAGATCAGCGGCAGTAGGGATGACCAGGGATGTTTTCTAGATAAGTGTGTGAATATGACCATTTTCCTGTCAAAATGTAACGAGTACTTTTGGGTGTCAGGGAAAATGTATGGAGTGAAAAGTACAATATTTTTTTAAAGAATGTAGTGAAGTTAAAGTAAAAGTTGCCAAAAATATAAATAGTCAAGTAAAGTACAGATACCAGAAAAAACTACTTAAGTAGTACTTTAAAGTAGTTTTAGTTAAGTACTTCACACCACTGCCTTGTGGCATACAACTCTATGACTAAAAGTATCAGAGACCATTCCCTTTAAGACAGAGAGGTCACTGTATAGTCTTGTCTGCTCTATCATCATGCCAGTGGGTATGAGGTGTGATTGTCATGGTAGTCACCTGGTGTGAGGCCTCTCCGCCATCACACTCCAGTCCTATTGACTTGTCAGGTAATTACAGCAGATTAAGTCCTCTACAGGAGAGCTGTGAGAGAAGGTCACAATTTTTTCTTTCCATGGCAACCTATTATCTCTCTCTTTCACTTTTCTCCTCACCATCGCTCTCTCTTTCTCCCTCTCTTCATACTATCGCTCTCTCCTCTCCCTACTTTCTTTCTTTCTTTCTTTCTGCCTATTATCTCTCCCTCTCTCACTCCCTCTCTCCCCACCTCTTTTGAACTCTCACTACTCTCTTCTAGAATCTGTCTCATTGCCTCTGTCTCTTTCTCTACTCTCTTCTCTCTCTCCTCCTCTCTCTACTTTTCTCTCTTTTTCTCCCCCCACGCAATCTGGTAGTTATCTCCCTCCACGGTGACAGATGAGGCCCCTGTGTGACAATGAGTGACATAGTGTCCTTGGGGTCCTAACGCATCGCCGTGTCAACCCATCACCGTGTGGCGTGTTACCTTGACGACCGTCCTAGCTTTCATTGACTCCTGATGAGCCGTAATGATCGCGATGGTCATTTGGACACGGAAACGTCTTCCTGCGATCTTATTGGCACATGGAAACCCTCCATTTGATCTCATTGGCTGCTGTGTTAAAAGGGTCATTATAACAATGTAATGGAGGTAATTTAGGTTATTTTTATTAACAAAATGCCAATTAAAAAGGCATTTGTGATGCAGCCAGAAGCTTAGTTCAACGGTCTGGTGGTTAAATAGAAGATGACTGTCAATGGGTAGGCTACCAGTTAACAGTAGTATTAAGAGCAAACCACACAATGACCCTGGATCAGTTAGTAAAGTGGCGATTACAGGCCAGCGGCAGTGGAAAATATTTTTTGTACTGTATCTCAGATTGTTCTGTCAATTCTCACATAGAAACTTCATAGGGAGGAAGGATGTTTAACATGGTTTTTACATTTGTATCACAAACAATTTTCGAGAAAGTCATGATGAAATTGGTCATTTTAGGCCCTTTTTAGACCTATACAGTACATGCCTCCTGTAAGACACTATGATCTGTGAACCGTACATGATACAGACGACATCATGGTGTCATTATACGCCTTGTAGTGTTCTCTCAAGTACGTATGTCTAGATTCTAAAATACACATTCCCACAATCATTTATTCAACATAAAAAATCTGAATATCTCAAAACAAACCTTTTTGATTTAGCCTAGTTTTAGACATACTGTTCAAACACGTCACATTTCCAGAGGGGGCTCTCTGGTACTTTTAATAATATGACCAATTTTATACATATATATTTAAATTATAGGCAATTAACCAATCAGAGCTTTAGGATTGGTCAGTCCGCAAGTCAAATTTCCTTTTGAATCCATTTTCCCATTCATGGTGTTGGTGGTGCTCATAAAATGGATCATACCTTTAGAATTAGCAGAGAGCCCACTATGGAAATTGTATGTTCTTGTAGAGGGTAGTGTTTTAAACAACATCTAATATTGAATAGATGAATATGACTGTTGTTTTTTTCAGAATCTAGACATGCTCCTTATGATAGAGCACACTATAAAAGAGCAGAACTACACCGTGATGTCGTCTGTATCATGTACGGTTCACAGATCACAGTGTCTTAGGGCCTAAAAAAGTCACTTTCATCATGATTTTCTCCAAAATGGTTTGCGATACAAAAAGTCAAAAACATTTCTAACATTCCTCCCAATGAAGTTTCTATGTGAGAATTGCCAGAACAATCTGAGTCATAGAAAATATATTTCGCTCGTGTGGAATCGCCCAAAGGCACAATGTGACCACGCAGGCCGCTGGTAATTACCTCACATATTAGAGGTCAAATCATTAACATGAACATGCCACTAGGCAGTCTGAATACATTAGCTCAACAGGCAACTATAGGTCATCGACATGCTGTAGGGTCAGTTACAGGTCAATCCACTGTACTTGCTGCATCCTCGGAGAGACATCAACAATCAGTCAACTCAGAGTCAGCTACAGGTCAGTCCACTCCACGTACTGTAGCTCTTAGAGCTAGCCTCATGTCAGTGTAGTTGTTATAGCTCGACAATCTTAGAATAAAAGGTGCTATCTAGAACCTTCAAGGGTTCTTCGGCTGTACCCATAGGAGAACCCTTTGAAGAAACCTATTCGGTTTCTGGTAGAAACCTTTTGTTTCCAGGTCGAAAGCTGCCCTTTTTTTCTAAGAGTGTATCCAGATTCAGCTACAAGCCAGTCTAGCCGTGCCTCAGGACTACCTGGCCTGATGACTCCTGGCTGTCCCTGTCCTCAGTCCACCTGGTCTTGCTGCTGATCCAGTTTCTGCTGTTTTGCCTGTGGCTATGGAACCCTGACCTATTCACTGGACGTGGTACCTTGTCTTGGACCTGCTGTTTTCGTCCCTCTCTCTCCCTCTCCCTCCCTCTCTCTCCCTCCTTCTCTCTCTCTACCGCACCTGCTGTCTAGACCTCGGAATGCTAAGCTATGAAAAGCCAACTTACATTTACTGCTGTGGTGCTGACCTGTTGCACCCTCTACAACCACTGTTATTATTGTTTGACCCTGCTGGTCATCTATGCACGTTTGAACATCTTGAAGACCGATCTGGCCTTAATGGCCATGTACTCTTTTAATTTCCACCCGGCACAGCCAAAAGAGGACTGGCCACCCCTCAGAGCCTGGGTCCTCTCTAGGTTTCTTCCTGGATTCCTGCCTTTCTTGGGAGTTGTTCCTAGCCACCGTGCTTCTACATCTGCATTGCTTGCTGTTGGGGGTTTTAGGCGGGGTTTCTGTATAAGCACTTTGTGACATCGCTGATGTAAAAAGGGCTATATAAATACATTTGATTTGATACTCGCGGTATCTCTATTGAGCCAGCTACAGGCCAATCTACTTGTTATCGTCTACTTCCTATAGCTCTATTGAGCCAGTCAACCATAGCTTTGTCTCTGTGCTGATCCTCAGTGAACACAGTATTAGCATGAGCTCTCCCAGGGGGACCCTAGTGTTTCATACGGAGCTTCCTTGTTTGCGAGGGATATTGACATGCGCTGAAAGGTACCTGTAGAAAATCAGTGTCTTCGTCTTAGTGCCGCAACAAGAAAGAGGATGAACAAGGCTCTGAGAGCTTAAAGGGGTTCAAGTACACCCGTCTGCCCTCCTTGAAGATCAAATAACAGAAGAGCATTGGGCCAGTAAGTGAAAGGTCACTGGTTCAAATCCCCGAGCCGACTAGGTGAAAAATCTGCCGATGTGCCCTTGAGCAAGGCAATTAACCCTAATTGCTCCAGGGTCTCCTGTCAATAATGGCTGATCCCTGGCTCTGACCCCACTCTCTCAGGGGGAGTGGGATATGCAAAAATGTCATTTCCAATTCACGTGTGAAATATGACAAACATAAGCATCCTCCTAATTATTATGTATATGAGTTAACATAGGATAGAAACTGTTACCACAGTCAATGTATGTCCTTTCTCTCCAGGAGAAGAAGAATAAAACCAAGTGAAAAAGTACGAATAGCAACTATTTAAATTCTGTTTATATCAGGAGTCTAATTGACTGTGCACTGTGTGAATCAATACATTCTCGAACACATTCTTCAAAACGACTTCTTAATCGATTGTTGACCTCGTCTTATGAATAACCCTACATTCTTCTTAAACGTAAATCTGAGGTGAAAATAAATGTCCGATTCGGTCAAATTGATCAGATTTGAAGATTCAGTAGTGGGTGAGCTAACCAGACCGTCTGTTCCTTCTCTTGGCTGGTACTATGTCACAGTGTGTTGGGGGGCTCCAGTTAGCGTGGGGTGGCATGGCGTACATCACTGTAGCACCATTACTCTCCCCAGCTTCAACCACCATATTGCCCTGAATATTTAGTGTCACGACACATCGTATTTCACCCCAGGTCTGAGAGCGGGTGAGGCGTGAAAGGAATATTCCTGTTAGTGTCTCTAACAGGGCTACTGAACAGAGTGTGTGGGGTGGGGGGGTTGTGTGTGTGTGTGTGTGTGTGTGTGTGTGTGTGTGTGTGTGTGTGTGTGTGTGTGTGTGTGTGTGTGTGTGTGTGTGTGTGTGTGTGTGTGTGTGTGTGTGTGTGTGTGTGTGTGTGTGTTGCTCCAGGGAGTATTGACTAGCTCATACACCCCCCCCCCTCAGTATGGGAGAGGCTAACTCTAAGCAGGAGAAAACTTTTGTCTGCTTTTATGTCGGTCACAACCTGTGTTTTAGACAGAATGCCAACTCTTTGTTTCTCTCAGCTAGAGTAGTTCACCTCTACAATACCTGCTAAGATACAGAGGCAGGACTGTGTTGACTGGCCCAGTAAGTAAACAGTGGGTCTGTCCATCAAGAGAGGAACACACACAGAGAAGTGACACGCACACACGCACACACACACGCACACACACACACCCTCCTCACACGCACACACAAACACCCACACACCTCAGGGCACAACGACCCAGTGCCACTGTTCAACAACACACCCTTAATGGAAGGACATGGTACCTGGTACTAACAGTCCTCACTTCTCTATGTGTGTTCCTCTCTTAATGGACAGACGCACTGTTTACTTCACACTAGCACCCCTCTCCACCCCTCTCCTCTCTACCCCTTTCCTCTCCTCCACTTCAGTGGGATGCTAAAAAGCACTCCCTCTCTGTTTCCCACTCTTTTCATGTTGTGTCAGAGCCAAAGGACCCTTCAGCACTCAGTGGGCTGTTAAATGCAGCATAATCTTTGTGCCGTGTTGTGAACGCTGTGAAAAGACTCTATGTGGAGGACAATGGAGGCATAGCCCGATGTGGTGGTGGATTGTAAACCATGAGCTGAAAATGCTGGTCATTTCAGTTGTGTTGTGCAGAATCGGTTGCCAGTGGGTCAGGTTGCGTTTTCTTGGACAGACTATAAACACCCATAGACCTTTAATATACACTAGCAAGCACAACAGAAACCCTGACTCTGTGTCCACATCATCCTATAACACATAATGTGCACCAGGAGTTGTTCATTGTGAAGTCCCTCTGTCTCCCCCGCTGGCATGAAAAAAGATACACAGTAAATAGAATATAGTGGAATATACTGTACTGTAGTTCCTCCTGTACTAGTTTGCTGTGTGTGTGTACAATCGTAGCCAGGCTCCCAATGCGACTCACTCAGCAGTGTCTCAGATCGAGGTGTGAGGTGTGCAGTTAGGGAGCAGGCAACAGGATGAGGTGTTAGTGAGATTGGCCAAAGGCTGTTTGCATATTCATGGGGTGAAGTACATGTCAGGCTTGACTAGAGATGACATAGTTGACACTTACAGGGAGATGAACTGGAGCAGAGCAACACACATCCCTGAATGTACCACATGTATACGTTCTGACACAGACAGGCATATGGACAAACGCATTCACACTCATCATACACTCATGTACTCCCAGTAGGTAGGTTTGCCAGTGTGTGTGTGTGTGTGTGTGTGTGTGTGTGTGTGTGTGTGTGTGTGTGTGTGTGTGTGTGTGTGTGTGTGTGTGTGTGTGTGTGTGTGTGTGTGTGTGTGTGTGTGTGTGTGTGTGTGTGTGTGTGTGTGTGTGTTTCCAGCAAATCTTCACAGCCTGGTACATCTATTTTGCACGTATGGGATCCACCTCTCTCCCTCCCCTCCTCGCCACCTCTCCTCTCTCTCTCCCCTCCTTGCCACCTCTCCTCTCCCCTCCCTGTTCCTCTCTATAGAGTGCAGCAGAGTGAACACAATGTTATATATTATAACCTCCATGCTGTTTACAGCAAAGCACTGATCTAAGGTCAGTTTTGGATGTTCCAGCACTAACAGGTATTGAGGGCAGGATTTTCTGAGAATGCTCTGATCCTAGAAGTGTGCCTACCCGCTGGGCACAGACGTCAGTTCAACGTCTAGTGTTGTTTTACATTTGGTTAAGTTTTCAACTAAGGTGAATTCAATGTAAAATCAACATTAAAAAAAAAAGTTGGCTGAAAAAAAGGCTGAATGCCCTTACGTTGATGACTTACGTTGATGACTTACGTTGATGACTTACGTTGATGACTTACGTCGATGACTTACGTCGATGACTTACGTCGATGACTTTTTGCAAATTCAATAGTTTCCCACGTTGATTCAACATCATCAGATATACTTTAAAGTGAATGTTAATGGAAACAATGTATATTGAACCAGTGTTTGACGAGTGGGTAAAGCCTGCGATCTCCTCTCCATCTCATCTCCATTTCCAAACTGGAATTAAATTAGATGTAATTAGATGCAGTTCAATTATCATAGCTATCATGGGGGATTTCTACTCATTAGTTGACGGAGTGAAAAAAAGGATTTGATTGCAAAATGTGGACAGGAAGCCAGCTTTCTCATGGGTTGCAGGTTTTCATGCTACACTGGATCAGGACAGTGGGGTATGTGGGCTTTGAGCCAATCCGAATAAGGTAAATAAGCATTGAATCAGGAAGTAGCTGTAATTGTAGAGGTCCACAAAACAATAAAGCACCGAGGCCCCATAAATAATGTCATAGTGTGGTAAAAGAGTAAGTCAATATACAGTATACTCTAAGAAAAAAAGGTGCTATCTAGAACCTTAAAGGATTCTTCGGCTACCTGGACCCAAAAAAGGTTTCACTTGGAACCAAAAGGGTTCTCCTAAGAGTGCAGTGCCGATGACATGAGAACAAGCAGTAATGCATGAAAATGTTCTCAAAGAACAAACCTCGTTTGCCAGGCGTATAGCTGTGAGATATACAAAGGCTGAAGACACACAACTGTCAGTGTGAGACAAGTAAAACACCTTTCTCAGTTTCCCTCTTTCAGTTTCGCCCGAAGCGCCCATAACGTCCTGACGGTTTTCGTTTGGGGCTACTCACTGTTTGCGAGACAACATAGTATTCCAAACTCAAAGCTGCAGAGGGGGAAAGAGAAAGAGAGAGGGAGAGAAAGAGGGAGGGAGATAAGCGAGCTCTCAGTCTATTAGTGCAGACAACTTCTGTCACTTCTCCTTTGTGTCTGTCTCTCTTCCAAAGTGCACGCCAAAGAAGAAGGGATGAGAGAGAAAAAAACGACAGAGAGCGAGTGTATGTGTAGAGTACTAGCTGTATCTATCTGGCTCCACTACACAGCTGTAATTAAAGCTTCTCCACCCCTCTTCTTCCTCCCTCCCTCCCTCCTCCTCTCTTCATCCCCCCTTTCCCCCCACATCTTTAGCAAATCCTCTCAGAACCCATTCTTTGATTTCTGCTTCTCTGAAGTTGCGCTACTCAGTTCGGATCAGCACTCTCTCCCTCTCTCTCCTTTTCTCTCTCTGTTTTTCTCACACACACACGTACGCGCACGCGCACACACACTCCCTCTCTCTCTCGCTCTCTTTCATCCCATGTCTTTCACCAGCAGTAGGGTAATTTTTGCACCGTGCCTTGTATGCTGTTGTGCATGATGTCAGACTCTGAAACTGAGTGGAGCCTTGAAGCCCACTCCTCCTCACACAACAGCCAGTCAGCACTTGGGAAAACAGCCCAATTAGGGCCAGAAATGGGCACAGATAAAAACAATGTATGAATAGGGATCAAATTGCATAATAATATATGAAAGGGTAATGGGTTTGGCGTGCACTGAATGGATGTTAATGGAGAAGGGAAATAATAGGTACAGCAGGATCAGGAAGAGTATATATTTGATCTTTTCATCTATTTTAAAGGACCGTGTTATACACAAAGCAACCTGTTATTTGCATCTGCAGTCCCTGGGAAGGGTAATGTAGCAGTAGATGCATTGTGAGTGACGTTCAATGTCAACATGACTTTCTATGCTGTCAATGACAAGGACGACCTAAAGCTAAAGCGCCAATCCCAGCCACACACTGTGTGAGCAGAATGACTAAGGCTGCTGTAAGTCAAGCTAGGGCTGCAGCTATGGGAACCTGGCACGAGGCGCAGCTACCTCTGTCAATGTCTTTACATTCAGACACACACACTGTCAGTGTCCCCTGTGGGCTGACAGTGTACTGTCCCCTGAAACATATCCTTGTGCATGTACTGGGAAAGGCTTACGGCCTTACAATGTTAACCTGTACATCCCACGGCAAGGTTAACATCTGAGTCTTTTAGCATATACTTATCCAGAGCAACTCACAGTAGTGAGTGCGTACATTTTCGTATTTGCTTGTACTGATCCCCCATGGGAATCGAACTCACAACCCTGGCGTTGCAAGTGCCACACTCTTCCAGCTGAGCCATACAGGACCAACAGCACACACATGTACATCCTTACAATAAGTCCCCAATGCCGACAGTCAAATACGGCGCCTCCTCTTGTCTTAATGACTCCCTTATGTAAACATGTCTGTTCCTCAGCCTGCATTAGCTTTGCCGACTGCCATTTATTCACTGGGCTTCGTGGCTTTGTGGACAACTGAGACATAGGGCTTCAGGGGGCCACTTTCCACCACGAGGCAGGACCCTGGACGTCACTGTGTGTTAATGTGACAGGGCACCACGTTGCCCTGGGAGAGAGACAGGGGGAGAGTATTGGAGGAAAGTAGAGAGAGGGGATGGAGAGTGAGAGAGAGGGGATGGAGAGTGAGAGAGAGGGGATGGAGAGTGAGAGGGAGGGGATGGAGAGTGAGAGGGAGGGGATGGAGAGTGAGAGAGGGGATGGAGAGTGAGAGGGAGGGGATGGAGAGTGAGAGGGAGGGGATGGAGAGTGAGAGAGAGGGGAGGGAGAGTGAGAGAGAGGGGATGGAGAGTGAGAGGGTGGGGATGGAGAGTGAGAGGGAGGGGATGGAGAGTGAGAGAGAGGGGATGGAGAGTGAGAGGGAGGGGATGGAGAGGGAGAGGGAGGGGATGGAGAGTGAGAGAGAGGGGATGGAGAGTGAGAGGGAGGGGATAGAGAGTGAGAGGGAGGGGATGGAGAGTGAGAGAGAGGGGATAGAGAGTGAGAGAGAGAGTGGATGGAGAATGAGAGAGAGGGGATGGAGAGTGAGAGAGGGGATAGAAAGTGAGAGAGGGGATGAAGAGTGAGAGGGGATGGAGAGTGAGAGAGAGGGGATGGAGAGTGAGAGGGAGGGGATAGAGAGTGAGAGGGAGGGGATGGAGAGTGAGAGAGAGGGGATGGAGAGTGAGAGAGAGGGGATGGAGAGTGAGAGGGAGGGGATGGAGAGTGAGAAAGAGGGGATAGAGAGTGAGAGAGAGGGGATGGAGAGTGAGAGAGAGGATAGAAAGTGAGAGAGGGGATGAAGAGTGAGAGAGAGGGGATTGAGAGTGAGAGAGAGGGAATGGAGAGTGAGTGAGAGGGGATGGAGAGTGAGAGAGAGGGGATGGAGAGTGAGAGGGAGGGGATAGAGAGTGGGAGAGAGGGGATGGAGAGTGAGAGAGAGGGGATGGAGAGTGAGAGAGAGGGGATGGAGAGTGAGAGGGAGGGGATAGAGAGTGAGAGGGAGGGGATGGAGAGTGAGAGAGAGGGGATGGAGAGTGAGAGAGAGAGGATGGAGAGTGAGAGGGAGGGGATGGAGAGTGAGAGAGAGGGGATGGAGAGTGAGAGAGAGGGGATGGAGAGTGAGAGAGGGGATGAAAAGTGAGACTCTGACTTACCCTACCTTGAGAGAGCAGTTGGAGAGATGGAGAGATAAAGGGAGAAAGTAAGAGAGACAAAATAGAGATGGGGAAGTAGTACTCATAAAACACTGTGAAATTTGATGGTAACGCGCCCTATTGGCCCTCATCCCCGCCTCGGCTAAAACCAGCTAAAACCACCGTTGGGCTATAGTACGAAATCACATGGTACAACTGGACAAATTATGACAAAAGATAATGTTGTTCATTTGTTTTTTAACCTTGCATGGAGGGTCAGGGTTTTTCCTATCCTGCTCAGATCATTTCTTCTTCATAAGCTTAAAGTTGATTAAACTTGTCATCTGATTTTCATATAGGTTATTGATATTGCTGAGAGAGAGAGAGAGAGAGAGATAGAGAGAGAGAGAGAGAGACAGAGAGAGAGAGAGAGACATATTTTCTGACTGGATATTTTGCGCTGCTTTGGTGGAATTATCTGCTCTGTCTAGACTACATTCCTCTCTTGCGTTCTGTATAAACATATTTATTGACATAGGCTTTAGCAAACAGGAATTGGAAAATTGCTCGGGTTGTCACTCGAGAGATGGAGAGCTTACTGCTAATGACACTGTGGGCTGTGAAATAGAAAACAAAAACATAATCTCATCTCGCTTTGGAGAGAAAAACCAGTAGAGAGAGAGGCTTGGAGAGTGGAGAATAGCTACTCAACCAGACATCTCGTCTCTCAATGCTCTCTCTCTCTTTCTCCCTTCTCTATTTCTCTCTCCTCTCTCTTTTTCCTTCTCCTCTGTTTCCCTCCTGCTCTCTCTGCCTTCCCTCTCTCTCTCTCCATCTCCATCTCTCACCCTTTCTCGCTCTCTTTCTGCTCTCTCTACCTTTCTTATCTAACAGCCTCTCTTGTTCTCTCTCTCTCTCTCTCTCTCTCACTTATTCTCTCACTCACTCAGCCCTCAGCAGATATATTAGCAGCTGCCCGCTCCCAGTCTGCATTAAAAGGCAGAGCCAGGTGCATGATGGTTGATGGCCCACTTCATTGGCCTGGCACCATTCATTCATCCTGTTATTTACTCCTGACATACAGGTAATGAAGCGAGCAACTGGTGAAACAGCAGCGGGGACACATGGGGCAAAATACATACGCTGAGCCAAAATGGACGCCTGGTGTGGTGAAACTGCAGGAGATCAGGGTGAAACACCAGGTGGTGGTGAGGGGCTATATTAATGAGTTGAGCCAAAATGTTCACCAAAATTGGTGAAACCGCAAGGGGTCACGGTGGATAAATAAACGTGATGAGCCAAAATGGACGCCTGAACTGGTGAAAATGCAGGGAGTTAGACATTCATACTTATTCATATACAACCGTACTGTGTGCTAGCTGACTGCCAACCAGATTGCTACCGGGTGAAGTGGAGATCTTTGCTGAGCTAGAACCGAGAAGTACAATTCCCGAGCCACCAAACTTCTCCGCCTTTGCTATAACCTCAAAAATATTAAAGTAGTTGATGTTTTGTTCCTAGCAGGAAGTCACAGCGGGAAGCAGGAGGCATTGTTAAAAAATGTTGCTACTAAACAGAATCCTTCCACAGTACATGTGGTACTTTGCCTTCAACAGCACAGCATTCTCCTCCATACACAGTAGCAAGGTGAACTGAATGTGCAGTTCACTGTGTGAGAATGGCAAGTTGCAACGGCAAATGGCAGGGAGTCACTGTACTGTACAACCATGAAAATCAGTTCAACTTGGGAAAAAACATTTCTGATAGCGCTCAAAAACAAAATGTTAGCCTGGTTGGCTGCAGTCGACAACAAAAGAGGCAGCATCAACTATGTGAGAAAAGCAAGCCGTGCGTACCTTTGAGTAACTACAAGACAGGCCTTACCATGGCGGAACTAGAGAGTGTGTTTAGCTGGAGTAAGACACAGTAGATATCTACTCCCCTCTCCTCGTCTCTCTAACACACTGAGGGTAATCTGTATGAGGTCCCTTTGGAGCACTCAGGGCTGGCTCTCACCCAGTCTAATCTCACAGCCATGTCGGCTCCAATGAGCTCCCGTCCGGGGCAGAGGAATCGCAGTAGCAGGCGGCACTTGCTTAATCACATTACCTGAGAAGGGACTGGCTGATGATACGTGTTGTATTCGTTCTACGGATGTAGTGATGGGTTGTGCATTTACTCTATCGGTCCCTTTGATCAAATAGTTTACCCCGCGATGACAGCATAAGTGAGTCAGGAGATTTCATCACCAGAAGATTTCATCACAGATAAAGGATTTTATTTTGTATTTTATTCCATCACACTTGCACACATGCAAATGCATGCACATACTTACACGTATATGCATTCGTACCCTCTCTTGTACACACACAGTCACACAGTAAGCGCCCACACACACTCTCAGTGGACCTATCTAGAATATCAACTATTGACTCATTTCTTTCCCCTGCCGAGTGATTAATGATTAATAACAGCGACTAGACAGGAGACCAGACTGGAGAGAGGAGATTACAGAGATTAGACCTGTTTAGCCTGTCCTCTATATGTCTGTGTCTTTCTCCTCCGCCTCTGGACAACTCATGAAAGTCGGGAATATTTGAAATGTTTTAAACTTTTATCCAATTGGTAGTTACAGTCTTGTCCCATCGCTGCAACTCCCATACGGACTAGGGAGAGGCGAAGGTCGAGAGCCATGCGTCCTCTGAAACACGACCTTGCCAAGCCACACTGCTTCTTGACACACTGCTCGCTTAACCCGGAAGCCAGACGCACCAATGTGTCAGCGTGCACTGCACCCGGCCCGCCACAGGAGTCACTAGTGCGCGATGGGACAAGGACATCCCGGCCAGCCAAACCCTCCCCTAACCCAGACGACGCTGGGCCAATTGTGCACCGCCTCATGGGTCACGGCCGGCTGCGACACAGCCTGTGATCGAAGCCAAGTCTGTAGCGACGCCTCAAGCACTGTGATGCATTGCCTTAGACTGCTGTGCCACTCTGGAGGCCAAGTCTGGAATAACTTGTCCATGTTTCTACTTCGATTAAATGTTGGGCATTTCCTTATATATACTGGAATGCATTTACATAAAGTTGTTTATTCAATCACTATTAACAGGAGAGGTTCTTCAGGATGCAAGTATAGAATCCATTTAAGAAACAGTGTTTACTGTATGAATAGACTATGAAAAGACTGTGTTTACTGTATGAAACAACTGTATGAAAAGACTGTGTTTACTGTATGAAACGACTATGTGTTTACTGTATGAAACAACTGTATGAAAAGACTGTGTTTACTGTATGAAATGACAGTGTTTACTGTATGTAACGAATATGTGTTTACTGTATGAAAAGACAGTGTTTACTGTATAAAATGACAACGTTGGTTAGTTTACCTTACACTGCACAAACAAACCAGTCAACCACTCACTAGTATGTTGTCAACTAGTCAATAGTCAGTTGATAGTCAATAGTCAACATACAGTAGTCAACATAGACTAGTCAATAGTCAACATTCTCCCTGTCAATGTGTGTGACTTAGGCCAGTGGAGGCTCCTCAGAAGAGGAAGGAGAGGCCCATCCTCCTCAGTGAAATTTCATAAAAATAAAAATAGTGAAACATAAAAAAAGTTAAAATACAGTGTTTTGCAATGAAGGTCTTCAACAGCACTGTCTGGGCTAACACCATGGTGTAGCCGGAGGACAGATAGCTTCCATCCTCCATCTTCCTTCCATCCTCCTAGGAGGCTGGTAGGCCTCACCCCCTCCCATAGATATACATGGTAATTATAACCACTTCCAGAGGACATCCTCCAACCAATCAAAGATTTTGCAGTATGAACTGACATGTTGTCTATCCAATCATAGATGTAGGATCAGAGAATGAACCTAGCGTGTTGTATTGGGATTGTGCCACAACGCATTTGGGGGGTTCTATGTGTTGAGAAGCTTGGTGACATTGTTGGATAGAGAAGAGTGAATAGTGAGTGAAGAGTGATAGTTGAGCATTTTTCAGACATTATTCAATTCAAATTCGTTTTTTCAAATTACAGGAGATGGAGGAGGTACAGTTGAAGTCGGATGTTTACATACACCTGAGCCAAATATATTTAAACTCAGTTTTCACAATTCCTGACATTTAATCCTAGTAAAAATTCCCTGTCTTAAGTCAGTTAGGAACACCACTTTATTTTAAGAATGTGAAATGTCAGAATAATAGTAGAGAGAATTATTTATTTCAGCTTGTATTTCTTTCATCACATTCCCAGTGGGTCAGAAGTTTACATACACTCAATTAGTATTTGGTAGCATTGCCTTTAAATTGTTTAACTTGGGTCAAACGTTTCGGGTAGCCTTCAGGCATTTGGAAATTGCTCCCAAGGATGAGCCAGACTTGTGGAGGTCTACAATTTTTTTTCTGAGGTCTTGGCTGATTTCTTTTGATTTTCCCATGATTTCAAGCAAAGAGGCACTGTGTTTGAAGGTAGGCCTTGAAATACATCCTCAGGTACACCTCCAATTGACTCAAATGATGTCAATTAGCCTATCAGAAGCTTCTAAAGCCATGACATCATTTTCTGGAATTTTCCAAGCTGTTTAAAGGCACAGTCAACTTAGTGTATGTAAACTTCTGACCCACTGGAATTGTGATACAGTGAATTATAAGTGAAATAATCTGTCTGTAAACAATTGTTAACAAGAAATTTGCGGAGTGGTTGAAAAACTAGTTTTAATGACTCCATCCTAAGTGTATGTAAACTTCCAACTTCAACTGTATATTATACATTGTTTTCTTGGGTTTGGAACTTTATTTTTGTGTCCAGTTAGTGCAATTTATTTAGATGTGCCTTGCTAACTTCAGTAGCTAGCTAGCTACCAGCGCGAGACTGCATTTCTCTCCGCCAGAGTGGTAGATTGGCCAACGCTGCCGAACATGTTGTGGACTTTTTGTTGAAGTACCCCTTTCATTCTTTGGGGTACACGGAAAAGGTGAGAATTAAAAGCGAGGGTCGACCTCTGCCTGAGATCAGTTTCATGAAGAAGGATGAAAAGGTGTGAATTAAAAGCGAGGGTCGACCTCTGCCTGAGATCAGTTTCATGAAGAAGGATGAAATGGTGTGAATTAAAAGCGAGGGTCGACCTCTGCCTGAGATCAGTTTCATGAAGAAGGATGAAAAGGTGTGAATTAAAAGCGAGGGTCGACCTCTGCCTGAGATCAGTTTCATGAAGAAGGATGAAAAGGTGAGAATTAAAAGCGAGGGTCGTCCTCTGCCTGAGATCAGTTTCATGAAGAAGGATGAAAAGGTGTGAATTAAAAGCGAGGGTCGACCTCTGCCTGAGATCAGTTTCATGAAGAAGGATGAAAAGGTGAGAATTAAAAGCGAGGGTCGTCCTCTGCCTGAGATCAGTTTCATGAAGAAGGATGAAAAGGTGTGAATTAAAAGCGAGGGTCGACCTCTGCCTGAGATCAGTTTCATGAAGAAGGATGAAAAGGTGTGAATTAAAAGCGAGGGTCGACCTCTGCCTGAGATCAGTTTCATGAAGAAGGATGAAAAGGTGTGAATTAAAAGCGAGGGTCGACCTCTGCCTGAGATCAGTTTCATGAAGAAGGATGAAAAGGTGTGAATTGAAAGCGAGGGTCGACCTCTGCCTGAGATCAGTTTCATGAAGAAGGATGAAAAGGGGAGGGAGTTCAATACCAACTGGTATCAAATGTACAGCTGGTTAACAGGGAGCCTATCGTCAAGCCACCTGTAATTGAACGCTAAGATTCTCTACATGCTGAACATCTTTTCTGGGATGTCAAAAACAATTCTGAATGATTTGATAGCTTCCATCGAATCATCCATTAAATGTTAGATTAAAAGGAGACGTTGACGCGGCAATTTTTTTCGCGTGTGCTCAGGTAGGCTTTCCACTTTCTTCCGGTATTTATTTAGCAGAGATGATAACATAAAATTACTCCGGACAGTCACGACCAAAAACTCATGACATAAATGTTGCTGCAGCCTAGGCTACACCTAAACATTAGAAATCTGACATGCTGTATGCGATGAAAACGAGACCATTTTTCAGTCTGATCAACTGTAGGTTACTATTAAGAGCAGCTGCATGCAGCCTATGCACCCTGTCCATCTGGTCAGGGTAAACTAATTGGTAACGTTATGTATTTATAGTCCATTTGTGTGTCAGGAGAAAATGTGAACGTGATCAAATTGAGATTATATTCAAAATTGGGCTGACTAGGCTGCCTATACGTTTTTAATCCAAAATGATTACCTGGAATGAATCAATCGACATAATAGTGATGGCAGATGTGAGTCTTTTTTTTTTATAAGGCCTTGTGGTGGCTTATTTTCTGCATGACCAAATGAGGAGAAACAAACTTCGCACACCAGTCAGAGTTATACTTAAACTACATCTTTAATAAAAAGATAGCACTTGACTTTCAATGATGCGCCATTTCTAATGAACCATTGAAAAGTGACAACAGCAAAGTACAAAAATATTTTATAGCCAAGATACACCCCTCTCAACCTACATGACGAACCACCGATCTTAGGAACAATTCTCAAAGGGACTTTATAATTGAGAAAGGAAAATCCCTTAGCCAGATAACATTCGCTATAAATTATCGTTCAGTTTGGTCCCTAAAACGAGGTTTTAATCCCGTTCCTGGTAATTCATAGCACCAAAACACCATCTCATCCAATGGCATAAATCAATTCTCAACTCTAGATACTCCCATCTCAAGTAAACCCCCTCTTGACCCCACTCCTGGACAAGCTCACTGAGGGGAGTGAGCCTCAAGGTCATACACTATCCCAGGATAAGTGCAACATCAGAGAGGACATACAATGGTTGGAATGTATCTGCTATTTGTATTTACAGCTATGTCCCCTCCTGTTCCCTGACTAACAGGTGATGACTACTCCACTCCACTACCATTGTCAACTTTCTCCTGACATGAACTGAAGCCACAACGTCTCATGTGCCTGTTCATCCACTGGCACATTGAATGTTTTCCTTCCAAGCACTGTGAGTACCCCTATCAATTTTCTCTGATTACTGTGTGTCGAGTCAATCACATATACAATCACATTATTACACATCAAAGATTGTATTCCTTGCTTGGACTAACTCATTCTTAGCTCTTTTGTCTAACTGTGTAGTGTCTTGTGTTATTGTTTCGTCTTTCCAGTAAAATCCTGTCCTGCACTGGTCAAGCCTCTGAACACCTCAACTCATGCCTCATACCCTCATTCAATCACTGCTGTGATTCCTTTCCAACGCTGTGTAAGTAGCGCTCTCATTCCCATTCCCCATAATAGTGTACTATAAATGTCGTTATTAAATGCTTTAGGTTAAAATAATTTGTCTTTGACGATTTTTGAAACACACTTTGTGGTCTCCGTGTGGTCCGCGCCAATACCGTGGGTCTCCCATCCTCCTCAGTTGTTCAAGCCACCAGCCTCCACTGACTTAGGCCTAGTTATTGGCAGCACCAATTAGTAAGACATTGACTGTACTGTACACTAACGTTATCAATCTGTTCAACTTGTAGCAGATCTTTCGAGCGTTACCAGGCTTCCTTCTGTTTGGAGTCATCATGAATATTCCAGCTGAAATAACCTTTGAAAATTGATATGGGAAAATGTATTTGTTCAAAGCCTAAGCCTGACAAATACTTATAAATATGACAAATATTTATATTTTGAATAATGCAAAGGATTTATAATGCATACGTCGCCTGGGCAGAACTGCTCATCTAGACGAGGGAAAAAGGATTCACAGCAGGATGCATTTCAATATGGATATAAAACACACATCAGTACTCAGAAATGCAATTACCTACAAAGAACATAAGTAGGCCTACTCATGCTGTGTAGTTAAGTATTTTAGAGTGACAGCTGACTGAGTTTGAATGAATTAATCATTTCATGTAATGTAATAGTGTGGGGAGCTGGAGGCAAGGATCATACACTTTTTTTACAATCACTTTGGCACCAATTTCAGAACCTTGATGTCATTTTTCAAAACTCAAGGCACAAAACTCACAACCAATGATGATCAAAATGCACATTTTTCAAAACTCTTAACACTTTTTCCAATTGCTTGGATACAATACACATAAAGCTAAGATCATTTGTTCATTGAACTAAAATCACTTGTTCAAAATGACACAACTTAACATCAAAGTATTACCATTTCAAAATGCAATTCACACATTACATCTGAGATGACTGTCTATTCATTTCATTAAAATGATCTAACTATCAAGCTCTCCTTGTAACCTTCCTTGATGAGCTAAATTAGGTCTGTAGAGCAGATAGCGTGACCTATGTCATTGTGTGGGATAATGTCAGGTTCCACCATGCTCAAATGGTGCAAGCATGGTTTCAGGCCCAACCACAATTTACCACCCTTTACTTACCCCCATACTCTCCTTTCCTTAACCCAATTGAGGAATTTTTCTCCATATGGAGGTGGAAGGTATATGATAGGCGCCCTCACAGTAAGCCAGGTGAGTATCAGTTGACGTTTTACTGTAGTCTTCTTATTTGTAGCTAATTATTTTTGCTTTGATTCAAAGAAACCTATGTTGTGATTTGATTGTATTTCATCAATACATTTCAGGTTTTGTTCAATGGTTCCACTGTGTCTGTAGTATTCTCGCTACTAGTCCTTTCACAGTGATGTATTTACGTGTAGTACCATAATGAAAAATGTATCACATATTTTGTACTACAATAATTAATGATTGTACGAACAACTACACAGTGAAACTATCTGTATCTTGTGTGGGTGATCTAAATTAATGTTCCTGTGGTATTTCATGATAAATTAGTTATTTGAATCAATGATTCTGCAAGTGCAAGCTTTCTTTAAAGATATGAATGCACAATGCAATGTTTTGAACATTGGACAGCCTGCGTTACAAGTGATGACCGTTTTGAGTTTTGTGTCTAGAGTTTTGAAAAATGACCACAAGATTCTGAAATTAGTGATTGAAAAAAACGGTAAGGTCACATGTGTCTGTGCTGTGGTGTGTCGGGGTTCAGATGTTCCTAGTGCCCAATGCTGTGAGGTGAAGAGAAAGAGTGTGTGTGTGTTTGTGTACGTGTGTGTATACGGGTGTGTGTGTGTGTGTGTGTGTAAACGGGTGTGTAAGTGTATGTGTAAGCATGTGTGTGTGTATACAGGTGTGTGTGTATACGGACGTGTGTGTGTGTGTGTTTACACGGGTAACCAGGCTCGTGCATGCGTCTGGGGCATGTAAGAGTCGGTGTGTATCTCCGTGTGTCTCAGTCTACTGTAAAGATTTCCAAGATGGCGTAGCAGTCAGACGTCTTTGTCTTGTCTCGTCCCATGTATATATCTTTTTATATCTTTTTCTTCGCATTCTTTTTCATATTTTTCCTCAACTTCAAAATACTCTCCTGCAACCTGCCTCACCCAATGTGGTGTGGATCTGTTATTTTTTCTAAAGTATTTCTATTTACCTCCGAACTGGAATACCTCAACTGGAGCTAGCTAGCTAACTAGCTACCAGCTATCAGCTATCAGTCAGCTAACCACTGCTAGCGGTCATCAGCTAACCTTTAACTCGGAAAGCTCTCGCCAGTTGGTACAACGCGTTTCAAACCAGAGCATACCGGACCTATTTTTCTCTCCATATCCCCGGATTTCTACTAGCAAACTCTGAACCTTTTCCTCTTGATCATGGCAGCTAGCTAACCGCAACCCAGGTTGACTACTCCTGGCTAAGGTTTCCATCCCGGAGCAAGCACCAACTAGCCTGGAGCTAGCCCATGCTAGACCCATCTCCCGGCTAGAGCTCCTGGGCTACTCCTGAAGCCCACTCCTCGTCTACAATATCCGGACCCCTTCTACTGCTGGTACGGGGCACGGAACCCCGCCGATCCTTCACGACTGGAATACCGACATAATCTGCCCGAGGATCCCAACAGGCCCCTCAGGCGCGACATCCCCTGAAGGCCCATTCTGCTAACCGCGGCCTGCTAGCTATCTAGAGCATATTGGACTGTTAGCTGATCCATCGGCTAGTTTCTTGGACCACTATACCTATTTTGCCAATTGGACTTGGATCCCTCTGCTACTTGGAACCCTACTAATTCCATGACTGGTCTATCGACGTCACCGCACGAGGAGGCAAAAACAGACTTTCCCCCATCGCGATGTCCCTCTAAGGCCCTTATGCTAGCTCGCTAGCCCTGGCCTGCCCCGGCCTGCTAACTGTCTGAATCACTGTGTCCCCAGTCAGCCCAACTACTCACCATACTATCACTTGGCTACGCATGCCTCTCCCTAATATCAATATGCCTTGTCCATTACTGTCCTGGTTTGTGATTACTGTCTTATTTCACTGTAGAGCCTTTAGCCCTGCTCAATATGCCTTAACCAACCATGTTGTACCACCTCCCACATATGCAATTACATCACCTGGTTTAAACGTCTCTAGAGACTATATCTCTCTCATCATTACTCAATGCTTAGGTTTACCTCCAATGTACTCTCTTCCTACCATACCTTTGTCTTCATTATGCATTGAATTTATGCTATCGTGCCCAGAAACCTGCTCCCTTTACTCTCTGTTCCGAACGTGCAAGACGGCCAGTTCTTATAGCCTTTAGCCGTACCCTTATCCTACTTCTCCTCTGTTCCTCTGGTGATGTAGAGGTTTATCCACTCCTACTCCCCAGGTGCTCTCATTTGTTGACTTCTGTAACCGTAAAAGCCTTGGTTTCATGCATGTTAACATTAGAAGCCTACTCCCTAAGTTTGCTTAATTCACTGCTTTAGCACATTCTGCCAACCCGGAGGTCTTAGCCGTGTCTGAATCCTGGCTTAGGAAAACCATCAAAAACCCTGAAATTTCCATCCCTAACTATAACATTTTCTGCCAAGATAGAACTGTCAAAGGGGGCGGTGTTGCAATCTACTGCAGAGTTCTGTCTTACTATCCAGGTCTGTAGCAAAACAATTCGAGCTTGTACTTCTAAAAATTCACCTTTCCAGAAACAAGTCTCTCACCATTGCCGCTTGCTATAGACCACCCTCTGCCCCCAGCTGTGACCCACTCTTTCTAAAATTATCCGCCGCCATTGTTGCAACCCCTATTACCAGTCTGTTCAACCTCTCTTTCATATCGTCCGAGATCCCTGAAGATTGGAAAGCTGCCGCGGTCATCCCCCTCTTCAAAGCGGGTGACACCCTAGACCCAAACTGTTATAGACCTACATTCATCCTACCCTGCATTTCTAAAGTCTTTGAAAGCCAAGTTAATAAACAGATCACTGACCATTTCGAATCCCACCATACCTTCTCCGCTGTGCAATCCGGTTTCCGAGCTGGTCATGGGTGCACCTCAGCCACGCTCAAGGTACTAAATGATATCATAACCACCATCGATAAAAGACAGTACTGTGCAGCCGTCTTCATCGACCTGGCCAAGGCTTCGACTCTGTCAATCACTGTATTCTTATCGTCAGACTCAATAGCCTTGGTTTCTCAATTGACTGACTCGCCTGGTTTACCAACTACTTCTCAGATAGTGTGTCAAATCGGGGGGCCTGTTGTCCAGACCTCTTACAGTCTCTATGGGGGTACCACAGGGTTCAATTCTTGGGCTGACTCTTCTCTGTATACATCAACGATGTCGCTCTTGCTGCTGGTGATTCCCTGATCCACCTCTACGCAGACGACACCCTTCTGTATACATCTGGCCCTTCTTTGGTCACTGAGATAACTAACTTCCAAATGAGCTTCAATGCCATACAACACTCCTTCCGTGGCCTCCAACTGCTCTTAAACGCTAGCAAAACCAAATGCATGCTTTTCAAAACGTTCGCTGCCCGCACCCGCCCGCCCGACTAGCATCACTACTCTGGACGGTTCTGACTTAGAATATGTGGACAACTACAAATACCTATGTGTCTGGTTAGACTGTAAACTCTCCTTCCAGACTCATATCAAACATCTCCAATCCAAAATTAAATCTAGAATCGGCTTTCTATTTCGCAACAAAGCCTCATTCACTCACGCCGCCAAACTTACCCTAGTAAAACTGACTATCCTAACGATCCTCGACTTCGGCGATGTCATCTACAAAATAGCTTCCAATACTCTACTCATCAAATTGAATGTAGTCTATCACAGTGCCATCCGTTTTGTTGCCAATGCGCCTTATACCACCCACCACTGCGACTTGCATGCTCTAGTCGGCTGGCCCTCGCTACATATTCGTCGCCATACACATTTGGCTCCAGGTCATCTACAAGTCTCTGCTAGGTACAGCCCCGCATTATCTCAGCTCACTGGTCACCATAGCAGCACCTACCCGTAGCACGCGCTCCAGCAGGTATATCTCACTGGTCACCCCCAAAGCCAATTCTTCCTTTGTTCGCCTCTCCTTCCAGTTCTCTGCTGCCAATGACTGGAACGAACTGCAAAAATCTCTGAAGCTGGAGACTCTTACCTCCCTCACTAGCTTTAAGCACCAGCTGTCAGAGCAGCTCACAGATCACTGCAGCTGTACATAGCTCATCTGTAAATAGCCAATCCAATCTACCTCATCCCCATACTGCATTTATTTATCTTGCTCCTTTGCACCCCAGTATCTCAACTTGCACATTCATCTTCTGCACATCCTACCATTTCAGTGTTTAATTGCTATATTGTAATTAATTTACCACCATAGTCTATTTATTGCCTTACCTCTCGTATCCTACCTCATTTGCACATGCTGTATATAGATATTTCTACTGTATTATTGATTGTATGTTTTTTTATTCCATGTGTAACTCTGTGTTGTTGTATGTGTCGAACTGCTTTTATCTTGGCCAGGTCGCAGTTGCAAATGAGAACTTGTTCTCAACTAGCCTACCTGGTTGAATAAAGGTGAAATAAAAAAATAAAACATACTGTCTGTATCCAGAGTTGAACAGATTCACTGTGAGAAAGTTCAACCAACCACCTCAGTCTCCTCCAACTCCTACTCCACCGAGCCACTGAGACTCCTGCTGATGTGAACGACTCCGTTGACGCCTCTGAGCCACAGACTGCTGCTGATGTGAACGACTCCTCTGAGCCACAGACTGCTGCTGATGTGAACGACTCCATTGACTCCCATTTGGAACATTAAACAAATCAGTCAGAGGGAAGAATAAAGAAGCCAACCCAACACAATCCATCAGATGACGAACGAGTTCTACTGAACCAGGCCTCGGCCGTGTCTCAAATGGAACCCTATTCCCTATATAGTGCACTACTTTTGACCAGGGCCCATAGGGCTCTATATAGGGAATAGGGTGCCACTTGGGATACACCCTGGAGATCACCACAGTAAATAATGTGTACATGAAACTGCACTAAGTACTGTAGCTCTAACATTGCCCTGAGTATGAAACAAGTATGCAAATGTTTGAAAAAGTATGCAAATGTATGAAAAAGTATGCAAATGTATGAAAAAGTATGCACTCACTACTGTAAGTCGCTCTGGAACGGAGCGTCTGCTAAATGACTCAAATGTAAAAAATGTAAGCTAACCTGGCTACTCTATATCTCTCTATAATCTGTACTACACCATCACCATCAGTAAACACTTCGGGGAATATTTAGACAGTAGTGAAAAAAATCAGAGCTGCTGTCTAAACAAATGGTTTCCCTTTAAATACAGTCAACATGTGTATTTCATAAGGAAATGTGGTTTACAGCAGCAGTTACGCGAATGTATTCTGTGTCTTGAATCTGCATAGTTACATTGTACAGCCATATACACTGAGTGTACAAAACATTAAGGACACCTGCTCTTTCCATGACATAGACTGACCAGGTAAATCCAGGTGAAAGCTATGATCCCTTATTGATGTCACTTGTTAAATCCACTTCAGTCAGTGTAGATGAAGAGGAGGAAACAGGTTAAAGAAGGATTTTTAAGCCTTGATATAATTGAGACATGGATTGTGTATATGTGCCATTCAGGGGGTGACTGGGAAAGACACAACATGTAAGTATTTTTGATCGGGGTATGGTAGTACTGTAGGTTCCAGGCACACCGGTTTAGGTCAAGAACTGCAATGCTGCTGGGTTTTTCACGCTCAACAGTTTCCCGTGTGTATCAAGAATGGTCCACCACCCAAAGGACATCCAGCCAACATTTTGATTTGATTTAACCAGGCAAGTCAGTTAAGAACAAATTCTTATTGATGGCCTACCCCAGCCAAACTCTAACCCGGGAGACGCTGGACCAATTGTGCGCCGCCCTATGGGACTTGTGATACAGCCTGGAAACCAGGGTCTGTAGTGACGCCTCTAGACAGGGAGGTGCAACTCAGTATTAGAAAGGGGTTCTTAATATTTGGTATGCTCAGTGTAAATGATTGTTATGTACGGTGTCCATGTTAGGACAGCCTCAGTTTGTCCTAATATGGACACCTTATCCTATGGATGGATGTTATACCATGGCATGTTTTGAAACCTCATGTTTTGTCCTAATGGGACCTTTTAGAGTAAGAGGGCCACTTTAAAGTATGTGAAGGCTCCCATGTCCAAACCCAAGACTTGTGCTCCAAGGCCCGCAAAGTAGTCAAAATAGAGAAACAGCCTTGGATGAACCAATAAGAATGTATTTTTCCAATAACTTCGCATTATCACAGATTCTTACCTTGCAGACCATTTTGATTGATATGCGATGTGACCATGGCACAACAAGGACTTTTTACTCTACTGTGTGTGTGTGTGTGTGTGTGTGTGTGTGTGTGTGTGTGTGTGTGTGTGTGTGTGTGTGTGTGTGTGTGTGTGTGTGTGTGTGTGTGTGTGTGTGTGTGTGTGTGTGTGTGTGTGTGTGTGTGTGTGTGTGTGTGTGTGTGTGTATTCTACAGCAACAGTGCTATTATGTTCATGATTACGCTCTTTCATGCTGTTCCGTATCAGAAAATTGTTTCTACAGCATAGCAAGTTGGTAGTGGGGGGTCAAAATGTATCTGTGTCAAAATACTCTTTAACTTAAAGTCCTAAAATCAAAATGAAGGGGGGGTCAATTCTTAATGTTGATCTCTCTCATTAATTACACAAGGGCAAAGCAAAGACAAGACCATATGGCACCCATTTTAGGCATTCCCATTGCTCATTCCAAAACTCACACTGCCCATAAGAAGAGAGGACTCCTCTTGAAGCATCAATGAAAGTGGACCTGGTAATTACTGATCATTAAACCAAATAAAATGTTATTTGTCACATGCTTCGTAAACAACAGGTGTAGACTAAAAGGGGAATGCTTACTTACAGGTCATTTTCCAATAATGCAGAATTAAAGATATAGATTTTTTTTTTTTTTAATGGAAATAGTGACCTGAGGAATAAATAAATACACAGTGAAGAGTAAAAATAACATGGCTAAATACAGGAAGTACCAGGTAATAACATGGCTAAATACAGGAAGTACCAGGTAATAACATGGCTAAATATAGGGAGTACCAGGTAATAACAAATCTAATTGTATTTGTCACATGCGCCGAATACAACAGTGAAATGGTTACTTACAAGCCCTTAATCAACTTTTTTTTTTAAAGACCTAAAATAAATAAATAAAAGTAACAAATTGTCACGTTCTGACCTTAGTTCCTTTTTTATGTCTTTATTTTAGTTGGTCAGGGTGTGAGTTGGGGTGGGCATTCTATGTTGTTTTTCTATGTTTTGTTCTGTTATATTTCTATGTGTTTGGCCTAGTATGGTTCTCAATCAGAGGCAGGCGTCAGTCGTTGTCTCTGATTGGGAGCCATATTTAGGTAGCCTGTTTTCTATTGTGTTTTGTGGGTGGTTGTTTCCTGTGTTAGTGTTTGCACCATACGGGACTGTTTCGGTTGTTTGTTTGTACTTTTGTTATTTTGTTCAGTGTTCTGTTGAGTTATTAAATATCTCATTATGGACACTTACCACGCTGCACATTGGTCCGATCCTTGCTACTCCTCCTCAGACGAAGAGGAAATCCGTTACACAAATAATTAAAGAGCAGCAGTAAAATAACAATAGCGAGGCTCCCTGTATAACATGAATACAGGGAGTACCGAGTCGATATGCAGGGGTACGAGGTAATTGAGGTAGATATGTACATATAGGGAGGGTTAAAGTGACCAGGCAACAGGATAGATAATAGACAGTAGTAGCAGCTATGTTGGGAGTGTGAAAGTGTGTGTTTGTCGCATCAGTATGCATGTGTGTGTGTGTGTGTGTGTGTGTGTGTGTGTGTGTGTGTGTGTGTGTGTGTGTATGTGTGTGTGTGTGTGTGTGTGTGTGTGTGTGTGTGTGTGTGTGTGTGTGTGTGTGTGTGTGTGTGTGTGTGTGTGTGTGTGTGTGTGTGTGTGTGTGTGTTTTGTGGTGTCAGTATAAGTATGTGTGAGTGTGTGGGTAGAGTCCAGTGTGTGTGCACAGTGTCAGTGCAAGAGAGTAAAAAAGGGTCATTTGATTAGATATTTAACAGTCTTGTTTAGCAGTCTTTTAGCTTGGGGGTATTAGTTGTTCAGGGTCCTGTTAGTTCCAGACTTGGTGCACTGGTACCGCTTGCCGTGCGGTAACAGAGAGAACAGTCTCTGACTTGGGTGGCTGGAGTCTGAACATTTTCAGGGCCTTCCTCTGACACCGCCTGGTATACAGGTCCTGGATGGCAGGGAGCTCGGCTCCAGTGATGTACTGGGCCATACTCACCACCCTCTATAGTGCCTTGTGATCGGGTGCCTTGCAGTTGCCGTACCAAGCGGTGATGCAGCCAGTCAAATGCTCTCAGTGGTGCAGCTGTAGATCTTTTGAGGATCTGAGGGCCCATGCCAAATATTTTCAGCCTCCTAGGGGGAAGAGGCGCTGTCGTGCCCACTTCACAACTGTGTGGGTGTGTGTAGACCATGTTCATGTTCATCCATGATCAGCTCTGTTGTCTTGCTGATGTTAATAATGTTCCAGAGGGGAGATATGATGTGTTGTGGAGGCTAGGAGATGATAAGAGCTAGGCATTAGGGGCTGTTATGGTTGTGAGTGACAGCTCCATCACAGTGAGACGTTGTAAACACTGGAGGCGACAGCGGGATGCGTTAAGGCGTTATCACGCCGCCGTGAGAAATGCAAAACATGACAGCTAATATTGGCGGTGCCTGCGATGAGAGGTGGCAGTGCCGATTGTTGGCAGCTGAGGTGTGTGTGTGTGTGTGTGTGTGAGAGAGAGAGAAATGGAGGGTGTGTGTTTGTGCTCGCTCAATTCCCAACAATTGTCCTCCCTCCACCTGAGAGAAAAGCTTCACAGGAGCTCAGTGACAGTCTCTGCTGGCAAACGCTCCAACTGGGGCCTTGAAACACATCTCACACTCAAGTCAACCCGTCTAACTGCTCCGCGAGGCTCAGAGAGACTCATCTTTCCTTCTATTCACAGCTCTGTTTTTCTGTTGTTCTTTTGAATTTCTTTTCACGTTGGAATCATATGTCAGGGCTGGCTTTGGTTGTCTGTACATCCTCCAGGGTGATAAAAGACTCAATGCAAATTAACAGACAGACAGACAGACAGACAGACAGACAGACAGACAGACAGACAGACAGACAGACAGACAGACAAACAGACAGACAGACAGACAGACAGACAGACAGACAGACAGACAGACAGACAGACAGACAGACAGACAGACAGACAGACAGACAGACAGACAGACACGGAGACAGACACGGAGACAGACACGGAGACAGACACGGAGACAGACAGACAGACACGGAGACAGACAGACAGACACGGAGACAGACAGACACGGAGACAGACAGACAGACACGGAGACAGACACGGAGACAAACACGGAGACAGACAGACACGGAGACAGACAGACAGACACGGAGACAGACAGACAGACAGACACGGAGACAGACAGACAGACAGACACGGAGACAGACAGACAGACCGACAGACACGGAGACAGACACGGAGACAGATAGACAGACAGACACGGAGACAGACACGGAGACAGACAGACAGACACGGAGACAGACACGGAGACAGACAGACAGACAGACAGACAGACAGACAGACAGACAGACAGACAGACAGACAGACAGACAGACACGGAGACAGACAGACAGACACGGAGACAGACAGACAGACACGGAGACAGACAGACAGACAGACAGACAGACAGACAGACAGACAGACAGACAGACAGACAGACAGACAGACAGACAGACAGACAGACAGACAGACAGACAGACAGACAGACAGACAGACAGACAGAGAGAATGAGTCAACCTCTCCCTATAGCGCTGGAGCCTACCCTCTTCTCTAGTTTTTTTCCATTCACTCCACTAAATTCAACATCCTTGACTGTCCATCCAGTGACATGACTCTGACAGTGTGTATACTGAGGGATGAGTTTCTATGAAATGAGAGGTGGAGTGAGATAGAGATGTGAAAGAGATTAAGAAAGAGGTATGAAGGATGGAAAGTGAAGAGACAGCAGAGAGGTGATTGAGTGCGAGATATGGAGGTGGAAGGACGCTGAAGGCGAGAGAGGGAGAGAGAGGTGTAAATCTTCCTCCAGCTTGAATATAGTGCATTAAATATGAAATGGGAAATGAGGGCAGGGAGAGAAGAGATAGAGGAGTCACAGCTCCAGTAGTAGTTGTCTGGATCATGTCCTCTCTCTCCCAGTGCTGCCCTGAGGGGCACCCATGTCATATCCTGTCCTCCTTAGCGCCAGCTTCCTGAAATAGCACTGGAGAGTACTGGGCGAAGCCTCCCAGCAGTGTACTACTGTATGAATGAGCACTGCTTGCTAGTCTCCCAGAGACTAAGCCTACATGCTGTGAATATATCAGGCGCTAACATCTTAGCATACTGTATATCAGGCGCTAACATCTTAGCATACTGTATATCATGTGCTAACATCTTAGCATACTGTATAGCATGTGCTAACATCTTAGCATACTGTATATCATGTGCTAACATCTTAGCATACTGTATATCATGTGCTAACATCTTAGCATACTGTGTAGCAGGCGCTAACATCTTAGCATACTGTATATCATGTGCTAACATCTTAGCATACTGTATATCATTAAAAAAATGCATGAATACAAACTTGAAATCACTGATTATCATGACCTTTAACCCCACACGGGGTGAAACTCCCCAAAACCAGTTATGAGTAGCCTGATTGTCCCTTTCATATTGTCTATTTTACTTTGACCTGTCCTGTTTTTAGGACATTTTAGGATATATTGTTTGTTAACATGTCATATTCACGTCAAAGAACATTGTTTATTTTGTTAGGCTATTTGATAGGAGAAGCGTGCCTGATGTAGCCTAAAAAGTGATCTTTCTACCGGAGGCTATAGGCTACATGATTTATGTTAGATCATTTTTTCACGGCACGTCGGTGGAGCGCTGCAGCAGTGCGTCTCTCCAACAGCACCCCGGAGAAGCGCGCTGGGAATGGACAAGCTAAATATTTTGCACCCCCTGTCTTTGACTAAATGGGCCCTGCTTATCACGGGGCGACATCAGCGCTCACCTAAATAGCCCATATGCCACTGGTTGAGAGAAATTGTCATTGTTTACGGGCAGAATTATGTGAGGTGTTATGTATTGTTGGATGTGCATCTTGGTCAGTTTAGCTCGGAAAATGCCGCCCTCGTCAATCTGCCACACCATGCGCCGCCTTATCCTGCATAATGGGCAGGCCGGCCCTGACTAGGCCTACTGTAATGAACACGAGGGGAGACAGAGAGCTGGTTTCAAGCGCAGGGCGCAGCAGGTGTGTATTGCAAAGGAGGAGGAAGGGAGCTGGGTCCAGGGGCAGGAAGAAGGTCATACACAGGGGGTCCAAAGGGCAACAGTACAGGCAGGGAAAAGGCTAGTAACGTAGTCCGGGAGATCAGGAAATAGGTAGATAACAGGAAATCCGATAGGAAATCCGATACAGGCAGGGAATTGGCAAAAGTCGTCATTAGTGAGGCAGGCAAAAACTATCATACATGGGAGGAGTGAATCACAGGGAAAACCAGCGCTCCGAAAGCCATGTGTCACAAAACAAACAATACCTCACAGAACTAAATAGTGTGTGATAATGACATCCAGGTGTGTGAACAGGTGATTAGAATTCAGGCGATAGGGTGTTTGAGAGTGTGGGCTGGAAAGTGGGCTGGAAAGTGAGCTGCGTTCAGAGGATCTACGTGTTTGAGGGTGTGAGTTGGAAGCAGACATGTTAGCAATAGCATTCCCTGTATCTACTTTAATTGGGAGAGTTCGGCAAAACAGCGAGTGGTTGCAGAGGCTAAATGAGAGGGTTGCGTTTGACACTGCCTCTCGATGAGGGGGAACATTCTAACCCCTGAAACTTAGAGCCTCCTTTGTTTGGGAGCCGGCTATGCCACTTTTAAGATAGCGGGGCCTGGTTAGAGCGTTGGGCCAGTAACCGAAAGGTTGCTGGATCAAATCCCCAAGCTGACAAAGTAAAAATCTGTCGTTCTGCCCCTGAACAAGGTAGTTAACACACTGTTCCCCGGTAGGCCGTCATTATAAACAAGAATTTGTTCTTAACTGACTTGCCTAGTTAAATAAATGTTACATTTTAAAAAGTTAAAAATATCTGTGTCAAATAAATGAATTCCTCTTGCCTCAGAGCGATCATTACTGTCTCTTTCAAACAAAGGCAGGGAGCATTCTTCTGGCTGCGAGGGCCCGCGGTGAGCAGTCTTCGACACCGACAGCACATTGAAAGATAACGAAGGGAAAAAAGGGAAAAAAGGGAAAAAAGTCATAATGAATACCTCAGCAGTGCTAGCAGCTGTAGCTGTTCGTCTCACAATTAGTATTCAGTCTCACTCCAGGCGATTGATTAATGTATTCATCTCCGAGGGAACGAGAGAAGAAGAGGGGAGGGGTGAACAACTAATCTGAGTTATGCCTCGGTAGGTAAGCTCCTGGACTTTATCAGCCCGGGCCAGTAACGACAACCAAGAATGGATGTTATTTCCCTACTTTTCTCGAAAACACGATATAGTGTAGTGTCAGTAGCTTCCCACCGACAGCCATCAGAGAAGTCTGAAGACTACTAGTGTATCAGTGGTAAGCCCTATAGTGAATACTACGGGGTATCAGGACTGGGGGGGGGATAACCGGCTTAGGGGGAGAAGCGATGAGCTAGCAACCTATGGACAAAGCTGGATGTGCGTTGTGCAGTTGACAAGGTAATTGAGGTCACCTTGCTAGTACGGAACGAATATGAGATAAGGTTTTGCATGGAAATTCCTCATTAAGAGCGAGAGGGGAATGGTGCTTATGCCACAGGAGTATAGGCCTGTTGAGAGAGGATATATTTTCCCCCTTAGCATGCACCTTCTGGCACTGTGGATGGGCTGCGGTTTCAGGGAAACAGATTGGAGGCAAATGTTGGCAAGCTGGTGATTGTAAAGAGAGGCAATAGGTTTACCGTAGTTATACAGCGAGGGATTGGTGTACATGTCGAGGCAGAAGTGCTCAAGTGAAGTGCAGAACATTTTGCTCTTGGCAGAACGCAATGACTTTCCTGGGGCTACATCCCAATTGTCCACCGAACCGGTTAGTAACAGCTCACAGGATGCAGACATCTGCAGAATATGGAAGAACTCGAGGCTATCTTCATGATCTATATTACATGGTGCAATCAGACGCATACTATGTAGCCTGTGGATCTGCACATTACAAATATAATTAGTATTCAACCAAATGCCTCCAGAGTCTCTATCCAATCTACTTTATTACAATTCACCTCCAAATATATACAGTCATGTACCGTACACTCCATGCCAGCTAAACTGACCTGAAGCGAAGCAGGATGTGCTGCTGATGCTGCTGCTCTCCCCATGTGATTGTACTTCCTGTGGAGGCTATAGCACGATATTGTCATGCGAGATTTGCTCGACACACGCCGATGAGGAAAGGCGCTAAGGGGGGGGGGGGGGGGGGGGGATAGGCGATCGCACTGATAAACAACATGTATGAAACATGTCGAGAGCACGGAGGGCGAGGGGAATCGGGGGCAAACGGTGCGTGCCAATCACCACCTCGCCAAGAGAAGAGGATGGCTTTCAAATGGCCTCACGTTTCTAGTGTACGAACGATGACTATCGTTCCTGATAAAAAGCTTGAGCTTCTATACATGTCTTTATCACAACTGTATTCTCAAATGGTAGAGCACCACTTTCTCGGCCTTCAACTCTCTCTCTGTGCAATGTGGATAACCAATGATAATGGTTACTGATAATGGACTACAGTGTCCTTCCTCACAGTCTTCACATGTTAAAGCAGCACCTTTTCACTTCTCCATTGACAGTGATCTCCCCATCTATTGGTCAGGTACACAATGTGTCTCATCCCCTTGTCCCACATGACAAGTCAATTGCTGTAAGCCCTATCATAACAACGATACTGTGTGCTATCATTACAATGACTCTTTAGTTATTGATATGATAGCACACAGTAGACTCTTTAGTTAAACAGCTCTGGTTCTGGCTGGTACTGGGACCCGCTCCATCTCCTTAGCCACATAGGGAGCTATTACATTAATCTGTCGAGACAGAGTCTGCCTCCCAGACGGCACCCTATTCCCTTATATAGCCCACTACTTTTGACCAGGGCCGCATATGCCCTGGACAAAAGTAGTGCACTAAATAGGGGATAGGGTGCAATTTGGGATGCAAGCATGAACTCAGGGAGGAGGGCTGTAGCTCTTTGTCCCACCAGGGAGATAATATACACGGAGTGAGCTAGCTCTTAGACAAATATAGCACTGAAAGTGAAACATGGCGGTTTGGGGCATAAGAGACTGTTGCCTTGTTATCACTGTAAACTGCAGGGCAGAAATGGGTTCTATAGGGAACTGCCTTTGATCCAGTCTTTTCCAAACAGGTTCTTACTTATATTCATTAAATATTCCTCTTTCTTCTTCTTCCTCTTCTCTCTCTGTCATTTGCGTCTAATTACTCCCTTTTCTTTATGCAGTCTCCATCCTCTCTTTTCTGGTTTTTGTAGAAAATCATTTTCAATGCAAATCTCTCAATTATACCTTTCACTTCCTCTCAATTCATCCCTCTAACAGTCTACAGTAATTCCTCCATTCTCTATCCCTCCTCCATTCTCTATCCCTCATCCATTCTCTATCCCTCCTCCATTCTCTATCCCTCCTCCATTCTCTATCCCTCCTCCATTCTCTATCCCTCATCCATTCTCTATCCCTCATCCATTCTCTATCCCTCATCCATTCTCTATCCCTCATCCATTCTCTATCCCTCCTCCATTCTCTATCCCTCCTCCATTCTCTATCCCTCCTCCATTCTCTATCCCTCATCCATTCTCTATCCCTCCTCCATTCTCTATCCCTCCTCCATTCTCTATCCCTCATCCATTCTCTATCCCTCATCCATTCTCTATCCCTCATCCATTCTCTATCCCTCCTCCATTCTCTATCCCTCATCCATTCTCTATCCCTCCTCCATTCTCTATCCCTCCTCCATTCTCTATCCCTCCTCCATTCTCTATCCCTCCTCCATTCTCTCGTTTCCTCATTCACTTGATTATTTCCTCTGTCTGTAACACGCAGGGATGTTGACTCAGTGCATCTAACACGCAGGGCGGGTTGACTCAGTGCGTCTGTAACACGCAGGGCAGGGTTGACTCAGTGCGTCTGTAACACGCAGGGCAAGGTTGACTCAGGGCGGGTTGACTCAGTGCGTCTGTAACACGCAGGGCAGGGTTGACTCAGTGCGTCTGTAACACGCAGGGCAAGGTTGACTCAGTGCGTCTAACACGCGGGGCTGGAGAGAGAGCGGAGAGAGCGGATTTCAGCAGAGCCCAGTGAGGCAAGGCAAGTGAAAGCTGATAATCCATGGAAGCGAGAGGAGAAGAGGAGACTGTCGCTGTAACAAGGGAATAGGGATTCTACTTATACCCCCACATTGAGAACATCAGACATCAGCGCTGCTCTGGTAACAAAGCTCTCCTGTCGTTTGAGTGGGTAAGTATCTGTGTACAACAATGGACTATCAGCATATATGAGGATATACTCGAGGTTTCACAAGGTTTCTCTATGTACGATGTGAAAAAAAAAGCTTATTTTGGACTGAGTACACTTCCACCCTCACCTCTGGTGTTCTAGAGAATAGCCCCTTGTTACCGCTCTTCCTGAGGCGATTCAAGGTGACAGACTAATGCTAGTCACACTCTGTAATAGTATTTTTGTGGAAAGATTTGGAAGCTCCGATGTTTTGGACTAGCACTTTTCTTTCACCTTGAATCGCCTCAGGAAGAGCAGTAACAAGGCGCTATTCTCTCGACACCAGAGCTGAGGGTGGACGTGTACTCAGTCAAAATAAGCTTTGAGGTCTTTGAACAAAAATAACATTACAGAGACCACTGACACAAAGTGTGTGAGTGCATTTGCGTGTGTGTGTGTGTCCGCGTGCTTGTGTGTCTTAGCTAGACCAGTGGTTCTGCAGGTGGTTCTCGCCGGCAGAATTAAAGGGCCACTTGTTTCCAGGGCTGACTTAGAGAGAGCAGATGGAACCAGCTCTCCATCTCTCTCTTCTCCATCTTGTCCCACATTGCTGCTGTCACCCCATTCATTTTCTGCCAATTCATCTGACACACACAAACACACACACACACACACACACACTCAAACTCCAGTGGTAAACTTATAGGTTGGACACTCGGCAGCGCTTAATGAGCTCAATCCAGATGTCTCCCCAGGCAACAGCGCATGAGTGGTTAATTAATCATGTGTGCTCACACACACACACACACACACACACACACACACACACACACACACACACACACACACACACACACAGACACAGACACAGACACAGACACAGACACAGACACCTCAACACTACAACATCCTCTCAGAGTTAGAAGGGCTTTACATCAGATTATCCTCCCTTGAGTTTTTCATCCTCGGCTAAAGGACCTAAATCGCCTCTTGTTTTTTACTCAGGCAGTGGCGGGACAGCTGCTCGCCAGAGAGGACCTATCCCTGACTTCACAGTTCACACCTCGTAGAGTAGGAGACGGTGGGATTCGACACAGCTCTTTCCCGTCCCGTCATTGGCCTGCAGGCCTCAGTCGAGGTCATGTGACGTCTGCAGTCGGTCAATGTGATAATGAGATTTCTGTGGTGAGATATTAAGCGGCAGTATGCAGCCTTCAGAGCCTCAGCCCCTCACAACAGCCTTCAGTAGACACTTACCAGACCCCTGATGATTCGCCAGGGTTACTGTACATACGATAAGTGCTGATGTGAGTGAGTCTGCCTTCGATCTTGCTGCAGTGTGTATGCAGACCAATGCTCCCTTAGAAGCGATGCAGTACACCACACTGCACTCATACAGGGATATGTCTCTTTTGTGTGCAGTGCCACAGGGTAGGAGTAATGGTGTTTCTGTGTGACCTACAGTAACACCACACCCACAGCTCCCTCTGACTAGACAACCCCAAATAGACAAACCCCACAGCTCCCACTGACTAGACAACCCCTAATAGACAAACCCCACAGCTCCCTCTGACTAGACAACCCCTAATAGACAAACCCCACAGCTCCCTCTGACTAGACAACCCCAAATAGACAAACCCCACAGCTCCCTCTGACTAGACAACCCCTAATAGACAAACCCCACAGCTCCCACTGACTAGACAACCCCAAATAGACAAACCCCACAGCTCCCACTGACTAGACAACCCCAAATAGACAAACCCCACAGCTCCCTCTGACTAGACAACCCCAAATAGACAAACCCCACAGCTCCCACTGACTAGACAACCCCAAATAGACAAACCCCACAGCTCCACTTAGATAGGGCCAGCGACACACACACACTCACACAAATAGTGTTTTCTCTACCTTCTGTCCGGATGGTGAAGGGGGAGTCCCCAAGCCTCTTGGCTGAGAACTGGCCCCCCAGGGAGGTCATTAGAAAACACAGGCTGAAGAAGCCGATCCCCACCACAAATATCCTGGATGGAGGGATGGGAGGGAAGACAAGAGAGAGGGAGTGGGAGAGGAGAGAGAACGCATGGACGAAAAGAGGGAGGAGAAGGAGAGAGAGTGGGAGAGAAGTGATGAAAGAGTGCGGGAGGGAGGAGAGTGAAAGATTGTTGACGAGAAGAGAGAAGTATGAAGAGATAGGACGGAGGGAGGAAGAGAAGAAAGGAACAGTCAGAAAACAGATGACGGACAGCAGCACAGTAAAGAACATACATTAGGAAACACAGGCAATTAGACCGACCCAGCTGAGGAAATTAAAGTCAAAACGTCAGGGGCCATTTTAGTTCCCGTCTCCATCCCCCTGCTAACTGGCACCCCATCCAGGCATCCTCAGGTTCCCCAATTAGGGAAAAGCAGCTCCTTCCAAAATACCTATAATTGATGTATTGTGTCACGCACACCAGAGATAAAGAGGAGGCTTCCTCCTTCATTCCCCACGGGGCTAAACGAACGCTGCTGGCTGGCTGGCACATTCTGTAACGGAGTATGACAGTAAGTAGGGGAGGAGAGGAGTATACTTTACCCACGCTTCAATCTACCTCGACATCCCTGTATGTAGGGTACACTACAGTAGATAAACAACAGCCTCTACCCACCACTACTTTAAAATGTGCATGTTTACACAGCCAGATACAGTATGCCTCTATATTTATGTATTCTCAGAGCAAATGCATTGGACCGTTATAGTACGTACAGTAGCAATTTATGCAGTGCTAGCCACATACTGTATGCCTTTGTTACTGTGCCAGCAGTGGAAAGCTAGGACTCACAATAGCGAGACAAATGATTGAATAATTCATACTGTAGCTTGACTCTGAAGCCGAGCGAGTGGAGTTTGCTGGAATGCTGGATTCTGTGTAAGTTTTGACACACTCCATGAACAGTAAACAACATTGTCATGTGAGTTCAGATTTAACATACTAGGATAATTGCAAGATATTGAATGTAGAACAATGCTGTCAAGAGTGATAAAGGGGGGGGGCTCAATCTGGCTTTCGAGTTACTCTTGTGATTGTGGAACGCGAAAGGTACAATTTTGAAATTGAGTATTGCATCATCAGTTTTCCTCTTGTCATATCGGTCATTGCATACCCTAGAGAGCTATGTATAACTTGTCAGAATTGTCCAGATCAACCAGCCCATATCAACTAATGTTTTTTAGCCCATAGATTTTTTTGTAATGTTCGAGTCACTCAAATATCACATGAACACACATTAGACATGGCAAGATTTATAGAAAGTGAGCTTTAGAAATTCCATATTTTGTCTTCGCCCCATGAAACAAATGTGTAGAATTGCAGGAAATAAACTTTAAAATCTGCAAAATGTTCTCTCCGCCAACAAGAGGGGTATGAACAGTTTGTGTCATGAACAGTGCTTGTGCATATACAAATAGGAGTGTGCACCCAAAGGGGGGGCTCAGGATGTTCCCCAATGCTGGAAAGTGGGGGCCTGAGCGAAAAAGGTTTAGGAACCCCTGATTTAGACAGAGAGCATAATGACAGGATAAGAACCTGAGGTAGGGAAACCACAAAAATATCAGCCTATCTAGATGGAACAGCATGGAGACATTCATTACTGACGTAGATATCTTTTTTCCCCCAGGAAACTGGAACATTGTGAAATATTGAAATATTACATCCATCTGCTCCAGCATACTGTGCAGCACGTCTGGATGATTCAATCGCTGTCTGGGGGAGCGGAGAGCCGAATCCTGGAACAGATTTGAATCCTATAACATATTTTTTTTATCTGGCGAGGGGGGATGGAGGAAGGTTTGATTACAGCAGGGTGTATCTTGGATTATCGTCCAGAAATCCTAACTGGGATTGGGATTATTTACCTGGCTATGACCATCTGGTCACAAAGCTATTTGAGAAAGTCATAGCATTGTGGGGTGCGTCCTAGTACTGTTGAATGACTTCATTTTCTTTTCCCTTTCCTTTGGGCCACTGACCATAGATAGGTACAGTCGTTAACAGTGGAGGCTGCTGGGAGAACGGCTCATTATAATGGTAGGAGCGGAGCAAATGGAACGGCATCAAACAGCTGGAAACCATGCGTTTGATGTATCTGATACCAAATCATTCCGACCATGCTGCTTCTACCAATCCATTTCGTTCCGTTCAGTGAGTAAACTAAGGGAAATAAGGGGATAAGGACAGCAACGTAATACTATGTGGACGCAGTCAAACTCAGAGGGAACAGGAGCTGATTAAATGGAAAAAGCAAAGGGCTAAAGTCAACTTCTCTTTCTAATCCCTCATTTCCCAAACTTCTCCCTGTGACCTTTGGGCTTCTTCGGGCTCTATAATCCTGAACAGGGCCATATGGAGTGTGTGTGTGTGTGTGTAATGTGTGTGCGTGTGTATGCATAAGTATGCTTTGCCATGGGCGCGCGTACGTGTCCCTAATGCTTCTGCATGGAGATGCAGTGTTCTTTTCAATTATGTGTGCTTCGGAGTGCATGTCTGTCAAAGCACTGCGCCCCAGTCCCGTCTCAGCCCGATCGATTCCATCTTTCCTCCCTTATTGTTTATCCCTATTTCAAAGCCCCTCCGTGAGGGTGATAGAGGACCTGAGGGTGATAGAGGAGTGATAATAAAGGAGGATTAGACACAGGGCCTGCCGGACTCCTCTCTAATTAAAATGCTTAAAGTAAATGCTTGGGTCGGGTAATTGGATCAGACGCACAGATCCGCTATCTCCTAATTGGCTTGCCACACGTACCTGCGCTTATCAGATCTCGCCCCCAGGTTGATTGAAGTGGACCGGCGGTTGGGTTGTTTGGTGCTCAGCAGACTGTTTTCGAATAATTTGGTAGGCTATTTTTCCTGCAGTCTTCCGCTTACGCTCATTGTTACTGATGTTAATGGGACAATTAGGATTGCCCTCTGTATAATGATTTTTTAATGATTTGTTTTGAATGTAGGCTAGTTCACAGAGGCAGACCAATTCTGATATTTTTACCACTAATTGGTCTTTTGAGGGTAGTTTATTTTTTCCCTGGTTTACATTCACTCTTCTGCTCGTATATTCCCTATAAGCAATGGCTTTACATACTTTTGTTATTACCCTAATAAAGTTTAGAAACCAAACCTTGTGAAGGTATGGTGTGGCTATTATTAAGCTTAGCTACTGCAGGCCTATGATATGAAGGCAGTGCGTCACGGCGCTCCAACTGACTCCGACAGTTGAACTTGAGGTGAGGAAGACTGTTTCAGGCCTACCAGAGTTACTCCTATAATCTAACAATATAATGCTTATCTTTATACAAAAAAGTTTATTTTTTATTTTTTTTTATCTTTGTGTATATATGTATTTTTTAAATGACAAATAAAAATAATATATATTAATCCAAACTGTGCAGTGGCCAATTGATGAATGGAAAGAGACATCCGTTACAAAACACCAAAAAGTTGAACGCCATTCGGAGATTATCAAGCCAAGCCTTCGATACTGAGTAAGGAGGGATGTATTTTCTGTTTGTCTAGATTGACAGTCTATTTAGTGTGGTGTTGAAGTGATATTGAAGTGCCCGAAGTCGATATACTTTGTTTCATTGGTTGTGTGTTGCATTGACACAAAAACCTGTTGGTGGAAAATTTGTTGCATATATTTTATAGAATTAGAAATATAGCATCAAAATGTTGATAATCTGATTGCCTGCAGTCGGCTCTGATCGTAGTGTAATCTAAATGCAGCCTGATTGAACGTCAAATCTGCACACTAGGAGTTGAGGTCAAAGCCTTTGAACCAGAGAAAATTATAGGGGTTTATAAAAACCATCATTTTTTTTACAGAATGGAGAATTTATATCAATGTTAAAACCCCTTAACAGGCCGAGACAACGGAGAAAATCCGGGTGCACTACAGAAGGATGACAGACCGTGACAGACTGACTTGTTATTCCAATGGTTAACGTGTATAAAATACCCCCATCATATCTACAGTACAGTGCCTTCAGAAAGTATTCACACCCCTTGACTTATTCCACATTTTGTTGTGTTGCAGATTGAATTCAAAATGTATTAAATACAATTTGTTCGCCCATCTACACACAATACTTCATAATGACAAAGTGCAAAACATATTTTTTGACATTTTTGCTAACTTGTGCAAATTAAATACAGAAATGGCTCATTTACATAAGTATTCACATCCCTCAGTCAATACTTTGTAGAAGCAACGTTGGCAGTGATTACAGCTGTGAGTCTTTACGGGTAAGTCTCTAAGAGCTTTCCACACCTGGATTGTGCAACATTAGCCCATTATTATTATTTTTTATTCTTCAAGCTCTGACAAATTGGTTGTTGATCATTTCTAAACAACCATTTTCAGGTTTTTGCCATAGATTTGAAGTAGATTTAAATCTAAACTGTAACTCGGTCACTCAGGAACATGTACTGTCTTCTTTTTAAGCATTTCAGTATAGATTTGGCCTTGTGTTTTAGGTTATTGTCCTGTTGAAAAATGTATTAATCTCCCAGTGCCTGGTGGAAAGCAGACTGAAGCAGGTTTTCCTCTAGGATTTGACCTGTGCTTAACTCCATTCCGCTTATTTTTTATTCTGAGAAACGCCCCAGTCCTTAACCACTACAAGCATGCCCATAATATTCGCAGCCATCACTATGCTTGAAAATATGGAGAGTGGTACTCAGTAAAGTCAATTGCTTTGTCAAATGGTTTGCTGTATTACTTCAGTGCCTTGTTGTAAACAGGATGCGTTATTTTCACTGAGTTAACGTTAGTATTGTGGAGTAACTACAGTGTTGTTGATCTATCCCCAGTTTTCTCCTATCACAGCCATAAACTCTAACAGTTTTAAAGTCACCATTGGCCTCATGGTGAAATCCCTGAACGGTGTATTTCCTCTCTCCGGCAAGAGAGTTAGGAAAGACGCTTGTATCTGTGTAGTGACTAGATGTATCGAAAAACATGACTTAATTTTGACATTATGGGGTATTGTGTGTAGGCCCTGGTCAAAAGTAGTCCACTATATAGGGAATATGGTGCCATTTGGGAATATGGTGCCATGCTAATGAAGCAAACCAAGCGATGAGCATCTTATTACCGCTCGTTAGCTCGCTAGGTTGATAATGCGCTTTACGCGCTTACTGTTGACATACGGATACAGCTGTGAACACGGGAACGTAATCTCTCATTTAATCTCGTTTCTCTGTTAGAGGAGGAGAAAAACAGCTGGTGTTGTCGGGAGACTCCGTCAACAGATCACCAAACACACTCACGCGCATGCAGGATGGTTGATGAAAACTCCCATGCAGGCACACGTACTGCTGCCAATTTATCCGTTTATTGCAATATAATTATGGTCAGGGATTAGGTGTAGCCTATAGACATGCTGGTCATTCAATACATTAATTCTCGTCATTGATTAGGTTAAATGACAAATAACCTTTAAGTTGAATAACAATTATAGGTTGGGCTTTTAAAAAGAAATGTGCTATTCCATGACAATATATTCATTTGTAACACATATGCCGGGTGTTATAAATGAATACCAAAGCCGAGAGTGGAAATATTAGGCTACACATTCTTTGTCTCTTACCTGAAAGGTTTGAACGTCACAAGCCATCTTCTAACCATTATTTTACCGTCGATGTTGCCAGTAATCATTTCCCAAAACACGCAACCAAACAAGCGACCCCCGACATCGTTAACCTCGCAACCTGGGCCTCGACTAGGTGCTGAAACTGCTGCTCGTTTTAGGGATTCAACGTTTTAGGGGTTCAACTCCGAGAAAATAGTCAGATGTAAGATTTTATCCTTAAGTTTTCGTTTAATTGAATCCGCGAACAGTATCTTAAACCAGAGTTCTGACTTCTTGAAATCTGAGCGAAGTCTGTGTTTTTAATCCTACGATTTAGATTGCTTTATGTCACTTTGCAAATAAAAAAAAATGCTCGATTTTAGTCGCTGCAGATTGTCCGGGTAACTGGAACGATATGGTCTGGTTTGTCGCGTATTAGAGCAGCATTCCTCAAAGCAGATGTGGAAGAAAATTTAGACCGAATCAGTTGATTTCTCTGCAACTTGGTCTCCAAAATCCCTGTCCCCAATATGTACTGCTGGACACTCAGAGAACGAAGTCTATTGGGTGCCTTTCCTCTCTGAAGAAAGCAACGAACTAATGCGCGTTAGAGCGTTTGTCCCCCGTATCCTTTGGGGGCTTTACTCAACCTCCTTTCCACGCGAGTGCTTTTGGGTGTCTGGTTCGGGAGGGTTGAGAAATTGAGGTGCGTTTGATAGTTAGGCTGCTACCTTAAGCATACGTTTCGTTATAGCGCCATCTACGGTTTTTGTTTAAGACACATTGTGCCACCAGTGACATTTAATATCAATTCAAGTTTTGTTGACTTAGATAATTATTGTGCAAAAATAGACAATTTCGTTACCATGCCTTGCATTGGTAATTTTATAATATTGCATATTGTAAAAACTATTTGTCCGGTAGCTCTTTCAAAACAAATATTTTTGTAAACTACTCATATTCCAATGTCTCTTCAAAGAAATGCTACGCTGATAGTCCATCCAGCGGCGGAGATGTTCACCCTCCGTTATAGCTGTCGCTGTCTATTTCAGGACCATGGACAGCGACCTAACTCTACATCGATTCGGATGCAACAGTGACACCCAGCGGTCACATGAACGGCGAACATGGATTCGCTTCATAATAACGACATTCCCTTATATTATACTGCAATGTTGCTTCATTGGTAAAGGTGTTTATATATGCATCCATAATTCACTGAGTTGTCCTCTATTAAGGTAAGAAGTTAGTGGTTTGATTAACTAGAAACCTGTAAACTGACACTGAATTTGTGGCATTTCATCTAGGGAAGATACAGTAAGTCGTTAAGCTGCTCAAACCGCTGAACGTGAAACTATCATCAGAATTGAATCTGACACACAATAAGCTATAAGACTACTCTGCACATTCGCTGTGGGCCTGGAATGGGCCGGGGTATAAAAAAAACACCAAAAAGGAGAGAAAATCCTATTCAGACACATCACAAGTCCCATCACACTTTCCAGCTCTCTGAATCACTGGTGCAGTGGAGCAGAAATCAGCACAGAGCGAGTCAGTGAGAGCAGATCTGTAGGGGCACAAATGCAGATGACAGAAAAGAGAAATCTCCAGCCCAGTCATGCATGAGAGAGACACTGATGTGTCATTTTGACTGACAGGCAGCGCATTGGCCCTCCAAATGAAGGTACAGTATCACTGGTTTAGGGACTCTGTCTTGGTCTATTCTCAGTGTTGTGGAAAAAACACTATTGTGAATTAGGGATACCTGTTATGATAGGGAGACCTGATTAGATTTTACACTCTCTACCGAAATGCACAGGAAGGGAATGAACTTTCCATATTGTGCAGCATACTCCTGTGGCTGACCATGTGTTGCTTCCAGCCTGTCACAAATGGATAACAAAATATAAATCTATTATATCCTTTCCATGTCCCCTGCAAATACTTGTGGATGTTTGCACAAACACACACACACCTCCATGAGCGAGAAAAGAGGTCAATGCAGTCTAAAGATCATTCTGTCACAGACATACACTCATTTGCTCTGCAGTGGCACGGGGCTCCACTCCTCACAGTGGGCACAAATAACCCTTAACGGTTTACTGAGGCACATAGTGTTATGGCTAAACCTGCTCCGTGTACAGTTCTGCACCATAGTGGATCCAACCCAATGTTCAGTACCTGCTGTCATTCTGGTACTCAACGCACAATGGCAACCATCATTATAGCTGCAGACTGTGCAAGAGTGTATAAAGCCTTGGTCCTTGTCAGAGCATTATGCTTGAGGGATGTATAACATTGAAAATCAGCATGACTGGTGTCATCCATATACCATACCAATACACTGTAACAGTAGGCAGAGACAGGAGGGAGTATGGTGCCAGCATCAGTAACAGAGAAAAGAAGCCATTTAGCTTTTTTTTTAAGCTAGAGAAATTATCAGGGGCCTCATTTATAAAAATAAAAAAAATAGATTTATACTTGAACTTAGTCGTAAGATCATTTCCCGACAGTGTGCTTACGTTCGATTCATAAAAGATACTTGCTTACGCAGGTTTTAAGAAGCCCATTTGTAATTTTCGCACCTGTGATCTGTAAATCTCAAAGGACCTTAAAATTGACGGCACCTGCCCTCCAGCAGTCCGATGGTGCGCTCTACAACCGACCTTGTTCTGCCGTGCGCCAAATTGTAGCGCATTTCCTCTGCTGTTCTGGGATAAAAGGGAGTGAAAGCCACGTTTTCAGTGGATAACCCCAGTCACCTAATAGGGTAACACACCTAATCGTTGTGTTATATTATTTTGCACAGTTAATGTGCTATTATACACTTTTTTTTTTTTTTTTTTAATAACTCACCGAGAAGCCACCCGCCTCCACTCTCACCAGCGTCTAGTCGCAGGCCTACTCTGATGTGGCACAGAATGAATGAGTCGTGCGTAGACCCTGGCCACTTGGAGCATACATTGAGTAGCCGCATACAGGCATCACAAATGATCTGAACATTCAATGAATGGAAATGATTCCTGTTAACATATACATGTTCATCTACAGACGGTGCGCGTAAGGCCATATGCGTGCAATCAACTGCACCTATGACCCCTGGGAAATTAAATTAGCGGACAAACTCGGCTTTCTCGCGCGTCTGTTCGTCGGCTGTAAATGGGAAACTAATGTATCTCGTGGACAATACGTGTGGAATCGCCTCGATCTCCTGCGGCAGGATGCGGCTGAATGATGGCTGTGATATACCCATGGATCATCATGCGCAAAAAAGTCATTCCGGTCTCTCCCTTCGGTCTCTCCCTGAAAACTCTCCCCTCTAAAAGCATGGTTTTCAATGTCTTCCACTAATGCAAGAACAGCCATGGTTACTTTTTTTCTAATTTGACACACTATTTATAGAACATATATCCTGTTTTTAATTCAAAACACCTAGCGTCTGGCAATTAATTCCTCACACCTTTAATTAATCATTCTTAACAAATTGTTCATATAGCTAACGCAAAGTTCACTACAGGCTTGGACGTAAATGCGTCCCAATCTGCAATACTCCTACATAACCAGCAGGAAAATCACTTATGTCAAGTCTAGACTTTGCGTAGAGATAAGATAATTTCCACGTCAAAGTATGGTTTTATTAATAACTACTTATACGTGGTTTTCTACGTAAGTCATACTTAAGATCAAAATTGATCGTAAGTCCGTTTTATAAATGAGGCCCCTGATTTCTGACGACACAAGTCGTCTGTGTTCTATTACCAAGGGAAACAAAACCTATGAAATAGTATTTGTCTGGTGGTGGATGGTAAATCACTAACTTGCAGTTGGCTAGATTGTAGGCTTCTGGACAGGGCTGATAACCCTGTGTTGAAAAGGAGAAGCTGTTTGTGTGTTGAAAAGGAGAAGCTGTTTGTGTGGTGAAAATGGAGAGCGAATTGATTTGTGTCAAAGGCTTCCTCGCTTCTCGTTTGGTTTGATTTGAACAAAGAGCAAGAACACAGGCCATGCAGAACGTCATTTTAAATCCGTTGTTTTGCCAGCCAAAGATGACAGTTGAGGTAAGGTCGATGTTGTTGGCTGGGGATACTCTGTTTTGAATAATGCAGAGTGATCACATACTCTACTGCCAATGTTACCGATCGAATTTAATTCACAATGGCACCTTGAGGAACTCTACAGCTTGGAATGTGCTTTCACTGCTGAAAGGCTTTTTCCGTGGTATGTTAGTCCTGTAAATAGAAACCATACAGGAGAGTGGAGTTATGAGAAGCAGATTGTAATCTAGTATAGCATTTGTAGACAGAGTACACACATGATCCATATGTCCATGTTTGCCTTGGGATCTAGCTAGTTGACACATGGAGCACTTCAAGTCAGCTTTGATTCTGGGCTCAATGCAAAGCCAAAACTAAACTCAGCCCAGTTTAGGAATCCTCACTATTGTGAATTAGGGAGACCTGTTAGGATTTTACCTGCACTAATTTGAACAGAGGATGAAAGCAATATTATTATATATATATTTTGTAATTAACTAGGAAAGTCAGTTAAGAACAAGTTCTTATTTACAATGACAGCTTAGGAACAGTGGGTTAACTGCCTTGTTCAGGGGCAGAACAACATATTTCTACTTTGTCAACTCAGAAGATTTGATCTAGCAGCCTTTCAGTTTCTGGCCCAACGCTCTAACCACTTGGCTACCTGTCTAGCAGGTGAGCACTGTTACCTGTCCAGTCCTTTGTGATGGGGTAAAGGTTACATAGGAAGAGCGAAAGGAAGCCTATTTAAATGATCAGTTTCATTTTCCTCGTCCTCCCTCTTCTTCTTGCTCCCCTAATAAAGACTGGCTAATTGGGTGTCTGAGAGTCGAGATAAACAAACAAAAACAATTAATTAAGACTGAACTGTAATTGAAAAAAGTAGCTAATGAATAATCGTTAATCATTCTGTCTGCGTCTTAAATGGCATCTTATTCCCTATACAGTGCACTATTTTGACTAGGACCCATAGGGCTCTGGTCAGAAGTAGTGCACTAAAGAGTGAACAGGGTGCTATTTGGGATGCAAACTCTGTTCCCTCCTATCCGACCATTCTATCGTTTCTCATTCCAACAGCTTTGTGTTCCAATTAGCAATCTCTTTCTTTGGACTAACGGATGTAAAAAGACGGGGAGCGATACAGACAAATGGAGGGATGAAGAGAATCGATTGAGTAGTGGAGAAGAGACGTGTAGAGAGCAGACGTAACAATAACGGACATTGATCTATTTGTAATGAATGAGGGAAATCAGTGGGAAAGGGGAATACCTAGTCAGTTGTACAACTGAATACATTCAACTGAAATGTATCTTCCACATTTAACCCGGTGCCTTGGAGGTTTGATTTTGTGTGTGTGTGTGTGTGTGTGTGTGTGTGTGTGTGTGTGTGTGTGTGTATATACATGTGCATTCATGTATAAAAAGACAGTACCGTGCAGTATCGAAGAGCCCTCACTGCTGCTTGATCATCCTATTTTTCCAACTTAATTGAGGAAAATAAGAACAATCCAAAATGTATTTTTGATACTGTCGCAAAGCTAACTAAAAAGCAGCATTCCCCAAGTGAGGATGGCTTTCACTTCAGCAGTAATAAATTCATGAACTTCTTTGAGGAAAAGATCATGATCATTAGAAAGCAAATTACGGACTCCTCTTTAAATCTGCGTATTCCTCCAAAGCTTAGCTGTCCTGAGTCTGCACAACTTTGCCAGGACCTAGGTTCAAGAGAGACACTTAAGTGTTTTAGTACTATATCTCTTGACACAATAATGAATATAATCATGGCCTCTAAACCTTCAAGCTGCATACTGGACCCTATTCCAACTAAACTACTGAAAGAGCTGCTTCCTGTGCTTGGCCCTCCTATGTTGAACATAATAAACGGCTCTCTATCCACCGGATGTGTACCAAACTCACTAAAAGTGGCAGTAATAAAGCTTCTCTTGAAAAAGCCAAACCTTGACCCAGAAAATATAAAAAACTATCGGCCTATATCGAATCTTCCATTCCTCTCAAAAATTTTAGAAAAAGCTGTTGCCCAGCAACTCACTGCCTTCCTGAAGACAAACAATGTATACGAAATGCTTCAGTCTGGTTTTAGACCCCGTCATAGCACTGAGACTGCACTTGTGAAGGTGGTAAATTACCTTTTAATGGCGTCAGACCAAGGCTCTGCATCTGTCCTCGTGCTACTAGACCTTAGTGCTGCCTTTGATACCATCGATCACCACATTCTTTTGCAGAGATTGGAAACCCAAATTGGTCTACACGGACAAGTTCTGGCCTGGTTTAGATTATCTGTTGGAAAGATTTCAGTTTGTCTCTGTGAATGGTTTGTCCTCTGACAAATCAACTGTACATTTCGGTGTTCCTCAAGGTTCCGTTTTAGGACCACTATTGTTTTCACTATATATTTTACCTCTTGGGGATGTCATTCGAAAACATAATGTTAACTTTCACTGCTATGCGGATGACACACAGCTGTACATTTCAATGAAACATGGTGAAGCCCCAAAATTGCCCTCGCTAGAAGCCTGTGTTTCAGACATAAGGAAGTGGATGGCTGAAAACTTTCTACTTTTAAACTCGGACAAAACAGAGATGCTTGTTCTAGGTCCCAAGAAACAAAGAGATCTTCTGTTGAATCTGACAATTAATCTTGATGGTTGTACAGTCGTCTCAAATAAAACTGTGAAGGACCTTGGCGTTACTCTGGACCCTGATCTCTCTTTTGACATATCAAGACTGTTTCAAGGACAGATTTTTTCCATCTACGTAACATTGCAAAAATCAGAAATGTTCTGTCCAAAAATGATGCAGAAAAATTTATCCATGCTTTTGTTACTTCTAGGTTAGACTACTGCAATGCTCTACTTTCCGGCTACCCGGATAAAGCACTAAATAAACTTCAGTTAGTGCTAAATACGGCTGCTAGAATCCTGACTAGAACCAATTTTTTTTATCATATTACTCCAGTGCTAGCTTCCCTACACTGGCTTCCTGTTAAGGCAAGGGCTGATTTCAAGGTTTTACTGTTAACCTACAAAGCGTTACATGGGCTTGCTCCTACCTATCTTTCCAAGTTGGTCCTGCCGTACATACCTACACGTACGCTACGGTCACAAGACGCAGGCCTCCTAATTGTCCCAAGAATTTCTAAGCAAACAGCTGGAGGCAGGGCTTTCTCCTATAGATCTCCATTTTTATGGAATGGCCTGCCTACCCATGTGAGAGACGCAGACTCGGTCTCAACCTTTAAGTCTTTACTGAAGACTCATCTCTTCAGTAGGTCATATGATTGAGTGTAGTCTGGCCCAGGAGTGTGAAGGTGAACGGCAAGGCTCTGGAGCAACGAACCGCCCTTGCTGTCTCTGCCTGGCCGGTTCCCCTCTCTCCACTGGGATTCTCTGCCTCTAACCCTATTACAGGGGCTGAGTCACTGGCTTACTGGTGCTCTTTCATGCCGTCCCTAGGAGGGGTGCGTCACTTGAGTGGGTTGAGTCACTGACGTGATCTTCCTGTCTGGGTTGGCGCCCGCCCTTGGTTTGTGCCGTGGCGGAGATCTTTGTGGGCTATACTCGGCATTGTCTCAGGATGGTAAGTTGGTGGTTGAAGATTTCCCTCTAGTGGTGTGGGGGCTGTGCTTTGGCAAAGTGGGTGGGGTTATATCCTTCCTGTTTGGCCCTGTCCGGGGGTATCATCGGATGGGGCCACAGTGTCTCCTGACCCCTCCTGTCTCAGCCTCCAGTATTTATGCTGCAGTAGTTAATGTGTCGGGGGGCTAGGGTCAGTTTGTTATATCTGGAGGACTTCTCCTGTCTTATCCGGTGTCCTGTGTGAATTTAAGTATGCTCTCTCTAATTCTCTCCTTCTCTCTTTCTTTCTCTCTCTCGGAGGACCTGAGCCCTAGGACCATGCGTCAGGACTACCTGGCATGATGACTCCTTGCTGTCCCCAGTCCACCTGGCCTTGCTGCTGCTCCAGTTTCAACTGTTCTGCCTGCGGCTATGGAACCCTGACCTGTTCACCGGACGTGCTAAAAAAGCCAACTGACATTTACTCCTGAGATGCTGACTTGCTGCACCCTCGATAACTACTGTGATTATTATTATTTGACCATGCTGGTCATTTATGAACATTTGAACATCTTGGCCATGTTCTGTTATAATCTGCACCCGGCACAGCCAGAAGAGGACTGGCCACCCCTCATAGCCTGGTTCCTCTCTAGGTTTCTTCCTAGGTTTTGGACTTTCTAGGGAGTTTTTCCTAGCCACCGTGCTTCTACACCTGCATTGCTTGCTGTTTGGGGTTTTAGGCTGGGTTTCTGTACAGCACTTTGAGATATCAGCTGATGTAAGAAGAGCTATATAAATAAATTTGATTTGATTTGATTCAGGAGGTGTTCTCAATCACAGGTGTAATAAAATTGCTAATATTTCCCTCTCATCTCTACCCAAATAATTTGGGTTCCCGGATCCTTTCACTTTATTTATTGGCAATCCAAGATGGTGTAGCAGTCGGAAGTGTGTTTGTCTTGTCCCGTCTTATCCCATGACCTTACCTCAACTAGTTTCTTCGTATATATCTTAATCTCACTTAATCTCACTTTTCATCTACAAACTGAATATACTTACCTGCAACCCGCCTCGCCCAATGTGGTACGGATCTGCTATTTTTATACTTTATAATTGGAACAGAAGCTAGCCAGCTCACTATCTACTCAGCTAGTAGTCAGCTAGCCACTGCTAGCTGTCTTCACCATTAGCTTGGACACCAGCCAGCTTTAGCTCAGTCAAAACCTGCCAGTCTGCACAGCGCGATATCAACCCAGAGCATATCGGACTGCTTTTCTCTACCACATTGCCGTATTCCTGCCGCAAGCTCTGGACCATTACACCGGATCATCGCAGCTAGCTAGATGCAACCGAATGGCTATTGCTGGCTAATGCCTCTGTCCTGAAGCAAGCACCAGTTAGCCTTGAGCTAGCCTCAAGCTAGGCCCATCTCCCGGCTAGCCGAAGAGGTATACCAGCTAATTCTTGGGCTACAATACCTCTTTTGCCAATTGGCCTGGAACCTTTATTGCCGACACGGAGCCCCGCCGATCCATCACGACTGGTCTGCCGACGTAATCGTCCGATGTGGTTTCAACAGGCTGTTCCGTTGCGATGTCCCCGAAGACCCATCTGCTAGCCCCGGCCCGCTAGCTTTCTGAACGCCGTGTCTCTCACTCACCTAGCGTAGTAGCGACTACCGAACGGCTCCCTGACTCACCTATTGCTGTTCATTGGACCCTATGATCACTCGGCTACACATGCATCTCCCTAATGTCAATATGCCTTATCTACTGCTGTTTCGGTTAGTTATTGTTTTATTTCATTGTAGAGCCCCCAGTCCTGCTCAACATGCCTAGATAGCTCTTTTGTCCCACCCCCCACACATGCGGAGACCTCACCTGGCTTAACTGGTGCCTCCAGAGACACAATTTCTCTCATCGTCACTCAATGCCTAGGTTTACCTCCACTGTACTCACATCCTACCATACCATTGTCTGTACATTATGCCCTGAATCTATTCTACCATGCCCAGAAATCTGCTCCTTTTATTCTCTGTTCCGAACGCACTAGATGACCAGTTCTTATAGCCTTTAGCCGTACCCTTATCCTACGCCTCCTCTGTTCCTCTGGTGATGTAGAGGTTAAGCCAGGCCATGTAGCCCCCAGCACTACACCTATTCCACAGGCACTCTCATTTGTTGACTTCTGTAACTGTAAAAGCCTTGGTTTCATGCATGTTAACATCAGAAGCCTCCTCCCCAAGTTTGTTTTATTCACTGCTTAAGCACACTCCGCCAACCCTGATGTCCTAGCCGTGTCTGAATCCTGGCTTAGGAAGGCCACCAAAAATTCAGAAATTTCCATGTCCAACTACAACATTTTCCATCAAGATAGAACTGCCAAAGGGGGTGGAGTTAGCCTGCAAAGTTCTGTCATACTATCCAATAAGTCTCTCACTGTTGCCGCTTGTTATAAAAGTGATTTCACCATCTTAAATAAGCATGCCCCATTCAAAGAATGTAGAACCAGGAACAGATCTAGCCCTTGGTTCACTCCAGACTTAACTGCCCTTGACCAGCACAAAAACATCCTGTGGCATAATGCATTAACATCAAACAGCCCCCGCGATATGCAACTTTTCAGGGAAGTCAGGAACCAATATACACAGTCAGTTAGGAAAGCTACGGTTAGCTTTTTCAAACAGAAATTTGCTTCCTGTAGCACTAATTCCAAAAAGTTTTGGGACACTGTAAAGTCCATCGAGAATAAGAGCAGCTGCCCACTGCACTGTGGCTAGGAAACACTGTCACCACCGATAAATGTACGATAATCGAGAATTTCAATAATCATTTTTCTAGGCTGGCCATGCTTTCCACCTGGCTACCCCTACCCCGGCCAACAACTCTGCACCCCCCACAGCAACTTGCCCAAGCCCCCTCCCCCGCTTCTCCTTCTCCCAAATCCAGATAGCTGATGTTCTGAAAGAGCTGCAAAATCTAGATCCCTACAAATTAGCTGGGCTAGACAATCTGGACGCTCTCTTTCTAAAATTATCAGCCGAGACAGTACTGTGCAGCCGTCTTCATCGACCTGGCCAAGGCTTTCGACTCTGTCAGTCACCGCATTCTTATCGGCAGACTCAATAGCCTTGGTTTCTCAAATGACTGCCTCGCCTTATTCACCAACTACTTCTCAGATAGAGTTCAGTGTGTCAAATCGGAGGGCCTGTTGTCCGGACCTCTGGCAGTCTCTATGGGGGCGCCACAGGGTTCAATTCTCGGCCTGACTCTTTTCTCTGTAATTATCAATGATGTTGCTCTTGCTGCTGGTGATTCTCTGATCCCCCTCTATGCAGGCCCTCGTAAAACTGACTTTCCTACCGTTCTTTGACTTCAGCGATGTCATTTACAAAATATCCTCCAACTCAACTCAGCAAATTGGATGCAGTCTATCACAGTGCCATCCATTTTGTCACCAACACCCCATATACTACCCACCACAGCAACCTGTATGCTCTCGTTGGCTGGCCCTCCCTACCTATTCGTCACCAAACCCACTGGCTCTAGGTCATCTATAAGTCTTTGCTAGGTAAAGCCTCGCTTTATGTCAGCTCACTGGTCACCATAGCAACACCCACCCGTAGCACCCGCTCCAGCAGGTACATTTCACTGGTCACCCTCAAAGTCAACACCTCTTTCCACCCCAGTATCTCTACTTGCACATCATCATCTGCACATCTATCAGTGTTAATGCCAAATTGTAATTATTTCGCCCCTATGGCCTTTTAATTGCCTTACCTAACTAATCTTTCTACATTTGCACACACTGTGCATAGATTTTTCTATTGTGTTATTGACTGTACGTTTGTCTATCCCATGTGTAACTCTGTGTTGTTGTTTTTGTCGCACTGCTTTGCTTTATCTTGGCCAGGTTGCAGTTGTAAATGAGAACTTGTTCTCAACTGGCCTACCTGGTTAAATAAAGGTGAAATTAAAAAAATAAAACAGCATTATGATGCTTTGTGACAATAACTTATCAATGACCCAAGCCCAGCTCAGTTAATCCCTACCATTGTGTCGCTGAATCATCATAATGATTTAGCAAATGTACATTACACCAGGGGCATTGGTAGACACAATGGAAGTAAACTAATTTATGTCCCTCTAACTGCCCTGAATGCCTCTGTTGATCTGACAGTTGTACAACTGTATGCAGCAATCGTGCCTATGAACCAGATTCATGCTGTTAGCACTGTGGCGGTGTGCCCTAGTACGAAGTCCAATGTGTGCGGCTCACCCTGCACTAACATAAATAACATGAGAATATCTACTTCTGCTAAGCTTCCCAGTAAAGCAATGAAAACAAGCAAGCATTACAGAAAAGTGCTCAAAATAGCCCATGTTAACATACAGTTCAAGTCGGAAGATTACTTACACTTAGGTTGGAGTCATTAAAACTCGTTTCTCAACCACTCCACAAAATTCTTGTTAACAAACTATAGTTTTGGCAAGTCGGTTAGGACATCTACTTTGTGCATGACACAAGTCATTTTTCCAACAATTGTTTACAGACAGATTATTTCACATATAATTCACTGTGTCACAATTCCAGTGGGTCAGATGTTAACATACACTAAGTTGACTGTGCCTTTAAACAGCTTGGAAAATTCCAGAAAATTATGTCATGGCTTTAGAAGCTTCTGATAGGCTAATTGACATCATTTGAGTCAATTGGAGGTGTACCTGTGGATGTATTTCAAGGCCTACCTTCAAACTCAGTGCCTCTTTGCTTGACATCTGTGAAAATCAAAGAAATCAGCCAAGACCTCCACAAGTCTGGTTCATCCTTGGGAGTAATTTCCAAACGCCTGAAGGTACCACGTTCATCTGTACAAACAATAGTACGCAAGCATAAACACCATGGGACCACACAGCTGTCATACCGCTCAGGAAGGAGACGCGTTCTGTCTCCTAGAGATGAACGTACTTTGGTGCGAAAAGTCAAATCAATCCCAGAACAACAGCAAAGGCCCTTGTGAAGATGCTGGAGGAAACAGGCCCAAAAGTATCTATATCCACAGTAAAACGAGTCCTATATCGACATAACCTGAAAGGCCGCTCGGCAAGGAAGAAGCCACTGCTCCAAAACCGCCATAAAAAAGCCAGACTACGGTTTTCAACTGCACATGGGGACAAAGATCGTGCTTTTTGGAGAAATGTCCTCTGGTCTGATGAAACAAAAATATAACTCTTTGGTCATAATGACCATCGTTATGTTTGGAGGGAAAAGGGGGAGGCTTGTAAGCCAAAGAACACCATCCCAACCGTGAAACACGGGGGTGGCAGCATCATGTTGTGGGAGTGCGTTGCTGCAGGAGGGACTGGTGCACTTCACAAAATGGATGACATCATGAGGGTGGAAAATTATGTAGATACATTGAAGCAACATCTCAAGACATGTCAGGAAGTTAAAGCTTGGTCGCAAATGGGTCTTCCAAATGGACAATGACCGCAAGCATAGTTCCAAAGTTGTGGCAAAATGGCTTAAGGACAACAAAGTCAAGGTATTGGAGTGGCCATCACAAAGACCTGACCTCAATCCTATAGACAATTTGTGGGCAGAACTGAAAAAGCGTGTGCGAGCAAGGAGGCCTACAAACCTGACTCAGTTACACCAGCTTTGTCAGGTGGAATGGGCCAAAATTCACCAAACTTATTGTGGGAAGCTTGTGGAAGGCTACCCGAAACGTTTGACCGAAGTTAAACAATTTAAAGGCAATGCTATCAAATACAAATTTAGTGTATGTAAACTTCTGACCCACTGGGAATGTGATGAAAGAAATAAAAGCTGAAATAACAAATTCTCTCTACTATTATTCTGACATTTCTCATTCTTAAAATAAAGTGGTGATCCTAACTGACCTAAGACAGGGAATTTTTACTATGATTAAATGTCAGGAATTGTGAAAACTTAGTTGAAATGTATTTTGCTAAGGTGTATGTAAACTTCCGACTTCAACTGTATGTAGCTTAGGAAACAAGGTTCATGAAATTAATAATTTGCTAGTTACAGATGACATTCATATTCTTGCTATCTCTGAAATTCACTTAGACAATACCTTTGATACAGTGGTAGCAATACAAGGTTATAACATTTTCAGAAAGTATAGAAATACCACTGGTGGAGATGTTGCTGTTTATATTCAGAACCACATTCCTGTAAAGATTAGAGAGGATCTCATGTTAAATACTGTTGAAGTAATATGGCTACAGGTTAATCTGCCTCACCTAAAGCCCATTATTGTGGGAAGCCGCTATAGACCACCAAGTGCTAACAGTCAGTATCTGAATAACATGTGGGAAATGCTTGATAATGCATGTGATATAAACAGAGAGGTATATTTTCTCTATGATTTAAATATTGACTGGCTTTCATCAAGCTGCCCCCTCAGGAAAAAGCTTCAAACTGTAACCAGTGCCTGCAACCTGGTTCAGGTTATCAATCAACCTGCCAGGGTAGTTACAAACAGTACAGGAATGAAATCATCAACATGTATTGGTCACATCTTTACCAACGCTTCAGAAAGGTGCTTGAAAGCAGTATCCAGACCCATCCAAAGGCTGGGCCTTATATAGTGTATAAGCGGTCATACAATAAGTTTTGTAGTGATTCCTATGTTGTTGATGTAAATAATATTTGTTGGTCCGTGGTGTGTAATGAGTAGCAAAGAGATGTTGCACTTGACACATTTATGAAATTGCTTATCCCAGTTACTAATAAGCATGCACCCATTAAGAAAATGACTGTAAAACTGTTAAATCCCCATGCATTGATGAGGAATTGAGCAATTGTATGGTTGAGAGGGATGAGGCGAAAGGAATGGCAAATAAGTCTGGCTGCACAACCAATTGGAAAACGTACTGCAAATTGAGAAATCATGTGTCTAAACTGAATAAAAAGATGAAGGCACTACACTATGAAACAAAAAATGACAAAGAATAATAGTAAAACACTTTGGAGAACCTTAAATGGAATTTTGTGAAAAAAGGCAAACTCAGCTCCATCATTCATTGAATCAGATGGCTCAATCATCACAACACCGACTGATATTGCCAACTACTTTAATGATTTTTTAATTGGAAAGATTAGCAAACTTAGGCATGACATGCCAGCAACAAACGCTGACACTACACATCCAAGTATATCTGACCAAATTTTGAAAGACAAGAATTGTAATTTTGATTTCCATAAAGTGAGTGAGGAAGAGGTGAAAAACGTATTATCTATCAACAATGACAAGCCACCGAGGTCTGACAACTTGGATTGAAAATTACCGAGGATACTAGTGGACGATATTGCCACTCCTATTTGCCATATCTTCAATTTAAGCCTACTAGAAAGTGTGCCCTCAGGCCTGGAGGGAAGCAAAATGTCACGCTCGCTATCTTCAAACTCCCTGTCATAAAACAACCAAGGCGCAGTGTGCATGTCGTTCCACATCTTTTAATAGGAGTGAAAAACTTAACAAAACAAACAGTTAAACAGCAAAGACCGTGACGCAACCGAGGTGCACACAAACACACACGGAAAATAATAACTACCCACACATTAGATGTGTCGTGTCTTTGACTATGCCAGATTAATTGCTATGACATGCTATTCTATAAAATAATTTATCCGTAATGAATATTACCTGATTGAACTAATCATGTAAATATGAATTAACTAGAGAGGGACACCACGAAAGAATATTTATAGAGCTGTTATCTTTCGAATAAACTCTTAAAGATTTAGTAATATTTTACTAAATAGCAGTCACATTAATCGTCATTTTATTCAGTCTCATCTGAAAGTTGTAAGTCCTTGATTATCTGCAAGAATCCTGGCTAACAAGTTGAATCAGCAATACAAAATTGGGTTTAATTATTTATTTACTAAATACCTAACTAATCACACAGAAACACACATACACAATTAAATCATAACTTGATCACAAATTACGTCATACAGAAAAACGTCCCTAGCGGGCAGAATCGATATGACAGCTTGTTACACAAAGGAAAGGGGGGAGTCCTAGTGAAAGAGCGGGAGACTTGACATAGGCGAGCTGTGCTATCGTAAATACAGTATCTTATGCATTCTAAATTACCGCCCATTTGAAGAGGAAAATGCAATCAATATTTACTCTGAGCTGCGCTTCAGTAGGTTGGTGGTAGATGGCCCGTGTCGCCAACCCGAGTCCTCTGTCCTTTGAAGAATGTCTCTGGTAGTCACGGGAACACGTTGTGTGTATTAGACGGGATACTTGGACTGTCCTTCCGAACCTGCGTTTAGCTGTTGCTAACTCCAAGGCTAGGAGATATCACTTCTGTAGTGAATACGAGTTCAAAGTTCATACCATTCACAATCAAAGTCCATGCTGATGTTGGCTTCATCTATAGTGATTATCTGAACCATTCTGACACTGGATCGTCATCCTAGCATACCCGGAACAGAAAGTTATTTTCTGGTTCGTGGCTTTTATAGTGGAGGGAGAGGGGTGTGTCTGAAAAGTCTATTATAACCCATGCCTCTTCACAGGAGCGGACCACTGTGAGCAGAGGAAAACTTATGAAAGCACAGATCTCTCATTTGGAAGCTAAAATTACATTTCATCTCTTCACAAATAATGTCATATTCAAACATTTGAATTAAACAACAATTCCATGTGAATCCGATATCTCTGACATTTAGACTTTCCACAGTAGAGTTTATGTCATTCAATCCTTGATGAGAATGTGTCAGAGGGCAACCGAACTGACATAATATACCTTAAGTACCACCGCATATGTTCAGTTGGTCGGATCACCAGAATATAGTTCATTTCCCCCAACTTCTGATGTTACCCAGAATCTCTATGTTAACCCATGGGTTTCCTTATGTCACATCAGTTATAGTAGGGAGAGAGAAAAAGGGGGAAAGAGGTATTTATGACTGTCATAAACCTACCCCCAACCCAACGTCATGACAGTCCCCCCATGTTGGGTTCAATCTTGCGATTAACCTGCATGTTGCAAACCAACATACAAATGACCGTGGGTTGTCCTGGTTGTGGACCATCGTTGTGGTCCCCATCTGGTGGTCGACCCTGGTAGGGTTTCTGCGAATGAAGAAGTCTGCTCCATGGCTGGACAGCAGATGTCCAGTTGGTGATCGCTGTTGCAGTCCCCCCTCTGGTGTGGTCGACCCGGGTAGGGTGTCTGCAAATGAAGAAGTCTGCTCCATGGCTGGACAGCAGATGTCCAGTTGGTGATCGCTGTTGCAGTCCCCCCTCTGGTGTGGTCGACCCGGGTAGGGTGTCTGCAAATGAAGAAGTCTGCTCCATGGCTGGGCAGCGGAGGTCCGGATTGGGATCGCCGTTCCGGACCCGTAGTCTGGTCGTCCAGACTGGAAGATCTGGGCAGTAACTTAGGCAGATGTTAACAACGCACACACACTCATGAAATATATCATTACATTTCCTCCCAAATGAGCGGCGTTGTGGCACTAACTGATGGTTGTATGGGGAAGTTGTTTATGGCTATCACTTTCTACATGCCGAAGAAAATGAAACAAAATGAAATGAAAGCATAAACAAAACAAAATATAGTTATGCCACCTTAACCATCTAATTGGACTGTATTCTATCTACGTCCATGGTCTTGGCAAAATGACCCTATCATGGCATTGTCTAATGTCATATCTAGGGCTCTTCTAATTTGCGGGGTGTTGGTTAAGGTACTATCCTAAGTTGATAACTATATGATACGTCTACCGCTGTAAGGCACTAGTTTTGGGCAGTCTACAGGGATGACCTATGGACTTCTGAGAAGAAAACTGGTGAGTTATGTAGCTGTAGAGTTAAAGGCCTCAAAATAAATGTTCAACTTTACTAAGGCTGGTATTTTGCTCGGACCCTTAAGTGATCCTAGCATAAATCCTAATTGGATGTTCCGTTGTACATGTGCATTTATGCTTAAACAAGCACACATGCCAAGGGAAGGAAACCAAGTATTCTGGCAGATTACAACTTGTTCAGAATGAGTCTGACGTAGTCAGGTAATTTTCAGGTCAATGCCTGGAGGTCAGTCAGAATTGGTGTCGAGGGAGTCTGTAGTGGTTTTACTACCAGTCACTGTCTTCCACTATTGTAGTGGCAGTAGGTATGAAGAAATATACTTCATAGCTATGTTATCCACGGAGGAGCTAACCTCATGACGGAAGTACTGTAAGTATTAGACCAGTCGTACGTGGTGGGATCGTGGTTCCTGACTTCTAATAACTTTTTCTCCTGTACGGAGGATTCTATTTATTAGTGGCGTGTGTAACCATTGGAAGAGTGCAATGGAGATTCCCTTCCCCGTGCTGCACTCTGAGTGACTCCTATGTTGCTATTATCAATAGCAATTTAACTTGTGAGGTTACTAATCCTCCTACTGAGTGTTGCTGGACTGACTGTGGTATTGGTACTGGTACTCAAGGGGTCCAGTTGTCCTACCGATTTATTCTGAAATGTTATCCTACAGGAATACATGATTAGAGCATTTTACTAGTTGTCTTGTAGTGACTACTACACAAGGCAAGGAATGATTATTGTTGCCATTTGTTTTGGAGGTGGACAAGTCCACTGGACTTCCTTTACGACCAGTGTGGTACACCTCAGTACTATCTTAGATGTGTTCTAAGAGGCCCCTAGACAGGGATTATGTCTGCTCCTCACTGTTCTCAAAGGGGAGTTTACAACTAGATTTGATTTATGCTCTGGCGGCCTCGTACGGTGTTGTCCGTAGTCTCGACCCCCCCACCGGCCTCGATAAGGCTCATCATGGGTCTGGGCTACTATTCCCCCCCTTTGCGTCTCGGGACCCCCCCACCAGCATGTGGTGTTGGTATCCGAGGCGCAAACGAAAGGTTCGGACCCTATGTACGAGTTGTCAGTGGCCGCGTTATTATGAGAATGGCTGCAACCTTTCAACCAAATCTCCTGGTGTTTGTGCTTCAACACCCTCAGTGGCTGTCGAGGTCTGTCAGTCATCACCGCGTCCGCGCGTGGCAACCTCTTCAGTACCTGCGAACTGAGACGAGGATATCGGTCTGTGATATCGCAAAGTGTTTCACCAGTGGGAATCATCGGGTCAGTTGCTGGACTGACGCCATTAGTGTCGTTGTAAGGGTTGACAGTCCCCAACAAAGCGGAAGGTGTATCATCGGAAGCAGAGTATACTCTGCGCATCGATGTTTTTCTTGCTGAGACGGCCGCAGTGCTTGCGGAAGTGTTCGAAGGGCAAGAGGAGTTCATCTCAACTACCGTATTGCACGACTGCACGGAGGAGGGAAGTAGCTCATTCACAGAGACAGCTGGCTCGAAATCCTGAAAAGAATGGTCAATCAGGTTGGCTGATGGAATGTGTTGAGATATCGTAATATCTCCTTGGATCTGATTCTGCCCCAACAGGATTTTAAACGTCTTTTTCCCAAGGGGTGCTTTCGACAGATACCCCTCGTGAATGACTGCGTTGCAGCTAGCGTTAGGGAAAGACAGTGTGGTCGGTGGAGAAGGCACTGTGGCCTGTGACCATACCTGGTTGGTTTTCCAATCCATCAATGGGAGTAACCGATCCATCAAGTCTGCTCCAAGTAGCAGGGGTACAGTTTCGAGGCTAGTAACATACACAGGGTGGACGAGCGATAAGTCCTTGAAGTGTAGTTTCAGCATGACTCTCAATGTGAGAGGCGAGGTAGTCTGAGTGACCCCTCGAAGTGTAGTGTCGCATCGTTCCACTTTTAACCAACGTTTAGTTGGCTTCAAAGCCCTTTTTAGATCATCAAACAATGTTTGAGAGATGAGTGATATTGTCGCACCCGAATCAATTAGCACATGACAAGTTAAGCAGTCCTCCAGGACTGTTTCCAGGTATGGTCGTTTCGATTCGTGTTTAGTGGACATGTTCCCCACAAAGTGGAGTGGTCTTTCGCAACAACGTGATGTGTCAATTCTGTTCAAGGTGGAAGCAGATTGACTTTTACGATTTTGAGTGGGCTTGGCTTTAACGAAGCGTTTGACCTTTTTCTTCGCAACCTTTGTATCAGAGTTTATAGACGAAGCCCGTGGGCTTGTTTCTTGGTCAATCGGGCCCTGGATAGGGTCTCGAGTGAAAGCAGGAGGGATTTGAATTTTAACGTCCTTGCTATGGGTGTTAATTCCTGCGGACCTGGAGTCCGGTAATTCCCTGTCTAGTCCTTGTGACTTATCTTTTACCCTTTTCTCAAATGTTTCTCGCTTTAGTTCTTCACCTAGTGGAACTTCTGGAGAACATTGGTCTACGTTTTGATCATCCTTCAACCCTTTGTTACCCTTGTGCTCTGACACTTTTTGTGGTTTGGGTGCAGGAACGTAGTGAACAGGTCGATTGTAGCGGTAGTCATTTTGATGGCGACGTGCTTTACGGTTATTTCGACCGCGGAGGTTATTGGAATCATGGTTTCGTGGTAGAAACTGTTGTTGTGCGTCATCTCTTAACGCTCCAATACCTGATAATGCACCCTCTGACTGGAGTGAGTGCTCCTGGTTAAACTTCAAAACCGAGTGGTCAGGGCTCTTGGCGTTGCGAGCTTTTGATGCCTCAAAAGCTGTGCTTGCAAGCTCTCTGAGTTGTAAGATAGGCAAGCCAATGTGGGCTGCATTGCCCAAGTAGGTAATGAAGGTGGGATACATGTTCGACAGGAACATTTGTTTAAATGGTAACAGGTCTTCCATGCCTGTTTCAGTGAGTAGGCCAAAGTAAGCTGAACGAAGCCTATGATAGTAAGCTTGTGGGTGTTCGTTCCGAGCTTGTTTAACGGTGTTAGCCAGTGAGCTATTGTGTTTGCGAGTTGCAGAACCACTGAATTCTAATTTCAAAGCTGTGGCAAGTTTAGCGTAGTCATTTAGCACGTGTTGCTGTTTTAGGCGAATGAACCTTGTCACGTGTCTATTCGACGTTCGCTTCAACAGGTAAACCCTGTCAGAACCCGTAGCGTTCGGGTAGCCATCCAACGCGTCCTCTATGTCAGCTAGGAACGTCTCAGTATCGTTTGGCTGACCTGGAACGGGGTCAAAGGTGGGGAAATACTTGACGAGTTTGTCAAGGTATTCCGCGTCAAGCGGGCGGAGAGGGTGGGCTTTATCCTGTGGGGAAAGTGGGGCCAAAAGGCCAAGAGGAGAAGCCAAGCTTTGGCTTTGTTGGCCAAGAGGCGCCATATTACTCAGTGCCGAATGGCCAAGCGGAGAAGACTGGGGGACACCTGACGGAGGCAATGTCTGAAACCTATCGTCTTCACTCCTTTGAGTACCGGGCTCCGGTTGCTTGGATGGATAGTCACGCTGTAGAGCGTGACCCTTCTGGACTTCCTCCAGATGGTACCTAAGGGTGGTATTCTGCTGCATTGCAGAGTCCACTTGAGCGCTTAGAGTACTGATTTTGGACACGTGAGTGTCGCACTTGCTCTTTTCAGTCTCAAACTTATCTGTCATGGCTTGCAGATAAAGGTCTTGAGTACGGAGCGAGAGATTCAGTGATGAGATTTCTTCCGCTTGCTTAGAAATCAAGATTTCCATCTTCATCACCCGAGTTCTCTCATCATTCATTTGTTCAGCGACTTCAATGAGTTCTGCTGATTTGTCATCCAACTTCGTCATTGTGTTCATCAACTGATCGTCTTTGGTCTGCAGAATTTTGAGTAGAACCGTGTTACTCTGAGTAACGTTCAATAAAACTGCCTGCATGTTATCAAATTGCGCGCTCCTATTTGTAGATAACTCAACAGATTTATCTAGTTTGGAGTGGACTACCTCGTATTTAGTTTTGGCTAAATTGAGTTGTTCCTGGAGACAACGATTTTGTTGAAGAGTTTGTGCTCGTTCATTGTCATAAGTATTTGCAATTACTTTCAATTGTTCAGATTTCAAACGCAGTTCCTCGACTAGCAGAATGTTTTCATTTCCTGCTTTTGTCAATAGTGGCTCAGTTCTCTCCACCTGTACCCCAATGCTAGCCATGACTGGCACGTGCTTCAGCTGTGCACGGTGGTATTGAACCGATGCCACATTCTTATGGCGATACATTAGTGCAAAAGTGGGGAGAACCGTCACAAAGCCTGTGTTTGATGGTTGATTTTGGAGAGCGTTCGCAATTTCGGCTGTTTTTTCACTAATGGCATAATTAGGGTTGGTATCGCTGCTGAGGTCAGAGATCAATCCTTTTATGGGTGGAGGTTTACTACTTAGCGGAGGAGTGGTGACCACCTCCTTTGATAGCTTGCACATTATTAGAAAAGTTTAGAGGAAAAATTTTCCCTAAATTTATTCAAAGTTTGGGTTTGGAATTAATTGGAAGGTGCAAAGACAAGTTTAATCTATTTATAGATGTTGACGAACTACCAGTACTGTACCAGTAATGTGGAAGTTGGACGTGAATGAATTTGCAAAAGCAAATTGAATTAATTAATCAATGCCAATGATTAATCCTACCTGTGTAGGCTATCTGGGTATTAAACTTTAATTAACATGAGATGTGGCTTCATCTAGGTTAATATGATAAGTTTAAAAGTGTCTCATTTGATTGGAAGAACATTAAATTATGTTCAACAATTTAACTTATTAAATTGAATGAGACGATAATCCATAAAATCTCTGTTGATTGGATATCATAAGTGTAAAACAGTAGACCAAATGTTGGGCACATTCAACACTGTGGCACTTCTCCCTAAGGCCGAAACCACATGGGATTCCCGCTGGGCGGGGCTTCTGTCAATACTGGATTACTGAATGGGTTTTGAAAAACCCAAATTTTACTGATTGATCAATTTAATGATAAATCAAACCTGTATAGGCAATTTGTGAATTAAACTTTAATTAACCTGAGAAGTGCTTAATCTAGGTTAGTTTGGAAAAAGTTTGCAATGTCTTATTTAGAGAACTAAACAATTTGGATATTATTTAACCTCTTGAGCCTATGGGGGGTGCTGTTTCGACTTAGCATAAATTCGTCTCCAAATTAAACTGCCTAGTACTCAATTCTTGCTCGTACAATATGCATATTATTGTTATTATTGGATAGAAAACACTCTCTAGTTTCTATAGCCGTTGGAATTATGTCTCTGAGTGGAACAGAACTCATTCTACAGCACTTTTCCTGAGCGGGAGTGAGATTTCAGAAATCTTGGCCTCTGGTCCCAGGTCAGTTTTAATGTCCCTGTGAATGCTATGAGGATACAAACACTGCCTACGCCTTCCTCTAGATGTCAGTAAGTGGTGACAATTTGAATGGAGTCGATTGCGCAATCAGGGCCTGTATAAAAGGCCAAAGACCGGATGTGCCGTTCTTTTGTTCCCTGCGCCTGACGCACGATGGACGTCGGACTGGCCTCTTTCCAAGCTTTGGTTTAGCCAGTAATATATCGCCGGTCATGTTTTTACTCGTTATAGGTGTTAAAAACATCATAAGGTAGTTAATTTAAACCGTTTTATAGCAATTTATATCCGTTTAGTGCGATTTTGAGGCAATTCTTTGTGACGCCCTTCCAAGATCTGGGCACTTTTCCTGTACATACCGAACGTTAGTGGCCATTTCGACGGGACAACAGGACATCTTTCGACCAAAAGACGATTAGACCGGAGAAAGGATACATTGCCCAAGATTCTGATGGAAGAACAGCTCATAGTAAGAACTATTTATGATGATAAATCGTTGTTCTGTAGAAAAATGTTAAACGCATATTCCGCCATTTTTTTTTGTGTAGCTTCGCTTTGGCGGACCCTGTATTGCACAGTAAGGATAATTTTAGAAATGTAATTCAGCGATTGCATTAAGAACTAATTTGTCTTTCAATTGATATCCAACTTTTATTTTTTTAGTCAAGTTTATGAATAGCTTTTGATAAAAATAGGTGTCTTTCCAACATGGCGCCGGGCAGATTGCTTGAGTAGTTGGACACTATTTCCATTGTGTAAGCACGATTTGTGCCGCTAAATATGCACATTTTTGATCAAACTCTATATGTATGTTGTAATATGATGTTACAGGAGTGTCATCGGAAGAATTCTGAGAAGGTTAGTGAAAAAATTTATATATTTTGGTGATGATAACGCTATCGCTCTTTTAGCCTTGAATCAATGCTCGGGTAACGTTTGCACATGTGGTATGCTAATATAACGATTTATTGTGTTTTCGCTGTAAAACACTTAGAAAATCTGAAATATTGTCTGAATTCACAAGATCTGTGTCTTTCCATTGCTGTGCGCTGTATATTTTTAAGAAATGTTTTATGATGAGTAAATTGGTAATACACGTTGCTCTCTGTATTTATTCTAGTCGAGTTGTGATGGTGGGTGCAATTGTAAACTATGATTTCTACCTGAAATATGCAAATTTTTCTAACAAAACCTATCCTATACAATAAATATGTTATCAGACTGTCATCTGATGAGGTATTTTCTTGGTTAGTGGCTATCAATATCTTTATTTGGCCGAATTGGTGATAGCTACTGGTGGAGAGAAAAAATGGTGGACAAAGAAAAATGGTGTCTTTTGCTAACGTGGATACCTAATAGATTTACATATTGTGTCTTCCCTGTAAAACATTTTACAAATCAGAAATGATTGCTGGATTCACAAGAAGTGGATCTTTCATCTGGTGTCTTGGACTTGTGATTGAATGATATTTAGATGCTAGTATTTACTTGTGACGCTATGCTAGCTATGCTATTCAGCTTTTTTACTGGTGGGGGTGGTGGGGGGTGCTCCCGGATCCGGGTTTCTGAGGCGGTAAAAGTTAAAATATCTATTTCAGAATGTAAATGGCCAGATTTACACTTATTAGTTCATTTGGATAAGACATTGATATTCGTCTGGATATCATAAGTGATGACTTGAGTGTGACCTGAATAATTCTTCATGAACGAATATACTGGCACACGTCAGCGGTCACTGACTTCACACGCTGAAATAAAACGGAACTACCCGGTGCGGGACTTCTGTTCCGCTAGGCGGAGGAATTTCAGCGTGGCACCAGGAAGAAAAAAAATGCAATTTTTTTTCTTGTTAGCTTTAGCACCTCGTGCCAGCTAACCCTCCTTTGTGCCTGAAAATGTAGCACGTAGGATTCCCTTGGCAGGGGAAAGGTTTTACTAATAACGTATTATGTTCAAACCCTTTTCGGCGTTTTTTGACGATGTTTTAACCGGAAACACGCGGCAAACATGAAACGCACCGTGTTCTCTTCGCGTTGAATCGCGAGAGAGAGAGAGATAATTATCGCTGGTCACGCTATATCTCCTGAATTTCAATCGGCTGGCTCTTTGTCCTCGCTCGAGAAATTAATAATGACCTGCCCTACCAGCGTATGAAACGCGCCAGGCAGAAATAGCCCTGCGTTTGGCCAAACGCACTATTTCTCAGATTTCTATAATTAGCTTTCTCAGCCTCATACAAGAAATGTATTCGCTTACGTTATCCCCTGACTACGTCAGAGAACAGCGCGGGGCAAGGGAATCCCCAGCACACACAACCAAAAATGCTTGTCTATCACTCCAAAAATGTGTATAATAAACTTGGTATATTATGTAACCTGCTTTTCAATTTTATACAGGCCGAATCAAAATGAAAACCTCATTCTATCTTAGACTCCACACAACGGGGCACCAATATGTCGTGTCTTTGACTATGCCAGATTAATTGCTATGACATGCTATTCTATAAAATAATTTATCCGTAATGAATATTACCTGATTGAACTAATCATGTAAATATGAATTAACTAGAGAGGGACACCACGAAAGAATATTTATAGAGCTGTTATCTTTCGAATAAACTCTTAAAGATTTAGTAATATTTTACTAAATAGCAGTCACATTAATCGTCATTTTATTCAGTCTCATCTGAAAGTTGTAAGTCCTTGATTATCTGCAAGAATCCTGGCTAACAAGTTGAATCAGCAATACAAAATTGGGTTTAATTATTTATTTACTAAATACCTAACTAATCACACAGAAACACACATACACAATTAAATCATAACTTGATCACAAATTACGTCATACAGAAAAACGTCCCTAGCGGGCAGAATCGATATGACAGCTTGTTACACAAAGGAAAGGGGGGAGTCCTAGTGAAAGAGCGGGAGACTTGACATAGGCGAGCTGTGCTATCGTAAATACAGTATCTTATGCATTCTAAATTACCGCCCATTTGAAGAGGAAAATGCAATCAATATTTACTCTGAGCTGCGCTTCAGTAGGTTGGTGGTAGATGGCCCGTGTCGCCAACCCGAGTCCTCTGTCCTTTGAAGAATGTCTCTGGTAGTCACGGGAACACGTTGTGTGTATTAGACGGGATACTTGGACTGTCCTTCCGAACCTGCGTTTAGCTGTTGCTAACTCCAAGGCTAGGAGATATCACTTCTGTAGTGAATACGAGTTCAAAGTTCATACCATTCACAATCAAAGTCCATGCTGATGTTGGCTTCATCTATAGTGATTATCTGAACCATTCTGACACTGGATCGTCATCCTAGCATACCCGGAACAGAAAGTTATTTTCTGGTTCGTGGCTTTTATAGTGGAGGGAGAGGGGTGTGTCCGAAAAGTCTATTATAACCCATGCCTCTTCACAGGAGCGGACCACTGTGAGCAGAGGAAAACTTATGAAAGCACAGATCTCTCATTTGGAAGCTAAAATTACATTTCATCTCTTCACAAATAATGTCATATTCAAACATTTGAATTAAACAACAATTCCATGTGAATCCGATATCTCTGACATTTAGACTTTCCACAGTAGAGTTTATGTCATTCAATCCTTGATGAGAATGTGTCAGAGGGCAACCGAACTGACATAATATACCTTAAGTACCACCGCATATGTTCAGTTGGTCGGATCACCAGAATATAGTTCATTTCCCCCAACTTCTGATGTTACCCAGAATCTCTATGTTAACCCATGGGTTTTCTTATGTCACATCAGTTATAGTAGGGAGAGAGAAAAAGGGGGAAAGAGGTATTTATGACTGTCATAAACCTACCCCCAACCCAACGTCATGACAGATGGGAAAAAGGCTGCCTAAGTATGATTCTCAATCAGAGACAACGATAGACAGCTGTCCCTTATTGAGAACCATACCCGGCCAAAACATAGAAATACAGAAACCTAGAAAACAAAACATAGAATGCCCACCCCACATCACACCCTGACCTAACCAAATAGAGAAATAAAACGTCTCTCTAAGGTCAGGGCGTGACACAAAAGTAATTCCGCTACCTAAGTATAGTAAAGCCCCTTTTACTGGCTCAAATAGTCGACCATTCAGCCTGTTACCAACCATTAGTAAAGTTTTGGAAAAAATGGTGTTTGACCAGATACAACGCTATTTTACAGTAAACAAATTGACAACAGGCTTTCAGCACGCTTATAGGGAAGGGCATTCAACAAGAACAGCACTTACACAAATGACTGATGATTGGCTGAGAGAAATTGATGATAAAAAGATTGTGGGGGCTATTTTGTTAGACATCAGTGTGGCTTTTGACATTATCGATCATAGTCTTCTACTGGAAAAACGTATGTGTTATGGCTTTACACCCCCTGCTATATTGTGGATAAAGAGTTACCTGTCTAACAGAACACAGAGGGTGTTCTTTAATGGAAGCCTCTCCATCATAATCCGGGTAGAATCAGGAATTCCCCAGGGCAGCTGTCTAGGCCCCTTACTTTTTTCAGTAAAGCCAGTGTGTCTATGTATGTAGATGACTCCACAATACTATATAGAGCCATGACTACATGGAACTCTATTCCACATCAGGTAACTGATGCAAGCAGTAGAATCAGATTTAAAAAACAGATAAAAATACACCTTATGGAACAGCGGGCACTGTGAAGCAACACAAACATAGGCCCAGACACATGCATACACACACATGATAGCATACGCATTATACACACACGTGGATATAGATTTTGTGTTGTAGATGTGTGGTACTGTAGTGGAGTAGGGGCCTGAGGGCACACACTTAGTGTGTTGTGAAATCTGCTATGAATGTATTGTTATGTTTTTAAAATTGTATACCTGCTTTCATTTAGCCGGACCCCAGGAAGAGAATGACCCTTTTTTCTCTCTTGCACTGACACTGTGCACACACACTGGACTCTACCCACATACTCACACATACTTATACTGACACACACACACACACACACACACACACACACACACACACACACACACACACACACACACACACACACACACACACACACACACACACACACACACACACACACACACACACACACAGTGGTCCCAGTATGGCAGAATGCAGCTCTCTCAGTGGCTGAGTAGTATGTGTGACAGTCATTCTCAGGTGTCCTGTCGTCTCCATGCTGTGTGTGACACAGACAGGGGATGACACCTCTACATCTCCTCTGAAATTAACCAACCAAAGCTCATTTCCTCTGTAATTCAGATTTCACTACGCAGGTGAGGGTTGGAATAATACAAAGGCTGGGATATGACACTGAGGTAGGCCTGTTTCAACACCTCCTGCTGTGATTGTAACATAAGTCTGATGATTGCCCACCTCTCTAACTACAGCACACACACCATTGAAACCAGTGGCGGTCGGTGCTGTTTAAGATTAGGGAGGACCACTTTTTTTTGTGAGCATGGCCTTATTTATATTACAGCATATTGAATGACTGTAATTCATATTCCATTCACCCAGTTCAATGTAACATCGATAGGCTAAGGCTACTACATGATACTCAAATGGTCCCTATACCCATCATGAGGTTGCTACAACCTAGCCTATGAATGAAAGTTTACAACGTAGGTGCACACAGGTCGAGAACATTTTTAGGTGACAGACAGTGACACATTCAATACCGCCTTGCGCACTCTTGCCTGCATCTAGCTGATCTAGGGTGTAATCATTAGTCCAACAGTTGCAAACAAGAGATTCTATTGGACAAATTCAGGTACACTACCGTTCAAAAGTTTGGAGTCACTTAGAAATGTCCTTATTTTTGAAAGAAAAGCTAATTTTTTGTCCATTAAAACAACATAAAATTGATCAGAATTACAGTGTAGACATTGTTAATGTTGTAAATGAATATTGTAGCTGGAAACGGCTGATTTGTAAAGGAATATCTACATAGGCGTACTGAGGCCTATTATCAGCAACCATCCCTCCTGTGTTCCAATGGCACGTTGTGTTAGCTAATCCAAGTTTATCATTTTAAGTTAATACCTGTTTCACTCCATTTGTTTCCGTTTAAGAAACAATTTAACAGAATTGGTGGAATTAATACACCCCTGATCACATGTAAACACAGTTCACTTTCATAGTAGCCACGTTGTATTCTCCTTTCACCTTTTCCTTTGTATTGTGGACTCCAATGCACAACACATCAGCTGTATGTGAACAGGCGAAAAAACCTTTCCAAGCCAAACCATATCATAACCGCTACACACAGCCTACATCCGTGTCACCATATTAGCTAAAGTAAAGTCCTAGTCAACATAGCTAATATAACTAACACGTTAGTAAACCCGCTACAATCATGCAGTACAGTGTACAGTTAGTTAGCAGTTCAGCAGTACACCGGTGGGCCCCGGTGAAAATAAATTAGTAAAAGCTTACCTTGACTTGGAAGAATTCCAGTGTTGTGTTGGATAGGCATAGCCAGCTAGCTAACATAGCATTCCTGTGTTTGAGCTAGCTGCATTTGCTGGCTAAATAAGTGAACATGAGTAAGTGAAAGTGAAAAAAACTGGACGTTTCGCTCTTTCTTTCTCTCTTGCTTCTCCTTCATTTTCTCTCTCTCTTTCTCTCTTGCTTCTCCTTCATTTTTTAAGAAAGTAATTTGTTCAAAACTGTTATCTTTCTTTTTGAGTCAACTACTCACCCCATGTTATGCACTGCAGTGCTAGCTAGCTGTAGCTTATGCTTTCAGTACTAGATTAATTTCATGCTGCAAGAGCTCTGATAGGTTGGAGGACGTCCTCTGGAAGTTGTCATTATTAGTGTTTAAGTCTTTGGAAGGGGGTGAGAACCGTGGGCCTCCTAGTTTTTTTTAAATTGAAGTCAATGTACCCACAGGAGGATGGAAGCTAGCTGACCTCTGGCTACACCATGGTGCTACCCTACAGAGTGCTGTTGAGGCTACTGTAGACCTTCATTGCAAAACAATGTGTCATAATCAATTATTTGGTGATGTGAATATATTTAGTACAGTTTTATCTAAAAATGAAACATTTAAAATGTTTCACTATTTTATTTTTATGAAATTCACTGAGGAGGATGGTCCTCCCCTCCCTCCTCTGAGGAGCCTCCACTGCAAGTCAAAACTCTTCCTCTACCTCACTCAAACACACACACAGATCAAATCAAAATCTTTCTCAGGTACTGGCTCATTTGCTCCACTCTCCCTTCATACACTTAATAACAGATGTATTTTATATAGAGCTTTTCATTAAAACAAGAATCTCAGAGGCTTATTACATGTTGTTGCGAAATCCTGCATGGAGCCTTCACTGTGAGCTGCCACTTTAAGAGCGCAGTCAGGAAGGAGAAAATAAAGATAGCTCTTCCGGCTCTGTGTGGGAACTCTCGGTTGGCGTGGCAGTTGACAGTGTGTGCAACTGTTTGCAGAAGTCTTGTTTATTTTCAGCGTGCTTAGTTTATAAAGTGTCGATCGCTGGTGTTATCACTCTAGGTCGTGGTTGTAATCTTTCAGGACCATTCCTGTAATTGATTGCATGAATTAGTAACAACATTGTTGCAACGCTTTGACAAACAAACCAACACACCATCAGGTGTAGCAGACAGACAGCAGTGCAACTGTAAGCCTGAAGTCAACAGCTAAGAACTCTTTATTTGCCTGTGGTTCAACACAGAACAAGGATCACAACACGTGACCTTTTAATGTCAACATCTCAGAGCAGATACTGAAGAAGATAAGGACATTCCACTGAACTGTATAGCTCTTTTAACAAACAGGGTGGGTCTTTTAAAGTGAAAGTAAACTCTGCTTGCCCTTCCAGAGGAGCGAGGCAAGTGTGAAAATGGCTTGCAAATTCCCTCTCCCCATTGAGGATTTATCCTGTCCTGTGTGCTGTGACATCTTCAGATATCCTGTCATCATGTCGTGTAGCCACAGCTTCTGTAAAGCCTGTCTGCAGAAATTCTGGGAAAAGAGTGGATCCCAAAAGTGTCCAGTCTGCAGGAGAAGATCCTCAAGGTCTGAGCCTCCTAATAACCTGTCTCTAAAGAACTTTTGTGAGGCCTTCTTAAAGGAAAGGAGTCAGAGATCCTCAGCAGGGTCTGAGGTGCTCTGCAGTCTGCATGGTGAGAAACTCAAGCTCTTCTGTCTGACGGATGAACACGCTATCTGTTTGGTGTGTCGTGATTCAAGGAATCACAAAGGTCATAACTGCATCCCCATAGATGAAGCTGCAGAAGATCATAAGGTAAGCAGCATGTGGTCATTTTAAAAGCCTGCACAACATTTAGATATTTGGAACTGTGAATTACTTAAACTATGGATTTAGGGCTCTATTCAATCTGTGTCACTGAAGCGTTACAGATTGCGCAATATAAATGTAAAAGTTATTTACGAGTGTCTGGTAACGCCTTTAAACTTCAATCACGGTGTAACGCTAAACTTCCTCGATACGGAATGAATAGTCCTTCTGTCTAATTTGTACGCTTGGGCATGCGGATATGTTTTACTTAAATTATAGAAGGAAATCCAGAGTGCACTGAAGCCATTGCAGGAGAAACTGAAGGTCTTTAAAGAAGTCAAGCATACCTGTGGTAAAACAGCACAGCATATCAAGGTAAGAATGATGCGTGCCGCAACAGACCCACCCGGAAGCGGGAACTAGGGTTGCAAAGGGTCGGAAACTTTCCGGTAAATTTCCGGAAATTCTCCATGGGATGTTAAGCCCAGGAATTTTGCTTAAATTCATCAAAAAGTTATCTTATAACAGTGAACCTTTTTTGTGGGATACATATAAGGCAAATCTAGGTCTTGTGGCATATTTTGGTTAAACTATCCCCAATTCAATGGAATTGCAACCCTCTGCATGCACAGTGCATTCTTCCATCACATGTGCAGTGCACTCTTCCATCACATGTACAGCTTATTCTCAAGATCTTACAAACTAATTAGATGCTATTGAGCCCACACTATTACACTGTCTGAGCCAAGGACTACATGCTTTCTGGTAAGTTTTAATTACAATACTGGGTGGGGTTGAATATATTTTATATGACAAATAATGTTTTGTTAACTAGTAAATAGTAGCCTACAGCAAAGTGTGTTTAAATTATTTCTAACTTGCTAACAATTTCTGCTAGTTAGTTTTTGCTACCATGTGGGTTTTAGCTTGCTTGAGCCTGCTAACTGAGGAGTGTTAATTAACCTGTTTCCATACTTGTTTCATTTTAAAACATTTATCTTACAAAGGAGTTGTTTAATCTAACTGCTTAACTATTTATCTGTGCATGGAATTGTATTCTTTATTATTTTTTACTCATTTTTTTATAATCTTTACAGGAAAATGACACAATGGCACTATCTGATGTGTAAAGACATTTCACTACAGCTAATGTAGAAGGAAAATCTGTGTACATGTGCAAATACTGTGCCAAATCAAATGTGAAGAATGCAACAAAGATGCAGAATCATCTGGCCAAGTGCATAAAGTTCCCTCAGTGCGCACAACAAGCAACGTCTGACAAAAGTCCCTCTAATTCTATTCGAGGTGAAAATGATCAATCAGACACCTTATCGATAGCAACAACTCATGGTCCTCCTGGAATCACCATTTGAGGAACGTAGTCGGAGAAATGCTGGTGAATGTCTTGCTCGAGCTGTGTATGCAACTGGTTCACCTCTGATGCTCACAGGCCATGAGTATTGGAAGACATTTCTGAATGTTCTTCAACCAGCATACACCCCTCCAACCAGACATGCTTTATCTACTAATTTGCTTGATGCAGAGTTCAACAGAGTTCAAGTGAAGGTCAAGCAAATCATAGAGAAAGCAGACTGTATTGCAATCATCTCTGATGGGTGGTCGAATGTTCGTGGGCAAGGAATAATTAATTACATCATCTCCACCCCTAAACCAGTATTCTACAAGAGCGCAGACACAAGGGACAACAGACACACCGGTCTCTACATTGCAGATGAGCTGAAGGCAGTCATCAATGACCTTGGACCACTGAAGGTATTTGCACTGGTGACAGACAATGCTGCGAACATGAAGGTTGCTTGGTCTAAAGTGGAGGAGTCCTACCCTCACATCACACCCATTGGCTGTGCTGTTCATGCATTCCATCTGCTCGTCAAGGACATCATGGCACTGAAAACAATATATACACTCTAAAAGAGAGCCAAGGAAATGGTTAGGTATGTGAAGGGTCATCAAGTTATAGCAGCAATCTACTTCACCAAGCGAAGTGAGAAGAATAAGAGCACCATATTGAAGCTGCCCAGCAACACCTGTTGGACTGGGGTTGTCATCATGTTTGACAGTCTCCTGGAGGGGAAGGAGTCTCTCCAAGAAATGGCCATATCACAGTCTGCCGATATGGACAGCCCCATCAAGAGGATCCTCCTGGATGATGTATTTTGGGAGAGTGGTAAGCAGCCTGAAACTCCTGAAACCTATAGCAGTAGCCATTGCACGGATTGAGGGAGACAATGCCATCCTGTCTGATGTTCAGACTCTGCTTGCAGATGTAAGAGAAGAAATCCGTACTGCCCTGCCCACTTCACTGTTGCTCAAAGCAGAGGAAACTGCAGTTCTGAAATACATCAAAAAGCGTGAAGACTTCTGCCTGAAGCCCATACATGCTGCAGCGTACATGTTGGACCCCAAGTATGCTGGCAAGAGCATCCTGTCTGGTGCAGAGATCAACAAGGCCTATGGTGTCATCACTACTGTGTCTCGCCTCCTTGGCCTGGATAAGGGCAAGGTTCTTGGCAGTCTGGCGAAGTACACTTCCAAGCAAGGGCTTTGGGATGGAGATGCAATATGGCAGTCGTGCCAACATATCTCATCAGCCACCTGGTGAAAGGGACAGTTGCCTCCATCATCATCCTCCATATCCCACCAACATCAGCCGCCTCAGAGTGCAACTGGTCCCTGTTTTGGAAAACACACACCAAAGCACGCAACAGGCTGACCAATACAGGGGTTGAAAAATTGGTGGCCATCCGGGCAAATTTGAGGCTTTTTGAGCCTGACAATGAGCCATCCTCCACAAGGTTGGAAAGTGACAGTGAAGATGAGGCCTCAGAGTCTGATGTTCAAGAGATGGACAATGATGAGGTCCAGGGAGAAGACATGGAAGCCTGAGAGAAAGACAATCAAAGCTTTAGTTTCTAGACTATAATTTTACAGATGTATGTTGAAAATGTTTTTGGGAGATGCGATGGATCATTGGGGATCATTCAATATTCCCTTTTGTTGTTCATTGAAATAATCCCATGTGAAGAGTCAACTAATTTAATTAAAGTTCAATTTGTAACTAAATTGTTTTTTAATTTCTATTTGAAGGATTTAATAATTTGCAATTATGTCTACTTATGATAAGGTAAAAGGTTTATGTTTCTGTCTTTTTATGATATGGTAAATATATCCAATGCAAAACCATCTACATTTAAATGGTATTAATAATAATTTGCATGTATTTCCATTCATTCCCATATATTCCCGTTAATTCCCACAGAAAGTTTCCACCTCTGAATATTCCCCAAAATGTGCAACCCTAGCGGGAACTATGGAATTTCCATTCCAAATTATCCCACTCACTCTTTAACAACTACATTCCTTCCTCTCGAGCCAGGGCTGACACTAGAGGATTTTTTGTTTATTTGTTTTGTGGGCTGAGAGGAGATGGCTTTTCAAATCAAATCAAATTGTATTTATCACATGCGCCAAATAGAACCGGTGTAGACCTTACCATGAAATACTTACTTACAAACCCTTAACCAACAGTGCAGTTTAAAAAAAAAAAAAAAATTATAATAAAAAAAAAAAAAAACTATGGTGTTGAACACTGAGGTGTAGTCAGCGAACAGCATTCTCACGTAGGTGTTCCTTTTGTCCAGGTGGGAAAGGGCAGTGTGGAGTGCAAGAGAGATTGCGTCATCTATGGTTATGTTGGGGCAGTATGCAAATTGCAGTGGGTCTAGGGTTTCTGGGATTATGGTGTTGATGTGAGCCATGACCAGCCGTTCAAACATTTCATGGCTACAGACGTGAGTGCTATGGGGCTGTCGTCATTTAGGCAGGATACCTTGGCATTCTTGGGTACAGCGACTATGGTGGTCTGCTTGAAACATGTACATATTACAGACTTGTTCAAGTGTAACAGTATAACTTTAAACCGTCCCCTCGCCCCGACACGGGCGTGAACCAGGGACCCTCTGCACACATCAACAACGGTCGCCCACGAAGCATCGTTACCCATCGCTCCACAAAGGCCACGGCCCTTGCAGAGCAAGGGGCAACACTACATCTAGGTTTCAGAGCAAGTGACGTAACTGATTGAAACGCTACTAGCGCGTACCCGCTAACTAGCTAGCCATTTCACATCCGTTACACAAGGAGAGGTTGAAAATGTCAGTGAAGACACTTGATAGTTGGTCAGGGCATGCTCTGTGTATGGATCCTGGTAATCCGTCTGGCCCTGTGGCCTTGTGAATGTTGACCTGTTTAAAGGTCTTACTCACATCGGCTACGGAGAGCTTGATCACACAGTCTTCCGGAACAGCTGGTGCGCTCATGCATGGTTCAGTGTTGTTTGCCTCGAAGCGAGCATGGAAGGCATTAAGCTTTTCCTGCTAACACATAATACTTTATTTGTAACTATCAAAGTAATACAAATACATCCTTTCAGTCCAATAGTCAATCATTAGTACATTATAAAATACAATGTTTCCTTCTAGTAATCTGAAATAACAATTAATCTTGTGCTAACGGCAGTTCACCAACACACAGTATTGGCATGAAACACCTTTAGTAAAGATAGACATGCATAACTAGATCTGCAGCTTTTAAGTAAAACTCCCTAAGAATACTCACAAGCAGTAGAGGCTGGTGGGAGGAGCTATAGGAGGACAGGCTCATTTGTAACGGTTGGAATGGAATAAATGGAGCGGTATCAAACATATAGAAACCACGTTTGACTTCATTCCTCTCATGCCATTCCAGCCGTTACAATGAGCTCGTCCTCCTATAGCTCCTCCCACCAGGTTCTACTGCTCACAAGTCTAGCAGATCTTCAGCATCCGAAAGAAGAAGAAGAATGCTCTCTGTTATCCTTCATTGACTTCACAAAATGTAAAACAATGGACTGTGGTTCTAACATGTCAAAACAGAACCCCCCCCCCCCCCCCCCCCAAACTTAGACAATAAGCAAAGGTCAACTTCAAGTAACAAGACACTTTTCAATCTCGGTCAATGTTCTCTTTCGGTTCAGTCTCTTAGCAACATTCAACATCTGTCACGTTCTGACCATAGTTCTTTTGTGTTTTCTTTGTTTTAGTGTTGGGTGGTTGTCTTCTGTCTTCGTGCGTCTGCACCAGACAGAACTGTTTCGGTTTTTCACATTTGTTGTTTTGTATTTTGTAGTGTTCACGTTTATCGTCTTTATTAAACATGATGAACACTAACCACGCTGCGCTTTGGTCCTCTCCTTCGTCCACAGAAGAAAGCCGTTACAACATCAAAAAGGTCATTGGCAGGAAGCAGTGTAGCGCGCCTCCACACTCTTGCTCTCTTCTTTAGCCTTAGCAGGTTAACTAAGACGGTGTAGCAGATGGTGCAAATGATGATGAGGATGATGGGACCAAAACAAAAAGCCCATCTTCAACTGTTGCACCAACATGGTCTAAACACCAAGTGAGGCCTCTCCTTACTGCTTCTCCAGACATATCCCAGTCCTTTTTCTCTCCATTCTCCTCTCATTCTGGGCAATAAAAAAACTTTATTCTCCATCTCCCCGGAGTGGTATCTGAGGTGATGTTGACATTTTACGGGATGTTGAAAGTTAAAATGACAGAGGTCATATTTTCAGAGATGTAATTAGATTGTGTCTCCAGACCCAGGCCCAGCACACAGAGAAGCAGATTAAGAAAGCGTTTGAGAAGCTTCACCAGTTCCTACGAGATGAAGAGGCGGCCAGGATAGCTGCCCTGAAAAAGGAAGAGGTGGAAAAGGGTTGGAAGGTGAAGAAGAAGATTGAGGAGTTGGTCAAAGATATGTCTTGCCTTTCAGACACTATCACAGCCATAGAAGACAAACTGAGAGCTGACGACATCTCATTCTTACAGGTAAAGTTTTTTTTACACTAAACTTTAAAAAATACAAATTTTGCGTTACAGGTGTATGGTAAAATTGCATTATATCATCATATATGATCATGCATCATCTTACATTAATTTAGTTAAAAACGTAGACTGTTTTTTCATTCCTCTGCAGACCTACCAGGCCACAGTGAAAAGGTAAGTGAACTCCCTCCTGTGACTGTCTCTCTCTTCTCTGTGGTTCTGAACCCGACCCCACAGGAACACTAACTCCTGAATGTTCTTACAGAGCCCAGTGCACACTGCCGGATCCACAGCTAGTCTCAGGAGGGCTGATAGACGTGGCCAAACACTTGGGCAATCTGTCCTACAAAGTCTGGGAGAAGATGCAGGGGATTGTTCAATACAGTGAGTCATTTCTTACAGAAAAATACATTTATGATCTCTGATAAGATTGTGGGTCTGATTTTATGTTAAATATTTCAAATAGTCCTGTATGGCTCAGTTGGTAGATTTTATGTTAAATATTTCAAATAGTCCTGTATGGCTCAGTTGGCTCACTTGCAACGCTAGGATTGGGGGTTTGATTCCCAGGACCACCCATACATACATGCACGCACGACTAAGTTGCTTTGGATAAAAGTGTCTGCTAAATGACATATTAAAACCTTGTTGTCTCTGTTCAGCTCCTGTGATTCTGGACCCCAACACTGCCCACCCCTATCTTATCCTGTCTGAGGATCTGACGAGTGTGAGAGGTGGGGATAGAACACTGCAGCTTCCTGACAACCCAGAGAGGTTTGGCTATGTGTGCGTTAGGGGTTCTGAGGGTTTCAACTCAGCGACACACAGCTGGGACGTTGAGGTTGGCGACAGTTACTTTTGGTTTCTCGGTGTGGCCCCTGACTTTGTCAGTAATCATGATATATGGGATGACATCTGGGGTGTTTTGTATACTTGTGGTGGATATGTAGTAATGTCCCCAAATGAGTACGACGGTAAGCCTCGTCTCACAGTGGTTCAGGATCCCCGGAGGATCAGAGTGCAGCTGGACAGGAACAGAAGAGAGCTGACGTTCTCTGACCCTGATAGTAACACACACCTACTTACAATGCCACTACTTTTCACTGAGCCACTCGTTCCAGTATTTCGTACATATGAAAGCAAGCTAAAGATCCTACCAGTGAAGGCCTCTGTAACAGTGGCACAGCACAGTTAAAGTTGACACCACCTCGGCCTGTAATTATACAGTATATATATAATATACCACAATCTCCATCTGTTGAAAAATATTGCTTCAAGGAATCTTTAATAAAACTATTGATCTTCAAATGGTATGTTTTTCTACATTTCCAACACTGTTTTTATGAACACACACGCACACGCACACACACACACACACACACACACACACACACACACACACACACACACACACACACACACACACACACACACACTAACTGCTGCGGTGCTGCATTAGACAAGATACAGCGATGGGGCAGTCAGTGTGTTGACTGGAGGGCTGAGGGGAGAAGGGACCAGAGGTGTCACACAGGCCCCAGGATGAGACTGACTGATGGGTCCACAGGCCCACGGCGTAACAGAGGGTCAGAAGGGAAACATAGAGGGCAAGTCCCCTTGGAAAGACCAAATCTATCTAATACACAATGTGATCTAAAGACACACACAGAAAAAAACAACTAACTGACCTTCACATTCTCCCACAGATACATACGCAGCCCTTTTCCAACAGTAGTCGCACGCACTCTCTCAAATCCAATCTTCCTCTGTAACTGCTCATTCATTGCAGTCCAGCGGGCCAGCCTGAGGCTCTAGTCTAGAAGGAGGAGTAGCATCATCAGGTGGACAGCCTCGCACATCCCACTGTTTGTTCAGAGCTCCGGCTCCTGCTCCCTTCCAATCCCATCCCACTCACAGTCAGAGTCATAATGAGATGAATGCCGGGCTACGCTGCAGTGGAAGCAGGGGGATTTCCCGTTTCAATCAGAGAGTTTCATTACTTAAGGAAAGCAAGGGAGTTTTTGTTTGGTGTCTGCAGTGCATGTTGGTTTTTGGTGAGTATTCCTCTGAGTGCCTGTACTCCGTCCATCCCTGTTCTGATCCTGTGGCCGTTCCCTGACACCGTGCCACGCCTAATAAAAGTCTTGCCTGCTGTTGCATGGGGGCTCGGTGCAATTATCAAAGGGCAGAAGAGGTCGAGGGATAAGGAGGGAGAGAGAGAGGTAGAGAAAGAGACAGAGATAGAGAAATATGGATGGAGAGATGAGACGTGGGGAGTAACAGCGTTTGGAGCCAGAGCAATCTGAGCTGAAAATGAGCCTTTTACCTCACATTGAGAGGATTCCTGCTATTTCACGCTGGGCACAAACATCCTTATCTTTCGGCTTCAAAACTCCAGCTTGGAAAACTCTGGGGCCTTCCACTGCTCTTCTTCCTGCAAAACTGTATCCTCATGCCCCCTCTGAGTTTTTCTTCGTTCCCTGCTGGGACATTAAAGTAATATTTAAGACATGTTAAATAGCTTATTTAGCATAGCTCTAGCCTGGTTCCAGATCAGTTTGTGCTCCCATAGGAGTTGGCAATACCATAGAAATAGAATCTATAGAAGGGGCTTGGAACCGCTAACCCTGGCAGTTTGACTGGTACACTCACAATGGCTGCGAGCCCACCGCATTACAGCATCATTTACTTGAATGGACCCGTTCTATAGATTATATTTCTATGGGCAATACAGCACAAAGGATCTGGGATTGGACAACCCTTAGCCAGCCCGGAGGTGGAAAGGGGAATAAGAGGACTGATGCTATCTGGTTTTCAAGTTATGTAGCAATAAAAAGCCACAGCAAAATCAATGGAGGTTTATTGAGGCCGGTGATGTACTTAAGGTCAAAGAGGAACAATGGAATACTACTCTTTACACTGCAATGTCTTGTAGAGAGAGATGCTGTTTACTTCCAGGTCAGATTTACTTAAGACATTTTCTACTTCGCTTTAATTTGTGATGATATAAGTTGTTGAATGACAACTTTAAACTACACTATTCAACCTGTTTTAAAAGTCATTGGAGTTGGTAGCGTCCAATGTTATGCTCCATGTCTTAGATGGTGGCTTGGCGCCCAACGTGAGGATGGTTGCCTGCCGGCAGAGCGAGACACTGCTCCTGAATTGTCTCGGAATATCAGCGGGGATGACGGTGTCCTAAATAGGACAAATGGTGGTGGGTCCTGCGGAGGCAGTGATGTGTTAAGCTCCGGCATTGTTGGTGGGAGGGTGTGGGGCAGACTAGATTAAACCCATGAATCATCATTGGGGAGATCTAGCCTGCGTTCCAAATGGCACCCTGTTTCCTATATAGGGCACTACTTTTGACCAGAACCCATCAGCACTGATGCACTAAATGTGAGTGCGATTGTGTTGTGGCTCATCCTGGACACTCTCTCTCGGAGTCACACCTCTGTTTGTTTATACTACAGTGCATAAATGGGACAATTTTATCCTGGCTCCTTAGCCACACAGTCAGAAGGACACTCATGAATCTCTATAGCCACAAACAGCTCTCTCCGGTTAGGATTCACATTCACGATGTAGTGGTGGGAAAATTACTTAATGTGTCACATTCAAGCGGAAACAAACAGGGTGGTGAAATATATAGATATACGCCATGACATACTAATGGGCGGGTGTTTTAGAGAGAGTGAGAGGGGGGAGAGTCGGAGAGAGAGGGGGAGAGTCGGAGAGAGAGGGGGAGAGTCGGAGAGAGAGGGGGAGAGTCAGAGAGAGAGGGAGAGAAATAGAGAGAGTGGGCAGAGTCAGCGAGAGAGAGTGGGCAGAGTCAGCGAGAGAGAGTGGGCAGAGTCAGCGAGAGAGAGTGGGCAGAGTCAGCGAGAGAGAGAGTGGGCAGAGTCAGCGAGAGAGAGAGTGGGCAGAGTCAGCGAGAGAGAGAGTGGGCAGAGTCAGCGAGAGAGAGAGTGGGCAGAGTCAGCGAGAGAGAGAGTGGGCAGAGTCAGCGAGAGAGAGAGTGGGCAGAGTCAGCGAGAGAGAGAGTGGGCAGAGTCAGCGAGAGAGAGAGTGGGCAGAGTCAGCGAGAGAGAGAGTGGGCAGAGTCAGCGAGAGAGAGAGTGGGCAGAGTCAGAGAGAGAGGGGGAGAGTCAGAGAGAGAGGGGGAGAGTCAGAGAGAGAGGGGGGAGAGTCAGAGAGAGAGAGGGGGGAGAGAGAGGAGAAGAGTCAGAGATCTGTGATCACTTTTTTTTTAAAGGGGGTAGATCAGCTTTAATATTGCAGATTGTAGCTTCCATCAACGTAATTGTCAGCATCACTTCCAATCCGCCATATATTTTTTTTGTGTTAAATACGACAAATACAAATCATGACAAAAACAAAGTGATTAACCAGTCATAACTAGCCAATGGCAATGCAGATTACACAGTAAGCAACCAATCGATTAAACACAGGATATGACATCATGGAACACCCTGCTTCTTCGCTTCCATCCATCCTTTAAAAAAATAATTTCATCTTGGTATGTAAAGTGTCTTTTGCATAAAGCCTGTGCCATAAAAATATATTTACATACAACACCACTCTTTCTCATGGTTTCTCATGTTTTTGCATGGGTTTTTCATGTTTTTTCATGATTTCTCATGGTTTTTTCATGATTTCTCCATGTTCTCTCATGGTTTCTCATGGTTTCTCATGTCTTATTCAGTTTCTTGTTTTTCTTTGTGCCTTTTGTAAAATGAGCAACGAGGTGTCACTATTAGATTATTTTTCTAGTCAAGTTTTTCAGTTAGAGAGAGCGAGGGGGGAGAATTAGAGAGCGGGGGGGAGTTAGAGAGAGCGAGGAGGGAGAGTCAGAGAGAGAGGGGGGAGAGTCAGAGAGCGAGAGGGGGGAGTGTCAGAGAGAGAGGGGGGAGTGTCAGAGAGAGAGGGGGGAGTGTCAGAGAGAGAGGGGGGTGTCAGAGAGAGAGGGGGGAGTGTCAGAGAGAGAGGGGGGTGTCAGAGAGAGAGGGGGGGGGTCAGAGAGAGAGGGGGAGAGTCAGAGACGGGGGAGAGTCAGAGAGGGAGAGTCAGAGAGAGAGGGGGGGTCAGAGAGAGAGAGAGGGGGAGAGTCAGAGAGAGAGAGGGGGGAGATTCCGAGAGAGGGGGGAGAGTCAGAGAGAGAAGGGGGAGAGTCAGAGAGAGAGGGGGGAGAGTCAGAGAGAGAGGGGGGAGAGTCAGAGAGCGAGGGGGGAGAGTCAGAGAGTGAGAGGGGGGAGTGTCAGAGAGAGGGGGGAGTGTCAGAGAGAGAGGGGGGGTGTCAGAGAAAGGGGGGGTGTCAGAGAGAGAGGGGGAGAGTCAGAGACGGGGGAGAGTCAGAGAGAGAGGGAGAGTCAGAGAGAGAGGGGGGGGTCAGAGAGAGAGAGGGGGGAGAGTCAGAGAGAGAGAGAGAGGGGGAGAGTCAGAGAGAGAGAGGGGGGAGATTCCGAGAGGGGGGAGAGTCAGAGAGAGAGGGGGGAGAGTCAGAGCGAGAGGGGGGAGTGTCAGAGAGAGAGGGGGGAGTGTCAGAGAGAGAGGGGGGGTGTCAGAGAAAGGGGGGGTGTCAGAGAGAGAGGGGGAGAGTCAGAGAGGGAGAGTCAGAGAGAGAGGGGGGGGAGTCAGCGAGAGAGAGGGGGGGAGAGTCAGAGAGAGAGAGAGGGGGAGAGTCAGAGAGAGAGAGGGGGGAGATTCCGAGAGAGGGGGAGAGTCAGAGAGGGGGGAGAGTCAGAGAGAGAGGGGGAGAGTCAGAGAGGAGAGTCAGAGAGGGGGGAGAGTGTCTGAGAGAGGGGGGAGAGCCAGAGAGGAGAGTCAGAGAGGGGGGAGAGTGTCTGAGAGGGGGGAGAGTGTCTGAGAGAGGGGGGAGAGCCAGAGAGAGAGAGAGGGGGAGTGTAGCCTGTATAGCGCCCATAAAGATGATAGAAACACCCAGCCCTCTTCTCCCTCAGCTCCACACTCCATCATTTATTTAGTCACGGCGAGGTGTCACCACCAGTTTGTCACTTTGAACGTGATTGGCTGTGACATGCACAGGCTGCCACACCACCGTTGCCGCCATGCCAGCTGAATACTTATGTCCCCCCCTATTTGTCTGTAACAACACAGACGGGGAAAAACCAGGGGAAAACTCGAAATAACAGAATGTCATGGAGTACTGTGGGAGTGAATGATACATTAAGGGACAGACATAGAGGTGTACATAAGAGAAGGCAGACATGAGTTAATGGATACATGCTGGTAAAACAGCTGAACACTAAAACAGACTACAGGAAGAGAAGGCGACGCATAGGCGCCTAGGACAACGGGACACACTAATGATAGAGGGACACATAGTTTGCTGCTTCTAATAAAGGCAAACATGCCAAAGACGTAGGCCTATAGGATAGACAGACATATATTATTTGTAGGACAAGAAAGGGTCCTGCCACCATTATAACCTAACTGAAACCAGACATGGGCGTTATTGGGCGTAAACAAGCAGGAAGCCTAAACCATAAAAGATAATGGTGGGAAACATCTTCGTTTGCATATGTAATGGACTCATATGCTGTATGTGTATAAATGCAAGAGCCAGGGCTCTGGGAAACGGTGTGTGATCCGCGGACCACCCCGGGTTGTGATATTTTATATTAAAGCCTTTATTGAATCCACAAGTTCTTGTTATGTTTTGAACCGATTTTCCACGACAGTACGCAGCATCTGGGAAAGTTAGCGGGAATGAGTCAGCGGTGTTCCCTGATCCCGAGCTCGCTCACACTGGGAATGTTTGATCTCATGCCAAAGCAGCACAGCGGTAGGTGAATCGGAAAGAAGGACAAGTGAGGAGATGGCGACACACAACCCTAGAAGACCAACAACAGTCCCATTTAACATCCTTTAAAGCAGCGGGGTATCTGTGAGTCTGGCTGAATCAAAGCCTGTATTAAAGGCCCACTCTGATATTTCTAGCTGGTTTTGATCATTTAAATGACGTTAAACTCATTCCACGGAGGGCCGAGTGTCTGTGGATATTCCCTCCGCCCTTGTACTTGATTGATGAATTAAGGTCACTAATTAGTAAGGAACTCCCCTCACCTGGTTGTCTAGGTCTTAATTGAAAGGAAAAACCCCAAACCTGCAAACACTCGGCCCACCGTGGAATGAGTTTGACACCCCTGATTTAAATGAATAGTATATAAGCCTACCCATTGAGGAGTGGGTCTTTTAAAAGGTGAGTGTCAGAAATAGCAGAAATAAGATAAGTGACTGTTAATCGACATGTCAGGAAATAGCCTTAAACAGGTTGTCAGGGTGACACCATTGGAAGGGCATTTCTCACATTTCTGTCTCCAAGCGCTTGGCGGGCTGGCCGCCAATGATTTGGCAGGCGTTTGGGTTGGTCGTAACGATCAGCCTAGTGGGAGGGGGTATCCAAGCAGAGGAGATGTGGTGAATCGAAAGCCAAGTCCATTTTATTTTGGGTGTCACCTTGGCAAGCTTGGAGCTCGAAGTCAAACTCAAACATGACTCAACATAACGACTTCAAATGAATATACAGTAAACACACACTTGCAGAAATGTAGTAAAATTTACAAAATGGATGGATGGGAATGTTATTAAACTTAAGCAAAGCATGAAAATAACGGTATAGATTAATGGGAGCGTATAAGTACTACTTATATTCATAATGTTAGCTATGCAAATCTTCCTCTCACATTGAAGGTTAGGGAGAGGCTATGTATTTGGCTAGTTGCAGAGTAACTCCGCCCACCCGGGGCACCAGGCCATGCAAAGCGAACTCGCCCAGTCACAGAAAACACCGTGCCATAACGTGTTAACAGGTCAAAAATGGCCATGAATTGTTGTCATAATTGTAATCCAAACCAAACCCTCAAGTAAGTCTGAAGTCTGACTAAACTCTATTTTGAAGATTTTATGACCAAAATTATCCTATTTACACTTGTAGTCAATTTTGACACTAGAATTAGCGTTTCTTACTCATATCGAAGCCACATGGGCAGTTTAAATCCAGAGAAGTTGGTTTTAAGGGGCAGTTTACCTTTAATGAATTCACCTTGGTGAGAGCGGTGGGTTCTGACGTGTGGTGAAGCTGAGTTGCCCTGCACGGGCATAATGGCTGGCGTTAGCTCTAGCTGTGCCAGTCATGGCTGGCGGGCTCTCACACTGTGCCAATGTGCCTTTCACACCCCACTGGCATCAGCCACGGGTCCCCTCCATTAAACACCCATCCATCAGTTGTCGGGGGAGAGGACGTCAAAAAGGAGACATTGACAAGTGCATTTTGTTATTTCGCTTTCTTTGTATTGTCCCAGGTGCTGCATGGATTATCATGGTTACGTCGACCATTTGGAAGTTTCTTACTTAGCATCTATGGACCTCGGGAAAGTCCTTGGGGAGGAAAGTCAGTGGTGATTTTTCTTACAGTGGCTGTGGTATCTGTGTTAAATACAGTTTAGTGATTTCATTTAGCTTCTGCCGCAGGGTTTGCCAGAGACAGGATAGGATGACATTCTATTTTCAGACAGTCTAGACAGTCTGGATACAGCAGAATAAGTCAATACTTGACCTTGACCTGATGTGGTGGCAACAGTTACAGACACTAGCTAGCGGCAGTCTAGTCTGTGTAATATTCATTAGTCTTTGCAAAAGGCATTTGCAAAGCTATAGGCAGATCATAACAAACACATACTGTGCTGAGGGGAGAATGGCTCATAATAATGGCCGGAACAGAGTTAATTGAATGGCATCAACCACTTGGAAACCATGTGTTTAATGTATTTCCTACCATTCAACTAATTTCGATCCAGTCATTACCACGAGCATGTTCTCCCCAATTAAGGTGCCACAAACCTCCTGTGGGGTGAACTGATGACCCAACATTCCAAAACGAAATCATTAAAGACTTCCTGTGTTTCTGCTCAGCCTGTTATCCTTTGCACATTACAGAAACACCACTGGCTCCAAAGGGATCTGCATCATGACGAAGAGTGCACAGAGGGTCTTTGCCTTGCCTGTCTGTTTCTGTATCCTGTTTAAACAGACATTAGGGCATTAACACTTAATGGCCGTGGTATTTCAGACGATTTAAGACCCTCTCCCGGAGAAAGGACAGAGCGTGCAACGGAGCGTGGCGGAGAGCTAATTGAAGTCTCCTGACACCATGAGCACACTGCCGTTGATTCAGGGAGATAGCAGAGTAATATAAAAGAAGAGGAACATGTGGTGCCAGAGAGAATGGAGATGGATAACGGTTTCTTTTTGCACTTCCTTTTCACGGGTCAGGCCACGCATCCCTAAGTACAAAGAAAAAGGACTCATTTATTAGACACTCAGGGAGAATATGATGACATGGGTCTTTGGATTGTGGTTGTGCCTTTTTTCACAAATTTCACAAGCCTATAGAAAATACATTATTGTCTCCTTGAAATCTACCCAGATAGCTGCAGTGTCAAAACAATATTTGGCAATCAAAATTTGATTGGTCAAATAGCAAGAATAGACCTATTGGTCAAAAAGATAGCGTTGGTCAAAGAGATGAATCTGACTTGGCTCAAAGGTCGTTGAATAAAGACTGACCTACTGTATATACAGAGAGATGTTAGCTCTTTGTCTCTGACTCCAGGCTAAAAGACTCTGACCACTGGGTGGTGAGCCACATAGAAATAGAATTACCACATTGGTCATTACCAAGTCAATGTTCTGTGATGGGTACACTGACTGCCAAATTGAGTGTACCCATGTGTGTGTGTGTGTGTGTGTGTGTGTGTGTGTGTGTGTGTGTGTGTGTGTGTGTGTGTGTGTGTGTGTGTGTGTGTGTGTGTGTGTGTGTACATGTGAATGTATCTGCAAGGATAAGATTGAGTTGATGTGTACGCTCACATGATGACTTGCTGAGTATGTATTTTGGCCCTTGGCAGGGCCTGGCAGTGGCAGCAGAGAGGAGGCTAATGAAAGCTGCTTACAGTATAATGGGAGATGTGGTCTGATAATGGAGAAGGTAATTACTGCAGTCTCAGCCCGGCGCAGCACTGACTGGTTAAGAATGACATTATTGATCGGCTGACGGGCCAGGAGGAAATGGGATGCAAAACAAAGAGAAAAGATTCTACTCCCAGAGTACACAGCTCATCAGCCTGCACTGCTTCTATCAAGGCCAAGGCACATACAGAGACACACGCAGACACACACACACACAGTATCACACACGCACACGTGCATACACACTTACACATAGATACTCGCACAAACGTGCGCACACAAAGTATTTCCTTAATACACACGCAAGCGCGCGCACACACACACACACACACACACACACACTCCAGCTGAGCACTGGGGGCTATGAGACAAGTCCATTATGCCCTAATATGCTTGTCACAGATGGCTGCAGAGATGGTGCTGTGTACTGACCCAGACAGGAATTCTCAGGACGGTACAAACTCTGAACACATATGAGGGTCAGTGTAGACATTAGGTTTCATGGGGTGGAATGTTGGGGTCTGACGGGAGTAATTAAAAAAATATATATATTTCACCTTTATTTGCCCAGGTAGGCCAGTTGAGTTTTCATTTACAACTGCGACCTGCGACCTGGCCAAGATAAAGCAAAGCAGTGCGACAAAAACAACAACACAGAGCTACACAATAACAAACGTACAATTTGCGGGCTCAGCCCCTTGTTGTTCAGCAAACGGATGAACTGCCGCACTCTTAAAACATCTCTGTTCACGTTAAATGACCCAGAGCGCAGAAAGCGGGAAGCGCTCATCCATTTATGCGATTTTCCGTTTTCACCAACTGCCATATAAAGGAACAGCGAATCTATTGATTTGGGGTTCTGTTTACTTTGCAAGCGGTAGGTATGCTAGATCAATACACCTGGTCTCTGTCTGTACAGGCAGGAGAGGAGGTTTTCCATGCAGTGTCTCTACTGATCCATCACCACTGTTCCAGAGCCGACTCTCTCTACTCTACCTAGAGACCCCCCCCCCCCCCCCCCACCTCTTTCGTTGTCTTAGACCCGCTCATTCACTTCCTCCCTCCCTACATCAATTTTGTCACACCCGCCAGCTTGTAAGACATGAGGATTCCTACTGTTTTTCCCATTTCTCCTGCCTGTCAGTTTTATTAGCCATCTTTCACTACAGAACTAGCCCCTGCACACACACATACACACACACACACACACCTGCCACCAGCATGGGTTTGAGCCACGGCCCCTGACTTTCACACATAAATCTCCCATTCATCCGTGAGACATGGGCCTCATGTTAAATGCCAAAGGGATTCCTCCACAGCACAGGTAATTATTTACCTGTGTGTGTGTGTGTGTGTGTGTGTGTGTGTGTGTGTGTGTGTGTGTGTGTGTGTGTGTGTGTGTGTGTGTGTGTGTGTGTGTGTGTGTGTGTGTGTGTGTGTGTGTGTGTGATTAAAACAGAAGGCCCTGTAGCAGGCCAGGGTTGTATATCCATGTGGCTGGGTGCCTAAGGGAGCTTGGCTCAGACAAATCAAACGTTATTTGTCACATGCGTCGTAAAAATCAGGGGTAGACAGTGAAATGCTTACTTACAGGCCCTTCCCAGCAACGCAGAAAGAAAGAAAATAGAGAAGTAAAGCACGTAATAATAAAAGTAATAATAAATACTAAATGAGTAACCATAACTTGGCTATATACACGAGGTACCAGTACCGCGTCGATGTGAGGGGTATGAGGTAATTGAGGTAGATATGTACAAATGCAGATAGTCCGGGAAGCTATTTGGTTAACTATTTAGCAGTCTTATGGCTTGGGGGTAGAAGCTGTTCAGGGTCCTGTTAGTTCCAGACTTTGTGCATTGGTACCGCTTGCCATGCGGGAGCAGAGAGAACAGTCTATGACTTGGGTGGCTGAAGTCTTTCACAATTTCTGAGGCCCGCCGATCAATGGAACAAGATGGGGGGGGGGGGGGGGGGGGGGGGGGGGGGGGGGGGGAGGAGAGAGAGAGAGAGAGAGAGAGAGAGAGAGAGAGAGAGAGAGAGAGAGAGAGAGAGAGAGAGAGAGAGAGAGAGAGAGAGAGAGAGAGAGAGAGAGAGAGAGAGAGAGAGAGGAGCATGGCATGAAAGGGAGGCCCGCCGATCAATGGAACAAGATGGGGGGGGGGGGGGGGGGGGGGGGGGGGGGGGGGGGAGGAGAGAGAGAGAGAGAGAGAGAGAGAGAGAGAGAGAGAGAGAGAGAGAGAGAGAGAGGAGCATGGCATGAAAGGGAGGGATTAATAATATATTTTCATCAGCGTTGAATGCTGTGCATTCATCTGTGACTAATAGCTTTGTAAAGCAGTATAGAAATTCAGCTCTTATAGAAATGCTGTATGACTGACTGACTGATTTGAGCCGGGCTGTGGCATCAACAAATTGTTCTCGTTGAAGCATGACACACTACGGCATTCTTTACACCGGGATTATAAGGTTCTCTCATATTTCAAGCAGTTGCACAACACTCTATAACAACTATGCCACTAAAGCATGTATGTGCCCCAAATGGCACCCTATTCACTGTGTAGTGCACTACTTTTGACCTTTTGATCCCTACTATATAGGGATTGAGGACCATTTGGGACACAGTCCATGTTTTTCCTAGACCACTGAAAGAAAAGCTTCTATGTGGCCCTCAGTGAAGCAGATCGATAGAGTTTTGTTTAAATATTTAGGGACCCATAATGCTCTTGGCAATAACAGAAGCTTACTTCAGCTCGCTGCATTGCTACGAGAGGGAATTAGTACATCGACATACAACTATTCTCTACTTATCCTCAGCCGTTCTATCTCTAGGGTGTAGTGATTTCTTGGGGTAATGTGAGAAGTGGAACTCTTCTCTTTAGGCAATATAGCCTGGTGATAAATCTCAAATGGTTTTTGTCAATGCCAAACAACATTGTACAGCCCGAATATGTATATATTTATATACAGGATGTAATCACAAGGAGGGTGACGTAACCAGCAGGGAAAGTCCACTTTCCAATAGAGAAGTGACTTCATGTTAAGACGGTGTACGACAACTTCCTGTGTATGAAAGTGAAACAGGCACCATTCCACAAGCAGCCAGGCAAGACAAGGTATGTACGTGGATTGCTACTTTCAATATTAACGAACGGTTCTAACTGTACAGTAGAGCAACAGTAAGATGACTTTTATAGTTGCTGTACCTGGTGCAGTGTGCTATATGGTCTTAACAATAGCCGGATGTCTGATTGCTAGCAAGAACTGATAATCATCTGTGGATTCATGTTTCAGTGCTAGGGTGAGTGCTCTGTTGCGATTATGAGGGTGCGTGCTCTGTTGCAATTATGATACTGTTTCACTGCAGTTATAGATTCTTATGATACTGTTTCACTGCGGTTATAGATACTTCTATGTCTGCACTGTAGCAAAGAGAGAGCAAGAGCATGGTTGCAAAACTCCTTTCCCAAAATTCAGAGATTTTCCAGAAATAGTTTTGGGAAAGCTACAAAAATGTTGCAACCCTAACCACCAGTGGCGACCTGCTTTTTGAGCCCCACATTTTTAGGAACAAAAAATATATACATATATACAGTTGAAGTCAGAAGTTTACATGTACTTAGGTTGGAGTCATTAAAACTTGTTTTTCAACCACTCCACAAATTTCTTGTTAACAAACTATAGTCTTGGCAAGTCGGTTCGGACACCTACTTTGTGCATGACACAAGTAATTTTTCCAATAATTGTTTACAGACAGATTATTTCACTTATAATTCACTGTATCACAATTCCAGTGGGTCAGAAGTTTACATACACTCAGAAGTTAACATACACTAAATTGACTGTGCCTTTAAACAGCTTGGAAAATTCCAGAAAATGATGTCATGGCTTTAGAAGCTTCTGATAGGCTAATTGACATCATTTGAGTCAATTGGAGGTGTACCTGTAGATGTATTTCAAGGCCTACCTTCAAACTCAGTGCCTCTTTGCTTGACATCATGATAAAATCAAAAGAAGTCAGCCAAGACCTCAGAAAAAAATGTGGAGACCTCCACAAGTCTGGTCCATCCTTGGGAGCAATTTCCAAACGCTTGAAGGTACCACGTTCATCTGTACAAACAATAGTACGCAAGTGTACACACCATGGGACCACACAGCTGTCATACCGCTCAGGAAGGAGACGCATTCTGTCTCCTAGAGATGAATGTACTTCGGTGTGAAAAGTGCAAATCAATCCTAGAACAACAGCAAAGCCTTGTGAAGATGCTGGAGGAAATGGGTACGAAAGTATCTATATATCCACAGTAAAACGAGTCCTATATTGACATAACCTGAAAGGCCGCTCAGCAAGGAAGAAGCCACTGCTCCAAAACCGCCATAAAAAAGCCAGACTACGGTTTGCAATTGCACATGGGGACAAAGATTGTACTTTTTGGAGAAATGTCCTCTGGTCTGATGAAACAAAAATAGAACTGTTTGGCCATAATGACCATCGTTATGTTTGGAGGAAAAAGGGGGGCGCTTGCAAGCCGAAGAACACCATCCCAACCGTGAAGCACGGGGGTGGCAGCATCATATTGTGGGGCTGCTTTGTGCAGGAGGGACTGGCGAACTTCACAAAATAGATGGCATCATGAGGTAGGATTTGGTCTATTTTCACCAACGCGGTATTGTACACATATCGTTTGTAGCCGGTGTGTGCTTGTTTCGTACAGCTTTGACAGAGCAAATGATAGTAGTTGTGGCGCTTGGCTTGCACGTGCAAATTCAGCACACACAACATTCTATAATAGAGTTGTGTTATTTGGCGTGTCAAGTTAAAAGCTTATTTAACGCGTCAAATTGTGATATATGATGTGTATCTTTTTTGACAAGCAAAGACCCAAACGGCATTCCATGTGCCTCACCTTAATAATTTGGTCTATTTTCACCTCTTAATTTCGCCTACTATTCTTACTTGGTGGTGCACATGTAGCCTATAAGCTGTTTTAGAGAAATGTCATTGAATATTGTAAGAGCTTTCATTGTGTGTTTATATGCCCCATTTATTTATCCTATTGTTCTAACTTGTTGTACAGAGAGTACACTGTAAGAATGGCCCATGTTCTAAATTCTGTCGCTGTACATTTCAAAAGTGTGAACAACTAGTTATATTGACATCCGTCATCGCTCGCTCATTAATGTCTTAATCGAAATTACGGATTGCCTCTTATGCCATAGTTTGTATATCTCAATTGTCAGTAGAAACCACATTTGTTTTAACAAGTCAGCCATATCAGCTATGTTTTTTTAAAGGCAGTAAATGAGGCTGAATTAACTGTTTCGCTGCCAGACAAGGCTCAGCTGATAGCCAGGTGTAGCAGTGGTAAGATGTTGGGACAGCTTTATGTAGGCCCTAACAGTTTGCGAGCACCGTTTGTCACCGTTATAGTGCAATTAGTGTATTGTTTAATCTTGTGTTGTGGCTTCCTGGCATGCATCCCACATGTACATCTTGGTGGGGCAAAAAAAAACATGCTAAAATTGCCACTGCTAACCACCATAGGAGAATTCCCACTCCATCTCCTGCAAGGTTCAAGTTATGTCTTTGCTGCGTCTTTGCCTTTGCTCTGTTGGTGGTGTGTGTTTACATGTTGTGTAGCTTCAGGCCATCATACTGAGCAAAACTGTCAAAGATGGATGTGTTGCTTTGTTGCCTTCATCTTCTGCGGTAAACTTTCCCCATAACTTTCCCTGGTTGCCCAACAGTGATTGAGCCCTCAGGCCATGTGAGTAATGCCATTACAAAACGGCCGCCTCAGCAGCCCAGAAAACATGTACACATTGGCCTAATGCGGGCTAAAATATTGGCCACATGTATTTCATAGAAATGTATTTGAATTATTCATTACAATTTAATTCAAAGTCTGTATCAGAAACACAACTAAGTTGTTGCTATCATACATATATTTTTAAAAGAGTAACTTAAGTTTTTCAGACGGGTCTTTATAAATAATGGGGCCGATATGCGACATTCAGCTTGTGTTCCTAGCCCCAACAGTGCATTTCGTGCAGGAGACACGAAATGTTACATAGTTACACTGCATTTTGAAGATCTCTATACAAAAAAAAATGTCTGACAGGTAGATCCAGGATTCTTACGAGGTTCAATGTCTAATTTAACTGATTAATCCTAAATATATTATACAACGACAATTTACACTGACATAAATGCAAGAAAAGAAACAGAAAACACAACAGAGAACTTAAACTGGAATGACACACTCTGTAATGGTTGCACAAAAATAATGTGTACAATCCAAATATTATAATGAGGCCCTGCCTCTAGCTGGGCTTGGTGTGGGCTATCCGGAGCTGGGCTTGCAGGCTAGCCCGTGTTGGGCTTATGTGGGATTTCTGTGGCCTAGACTGTGTTGGGCAGGTGTGGGCTAGCCTTTGCCCACCGAATACCCACATGGGGTCAATAGGGTCATGTTTGCTGGGACAGTACACTTTCCAAGTTCATACATGAAATTGGTATCTCACACTGTGCCAAAGTTGTAAAAAAGAGGAATCGAGAGCAGAATTCATAAAGTTTGGCCGTGTGTGCACCCTTTATCTGTCATTGTCAGTAAATAGACAGATTGACTCATTTTGACCTGTTTCATCCTGTCTAGTCAGTATTATTGTTGAATTAGCCTATCCTCCCTTTGTTCTCTGGAAAGTACTGTGCAGTAGGCATGATCTTCTTGGAATGTACAAGAGACTCCCTGCAGGTGCGTCCTTCCTTAACCAGGCACTATTGTATAAGGGAAACAGGAAAGGACATGAAAGGAAAGGGGAAGGTAGCACTTAAACAAGCAAAATTCCTCCATATCTGTATATATAGTATCAGTCAACAGTTGGACACACCTACTCATTCAAGGGCTTTTCTTTATTTTTTACATTGTAGAATAATATAGAAGATATCAAAACATATTGAATCATGTTATAACCAAAAAAGTGTTAAACAAATCAAAATATATTTTACATTTTAGATTCTTCAAAGTAGTCACCCTTTGCCTTGACGGCGTTGCACGCTCTTGCCATTCTCTCAACCAGCTTCACCTGGAATGCTTTCTAACAGTCTTGAAGGAGTTCCCACAGATGCTGGGCACCTGAGGTCAGGTGATTGTGGAGGCCAGGTCATCTGATGCAGCACTCCATCACTCTCTTGCTTGGTCAAATAGCCCTTACACAGCCTGGTGGTGTGTTTTGGGTCATTGTCCTGTTGAAAAAACAAATGATAGTCCCACTAACGCAAACCAAATGGGATGGCATATCGCAGCAGAATGCTGTGGTAGCCATGCTGGTTGAGTGTGCCTTGAATATAAAAATAAATCACTGACAGTGTCACCAGCAAAGCACCCCCACACCATCACACATCCTTCTCCATGCTTCACGGTGGGAACCACACATGCGGAGATCATCCATTCACCTACTCTGCATCTCACAAAGACACGGCGGTTGGAACCAAAAATCTCAAATTTTGGATCAGACCAAAGGAGAGATTTCCACCGGTCTAATGTCTATTGCTCATCTTTCTTGGCCAAAGCAAGTCTATTCTTATTATTGGTGTCCTTTAGTAGTGGTTTCTTTGCACCAATTTGACCATGAAGGCCTGATTCACACAGTTTCCTCTGAACAGTTGATGTTGAGATGTGTCTGTTACTTGAACTCTGAAGTATTTATTTGGGCTCCAATCTGAGCTGCAGTTAACTCTAATGAACTGTGATAGAAAAATTACTTATTTACTTGATATGTTTGATATTAATAGTTAGCAATTAATACTTAACAAATGGGAAGATATTTATGTCCTGCTAATGCGGTGCTTTTATTGTCTCCAATCTAGTTCCCTGCAGCTAATCTGGGAGTATGGTCACTAGAGATGGCTTGAGATGACAAATGAGTTAAAGACTGTATTGCATAGACACAAATGTGTTTAACTAGAGATAGTTTAGGAGTAGAACAATCCCTCATTGTCTCAAAATCATCCTTGCAACTGGGAAACTAAGCCATGGTGGGGTTAAGACAACAACCCCGTGCAGATAACGACTGGATGAACCCAGAGTGGCAAATGATGCCCCAATCGGCACGAGGGGTGGAACCAACCATGACTAAGCATTCTTTGTGTCAGCTATATAAATAACTCTGCATTTGTGTACAGACTGATGGGTTGACTAGTTTCGTTATTGCAATAATTAATCCATTTTAAATACAGATGATTGTCTGAAGAAATTACAGTCTCTCTCAGTATGAATTTCACCGACAGAACTTATCCTCTACAGCAGAGGTAACTCTGGGTCTCATAGCGCTTGATTGTTTTTGCGACTGCACTTGAAGAAACATTCAAAAAAAGGTTCCTTATTGATTGACCTTCATTTCTTAAAAGTAATGATGGACTGTCGTTTCTCTTTTCTTATTTAAGCTGTTCTTGCCATAATATGGACTTGGTCTTTTAACTAATAGGGCTATCTTCTGTATGCCACCCCTACCTTGTCACAACACAACTGATTGGCTCAAATGCATTAAGAAGGAAGGAAATTCCACAAATGAACTTTTAACAAGGCACTGTTATTTGAAATGCATTCCATGTCACTACCTCATGAAGCTGATTGAGAGAATGCCAAGTGTGTGCAAAGCTGTCAAGGCAAAGGGATGGCTACTTTGAATAATCTGAAATTTAATACACTTTTTTGGTTACTACATGATTCCATATGTGTTATTTCATAGTTTTGATGTCTTCACTATTATTCCAAAATGTAGAAAATAGTAAAAATATAGAAAAATCCTGGAATGAGTAGGTGTGTCCAAACTTTTGACTGATACTGGATATACAGTTGAAGTCGGAAGTTACATACACCTTTGCCAAATACATTTAAACTCAGTTTTTCACAATTCCTGACATTTAATCCTAGTAAAAATTCAATGTCTTAGGTCATTTAGGATCACCACTTTTATTTTAAGAATGTGAAATGTCAGAATAATAGTAGAGAATGATTTATCCCATCACATTCCCAGTGGGTCAGAAGTTTAAATACACTCAACTAGTATTTGGTAGCATTGCCTTTAAATTGTTTAACTTCGGTCAAACATTTTGGGTAGCCTTCCACAAGCTTCCCACAATAAGTTGCGTGAATTTTGGCCCATTCCTCCTGACAGAGCTGGTGTAACTGAGTGGGCATTATAGGCCTCCTTGCTCGCACACGCTTTTTCAGTTCTGCCCACACATTTTCTATGGGATTGAGGTCAGGGTTTTGTGATGGCCACTCCAATACCTTGACTTTGTTGTCCTTAAGCCATTTTGCCACAACTTTGGAAGTATGTTTGGGGTCATTGTCCATTTGGAAGACCCATTTGCGACCAAGCTTTAACTTCCTGACTGATGTCTTGAGATGTTGCTTCAATATATCCACATTTTCCACCCTCATGATGCCATCTATTTTGTGAAGTGCACCAGTCCCTCCTGCAACAAAGCACCCCCACAACATGATGCTGCCACCCCCGTGCTTCACGGTTGGGATGGTGTTCTTCGGCTTGCAAGCATCCCCCTTTTTCCTCAACATAACGAGGGTCATTATGGCCAAACAGTTCTATTTTTGTTTCATCAGACCAGAGGACATTTCTCCAAAAAGTATGATCTTTGTCCCCATGTGCAGTTGCAAACCGTAGTCTGGCTTTTTTAGGGTGGTTTTGGAGCAGTGACTTCTTACTTGCTGAGCGGCCTTTCAGGTTATGTCGAAATAGGACTCATTTTACTGTGGATATAGATACTTTTGTACCTGTTTCCTCCAGCATCTTCACAAGGTCCTTTGCTCTTGTTCTGGGATTGATTTGCACTTTTCACACCATCTCTAGGAGACAGAACGCATCTCCTTCCTGAGCGGTATGAAGGCTGTGTGGTCCCATGGTCCCAACAGTATGCATACACTTGCATACTGTTTGTACAGATTAACGTGGTACCTTCAGGTGTTTGGAAAATAAACCAGACTTGTGGAGGTCTACAATTTTTTTTCTGAGGTCTTGGCTGATTTCTTTTGATTTTCTCATGATGTCAAGCAAAGAGGCACTGTGTTTAAAGGTAGGCCTTGAAAAACATCCACAGGTGCACCTCCAATTGACTCAAATGAGGTCAATTAGCCTATCAGAAGCATTCTAAAGTCATGACATAATTTCCCAAGCTGTTTAAAGGCACAGTCAACTTGGTGTATGTAAACTTCTGACCCACTGGAATTGTAATACAGTGAAATAATCTGTCTGTAAACAATTGTTGGAAAATACACAAAGTAGATGTCCTAACCAACTTGCCAAAACTATAGTTTGTTAACAAGACATTTGTGGAGTGGTTGAAAAATGAGTTTTAATGACTCCAATCTAAGTGTATGTAAACTTCCGACTTCAACTGTATATAAACTCAGCAATAAAAGAAACGTCCTCTCACTGTCAACTGTGTTTCTTTTCAGCAAACTTAACATGTGTAAATATTTGTATGAACATAACAAGATTCAACAACTGAGACATAAACTGAACAAATTCCACAGACATGTGACTAACAGAAATGGAATAATGTGTCCCTGAACAAAGCGGGGGTCAAAATCAAAAGTAACAGTCATTACCTGGTGTGGCCACCAGCTGCATTAAGTACTGTAGTGTATCTCCTCCTCATGGACTGCACCAGATTTGCCAGTTCTTACTGTGAGATGTTACCCCACTCTACCACCAAGGCACCTGCAAGTTCCCAGACATTTCTGGGGGGAATGGCCCTAGCCCTCACCCTCCGATCCAACAGGTTCTTCGCTGGCCATGGCAGAACACTGACATTCCTGTCTTGCAGGAAATCACGCACAGAACGAGCAGTATGGCTGGTGGCATTGTCATGCTGGACGGTCATGTCAGGATGAGCCTGCAGGAAGGGTACCACATGAGGGAAGAGGATGTCTTCCTTGTAACTTACAGAGTTGAGATTGCCTGCAATGACAACAGGCTCAGTCCGATGATGCTGTGACACACTGCCCCAGACCATGACGGACCCTCCACCTCCAAATCGATCCCGCTCCAGAGTACAGGCCTCGGTGTATCGCTCATTCCTTTGACGATAAATGTGAATCTACCATCACCCCTGGTGAAACAAAACAGCGACTCGTCAGTGAAGAGCACTTTTTTTCAGTCCTGTCTGGTCCAGCTACGGTGGGTTTGTTCCCATAGGCGACGTTGTTGCCGGTGATGTCTGGTGAGGACCTGCCTTACAACATGCCTACAAGCCCTCAGTCCAGCCTCTCCCAGCCTATTGCGGACAGTCGGAGCACTGATGGAGGGATTGTGCGTTCCTGGTGTAACTCGGGCAGTTGTTGTTGCCGTCCTGTACCTGCCCCGCAGGTGTGATGTTCGGATGTACTGATCTGGTGCAGGTGTTACATGTGGTCTGCCACTGAGAGGACGATCAGCTGTCCGTCCTGTCTCCCTGTAACGCTGTGTTAGGCGTCTCACAGTACGGACATTGCAATTTATTGCCCTGGCCACATCTGCAGTCCTCATGCCTCCTTGCAGCATGCCTAAGGCACGTTCACACAGATGAGCAGGGACCCTGGGCATCTTTCTTTTGGTGTTTTTCAGAGCCAAGTATGTTATGGTGTGCGACGGGTTTTTACCCACTTTCTTTATTTTGTATGTTGGTTTTCGGAGTTTGCAAGCATTTATTAAATAACTCAGTTTATACCAATTTCGTTCTCCTGCGCCTGACTTTACTGCCACCAGCATAATTTTTACGAATTATCTTTGAAAGACAGGGTCCTGAAAAAGGGCCGTTTATATATATATATATTGTAGACGTATGCACATGGTGAAATACACACGTACACACACTCAGTTCCCATATAAAATTACGTGCAGTGCAGGCTGCGACTTTGGTAAATAGATATGATCCATTTGTTTGAGCCCAGCATGAGACTGTTGAGCCTCTCTGGGATAGGTTACATAGACCTGTATGTCTGTCTCTCATTCTCTGATATCTACGTCCAAGCCTCTCTAAACATAAAGCTACAGTTTGCAAATGTTTGTGGTATTTCTAATATCCAACAAGCAGCAGCCTGCTGGTGTTTATCTCACCTCAGTGGATGGCCTTGGCAGCCGCCCAACGCAAAGCTCTGTTGACGTGTGTTCCTCCGACTGTCACCCCGAGCTTTGTTCAGCAACAAACCTCGTTTTTGACAGGGAGACGAGCCCCGTTGGCTGCTGTTGAACTAGTTGAAGCCAGTTTCTGACAGGTTGCGAAAGTCAATTAGTTTACTTTTCAGACAGAGACACTTTGAAGTTGTTCAAAGCAGCACCGCCCGGAAAGATAAATTGAGCGTGTGGAACGACAGTGACAGAAGGTTTCAGGTTTAATTTTCGATACCTATTGAAAAGGATGTTTAATGTACTCCACCTACTTCCTAAGAACTACATCTAAGACAATAGTAGAACAGTTGCCAGATAAAGAGTGTGTGTGCTTTGGGTTATGTCTAGGAATGGAGTGAAAACATCCTCTAGGCCATTTACTTACACCAATGTAATGGACTTGACTACAGGTCACTCCCAAGTCAACTGACACGGTGCTTATGCTCCTACTGGTCAGGTTGCTGTAAATGTTTGTGTTCAAATCAAAGTGTATTGATCACATACTCAGATTTGCAGGTGTTTTAGCAGGTACAATGAAATGCTAAACGTCCAACGTCATTTTAGAGAATTTGACAGTACGTCCAACCAGCCTCAGGGATGAGGAGTATTTGTCTGTAATAAAGCCCTTTTGTGGGTGCGAAGGAAGAAATCACATGGATAGTCGTAAGCAAATTAGGTAAAAAAAAAAAAAGATGAATTTGTGTAAGATGTTTCATGATGCTTGTATCTAAACCAAAGTAGATCATTTTATAGATGGGCTTAGAATCTCATGTTGAAGCTTATCATGAAAGGGCACCCTTGTAACTGTGTGGCTAATGTAGCAGTAGTAGGTATATTAGGATGAGCTATGCCAAGAATATAGTACATACACAGTGAGTAAACAACAGTATATAAACAATGTGAGGTGACCAGTGTTCAATGAATATATACTTGGGGCAGAAGTCTAAAGGTGCAGGGCTGAGTACCGGGCAGGTGATGGCTTTTCAACAGTCTGACCGAACTGTCCGATCCATTAGAGTGAACAAGTACACACTTTGTTGAGAAGGGTAAATATATTTAAAAAAATAACTAGACAAGTCAGTTAAGAACAAATTCTTATTTTGAATGACAGCCTAGGAACAGTGGGTTAACTGCCTTGTTCAGGGGCAGAGCGACAGATTTTTACCTTGTCGGCTCAGGGATTCGACCTCGCAACATTTCGGTTACTAGTCCAAAGCTCTAACCACTAGGCTACCTGCCACCCCAGCAGACTGCAGCCAACAATCAGACCGCAGCCAACAAGTTTCACCACGCATCAACGTGTCACGTGTTTTACTTTCCCCCTTCAGGAACCGATCTGAGCTCAAAACAAGAACGACACACTTTTAAACCCCAGTGGAGTGCCGTTGTCATCGATTAGGGCGTAATTGATGTTTGTCCTGGCGTATTTGTTTTGGTTGCCTACATCAGGGAGATATTCATAGATAATAAACAACACTGCTGATGAAAGCAGCCAGCCGCTCTCCTGGGAGATGGCTTCAGTCTCAGGGTCACAAATGGTGTGGGAACTTTGATAAAGCAGGGAGGCCATTTTCTCATCAGCAGCATCCCTGGGAGGAAACAGCTCATCATAATGTGATGTTCTCTCTAATGGACAAGTTCATCAATCCTGAAGGGTAATAGTTTTATTAGGTGCTATGAAATGGGCTAACGAGCTGCCCGGCGCTTTGTTAAAAGGAATCTTGTGTGCGAGGTGACATTGTCACCTTGCCTCACCGCCGTAACGAGCTACTTTGCAGTGGTGACTGGTGGAGATGATCAGAGCGGCGTGTTGGTGGAGTGAGTAGTGGTGAAAGTCATTTGCGGGTGGCTGGCTTGGGGAGTCTTTGAGAGAGGCGACACGTGGTCGCTATTCAATCAAAGTTGGTATCCAGGTTTCCAGAAAAAGTCGAAACCATTGTTCTTTAACAAAATTCGACTCAACTGTATATCAAAGAAATAAGACAGTGTAGACCCACTCCAGACACAAACATTGACCAAACACCAATACCTAAATTGGACTGTTTGCTTTTCTTGGCAAAGAAAAAAATCTGTGTTGCCTGTGGTGATACAGTACTTTGAAACAGAGAAGAAGAGAGGCATGTCTGCTCCTGTCTGCTGTAATCAATAGAGGAACTGTCTGTCTCACTAGTCCTCGGTCATGTCTACACCTGACACTTACATGTGACTTCTGCTATCAGAATACGAAGATTGCATTGAAAAGACTGGTCTAGACGCACAAAAGTCGCTTTGTTGTCTGATTTGTGATCCGATCTGGAATGCATTGGGTACGGATTTCTCCTCCGTCTGGATGCAGTCACGCTACCAAAAGCGCATACAGTGGGCAACGTCACCAGCACCCCTCCCACAATTCTCAGAAAATTAGTATTGGGGCCGAGAGGCACCTTTTCATCATAACGTTGGAGGAAATACATTCTTAGCCTGTGAGGAACATGTTTGCTGGCCTGAAATGCTAACCCGTTTGCAATCCCTTTAGCGTTGCTTGCTAGCTTGATACAGAGGTTAGCTGGCTAGTTAGCTACAGTAGTAAGCTACTGCCATCTGTTGTGTTATCATATTTAGCCTATTCCAGTTTGTAGAATGCATACTGGCATTTGAATATAGTGCGGGAAAAGGGGATCCGGACACGGTAGACACATTTAGATGTAGACGCATGATGCGTTCGAAATGCCATGATCGGAACTCTATCAGAATACTAAAGCTGAATGAACGGTTAAGTCTAGACTTTGTTCTTTCTTCTTTGAAAGTAAAAGTCTTCTGCGGTCACTCTGTAGTGTAGACTCCTCCAGCTCTGCACACCTTCACGTTCCCTCTGAGTCGCCCTTTCTCCTCCCTAACAACATCTGCAGGGGTGAAATCAGAGTGTTGCGAACAGAACGCCTCGGAGTATCATGGAGGAGTGTTCTCTTTACTGCACCATTTGGCCATATTTTATGGGTGAGATAATGGCAGTCATCTTCCCAGGTTAGTAATTTGTAGATTGTGTGTGATGCCAGCAAACAAGCATCGACACAGATTGCGGGCACTGATTCAAATGAATTGCCAGATGATATTTGTAATTGAGAGTAAGGTTTATGTCAATAGCTCTCCTTCCTGCCAAATTGTTACGGTACCATAAGAAGATGGCTTATGAATCCGAGAGGGTATGTCATATATAGTATGTATATTGAAGAAACGGACTAGGACAGACTAAGATTCAGGACTGTTGCTGCTACCATGGCACATCTGTCAGAATGCAAATTAAGTGGATGGGGAAGGAATCCAGGTTTAGGGGTCACACACACACAGGGCTTGTAGGTATGCAGGTAGGATGGATGGGTTATGAGTTGTGGCTTGTAAGGCCTTGGAGATTGGATGTGGATAACAAGGATGTGGTGGTCTGGAAACATCAGGAACACAACATAAAAGGTGCAGGCTTGACAAAGTAGTGCCAGGTGACTATTACAGGAAATGGGACAAACTAAGGAGGCTGCCAGGACAACATTTTAAAAAGGCATTAGCATTATCAAACTAAGCACATTGATATACAAAAGAGATAACATAGCGCAAAGTTAAGGCAGCATATGCACATAGTATCTCCAACAACGTAATAACTAGGCACTTAAAATGGCCGCCCCATGGCATCACCAGGCATGACCCATTACTGGTGCTCAGGTAGAAGCATGCTGCTAATACGAGGGAACGGAGGAGTGAAAAAGGTAGAGGAGAGGTGATTAAGGGATTGGGAACAGGTGTGTAGGGAAGGTGCGTGGCCTGGGGTAATTGGAAGCAATTGGAGTCCATGATCCTTCACAACATACTGTATCCAAAGTAATAAAATTATCAATTAGAAAACATCCGTTTTGAAATTGGCTGTTGTTTTGATTATGGAGATGTCTCCTAGCTGTGACTAAAGTTTTGTGTAGCGCTAACAGCTGATGAGGGGGTGTAAACTAAAGCATTTTAGAGGAAAATACATTTCATGGCCAAGGATACTCTTGCCGAATTGTTATAATTATCGTAATCTTATAATTGAGGAGAAATATCCACTTTAGAGCTTGGGCAATAAAAATACCACTTTCTCCTATTAGCTCTTGTGTGAAGTGGACATTGAGTGTTGCTCATCGCCCCCGGGTCAGTATTTTAGCCGTGGGAGTTTGCTCTGCAATGAATCATAATATCATAAAACCACCTCCAACCGTCATCTGAACAGCCTTTATATCCAGGAATGAAGCCAGAACTAGGGCTATGGCTGTGACCAATATGGAGCTTGCAACATCAGGGTTGTGGGTTTGATTTCCACAGGGACCAGTACGAAAAAATTATGAAAATGTATTTAAGTCGCTTTGGATAAGAGCGTCTGCTAAATGACAAAAATGTAAAATAGTGCACTACTTTTGAGAGCACTATGGTCAAATAGGGAATTGGGTGCTATTTCCGACACACCTATGTTTGACGCAGACCAGAGGGACAAACATATCAAGCCAGCAGGTAGATAAAACAAAGTGCAGGCAAACACTACGGGCTATAATCCTCTACCTCAGCAAACACTGGCCCTGGGTTTGAGTATGGCTGTGCATCTTAGCAGGTAGCTAATGTTGTTTTTGAGCCAGATTAGCATCCCTGATTCCAACAAAATGTGTCCCTGATCTCCTGCGAGCTCATTTTCCGAGGGATAAGCCTCCTTCAAACACGAGTTTAACACTGATATCCTTCATCAAAGCTTCACTATGGGGATTATGATGTGTGTGTGTGTGTGTGTGTGTGTGTGCTTGCATCCCTTTATGGAAGCAAGCGTCTGGGATATTCTGTGGGCAAACGTGGAAGCCATTTACAATCTCGAGAGGAGACAAAGGACAACAAGCATCTCTGAGATGGCCACTCCATAGATTAGAGGGGATTACAACAACAGAGCTAATTCTGATTAGAGAGAAAGAGGGGTGGAGGGATGACTTCAGTGGGATGAGTACAGCCTGGTTAGAATTGATGAGTCCTCATATCACCAAGGCTGGAGAGACGAAGTGAAGTGGTCACGATGACGCTAATAATATCGCTCTTGGATTTCTCAAGTCTAGTGGCAAAACTTTGAAGTGATAGTTCACTCCAATGTACGCCCTCAAAACGTGGTCAAATATCGAGTCCACGTCGCGGACCATCTGTTGTTTTGGGCCAGCTCAGTTTTTCAATTCCAAATGAGAGGGAAAGATCGAATTCGCCCTAATCATATGAAAGTTAAGGCATGTAGCTGGTTCTACACACCAGATGACAGGGGATGTGCACCAAAATCAACGTTGGACCGCTTCTGAGGTCTGAAAGAATCGCGCAAACTTCGGTTTTGGAGTGAACTATCCACGTTACCATGTGGTCACCCTCTCCATACGGACAAAATTGTGCAGAACGACACATCAGTGCATCAAAGGCACAAAATGCCAGCCACCTCTAGGTGAGAGCTATCTAGACTTCCATGAACTGTCATGATTAGAAAATCAATACAGTGGCATTTCAAATATGAGGCCTGATGCCCTTAGCAATTAGTCAGCTGGTGAAAGAGACAGCAATTTGTGCCTGTCACTTTGTCCTAGCAACATTTTATTAGACTCTTTTTCTTGTCAACAATCAATTCAAAGCTCTCTATAACTACAAGTATATAGGCAATCCGTATAGGCAGATAAGGCTCTTGGCTATGGCTATGGTCTAGCTAATCATCATTTTGAGAGACTGAGGGCTTTGTTATTCTAGTGATGGTCAGCTGTAAATGGTTCGATGATAACCATTGATGAAACTATTATGATGAGGCCACAGATGGCGGGGTTAGCTTAATCGAGCGCCATTCGGTCCCTTTATGGTCGTACCGCATCTGTAGCGTCGCTAACGGCCCGAGGCTAACTGCTGTGTCGATGCTGCTTTAATATCAATCGATATATCGCCATCCAGTTTCTGACAACTGTGTTTATTCCAATCAGAAATGTGTTAAGTGGAGCGATATGACCTTCAGTGACAGCTAGAGACTGAGAATGGATCAATGGTCCTATGGACAGATAACAATGGGAATTTTACATTGATTATGAAGCTCTATGCATTGTATATCCACAGAAGAATCGAATGTATACTGAACAAAAACAGAAACGCAACGATTTTACTGAGTTACATTTCATGTAAGGAAATCAGTTAATTGACATAAATTCCTTAGGCACTAATCTATGGATTTCACATGACTGGGCAGGGGCACAGCCATTAGGGGGCCTTGGGAGCCAGGCCCAGCCGATCAGAATGAGTTTTTCCCCCAAAAAGGGCTTTATTACAGACAGAAATACTCCTAAATTTAATCTGCTGTCCGGGTGGCTGATTTAAGTCGATCCCGCAGGTGAAAAAAGCAGGATGTGGAGGTCCTGGGCTGGCGTGGTTACACGTGGTCTGCAGTTGTGAGGCCGGTTGGACGTACTGCCAAATTCTCTAAAACAACGTTGGAGGCAGCTTATGGTAGAGAAATTAACATTCAATTATCTGGCAACAGCTCTGGTGGATATTCCTGTAGTCAGCATGCCAATTGCGTGCTATCTCAAAACCTGAGACATCTATGGCATTGTGTTGTATGACAAAACTGCACATTTTAGTGGCCTTTTATTGTCCCCAGCACAAGGTGCACCTGTGTAATGATCATGCTGTTTAATCAGCTTATTGATATGCCACACCTGTCAGGTGGAAGGATTATCTTGGCAAATGAGAAATGTTAACTAACAGGGATGTAAACAAATTACACAACATTTTAGAGAAATAAGCGTTTTGTGTGTATGGAACATTTCTGAGATCTTTTATTCCAGCTCCTGAAACATGGGACCAACACTTTACATGTTGCTTTATATTTTTGTTCAGTATAATATTTAATAAAGTCTAAGGTCAACTGTAAGTCACATGGATAGACATGATTATGATACTGATTCATATATCAAAAGAAGGATATAAGTGTAAGTTTAATAGCAAGTGACATGGATAGAACATTTTAAGGATGCCCCCTGTTTGCCAGTTGGCCTCTCCTGTCTAAATGTCTTCACTGGGCTTTCACTGCTCAGGTTAACACCAACCCTTAGTGGGACATGTCCCCTTCTCCTCTGTCACGAAAGACAGGAAAGTCTGAATCATAAATATTCATAAATATCTCTTATACACTTTCAGGGATTCAGGTCCCCTCAAAAAAAAGTGACAGACTACTTGATGGAAAGTTGAGTAGACGGCATTTTAGATGAAAATAAGAAAATAAAACTTCACTAGTTCTTGAAAACAGATCAAAACAAAGAGCCCAATATTAACCTATGGGCATTTGGCAGTGACATCAAGATAGAAACAACATCAAGAGAGGGTTTATGGTCCAAACAACCTCACAAAGTCGATCAATACCAACATGTAAGGGCTTTTGCCTTTACAAGTTCTGACAAAGACTGCATAATGCAGAAGTACATTGACCCATACTACCATTTTACCACCCCACTTTAATAACAGTAGAAAGATAGTCTTGCTGTTATACAGTACAGAATGATAGAAATTCCACTATCTGACATGGCAGAAATAACAAAAGTCCTATACTTTTAATGAGATTTTTCCATTCAAACATGGCCATCAAGTGACGATCAAATGAGAGGGAGCTCGGGCTAAAACACAGTATTTCCTCATCTACTCAACCCCCCTCTGTCTGATCTGATTGCAGGCGCCTGTCTGCAGTCTCAGTGCGATCTGTCTTTATGCACTGTGGGACAGGCGCTGGGCTGCCATTACGATAAGTAGCGGTGAAGCGGCGGATGGCTCGTAAAGCGGATGAATGACCGTCGCAATCAGCGGTTAAGGTGTCCTCAAAGTTTAGGGGCTTAGAGACAGAGGCCTAAAGTTAGTGCCGATTGTCCCTTGGGGTTGTACGTGGTCGGCAAGCGCATTAGTGGTCCGTACAAGCCCTAGAGGCCTAGTCCATTAGACCTGTGTCGCTAATGTATTTGTGTCCCTAGCTGGAGTTAGCAAATGACAAATCTGTCATTTCTCAGTGAAGGGTGAGTACGTGCATGCACAAAATGTACAGTATGTGCTTTTACATACAGTAATGTGTTTGCATGCATGTGTGCACACACGTGTCTCCACAACCACGGTCCCTACTCTCCAGTGAGTAAGATATGGACCATGGCGTCAGTGGATTTACATTATTGATCAGGTTTACGTCAGTGATTTCTATCCTCTCAATGAAGGTATACTGTGCTTTCAGAAAGTATTCACACCCTTTGACTTATTCTACATTTTGTTGTGTTACAGCCTGAATTCAAAACAGTTACAGAGTCCAATGGCTGTGATGGGAGTAAACTGAGGATGGATCAACAACATTGTAGTTACTCCACAATACTATCCTAAATGAGAGAGCGGAAAGAAGGAAGCTTGTACAGAATAAAGATATTCCAAAAGATGCACCCTGTATGCAATAAGGCAGTAAAGTAAAACTGCATAGAATATGGCAAAGAAATGTGCTTTATGTCCGGAATACAAAGTGTTACACTACTGGTCAAAGGTTTTAGAACACCTACTCATTCAAGGGTTTTTCTTAATTTTTACTATTTTCTAAATTGTAGAATAATAGTGAAGACATCAAAACTATGAAATAACACATATAGAATCATGTAGTAACCAAAAAAAGTGTTAAACTAATCAAAATATGTTATTTCAGATTCGTCAAATAGCCACCCTTTGCCTTGATGACAGCTTTGCAAACTCTTGTCATTCTCTCAACCAGCTTCACCTGGAATGCTTTTCCAACCGTCTTGAAGGAGTTCCCACATATGCTGAGCACTTGTTGGCTGCTTTTCCTTCACTCTGCGGTCCAACTCATCCCAAACCATCTCAATTGGGTTGAGGTCGGGTGATTGTGGAAGCCAGGTCATCTGATGCAGCACTCCATCACTCTCCTTCTTGGTCAAATAGCCCTTACACAGCCTGATGTGTTGGGTCACTGTCCTGTTGAAAAACAAATGATAGTCCCACTAACTGCAAACCAGATGGAATGGCATATCGTAGCAGAATGCTTTGGTAGCCTTGCTGGCTAAGTGTGCCTTGAATTCTAAATAAATCACTGACAGTGTTACCAGCAAAGCACCCCCACACCATCACACATCCTTCTCCATGTTTCACGGTGGGAACCACACATGCGGAGATCATCCGTTCACCTACTCCACGTCTCAAAAAGACATGGCGTTTGGAACCAAAAATCTCACATTTGGACTCATCAGACCAGAGGACATATTTCCACTGGAAATTGCTCATGTCCATTGCTCATGTTTCTTGGCCCAAGCAGGTCTCTTCTTATTATTGTTGTTCTTTAGTAGAGGTTTCTTTGCAGCAATCAACCATGAAGGTCTGATTCACACAGTCTCATATGAACAGTTGATGTTAAGATGTGTCTGTTACTTCAACTCTGAAGCATTTATTTGGGCTGCAATTTCTGGTGCTGGTAACTTTTTTTTGTGACTGCACTTGAGGAAACTTTCAAAGTTCTTGAATTTTTCCAGATTGACTTACCTTCATGTCTTAAAGTAATGATGGACTGTTTCTCTTTGCTTATTTGAGCCGTTCTTGCCATAATATGGACTTGGTTTTTTACCAAATAGGGATCTCTTCTGTATACCATCCCTACCTTGTCACAACACAACTGATTGGCTCAAACACATTAAGAAGGAAAGAACTTCCACAAATTAACTTTTAACAAGGCACACCTGTTAATTGAAATGCATTCCAGGTGACTACTGTACCTCATGAAGCTGGTTGAGAGAATGCCAAGATTGTGCAAATCTGTCAAGGCAAAGGGTGGCTACTTTGAAGAATCTCAAATATAAAATATGTTTTGATTAGTTTAACACTTTTTTGGTTACTACATGATTCCATATGTGTTCTTTCATAGTTTTGATGTATTCACTATTCTTCTACAATGTAGAAAATAGTAAATATTAAGAAAAATTGAGTAGGTGTTATAAAACTTTTGACCAGTAGTGTATGTTTGTGGCAAATCCAACACAACACATCACTGAGTACCACTCTTCATATCTTCAAGCATGGTGGTGGCTGCATCATGTTATGAGTGTTTGTCATCGTCAAGGACTAGGGAGTTTTTTTATGGGAAAAAGAAAGGAATCTTAGAGGAAAACCTGGCTCAGTCTGTTTTCCAACAGACACTGGGTTACTTACCAAGACCAGGCACCGGAGTGGCCTAGTTACTGTTTTGACTTAAACGGCTTGAAAATCTATGGCAAGACTTGAACATTTGGAATAAGTCAAGGGGTATGAATCCTTTCTGAAGCCACTGTATATGAATGGACAAAGCCATCGATCACGTGACACCATTCATTCATATGTGAAGATTCAATAGCACATTGAAGCCAAATGAAGTCGGTTAAAGGTGAACTGCACTCACCTATTATGAACGTGTTTCTTACGGTGCTCATTACGAAATGCAGCGGCCATTACTGAAGCCCAAACGAGAGTTGTCTTTAGGATGTGGTTTAATGTGGGTGTGTCTTTGCCATTCAATCACAACAAACAAGGGCAGTAGTGAGTAACGTAGTGACGGCGAGGTAAGCTAAGCTAGCTTTGCTATGGAGAGAAGTTTTGAAGTTGAGGACCTGTTCCTGCTAATTCAGATCTGCTGAATTGAGGACGTGTTCCTGCTAATGATCTGCTAATTAAGTTATATACAGTATGTAGGCTAACCTTGCAAACCTTGTTTAGCCAACCTGACAGCAGCTAGCTAGCTAGCATAGCTTGGGAATAGCCTATCTAGCTAGCTGATATTTCTGTCAAATCACAGTTATGCCAAGATAGCAAGAAGTACAAGTGTCTGGAATGTGTTTCATGAGACACTCGTTATACAACACCTTACTAAAGTAAGGAGCTGGCTGTCTAAGCACAAACTGACATGCACAGCTCTCTGGGTGAAGTTGTCTCCAGCGGATGAGGAAGTCCCTTTCATCTATGTGATTTATTACAGGTTACAGAGAGGTGCAGACAGGTGGCAGGAGGGGTGGAGTGCCTGACATTACATCCTGGATATGACCGTTTGCCTTAACCCATATGTCCAGCAGGAGTTCAATGAATACAGGCAGATGTGAGATGCAGGAAGTTGGCTCTTATCATTGCACCCTGTATGTACAGGCCTAGCTTCCTCCAGGAGGAAGCTTTGACTCGGACAGTCGCCTACAGAGTAATATGAGAAGAGTGCAATTGCTGAACTTATGTAGATATTCTAAACAAAGTGTTCTGATAACTTTCAAGTGTAACAGTTCCATGTAGAATAAACAATCCTTCACGTAACACTGTAGAAGCATTGTCCTGCTAATATAACAATGTGCAAATATTACACTTGTCTTTCATCTTCTATCATCATTCACAGCCGGTACAGATACTGTACCTATCAGCATTTTGTTTGGTGGTACATGTTAGTCATCATCCCTTCGTATAGTGTCCCATATAAGACAGTTCCCCCGACCCCATTCAATAACAACAAAATACGATGGCTCTTGTATGATTGTAATGCTGAGTGCAAGGTCTCTCCCAGTTCAGACATCTGTATCAATCTGTCTTTTAGTCAGGGGACTCCATGACGAACCATCTCTTGTCCTTCATCGGTAGAAAAGCAAGGTAAAGTTGATACACACAGCACTTCATTATCAATGGTTGTTAGGTGAATTCCAAGACAGATGAGTAATTGTATTGTGACGTTGTCACGAGAATTTTCAATCCCAATGATGATAACTAAATCATTTAAGCGTTGACCAATCCCCGAGGTTTGTAAGACCCTGGGTTTAATAATAATTAAGCAAAGACTCAGATTCTGCAAAAGGTTCGTTCTTTATTCAGAGAGCTCTAAAGTCAACCAAAATGTGAACAGACTTTATAACCCCCCCCATACACACACAAACAGTAGGTGGGCTGTATCTTTTTCCACAGTTAACATTCCTCATTTATAACTATTCTACCAGCCTGGCATTTCCTCTCCGTTTCTTTCCTCCCTAGATTAGAGGGGCCTTGGCAGGGCCTCTTTCCTGTCGTAAGTTTTTTAGAGTTACAACCAGGTCATGTGTAGTTCAATTGTCCTGTGTTTTCTCAACCACACATTTCTCACCCTTAACTTGTCTCAACCATACATTATTGGATTATAGTCTAATAATTCTAATACATTTCACATAGTCTTACAAATCTAATACATTTCACAGTCTTATAATTCTAATACATTTCACATCGTTAATTATGTTTCAGGGTGGAATTCTTTAGTCATTACTTTAAACATATAAATTCCTTTATCAAACATATAGCCAGATCAAATGTGACCAACCTGAGGTGAGACTGGTGCATGGCCACGTACTGCCTCAGCCTTCTGCTCCTGATGTGGTAGGAGGGTTCCCACAACACTGCTGAACAACAAATCCACCAGGTTTTGTATAGCCTGTGAATTAAAATAAATATCATTATTCAATAAACATGAGAAACAACTTTTCTCTAGTTTGAAAATAATTATACTAAGTGACTAAGCACAGATTAGATTCAAATCAAATAGTATTGGTCACACACACATGGTTAGCAGATGTTATTGTGAGTGTAGTCGAAATGCTTATGCTTCTAGATCCGACAGTGCAGCAGTATCTAACAGGTAATGTGTAACAATTCCACAAAACCTAATATCTAACAAATTCCACAACCTAATACACACAATCTAGTAAAGGAATGGGATAAGAATATATAAATGTAAAATATATGGATGAGTAATGACAGAGCGGCAAAGATGCAATAAATAGTGTTGGATACAGTATATACATGCAGTTGAAGTCAGAAGTTTACATGCACTTAGACTGGAGTCATCAAAACTCATTTTTCAACCACTCCACAAATTTTTTGTTAACAAACTATAGTTTTGGCAAATTGGTTAGGACATCTACTTTGCATGACACAAGTCATTTTTCCAGCAATTGTTTACAGACAAATTATTTAATTTATAATTCACTGTATCACAATTCCAGTGGGTCAGAAGTTTACATACACCAAGTTGACTGTGCCTTTAAACAGCTTGGAAAATTCCAGAAAATAATGACATGGCTTTAGAAGCTTCTGATAGGCTAATTGACATAATTTGAGTCAATTGGAGGTGTACCTGTGGATGTATTTCAAGGCCTACCTTCAAACTCCGTGCATCTTTGCTTGACATCATGGGAAAATCAAAAATCAGCCAAGACCTCAGAAGAAATTGTAGATCTCCGCAAGTCTGGTTCATCCTTGGAAGCAATTTTCAAACGCCTGAAGGTACCACGTTCATCTGTACAAACAATAGTAAGCAAGTATAAACACCGTGGGACCACGCAGCCATCATACCGCTCAGGAAGGAGACACATTCTGTCTCCTAGAGATGAACGTACTTTGGTGCGAAAAGTGCAAATCAATCCCAAAACAACAGCAAAGCCTTGTGAAGATGCTGGAGGAAACAGGTACAAAAGTATCTACAGTGGGGAGAACAAGTATTTGATACACTGCCGATTTTGCAGGTTTTCCGACTTACAAAGCATGTAGAGGTCTAATTTTTAATCATAGGTACACTTCAACTGTGAGAGACGGAATCATAAACAAAGATCCAGAAAATCACATTGTATGATTTTTAAGTAATTAATTTGCATTTTATTGCATGACATAAGTATTTGATACTAAGGAATACTAAGTATCAAATACTTATGTCATGCAATAAAATGTAAATTAATAAAAAATCATACAATGTGATTTTCTGGATTTTTGTTTTAGATTCCGTCTCTCACAGTTGAAGTGTACCTATGATAAAAATTAGACCTCTACATGCTTTGTAAGTAGGAAAACCTGCAAAATCGGCAGTGTATCAAATACTTGTTCTCCCCACTGTATATCCACAGTAAAATGAGTCCTATATTGACATAACCTGAAAGGCCGCTCAGCAAGGAAGAAGCCACTGCTCCAAAACTGCCGTAAAAAAAGCTAGACTACGGTTTGCAACTGCACATGGGGACAAAGATCGTACTTTTTGTAGTAATGTCCTCTGGTCTGATGAAACAAAAATAGAACTGTTTGGCCATAATGACCATTGTTATGTTTGGAGGAAAAAGGGGGACGCTTGCAAGCCGCAGAACACCATCCCAACCGTGAAGCACAGGGGTGGCAGCATCAGTGTGGGGGTGCATTTCTGCAGGAGGGACTGGTGAACTCACAAAATAGATGGCATCATGAGGGAGTAAAATTATCTGGATATATTGAAGCAACATCTCAAGACATGTCAGGAAGTTAAAGCTTGGTCTCAAATGGGTCTTCCAATTGGACAATGATCCCAAGCGTACTTCCAAAGTTGTAGCAAAATGGCTTAAGGACAACAAAGTCAAGGTATTGGAGTGGCCATCACAAAGCCCTGACCTCAATCCTATAGACATTTTGTGGGCAGAACTGAAAAAGCGTGTGCGAGCAAGGAAGCTTACAAACCTGACTCAGTTACACCAGCTCTGTCAGAAGGAATGGGCCAAAATCCACCCAACCTATTGTGGGAAGGCTACCTGAAACGTTTGACCCAAGTTAAACAATTTAAAGGCAATGCTACCAAATACTAATTGAGTGTATGTAAACTTCTTACCCACCGAGACTAATGAAAGAAATAAAAGCTGAAATCATTCTCTATTATTCTGACATTTCACTTTCTTAAAATAAAGTGGTGATCCTAACTGACCTAAGACAGGGAATTTTTACTCGGATTAAATGTCAGAAATTGTGAAAAACTGAGTTTAAATGTATTTGGCTAAGATGTAAACTTCTGACTTCAACTGTATGTATGAGATAAATAATGCGAGATAAGTAAACATTCTTAAAGTGGCATTATTAAAGTGACTAGTGTTCCATTTATTAAAGTGACCAATGATATCAAGTCTGTAGGTAGGCATCTGTCTCACTGTGCTAGTGATGGCTGTTTTTCAATCTCTCTGTCCCAGCTTTGATGCACCTGTACTGACCTTGCCTTATGGATGGAAGCAGGGTGAACAGGCAGTGGCTCGGGTGGTTATTGTCCTTGGTGATCTTTTTTTCCTTCCTGTGACATCGGGTGTTGGTGTCACTCTCTGTGTGCGTGGACCATTTCAGTTTGTCGGTGATATGTACACCAAAGAACTTATAACTTTTCACCTTCTCCACTGCTGTCCTGTCGATGTGGATAGGGGGGTGCTCGCTTTGCTGTTTCCTGAAGTCCACGATCATCTCTTTTGATGACATTGAGATGTTATTTTCCTGACACCACTCTCCGAGTGCTCTCACCTCCTCCCTGTAGGCTGTCTTGCCGTTGTTGGTAATCAAGCCTACCACTTGTGTCGTCTGAAAACTTGATGATTGAGTTGGAGGTGTGCATGGCCACGCAGTCGTGGGTGAATAAGGAGTACAGGAGGGGGCTGAGAACGCACCCTTGTGGGGCCCGAGGGGGGCCACCTGGGGGCGGCCCGTCAGGAAGTCCAGGACCCATTTGCACAGGGCAGGGTCAAGACCCAGGGACTCAACCTTAATGATGAGTTTGAAGGGTACTATGGTGTTGAATGCTGAGCTGTAGTCAATGAACAGCATTCTTATATAGGTATTGCTCTTGTCCAGATGGGTTAGGGCAGAGTGCAGTGTGATTGCGATTGCGTCGTCTGTGACCCTATTGGGGCGGTGAGCAAATTCAAGTGGGTCTAGGGTGACAGTTAGGGTGGAGGTGATATGATCCTTGACTAGTCTCTCAAAGCACTTCATGATGACAGAAGTGAGTGCTATGGGGCGATAGTCATTTAGTTCAGTTACCTTAGCTTTCTTGGGAACAGGAACAATGGTGGCCATCTTGAAGCATGTGGGGACAGCAGACTGGGATAGGGATTGATTGAATATGTCCGTAAACACACCAGCCAGCTGGTCTGCACATGCTTTGAGGGCGTGGCTAGGGATGCAGTCTGGGCCGGCAGCCTTGCGAGGGTTAACATGTTTAAATGTTTTACTCACGTCGGTGGCTCAAGAAGCAGAGCCCACAGTTTTTGGTAGCGGGCCACGTCGGTGGCACTGTATTGTCCTCAAAGCGCGCAAAGAATTTGTTTAATTTGTCTGGAAGCAAGACGTCGATGTCCGCGACGGGGCTGGTTTTCTTGTAATCTGTCATTCTCTGTAGACCCTGCCACATACGTCTCGTGTTTTGAGATTCAGGCCAGTGGCCCTGACGTCGTTACTAGGCAACCAGCTGTGTAATGTTCCATTGCTGAATAATTGCTGACACATTTGTAGCATGTTAGCTAAAAAGACTGGTACTCAGGCTAGACAGGTACCATCCTTTATCTTTGCACTAGACAATACACAATAGACTTTCATGAGAACAGGCATGTTGTTTTAGCACTGGAAGCAAACGAAGCCCCTGAATGCTAGCTAACGTTAGCTGGTTCTAACCTAGCCCTTGATCATGACTCCCGGTTCCATTACAGTAAAGGCAGAATGCCGACAGGGTCTGAGTTATTGAGAACGAGTGCTAACCCAAACAACATGCCTGTTCTCATAAAAGTAGCTCGCAACCTAACTTGCAAATCCGGGTTAGTTATCAATATCTTTGTCCGAGTTGAAATGAATTGGCTAGCTAGATAACGTTAGCTAGCAGGGATCTTCTTAGCTAGCCTGTTCGAGTTGAAACATTATCGATAGCAAGCTGGCTAACGTTACATCCTATCAAACCTTATCGTCAGGTGCAACGTTAGCTATGCAAATCTTCCTCTCTATGACAATACATCACACATTAGGGAGAGGGTGGGTATAATTAGTTGAACGTTCCAACAGGAATCTGTTCCAAAAAAGGTTGCCAACAAATAACGCGAACAAAGCTGTATAGCTGTCAAATAAGATACCAGGTGGGCAGTTGGCTATTTCATTATGTTTTTCACTCACCACGTTTATTCCGAAAAATGTCTGTCCTCACTCTGGTAGCCTATGGACAAACATTAAGAATAAGCTACGTGGTGAGTTGATGCCTATTTGGCAGTTAGTTAGTAAGATGAATTGATAGTGCTACTTTGTATGCGTTGTTTGTTGGCAACCTTGTACTTTACAAAGTTTTTGGAACAGATTCCTGTTGGAACGTTCCATAAATTATAGCCACCCTTAGGGAGAGGCTATGTATTTAGCTAGATCCCAGTATCATAGCCATCTAGCTAGTTACTCACCACACCAGCCACAGCTGTCGTGTCGTACGTTTGTTGTATGTAATAGTATGTATTTACATACAACGTTTGTTGTATGTAATGAATGTATTAGAAGTTTGCACCAACTTTATGGAAGCCAATTTTCACTATGCTGAGCAGGTGTCCATGCGTTGCAGACTTGACAACATGTCTACAACGCATGGCAGCTGGGGGCGGATCCCACCTCGTTGTCTCTTTGCAAATTGGACATCATTAGCAAAAGTGGGCATGTAAGTAATCCATACCCAACCCATACTTGTCATGACGCACTCGCATCCAAATCTCGTTTTTGGACGAGACTGACTTTATGACAAAAACTATCTTATTTACATTTTGTAGTCAATTTTGACACTATGATTAATGTTTGACTCATATCGATGCCACAGGCCGTTTATAACCAGAGAAGTTGGTTCTAGGAGGCCGTTCCCCTTTATTAAGATGGCATCTCATGGAGACATAACATGCTCAATTTGAGCTACTCCAGGAAGTGACGTTTCAGGCTAGCTCAGTGCTGCCCCCTCATTGAGTAACTGCCATTAGTTACAAAATTATTCTTATAACTTCTTCTGTGTGATTTAAAAATAATCGGTTCAAGGACATACATCTGGTGTATTAGAAGCAGTTATTGGTGTCATGATTGTCTTTGATTTTGTATTTTATTTACACAAAGATTTCACGAAGATTGGCATTTTTCCATTCACTATAATGGGGGATCCTGTTTTCTGCAAACAATGCCTGCAGTACCCCGGTCGCCCTTGAATTTCCGTGGTGTCAATGAGAGGGGGCAGAGGCCAAATCAAACTCTATACCGCATTGTCGTGCGCCTCTCAAATTTTGTAACAATGCGGAGGGCTCTGTATAGCTCCGCACTGACATGATTGGTTGACGGTACGTGGGGGCAGGAGTTCCTGTATGAACACAAACTTACTTCCTTGACAATAGCTCTGCGCTGCTCCGCGAAGCGCAAGAAGTAGGAATGCAGACATCGGATTGACCATGCAGCTCCTTTTAGTGGGACCGAGTGCTGCTGTTGCTTACTGTGAGTGAAGGAGCCTGTACAGAAGTTTGGGTACATCTCAATAGTGTAAAGTGGCTTCCTCTCCCATTTATCTGCACTAAGATGAAAATACAGCGCAGGCAAAAGCATCATGGTGGGTATTTTTCTGTGGAATCTTTCACCAGTGGAGTGGATGAGGGAAAGGAAATGTGGAAAGCAGCTGCTTTAGAGAATTGAGATGCATCTTCTATGAGAGAAAATCAAAGCCAGGTGGCCACCTATGAATGTCAGTTCCTCTGTGTTACTTTGTGTAACAGTCAGCCCAGCATGCCCATTCTTCCACCAGGTGTCAATGACTCCCATCCAACAAATATAACAGTGTCTGTCGTTGGGTTATTGTGGTCGCATGTGGGAGTTGAAGTGAAAGAAAGTCATAAGGTCTGATGGGATGTCAAATGGTTTTTCATTGGCCTTTTAGTAGATACAAGCAGGAGAAAAGTTCCCAATAGTCCTCATTCGTAATGTCTCACACATGATGTCTCACACATGATAACAATGCTACATTTCGATGTTAGATGTGGTGGTGTAGCTAAATATTAGATGCACAGGCGAGTCCAACCTTACTGTGACTGGTATGTAGAAGTTGCAACCATGCATGAAATTATAAAATGAGAATTCATTCCTGCGAGAAAAGTTTATAAGGCTGTGCCAAACCTTGACACATGCAACAGAAATGTTCTGACAAGCCGCTGCAAGCCATTGAATAAACGGCCTATTCATGAAAAAAGGGGAAAGTCCCAACTGTCCCCTCATTCTTTCAATGGAATACAGTACAACCCATTTCCTTTAAATGAGCTTTCCTCTTTGAAGAGTTGTTTTCACACTTGTTCGAGTTCTTAGATGTTTGAAATCAACTCTTTCGTGATAAAGAAAGGTCTGAAAACACCCCTGAGTACAGTAACCTGCTGAGGAACTACCTTAGAAAGGGCCATACAACACATACAAATGAGAAATGGTGATAGGTACAACCAACTCTTTCTTGGCCTACCACTCAGTCCATCACTTTTCCATGAGACAACCAAAAAATACCACTTTCTTTTCTTGTAGCCTTCCAGGCTTGAGTGGGTAGGAAATGTGGTGGGAGTTGGTCAACGTTCCATCTCATTTCGAAGATGCCCTAGTGCCCCTGAAGTGGACAAAGCACTGAGAAAAGCTCCATGGAGAGATGGGGATGGAATGGAGAGGGAGAACAGTTACTCGCTTGCCCTTTAGTTAATGGACTAGGCCTAAAAGCTCCTTCTCCTTTCAACTGCTCAGAGGCAGACAGAGTAAAGAGGTCTGGCAGCTCTGCAGGTCCCATGTAACAGCTCTCTGGCTGTGTAAGCTAACCATCCCCTTTTATTCTTGCTTTGTCCAGTCCTAAGAGAGAGAGAGAGAAAGGGGACAGACATTAGAAGACCAGTTAAGAAATTCAGCCAGAGAGAATGACCAAAAGATCATTCATTGGCCTGTCACTGCTCAGAGGAGCTGAGCTGGTCTGGTTTAAGAGCAAAACTGTAGTTACACAGAGTTTGGAAAACTGTCCTCTGTGCCAACTTGGTGCCCATCAGAATTCTACATCTCGAACCAAGTTAGCTGAACTCTGCAGAAGATTTGTATAGCTTTGGCTTTTGGTCATAATAGTCAGGGCCTACGGAGTTGATTAACAATTGGTACTTTGGAGTGTACTTTTGACTTTGTCCCTTAGGACTCTGGCTCCTGATATATGGGAGAAATGTGATTCATACAGTAAGCTGTCCTAGTACAAGCTTAAAACAGCCAGGCAAGGATATCTCCAAAATGCCAAAAGGGGAGAAGGATGAGGCAGAAGGGCATAAAGTATGCGCTTGGTACCGATAGGCCGCTGTCGCCTCTGGTCTAGGATTACCACGGAAATGCGATCATAAATCCACCTGACTAATCACCATGACAACTGCCCAGAGTGCAGGAACTCAGGCCACAGCCGCTCTCCCAGTGTGGCATTAGTGTCAACTTTAGAAAATGTTAACTTAACGACTTTACGAACTACCTCAAAGTCGCATGAGTCACTCGCATTAGAGCTGGATCATTTTAGACACCATTACAGGGACAAAAACTCAGCATTTTGGGATAATCTGGCCCAACAGCAATTAAGTATTGGATGAGTGTCGACAAGCTGTGAAAATAAACTGTAACGCAGTGTGTCATGCCAGGGCGAGAGAGACAGAGATAGAAAGAGTCACCACATTCTGTCACTTGCAGGGAAACGGTTGGCTGAAAGTGTGAAATGCAGCGTGGCGTTGTTGGCAAAGATTTCCCGTTGTCGGTGGCGACAACACAGTTATTATTAGACTTCATGTTTTATTCAAAGTTGCTCTTAGCACATGGCTTGTTTCCAATCACATAAGGTTGCTGTGCTGGTGGCAGACCAAACAATTGAGCATTAAAATGCAGATGCACCGAGGAATACACACACCTGTCAGGGGAGAGGCATCCAAGCAGCACGTCGCTATATATCAACACGGCCTAGTGTGGGGTACAGCACAAAAGGTCAGAGCACGGCAGAAAATGTCTTCGTCTCACGCAACCACCATGTTCAATCTCAAACGTAAGCACGGTAGTGGGCTGGTGATGAAGCAGGCAGAGGCTCTCTGTTCTGTAGCGGTGTATTGTATTGTTTTAGTGGAGATGTAGCCTTCATGTTACTGGAGCCTGCGGCGTCTTCTATATCTCCGTTGTTGGCAGCTACTGCAGTGCTGATGTGGGAGGAGAACTGATGCCCCTAGAGCTGAGACAGTCAGCCTGAACACACACACACACACACACACACGAGTACACCATACGCAGTACATACACAGACAGAACTGCAGCACACACACACACACACACACACACACCACTTCCACACAGCAAACCACATAGGTCCAACAGAGAGGTCAGCCCTGTGGGACAGCCATCAGTGAGATCCTGCCAGGCTCCTCTCTCTTTGCTGTTGTCTCCCACCCTGGGGTGTTCCACTAGAGGTCATCCACCACTGAGGGGTCAAGGTATAGTCAGAATTCTACATGCATATTGAGTTGCCTCACACCCACAACACTCAAGGAACAGTTTGGGGGACCTGACCTGTTCCCTCAGAGTAGAACTGTTACAGCTAAAATACAAGCTCGGAGCAGGAGTAAGGCTTGGCCGGGTACAGTGGTTAGTGATTTACTTTGTCCATGGGCGTTTTGTAAACTGACTATCTAAAGGGCACTTCGGAGTGATGAGTGTAGGTGTGTGTCACGCTAACGGAGAGGGTGATCGTTTAGTTTTTTTTACTCAGGAAACAAAGTGGCATGAACACTCACTAATGAAATCGTATCGGTCTGACTGGGTGATAAAAGATGATTCGAGTAAAAAAAGGGTTCAAATGTTTTTGAACTTCGCAAACCTTCGAAAAACTTTACAACATGCGCTCTCAGAGATCCTGTTACTGCAGGATCATGTGCAGAACATCTGTGTTTTCACTTTTGTTCTACAAACATGAATACATTGATGTGTTACTTGAATATGCTGTCTGTGAGATTAAGATGTCAGTCAAAACACCGTCGTAACTTATATTACCAAATGTAAAGAAACATTCTATCCATTTGACCATGTCTAAGCGATGACGTTGAAAAAGTTAACACTGAAACCTATCAAGTGAAAGCACTTCCTTCTTATGAATGAGCCAATCACGTGAGTGGGAGTGATTTCTGCAACAACACTCTCACCCTTTGATGTTGGCACCCAATCAGAGCAACATCTCCCATTACAACTTCTTATGACAGTTTCCCTTGACTTATCATTAACCCATCACTCTCTCTGTCACAAACACTTTCTCTCACTCTTTCAGAACATCAAGAGGTAGTTATGAGACACACCCTTCTCAGAGATAAGTAAGCAGCCCCACAAAGCCTCCTTACCTCGCTAAAGGAACCTACAAGGAAATGGGAGGATTTATTTGAGAAGGAGCTCAGAAGGTATCAGAAACAGTTACTCAAAGAAGCAAGGGACAAGCACTTCTTCACATTGGGGTGAGTCAAGTTTGTTTCTGTATCCGTCAGACCTATCGCAATATAACTTATCTAGCTGTACTTTTATAGGCCTATTGCAGTCAAAAACGTGATTTTTCTGTGTTTTATATAGACTTAGTGTACAAAACACCTGCTCTTTCCATGACAAATTGACCAGGTGAATGCTATGATCCAGTATTGATGTTACTTGTTAAATCCACTTCAATCAGTGTGGATGAAGGGGAGGAGACAGGTTAAATAAGGATTTTTAAGCCTTGAGAAAATTGAGACATGGATTGTGTATGTGTGCCGTTCAGAGGGGGAATGGGCAAGACAAAAGATTTAAGTGCCTTTGAACAGGGTATGGTAGGTGCCAAGCACACCGGTTTGTGTCAAGAACTGCAATGCTGCTGGTTTTTTCACGCTCAACAGTTTCCCAGTCTACCACCCAAAGGACATCCAGCCAACTTGTCAAAACTATGGGGTGGGATGGAGTTTTGGCCTTTCCGTGGTGACCCTCACATTTATCAATAAATGTCAGATGACCTGGCCTCCACAATCACCTGGCCTCAACCCAATTGAGATGGTTTGGGATGAGTTGGACTGCAGAGTGAAGAAAAAGCAGCCAACAAGTGCTCAGCATATGTGGGAAGTCCTTCAAGACCGTTGGAAAAGCATTCCAGGTTAACCTGGTTGAGAGAATGCCAAGAGTGTGCAAAGCTGTCATCAAGGCAAAGGGTGGCTATTTAAAGAATCTCAAATATAACATATGATTTGAACACTTTTTTTTATTATTACATGATTCCATATGTGTTATTTTATAGTTTTGATGTCTTCACTGATTATTCTACAATGTAGAAAATATTACAAATAAAGAAAAACACTTGAATGAGTAGATGTGTCCAAACTTTTGACTGGTACTGTAAATGTGTAGGGGGGTGCACAGTGTGCACCCAATTGAAAATGTGTTATTTTACATGTTCTTCACAGAAAATGAGGCCAATGAGTCTCGGGTTGAAAAAAGTAATAATTGTATAATTTTTCTTTTAGTAAACATTGAAAATTGGCCCCACAGACCCGAACAATATTGAGATAAAAATGGCTGCATTGGACATTTAAAGAAACTATTGGTCTGTGAAGCAAAATATTACACAGTGCACTCCGCTTATAAGAACGACAAAAGACACCGTAGGACAGAAACATTCTGGTACAATGTACAGATATTGGATCTTAATTTGACCCGTTTGCTACAGCAGGAAAATGATCAAATAGAATATAATGTCTTGCAATGGAGAAAAGTTATCCTGCAACAGGATCCTACATATGTACTTTTCTTGTAAGGATCAATCAGTTACATGAATAAGTGCACTGTGTTTGCAACAGGTGAAGGTGAATATCAGGTAGACTGGGTGAGAGTGACATACTGTACTAGTGTAACATGACCAATGTGTAACGTATGTGTCTCTATAGGAGATCAAGTCAGGAGACACAAGATGAACCTCTTCACCCAGCAAACTGTGATACTTTGTCTCGGCGTTGCCGTCACGCTCAGCAACACTGAGCCAACGGCAGGTAAGCAAATCAAGTTGAAACTTGACTTTTAAAGACAACAATGTAGCTTGGGCCCCACACTAGTAGGCACATAACATGGAATAGTTTAAGTCAGGAACAAGCATTAGTAGAGCGCAGTCATTACAAGAGCGCTAAGTGAAGAAACCAACTCCAATATCTCCTTAATCCACAGAGCTGGTGAAGCTAAGCGCTGTGGACTCTCTGATTGTGCCATGTCACCAGAGTGCCACGCTCCGTTGTGACCTCTCCACCTCCCAGGAGGGGCTGTCAATCAATCATCTGGCCTGGGTCCGCCAGGACGGGAAGTACCTGTGTGATGTTAACGCGACTGGAGTGATGGGGACCCACCCAGGGAACACACCTAGTGCCATGGAGTGCAGTTATACCCCACATACACAGCTGACCCTGACTCTGCTGCAGGTACAGCCACTGGAGCAGGGAAAGTACTTGTGCAAGCTGCGCTCCAGTCATGGAGTAAAGGAGGCCACTACAACGGTGAAGCTGCAAGGCGAGTGTCCTAGCCCATTCTCACTCATGTAATACTGTCATCTGTCATGCATGTATTCCCGAAGCCATTGACCAGAGGCTGGTGGGAGGAGCTATAGGACTGGCTCATTGTAATGGCTGGAATGGGTTAAATGGAATGGTAGTCATGTTTGACTCTGTTCCATTAATTCCATTCCAGCCATTACAATGACTCAGTCCTCCTATAGCTCCTCCCACCAGCCTCCTCTGCAATTGGTATTTTGCACTGTTCGTCAATATTGCATATAGGTCCGTGGTAGTAAATGGACATAGCCTAACCACCAGGAAGTACAAGGGACTTTAGTGCCTCCACTGAGCAAAATGTATGACTAATGGTGTCAGGGGGCTTACAGAAGCGCATTCCACCATTTCTCAAGAACTCTCCAACCTCAGCCATATTCTTTGTGTTTAAAAAAAACTTGCTCTGTTTCCATTCAGAGTGCTACGGGGAGGCCCAGCCCAGCGTCAGTGATGAGGGCCCGACCTGCACCTTCACTGAGGTCTACCCTGACGGAGATGTGCACTGGTTCCAGGGATCCAACAATGTGACTGGGGACCCTAATATCAAAACTAAACAAGTGAAGGATGGAAAGTTTTTGACAATAACTAGTTCCCTGAATAGAAAGACCGTCTCTGGGGAAGGGGCCTACAACTGCTCCCTGTGGATCCCCAGTACCGGAGCCTACCTGACCAGCAGCTTGGTACCAGAGCATGGTGAAGCCAGGGTTGAGGAGCCCAATGCCAACGGGGCAGGGGCCAATGGTTCTGTGTGGAAAACCTTTCTAGTCCTCCTGAGTACTCTCTTCCTGGTGTGACGTCTTGAAAACATTCACAAATGGACCAGGAAACGCCAGGATCAATTAATAAGAATATGGAAGAGCCATTGTGTGGAAACCTTTCATGGTCCAAAGGTTTCCTTGGCTGCGTAGTACAAGGAAATGATGGCCAGATGAGAGGCTGATAACCTGGTGCAAATCAGTGTATATGTAACGGGTAGAGCTGTCAACCTATTGTGAATGCACCATTGTTGGGCTGCCAGTGCCAGGTGTATGTGATTGTTAATTCAAAACGGCAAGCAGCAGTAGAAACAATAACAAAGCTTACTTCACCCCCATTTCGGTAAAAAGCTGATGGATGGGGCTGGAGAAATGTAACCATTTCAAATTCATAGAGAGCTTTGGATGCATGGACCCGCAAAACACCAGTCTCAATGTCAACAGTGAAGAGGCGACTACGAGATGCTGGCCTTCAGGCAGACTTCCTCTGTCCAGTGTCTGTGTTCTTTTGCCCATCTTAATCTTTTCTTTTTATTGGCCAGTCTGAGATGTATTTTTCTTTGCAACTCTGCCTAGAAGGCCAGCATCCCGGAGTCGCCTCTTCACTGTTGATGTTGAGACAGGTGTTTTTCAGGTAATATTTAGTCTGCCAGTTGAGGACTTGTGAGGTGTCTGTTTCTCAAACTAGACACTCTAATGTACTTGGCCTCTTGCTCAGTTGTGCACCGGGGCCTCCCACTCCTCTTTCTATTCTGGTTAGAGCCAGTTTGCGCTGTTCTGTAAAGGGAGTAGTACACAGCGTTGTACGAGATCTTCAGTTTGTTGGCAATTTCTCACATGGAATAGCCTCCATTTCTCAGAACAAGAATAGACTGATGAGTTTCAGAAGAAAGTTATTTGTTTCTGGCAATTTTGAGCCTGTAATCGAATCCACAAATGCTGATGCTCCAGATACTCAACTAGTCTAAAGGCCAGTTTTATTGCTTCTTTAAATCAGAACAGGTTTCAGCTGTGCTAACATAATTGCAAAAGGGTTTTCTAATGATCAATTATCCTTTTAAAATGATAAACTTGGATTATCTAACATAACATGCCATTGGAACACAGGAGTGATGGTTGCTGATAATGGGCCTCTGTACGCCCATGTAGATATTCCATAAAGAATCTGCTGTTTCCACATACAATAGTCATTTACAACATTAACAATGTCTACACTGTATTCCTGATCAATTTGATGTTATTTTAATGGATGAAAAATGTTATTTAAAGAAAAGCACAAGGACATTTCTAAGTGACCCCAAACGTTTGAACGGTAGTGTGTGTATATGTGTATATATATATATATATTTTTTTTATCATGTCTGGTCCATTCCATTCCTCAATAGGTGGCCTGTCACAAATATATTTTATACTACTTCAGGTGTTCCCCCTCATTAACAGGAACTTTAGTAGTCTGTTAATTGTGCCGTTTAGGTATCCCTAGTCAGCAGGTGTTCAATATACACAGGGTGTACTAAACATTAGGAACACCTGCTCTTTCCATGACATGGACTGAAAAGGTGAAAGCTATACACACTTATCGATGTCACTTGTTATATCCACTTCAATCAGTGTAGGTGAAGGGGAGGAGACAGGTTAAAGGGTTTTTAAGCTTTGACACATGGATTGTGTGTGTGCCATTCAGAGGGTGACTGGGCAAGACAGAAGATTTAGGTGCATTTGAACAGGGTATGTTAGTAGGTGCCAGGCACACCAGTTTGTATCAAGAAGTGTAAGTTTCCCGTGTGTATCAAGAATGGTCCACCACCCAAAGGACATCCAGCCAACTTGACACAACTGTGGAAGGCTTTTGACACCTTGTAGAGTCCATGCTCTGATGAATTGAGTCTGTTCTGAGGGCAAAAAAGGGAGTGCTACTCAATATCAGGAAGCTGCCCCTAATGTTTTGTACACAGTATACTGCACAGGTGATTTCTGAGCTGGCTGGCTGTGTGCATACCATAAAGTACCTTGTTTGCATCTTGGATCTAAAACAATAGATGTTTAGGAGATATAGAATGTCAAATATTTTATAATCAATTTCTTCAACTGGACAAAGAAATACAGGGAATATCACTGGGCAAACCGGACAACTGTGTTGAATCTGTCTCTTGTTGCCAAATGCTGCTCTCTGCTGGAATTGTGGCCAACTTCACTTTCAGTATGAGTGATCAAAATACACGGACTAAATATGAGTTTACTGTAAGAAGGGAAATAGATGCTCTGGGATATACCCCTAAATAAGAACCTCTCTCCATATCTCCTCTGGCCCTTATGCCACGTTCATGTGCTAGTCGGAACTAGGAAACAAAAATAATGTCAGATTGCTAACGGGTTGTATTTATACGCGTGCCTGATCATCCAGTTAGCATGTTCAAAATGTTTGTGAACGCGCCATTCGTATGGGGTCCAAAGGTTATCTACACACAGCCCAAGAGGGTGAGATGGGTCACTAAGTGCAGTGTTTCTCATAACCTTTGGGGCCAAACACTTCTTCATCCATTTAAAACAAGGTTTTTGGGAGGCTTTTCAAGTCTGCCTGCTTTGCTCAAATGGTCCAGTTAAAGTCAACGGGGTCTGAGGTCTGGCTGTGGTTTTAGTGAGACAGGTTAAAAATGCTCTCTGTTAAGACTGGAATATTAGGGTCATGCTGTACTGGGAAAGTTTTGTCAATGTCCTGTTAACACACACACCTTATTGTCACTGAGGAACCTAATAGTTCCTCATGAGAGGTGCAATGTGTACTCGGTTATAATCATCAGTCCAAACAGTTGCAAAAAGGAACGTTTTGCAACTACAACCAAAGTTTCTACTGGAGAAATTCGGGTAGTTCTGTCCCTGTTTCGTTCTGTTCGCTTCTGTTCAAGAAAAGATTTGCAACAGGATCGGCATAATGAACACGCCTCCTGGTCTGTAAGTTTGGCCACAACTCTATATCTATGTGCCGGATGGTTCATATAAATGTGAACAGGGTAAGCAGTTGAGTGAAATCAGTCTGAAGTACATGTCAGCTATCAGTGTGATTCTCATATAGACATTAACACTGCATGCTAAAGGTGTCAGAGGTTCCTGCATGTGGTTAACATTTGAAAGTCCACCGGATGTAAACATGTACAGTAAATGACACTAATCATCCAATCCCATTAGTAACGGATGCTATGAATGTATATTAAGAGTTGTTTGTGTTTTCATTCTCAACTGTCCGATATAGACTAGAATGTTCCACATGCAATAAAACGATAAGATATTCAAATCAAGACGCTGTCATCATCACAAATCGTCATCATGATCAATTATGATTTACACTGGTGACTAAACTCCACGGTGAAGGAAGTTTCTGATGAACTTCACCAACGACGTGGAGCCGAGACCGGGCTTTATGGAATCCAGCGCCGATTACATCGATTCGCCCAAGGTCAGTACTTCAAAACATTTCATTATGAAACGCCAACCTCGTACCTATGTTTGTCACCTTTGGTTGCTGAAAACAATACTTTTTCAATAAACGTTAATCAAATACCACCACCAACTGGTTCCTTGTTGAGATTCAATGGGGACGTGCATTTGCGCTGAGTTGTCATCTTAGAGCAAAAACAATGAGCAAACAGTCAGTCAGTGGCTGTGTTTGATTAACGTTTATTGAAAAAGTTTGCATTTCAGCAAACTAAGAAAGGCATTGCAAGCGCAGAGATAAAACATAGGTACAAGGTGAGCGTTTCATCATTTAAATGTTTTGAAGTCCTGACCTTGGGCGAATAGATGTAGTCAGAGCTAGATTCCACAAAGCCTGATCTCGACTCCACACAGTTGGTGAAGATCATCATAAACTTCCTTCACCACGGAGTGGAGTTTAGTCCACTCCTACTAAAATGTTTCTTTGTGGTTCATTTCTGGTCAGAGTAAGAGCAGCATTTCACCCACTTCCCCTTTCCACCACAAGAGGGGGAGAATGACACACTAACTATGAGAGATCGTGAGTATCGGTTTGCCTGAGTAAATTCAACCATACACAGTATATCAGGACTGCAATCCTCGTACATATAGGGTGCGTACCAAATGGCACCCTATTCTCTTTAAGGGGCACTTGTGAATATTCACCATATCATCTCTTAGCAGTGATTATAAAATGCCTCAGGAGAGATGGAGACTAACATACCACAGAGAAATAACAGACAGTCTATCACACACCCACATAGTGGCTCCCCACCAGTGGTGGCTGGTGGGAGGAGCTATAGGAGGACAGGCTCATTGGAATGGCATAAATGGAATGGTATCAAACACATAAAACGTATGGAAACCACGTTTGACTCCGTTCCATCAATTACAATGAGCATGTCCTCCTATAGCTCCTCCCACCAGTCTCCACAGTACCATGGGGGGCCTATTCAATTGAAAGAAATGTTCTCTTGAGTGCATGAGAACACATTTGATTGAAAAGAGCTCCTGTGGATGCATGTCATCCTACGTTACCATGAAAAAAACTCTCACTGTGATTTGACACTAGATAACCCACTTCCTCACTATCTGAAATGTCTTGTCTTGTTACATCACCACACTAGTGTTTGTTTGAAGATGTACCGGATCCCTCTCTTGAAAACACTACGTACCCAAGCCAGCAGAAAACATTTGGAGGAGTGAAAGAGTTCAGAAGTGAAGTGGTTAGCCATAGCAACTCTGATCTCTGTCTCTAAACACACACACTGTTTCTCCGTCACACACACACCCAACCTGGGGAATGCAGCCACGTTGCCATGGGGACCAGAAGCCCTCCGATGCCTCTCTGCCACGCGCACGCACACAGAGAGGGGCCGTGTGTTCCTCTCCCTGTCCAATTAGCCTGGCCACTGTTATCACCTCTCAGAGTGGTTTACATTACAGCCTTGACAGCCTGCTGGTCGATGGTCAGGTGAGCTGTCCTATCCACAGCTGGCCATATCAACATGGTGACGAGGGCCATTCTGTCAACACAGGCCTGGGATTTACGTAAAGAACAGGTGACGCTAAAATGGCAGTTGGCTTTGGGACTAATCGCCTTGGGAGTAAATAAAAGGGAGACGTGACATTGATTTGTTATTATAAAAGGGCCTACAATTATCATAACACAGTTTCTCTCCAGATTATTTTGGCCTTCAAAGAAAAAGAAGTCAAAGTTCAATAAAAGGGCATAATGGAAATGAGGAATGTTTTCTGTTGTGAATCTCATAGGGATAGATAGACGTTCTTATGTGTACTCTATGTAGACAGAAGGAGAACTAGATATCCTGTGCTTATATAACGCTATTGCTCTGGAAATCAATAATGTAATAACATGGCAGAACGGAGTCGTGCTGGAGCTACTTTGATGTAAACAGCAAGGTGCTTGACACCAGAGGTTGCAGTGTAAGAATAGGGAGGAAAATCTCCCATCAAAGCGAAAAGCTTCATTGTACTGAACCCTGCTCTTTTGGCGCCATTCTCCTCTGTATCGTTTGATATAGTCTAGGACTAGCAAGACTGCAGAGGCAAAGTCTTTCGAAGATAAAGCAGCAAGACCAAAACAATTGCATAAGACTTGTATAACTGGCACAGATGGCTACATCTCACAACAAGCGGAGCTACCAGCTTCCAGAGCGAGGACAGAGGAGAAGCGTGCTCTGTTCTAGAATCCCCACGAGCAGTACACGCATGCAACTCCCTTTCCAATTCTCATTTCCGATGGGACAGTGGTTCATTTTACCCATCAGGCACGACAATGTCCGAGCACCATGTAGCTGTACCATAGGGCCAGAAACAGGAGACCTGGGTTGTATTCGGAAGGAAACCAAAATGAGCATTTTTTTTATTGGATCATGCCCAAGTAGTCCCTCCCTGTTGTCTGTTTCCTTCCGTTTGGTGCCGAATGAATACCACCCAGAGGGACTGTCGACAACATTTGGCACAAGCTGTTCAACATCCTGAATGTCACCTCAACTCAACACCCAGAACAAGTGGATGTATCAGTGCACCAAGTCATACCCCAAACCCCCCCAGTCACACCAAGCTGTCTGAGATTGTTCTCGTTCCCTCATTGGAACAGGGATGTTTGTCCTAGTCTGGATGCCACGCCCATTTTAAGCCATCTACATCATTTGGATCAGAGTGTTAGGCGATAGAATTAGAACTGGAGTGCCGTGGTGTGAGTGAGCTGTCAGGTAATACAGTACATGCACAGCATGTACATTTGTGCTTTGTTGCCACGGGAGACCACACACGGTTGGCTAATCTGTAGTGCGGGGTTGATGGATACTGCTCTGTCTGCATTTTTCCTCTGATATGTAACATGCATATCCTTCTATAAGCATGTTTTGTCATGTGACAGTTTAAAGCCCCCATGCAGTCTTTGTAATTGTATTTTTAAATCATTGTGTGTCTAATAAATCACTGTGTTTATTTCATGAAAATTACAAAAATATAATCATTTATTTTGCTGAGCCTCCTTTGGCCATTGAAATGCTTTGTCTGATCGTGTGGGCGTTAGGAAACAAATTTGAAGATCCTTACATATGTCACGTTGTATAAATGATTGGAGACAGGCACAGGAATTCGTAATAGGGGGTTTAATACTCCACCCAAAATTGACAACATGCCATGAAAAGGCACGGGGACAAAGCCCAAAACAAACACATATACAAAAACACAGGGATGTAACCCAAACAAAAGAGCGAGGTAAAACCTTTAATAAATACACGGGACGAGACCAGCAATACACACAGCACGAAAGCCGACATAACGCACATGTACTCACAGACCAACGGACATGGGAACAATAACCGACAAGACAATGGTGAACAGAGGGCACATATATACAATTACTAATCAGGGGAATTGGAATCAGGTGTGCATAATGAGACAGTTCAGTGACGCCTAGAGGCCGGTGACATAGACCTCCGGAACTGGTGCACGGAATGAGCAGCAGTATCGGGGGAATTCGTGACAACATATGCAGCCCTGATTGGCTGATAGGATGATCTAGAGCCCATCCCCTTACCCAGATGAACAATCATTTGTCTATTATAATCAGATCACTTTGTGATGTGATGATGTGGGACAAAAGTTACATCCCACTTGAACAGGCTGAAAAAAAAATGCAAACAGCTGTGGTATCCCGGGAGGTCTACCCCGGGGGTTGGTGATAGAGGGGAGGTACGTGCCGCGACGGTGGCTCCCTCTGCTGGGAGTACACGGGCTGGGCACCCCAACACGGATGGCTCCAAGTAGAGGTAATTAGGGGAACGTGCCAACCAGCCAGAGAGGCCACATAAAAGGAGCACTGTGGCACACCGAGGGGGAGAACCGAGAGACTGACACAGAGCAGAAGCTGAGAAGAAGGACCAAGCCAAACCTACGTGATTCTGTTGTTCTGTTTATTTTATTGCCCTAGTAAAGTCGTGTTTGTTGACTAGAACCTCCCTGTTTCTGTGTTCATCTCCGCACGCTCAACCCAACACCCAGCGGTTTCCCTCACAGCTCTTACACAAAAGGGCATTATCATTTTCGCAATTTCCGAGTGTTATTTTGACCTCATAGTGTGGAAATATATATATTTTTCAAACAAGAAAAATCTGGTTTTACCTGCACTGCCCCTTTGAGAACGGCGCAATTGAGATAACGATAATCAACTGTTTGACTAGTGACAATATAGTGCATTTGCTCCAGTATAGTTCTATGATTGTGTTATTATATTGGAGTTTCTTATCTACGGTGACTAACACGTCAACACCACAGCGTGCCTGCCTTGCAACGTGCTATGATTCATTTCTGCAGCAGCTGGGCACACATGGCATAATTCAGGTTAAATGCCAGGCTGAAGGATGCCCATCATGCCAGTAGGCCAACACCAGTAGTGTCCACACTGTCCACACACTGAAACACGTACAAAGTAGACTAAACACTGTGTCCACAATAACACAAGCACACCAACACAATAACACTCCCATGAGTGCAAGTAGGGCAACGGCAGTATACACAGTGTTCACACGGACACCACCGCTAACATCCCTAACAGTTACACTAACACTAACCGACTTACACAGTAACACACTGGAACACAGAAGCCCAGAATCCACTGCAGTTTACTGGGTTGATATTGGATGGGTTAACAGCTGTCCAGTGTGGATGACTCTCTGCTATTCTGGGTCATAAACATATGAAAATGGGAGCAAGTCGTCATTCAAATCTGTTTTTTAGATTTAAAAAAAACTAAACGTTATCTTGTGCAAGGAAACATGCATTTTTAAAAGAAAGGATTTCCATCTGTTGTCCTTGGATACGGACCAATGTGTCACATACTCAAACCTTCTATGAGAGAATCATATTCAAATCCCTGTTTATAAATCCAGCTGTAGCATTCCACGTGTTCCTCCATCTGCTAACGCACTGCACGCTCCCTGTCTTTTCTGTTGTATATCAAACGGTTTTGATCAATGCGACACAGATCACTGGAGGCTGGTGGCACCTTCATTTGGGAGAACTGGCTCGTGGTAATGACTGGAGAAGAATCAGGGGAATGGTATCAAATACTGTACATGAAAACACATGGTTTCCAGGTTTTTTTATGCCCTTCCAATTGCTTCGTTCTGGCCATTATTATGAGCCGCTCTCCTCTCAGCAGCCTCCGCTGATACAGGTATATGATTTAATATAAATAATGAAGAAGCTTATTGCGTGATTGTGCAGAATGCACATGGCAAGGACTGAGTCCTGCTCGATTGCACCAATAAATAGCAAGCCTCGTGGTTACAATCTCTACGTATGGATTAACCAAGGCTGAATCAAGCACCATTCCAATCAAATACTTAGGCTGCATTGATCCCGTATGAATCGATACACCTGCTCTGCACACTAACTGTTACCTAACACATAGACCCTTGAGAACACGGGCACACACGCTCTCACAGCAAGATAGACCATTAATGAGCTCATATCAAACAGCATCTCTCTCCACCTCTCCATTAAATAGCAAACTTATAGATTCATCTTGCCTCAACAATTCCTAGTTCCACGAAAAAATTGACCAAACTATGAAGAATCTACAGTAATGTATGTCTTTCTGCTCCTTCAAATTAAAGACCCAACCGCCGTCCTCTTCATGTGGGCAGACGAGTCAATAGTCCTGCCGGTGCTGGCTTGAATGGGGACATGTGGTCGATGTATACACAGAGTACACAGAGAATAGGCCTGCAGATGGATCTCATTAGGGAAGACCCCCACACCTTTCCCATGCACCACTGCTTCGGCCATTTCCTCCTCATCGAAGGGGGAGGCGGTTAAGTAACCCATGTTGCTGTAACGCCTGGCAACCCAGCCCTCCTCCCCCAACCTCACATTCTAGGTTGTCTTGAGAGAATATTCCTCCGGTATTGTTGTATTGATACACCAGAGTCTCTGCCTGTGTGTTCTGCAGCACAACATAGGACTTTGAAGGGAGAGAGAGAGATGGAGAGTTTACTGTTCATTCTTGACTGTTTATTTCACTTTGGTTTATTATCTATTTCACTTGCTTTGGAAATGTAAACATATGTTTCCCATGCCAATAAAGCCCTTTGTATTAGAGAGAGAGAGAGAGAGAGAGAGAGAGAGAGAGAGACCGAGAGAGACAGAGAGAGAGACAGAGAGAGAGAGAGAGAGAGAGAGAGAGAGAGAGAGAGAGAGAGAGAGAGAGATGGGGCCAACCCTGCAGATTTTTGCCCAAGAGCTGAGAGTGACACACACACAACCTCACACCCTCACACACAGTGTGTGTGGTGTTTCGGACTACTGTAGGAAAAATACAGTGGGAGGCCCCTTTGAAGAGCAGAGAGTCCCTGAAATGGATTGGAAGGGCGTGAAGGAGAAGAGATTCTTGGGTATTTACCCTCATATTCAACTCCTTATTAGGCATGGACTCCTCTATCTTGCTGGGCAAATGGAAGGGGGAAGAGGAAGGGGAAAGAGGCATCAACAGTCACTTAGAGTTTCTCAACCCCTGAGTGCTCCAATGGTTGCATAATTGTGTTCCAGCCCAGCACCAACGCACATGATTCAATTAATCAAAGGCTTGAAGATTAGTTGAGTAGTAAAATCGGGCCTGATATTACTGGTATATTGCTGTTATGAGCGTTGGGCCAGTAACCGAAGAGTAGCTGGTTTGAATCCCTGAGCCGACAATGTGCCCCTGAGCAAGGCACTTAACCCTAATTGCTTCTGTAAATCGCTCTGGATAAGAGTGTCTACTAAAATGTAAATGAACTGCCTTAGATGGTAATGAAGTCTTCATAAGTTGTCGGTGCAGCATTCGAGGGAATAACCTATTGGTTGGGTTACCCCTTTGCTGTGACGTGTGTTTTACATGGTGTGTCTTATCTTATCTGGCAGGCTACACTCTAGGCAGTCTCTTCTGCTGGTGTGTGTGGGTCTGGTAGTGGTACTCTCTCTATCCTACTCTTTTCCTTTCGGAAGGGTTAATATCTGCCTGGCGCCCGAAACAAAATCATTGTCAAAATCATGTTAGTCAAGTGTTGATAGTCACTAGTCTATTTCTGTACTACAATATAGTCCACAGTATTAGACTGGGTATCTGTATAGCACTTTGTGACAACTGCTAATGTAAAAAAGGCTTTATAAAATACATTTGATCGATTGAGTATACTGCTCTCCAGCGAGTGTTTAATTTGGAAGCAACCAATGTACCCTCCAAACAAATTTGTCACTGAGCAAATTTCAGGTCTGCTGAGCGCAAACTTGAACATAAAAATTCTGTGCAACTTCCAGCACGTGTTTATTGTGAACAGTGAGGCTGTACCCGCTTTAAGTTACAGTTATAACAGTGGCCATGTAGGCTGCTGTGGCTATTTGATCATAATGTTAGCCTACCAGAGTGGCCTACCATCAAAAACAATGGATAAAATGCATCCCATAACATTTTAACATGGAAAAAGCTTTTCTATCACTCAGCCTACAGTAGCAGCCAATGTGTGGTGTTCAATGTTGGCCTATATTCCATGAGACTTTTGAAAAAAAACATGAAGGACTTAACATTAGCCTGTTAATCCACTTGTCCTTCAGACAAGGAGGGGACTGAAAATGTTTTTGTGTTGTTTGATGACAAAAAAAACACTTTACAAAATTAAAATGCATTATTGTTCCCATACCATTATCACAGAGAATCTGACAAATTATGCTAACCTCTGCCTATTGGCTACTTAGCTTATTCAAGCCTGTCTCAAAATACAACACTGCCCCTTTAAGACAAAAAAAAAAGCTCTTTACCTGACTTACTTTTCAAAGATGTCTAGGAAGCAATCAGTCCCTATTGCTGACTACAAAGGATCTATAACTGGGCTAATAACTCACTAATTAGCAAAGGATATGATGCACGCATGTGCACGCATCTACTCAAGACCATAGCTGTAAACACAGTCCAGTTCAAAGTAAAGGGCACAGATCCATATATGGCAATGGTCTATTTTCATACAGGCCTACTGCAGCTCTGATTGGTTAAGCGCACAGGTCTGTGTAGAGTACGGGCTGAGTTGTGCACAATAGAATCGTACTCTGGTGCGTTCGGGCAACAAAATCTCTTGCATAGTTTGTTTTGTTTCGGGTATGTTGCATTGAAATGTGTTAATATTGCGTTGATTCGATCACATTTGCCAGAGTAAAGAAAAACGTTGACAGTGTTAACTAACAGGGGAAAACTCTAGAAAGTTGAGTGACGTTCAATCTCGTGCTTCTCTCAGTGGTCTGATAGTTGTTCTGTGCAGATCTGCTTGGCAGTCTCAGGCTACCGCGCGCCCATTGGAAGCAACTACCTGCTATGTACCCAGAACACGGACACACCGTCTGTTCCTTTTGACACGGGTTTGTGGAAACACACCCACATTCAGCCTTCCGACTGTCTGTAAACCCAGACTAAAAAAAACGCACAATGCATTTGGAAAGAGAGACGGCACGAGCCAGCAAGGCGCCTAGAACCCAAATCTGGTTAAATCAATATTCCCACCGGACCAATGAGAACCAATCTAAATATTGATTTATCATTTCGGTTGTTGTCTGATGTTCCAAATATGTACAGGACCGGGCGCAGTGTCAATGCAAATCGCCCTCCTCCTAGTCACATATCAAAAGTTGACATGAGGTAATATTGGTTCAGGTGTGAGATAATACATGTCTTTAGGGAGACGGTGAAACCAACATCAGTCGTGATTCCTCGTTTGATCCATGGAAAGAGTGAACAGCTGAGAGAACAGCTGACGGCCTGTACCTCAAGCCTTTGTCTCAACTGTTATTTAGTTCCAGTGTTATTTTGTTATCTCACGTGCTGACTGAGAATACGTATGCATCAGCATTGTACAGCAAAAGTACCATTTAAAAATCAATATATATGTTATTCCAAAAGGTGTGAATACATATTATTGATGGCTGAGCATAAACTGGATTAAAACAGATATCATAGATAGTGGAGGTTGATAATACTAGTACTAAGGGTTGAGTAGCTATCGCTTCAGCTTGTTTATTAATTATCTGTACCGCAGTACCGGGCATTGTACTGGAAGTTAAAACTAAGGCACACAGTCAGGAAAATGAAGGACTGCTTAATCCTGCGTTAGTTGAAGCCTTACATGGATAGATACATTGGGTGTTTTTCAAGTGGCACCCTATTCCCTGTGTAGTGCACTACTTTTGACCAGGGCCCATAGGGACTAGGATGCCATTTAGGACCATCAATGTCCTAAAAGGACTCAAAACAACAAGCCCCAATTGATTTGAACAAATAAGGACATGCGGTGCCATTGGGAACATTCAGCCTGCAGGCTGGGCGACAGCTAAGGACAGCTAAAGGAGAGCTGAGGGGGTTTCTGGTTATTGGGTCGCAATGACCGTCTTCAAAAACGTTTGAGGCACAATCAATCAATCAGCAACCCGCTCCTCTTCCCCAAAATAGTTTGAAGCAATCAGATTGAATTAGAGAAAGGCCTCGGATAGGAGGGCATACTCAAAAGATCATAGGAGGGCATACTCAAAACTTAAGAGAGAACTCAGCAGTGTTCACTATTGAGTTTTATTGACAGTTAACGTTCAGCTCAGCTCAGCAGTCAAATTTGACTGATGTTTTAGAACATGCACAGTGATGGTGGGTGGATAGGTGTGTGCGAGTACATGAGTACATGTAACAGGGTGCATTCCGTTCTGCCCCGAGCAGAAATCAAACCAGCAACCTTCTGCACAACAACACACTACTCAAAGCCAATTGCTTAGCCAAGAGAGCAAGATACCTGTCCATCACTTTTTGAGCGACAGTTGGCTTTAGAGCACAGGGAAGGTGGCTTTAGATCACGCAAACACATGCACTACCAGCTCATACCTACCTACCACGCCACTCATGACTTGTTCTTTCTACGTGAGAGTCATGAACGTAAGTAATGTCGTATGTTTACTAACTCCAAAACCAGAGGTCAACAGTGGTCAACCACAGGAGGTTGGAGGCAGCTTAATTGGAGAGGATGGGATCATGGTAATGGCTGGAGCGGAATTAGTGAAACGGTATCAAATACATCAAACAAAAATGAAATAAATAAAAACACATGGTTTCAGCCTCCTGAGTAGCGCAGTGATCTAAGGCATTGCATCGCAGTGCTGGCTGTGCCACTAGAGTTTCTGGGTTCAAGTTCAGGATTTGTCGCGACCGGGAGACCAATGGGGCAGTGGACAATTGGCCCAGCGTCGTCTGGGTTAGGGGAGGGTTTGGCCGGCAGGGATGTCCGTGTCTCATCGTGCTCTAGTGACTCCTGTGGCGGGCCGGGCACAGTGCACGCTGACAGGGTCCCAGGTGCATGGTGTTTCCTCCAACACATTGGTGCAGCTGGCTTCTGGGTTAAGTGGGCATTGTGTCAAGAAGCAGTGCGGCTTGGTTGAGTTGTGTTTCGGAGGACGCACGGCTCTCGACCTTCGCCTCTCCCGAGTTGCAGCGATGAGACAAGACTGTAACTACCAATTGGATACCACGAAATTAGGGAGAAAAAGGGGTAAAAGTACCAAAAAAATTCTACAACAAAAAACACATGGTTTCCATGCGTGTGATGCCATTCCATTTGCTCTGTTCCTAGTAGTTTTATGAGCCGTCCTCTCCTCAGCAGCCTCCACTGTGGTCAACCCACACATGCTGATGGCCTTTCACCCTGGAGGAGGGATGGTATGGGGTGGATGATTGGTATGGACCTGCTTCAATACTCCATACACTCAGTCTCCCTTGCATGGCATTGAGGACAGGTGGTAGAAGGGGAACAGGTGCAGCTACTGTAGATGGGCACGGTAGAGTGGTGGCAGAGGCTTTTGTCTGACTCTTGGGCCGATGACAGATGTGCAGTGTTTTGGCACAAGAGAAGGGCAGGACAGACGCACTATGAACCTCACCTCAGACTCACCCCTGACTTAAACACAGGTTAGTCCCGCAGGGATTACAAACAAGCAGTACTATTACAACCGCTAAAAACTGTAGACATCATTAAGACGCCATCAGACAGCGATAGCATGAATGTGGATGGAAGGAGATGAACTGCACAATGTGCCTCAGGCACTGTATCTCGGCCCAAACTTGGCATTGTAACCTCCTCTTAATGAAGGTTAGTCCCATGAAGCTCAGTTGGTAGAGCATGGCTTGCAGCGCCATGGGTTGTGGGTTCGATTCCCATGGGGGACCGGTATGAGAAATGGATGAAAATGTATCCGCTCACTACTGTAAGTCGGTCTGGATAAGAGCGTCTGCTAAATGACTCAAATGTAAATGAGCCGTCAACTGGCTGGAGGTAGAAATTGCCCCTAACCACATGTCTAAAAAGCCCTCTAATAGAGATCACTGCTCCCACTGCAGCATAACAACCAGGCAATTACACGCAATTCTGGTAATAACATGGTGTGATGGCACAGCATGAGCAGCAAATATACAGAACAAATAAATGATAATCATTTGCAAACCCAGGCTGCTTTCAAAGGTCAAGTAAGGGAGGAGGACATATGAAAGTTGAAGCATAAGGGTTATTCCCTAGTCCATTTTCAGAGTGGTGCCCCGGTCAGCTATGCTCTGCACATAGAAACAGTGCTGTTTACCCTGCCTCTGCTCTCTGTTCAATCATCATTTGAGCTAATGAAGGGGTTGTGCTCCAGGTTGACACAAGCTCTCTCTCTCTCTCTCTGGCCAGATGGGTTTGTGTTTAACTCTGCCAATCCACTTGCTCGTTTAAGGAGCTGGCTTGGGTCTCCTGGCATCGCCATGGAGACTGGCGAGAGAGGTGAGGTGAAAGGATAAAGGAGGGAGAGTGCGGTCAGTAGTGCCAAATGTTGTGTCAAAGCCTGTATCAAAACACACATTGACTTAGACACTATGAGCACAACCAGGACCGTGATGTGAACACATTTCAAATCAAATCAAATGTTATTTGTCACATGCGCCGAATACAACAGGTGTAGGTAGACCTTACAGTGAAATGCTTACTGACAAGCCCTTAACCAACAATGCAGTTTTAAGAAAAAAAAGTATTTACTCAAATAAACTGAAGTAAAAAATTCATAATATAAATTAATAAGAAAAATTGAAACTGAAGAGCAGCAGTAAAATAACAATAGCTAGGCTATATACAGTGGCTACCAGTACAGAGTCAATGTGCGGGGACACCGGTTAGTCGAAGTAATTGAGGTAATATGTACATGTAGATAGAGGTAAAGTGACTATGCATTGATAATAAACAGAGAGTAGCAGCAGCGTAAAAATGGGGGTGGGACAATGCAAATAGTCCAGGTAGCCATTTGATTAGCTGTTCAGGAGTCTTATGGCTTGGGGGTAGAAGCTGTTAAGAATCCTTTTGGACCTAGACTTGGTGCTCCGGCACCGCTTGCCGTGTGGTAGCAGAGAGAACAGTCTATGACTAGGGTGGCTGGAGTCTTTGGCAATTTTTTGTGCCTTCCAGATTTCCAGGTCAAAAATAGCATTGTTCTTGCACTACAATTATGTTTGAATGTCTGTGCAATGTTTTAGTTTTACCCAAAGACAATTGTCTAATTGGCTGTGTTTTTACACAAAACATGATTCAAGGGCCTCCCGAGTGGCGCAGCGGGCTAAAGCACTGTGCATCGCAGTGCTTGAGGCGTCACTACAGACTCGGGTTCGATCCCGGGCTGTGTCTTAGCCGGCTGCGACTCGGGAAACCCATGAGACCCAATTGGCCCAGCGTCGTCTGGGTTAGGGGAGGGTTTGGCCGGCCGGGATGTCCTTGTCCCATCGCGCTCTAGTGACTCCTGTGGCGGGCTGGGTGCAGTGCACGCTGACACGGTTGCCAGTTGTACGGTGTTTCCTCCGACACATTGGTGCAGCTGGTTTGTCAAGAAGCAGTGCAGCTTGGCAGGGTTGCGTTTCAGAGGACGCATGACTCTCGACCTTCGCCTCTCCCTAGTCCGTATGGGAGTTGTGGCGATGGGACAAGACTGTAACTACCAATTGGATATCACAAAAAGAATACTAGAGCAAACAGTGGGGAATTACAATCCTGCACTCGCAGGTCTGACACACGACCTCAATCCCATGAATCAATTTCTTGGATGTATGCCATGGTGTGCTTTCCAATGACTATGTAGCTACAATATAGCTGGAATCGGCTATTTCTGAAGCCACGGTTAAAAGATGCTCTGGTCAAGGACAGACAGAGAGCGATTCAAAGTCAACCGACATTCAGTTTGAAACTCTTCAACAGTATCCTTGAGTTTCCATTACCTGCACTCATGACACTCTGTTTAAAAGCCACTGTAACTCAAAAGCCATTGTAACTCAATCATTCCACAAAGCTGCCATTCTAGCCCACATTTTCCTTTGAGTCTTCAGCAGAGTTTAAATGGGATTTCTCTTTAAAGGTGTCTCCTATTTGTTTCAATTCATCCCTGACCTATCAGGTATGGGTTATATGTTATAATAAACTGGATTGTTCGAGCCTGTCACGTTCCTGACCTGTTTTCCTTGTTTTTGTATGTGTTTAGTTGGTCAGGGCGTGAGTTGGGGTGGGCATTCTATGTTATGTGTTTCTATGTTTAGGTTATTTGTCTATTGGCCTGATATGGTTCTCAATCAGGGACAGGTGTTTTACGTTTCCTCTGATTGAGAACCATATTAAGGTAGGCTGTTCTCACTGTTTGTTTGTGGGTGATTGTTCCTGTGTCTGTCGCACCACACGGGACTGTTTCGTTTTCGTTCGTTTGGTTAGTCTGTTCCTGTTCGTCCGTTCTTCGTGTTTTATTGTAAGTTCTCATGTTCAGGTCTGTCTACGACGTTTTGTTGTTTTGTAATCTATTCTAGTGTTCTTCGTGTTTTCGTCTTGTCTTTAATAAATTCATTATGTCTGCATACAACGCTGCGTTTTGGTCCGATCCCTACTCCTCCTCTTCAGACGAAGAGGAGGAGAGAAACCGTTACAGAATCACCCACCAACCAAGGACCAAGCAGCGGTGGAGAAAGCAGCAGCAGCGCACGAAGGAGGAATGGACATGGGAGGACGTTTTGGACGGCAAGGGTTGCTACGCATGGGAGGAGATCCTGGCTGGAAAAGATCGCCTCCCATGGGAACAGCTGGAGGCAGTTAGGAGAGCAGAGGCAACCGGAGAGAGGAACCGGCGTTATGAAGGTACGCGGCTAGCACGGAAGCCTGTGAGTCAAGCCCAAACATTTCTTGGGGGGGGGGGGGGGGGGGGCTAAAGGGTAGTGTGGCGAAGTCAGGTAGGAGACCTGCGCCCACTTCCCGATCTTACCGTGGAGAGCGAGAGTACGGGCAGACACCGTGTTATGCGGTAAAGCGCACGGTGTCTCCTGTACGTATGCATAGCCCGGTGCGGGTTATTCCACCTCACCGCACTGGTAGGGCTAGATTGGGCATTGAGCCAGGTGCCATGAAGCCGGCTCAACGCGTCTGGTCTCCAGTACGTCTCCTCGGGCCGGCATACATGGCACCAGCCTTACGCATGGTGTCCCTGGTTCGCCAACACAGCCCATTGCGGGTTATTCCACCTCCCCGCACTGGTCGGGCTACGGGGAGCATACAACCAGGTAAGGTTGGGCAGGCTCGGTGCTCAAGGGAGCCAGTACGCCTGCACGGTCCGGTATATCCGGCGCCACCTCCCCGCCCCAGCCCAGTACCACCAGTGCCAACACCACGCATCAGGCTTCCTGTGCGTCTCCAGAGCCCTGTTCCTCCTCCACGCACTAGCCCTATGGTGCGTGTCTCCAGCCCGGTACCACCAGTTCCGGCACCACGCACCAAGCCTCCTGTGCGTCTCCAGAGCCCTGTTCCTCCTCCACGCACTAGCCCTATGGTGCGTGTCTCCAGCCCGGTACCACCAGTTCCGGCACCACGCACCAAGCCTCCTGTGCGTCTCCAGAGTCCTGTGCGTCCTGTTGCTGCTCCCCGCACTAGCCTTAAGGTGCGTGTCCTTAGCCCGGTACCTCCAGTTCCGGCACCACGCACCAGGCCTACAGTGTGCCTCAGCCGGCCAGAGTCTGCCGTCTGCCCAGCGGCGCCTGACCTGCCCGTCTGCCCAACGCCGTCTGAGCTGTCCGTCTGCCAAGCGCCGCCTGCGCTGCCCGTCTGTACTGAGCCTTCCGCCAGCCATGAGCAGCCAGAGCCGTCAGCCAGCCATGAGCAGCCAGAGCCGTCAGCCAGCCATGAGCAGCCAGAGCCGTCAGCCAGCCATGAGCAGCCCCTCAGTCCGGAGCTGCCCCTCAGTCCGGAGCTGCCCCTCAGTCCGGAGCTGCCCCTCAGTCCGGAGCTGCCCCTCAGTCCGGAGTTGCCCCTCATTCCGGTGTTGCCCCTTAGTCCGGTGCTGCCCCTAAATCCAGTGGGGTTAATTTGGAGGGTGGCCATTTGGAGGAGGCTACGGAAGCGGGGTTTGACTATGGTGGGGTGGGGACCACGTCCGGAGCCGGAGCCGCCACCGTGGACAGATGCCCACCCAGACCCTCCCCTAGACTTTAGGTGGTGCGCCCGGAGTTCGCACCTTGAGGGGGGGGGTTCTGTCACGTTCCTGACCTGTTTTCCTTGTTTTTGTATGTGTTTAGTTGGTCAGGGCGTGAGTTGGGGTGGGCATTCTATGTTATGTGTTTCTATGTTTAGGTTATTTGTCTATTGGCCTGATATGGTTCTCAATCAGGGACAGGTGTTTTACGTTTCCTCTGATTGAGAACCATATTAAGGTAGGCTGTTCTCACTGTTTGTTTGTGGGTGATTGTTCCTGTGTCTGTCGCACCATACGGGACTGTTTCGTTTTCGTTCGTTTGGTTAGTCTGTTCCTGTTCGTGCGTTCTTCGTGTTTTATTGTAAGTTCTCATGTTCAGGTCTGTCTACGTCGTTTTGTTGTTTTGTAATCTATTCTAGTGTTCTTTGTGTTTTAGTCTTGTCTTTAATAAATTCATTATGTCTGCATACAACGCTGCGTTTTGGTCCGATCCCTACTCCTCCTCTTCAGACGAAGAGGAGGAGAGAAACCGTTACAGAGCCCTGAATGCTGATTGGCTGACAGCCGTGGTATACCATGGGTATAACAAAATATGTATTTTTACTGCTCTAATTATGTTGGTAACCAGTTTATAATAGCAATAAGGCACCCCGGAGGTTTGTGGTTTATGGCCAATATACCATGGCTAAGGGCTGTATCCATGCACTCCAGATTCGTCTGTCGAACTGCCAGATGGTGAAGCGTGATTCATCACTCCAGAGAACGCGTTTCCACTGCTCCAGAGTCCAATGGCAGCGAGCTTTACACCACTCCAGCCGACGCTTGGCATTACGCATGGAGATCTTAGGCTTGTGTGCGGCTGCTCGGCCATGGAAACCCATTTCATGAATCACTTGTGCTGACATTTACGCGCTACGCGCTTCAGGACTCGCCGATCCCGTTCTGTGAGCTTGTGTGGCCTACCACCTCGCGGCTGAGCCATTGTTGCTCCAAGACGTTTCAACTTCACAATAACAACACTTACAGTTGACCGGGGCAGCTCAAGCAGGGCAGAAATGTGACAAACTGACTTGTTGGAAAGACGTCACTGAGCTCTTCAGTAGAGCCATTCTACTGCCAATGTTTGTCTATGGAGATCGCGTGGCTGTGTGCTCGGTTTTATACACCCATCAGCAACGGCTGTGGCTGAAATAGCCGAATCCACTCATTTGAAGGGGTGTCCACATACTTTTGTACATATAGTGCAAATCATTTGCATTTAAATGTGTCTTGGCTATGCGGCTGAGAATCAGTCGGATTGTTTATAACTTATCAAATCAATTGTCGTCGCCCAGTTACACCTGCTTTTGTCATAGTGACGCGCTTTATATTCTCGCGCAGAGGGTTGGCGTGTGTGTGCCTGCGCATGCTCACGTTCTTGTGCTTACGTGAAGTATGCACCTTCTGTGTTTGTGTTGTATTGGAAAGGGGCTGTCCTTGCAGGGCAGGACAACGCAAGGAAGCCACCATCTGTCTGTATTGGCAGCAGCTGTAAGGACCAAACTGACCATCTTCGCTACTGTAATCATGTGGAGTAGTACAATAGATTGAATTACTATCGAAGGAGGATGGGGGGGAAATTGAAGACAAACACACACACACACACTCACACACACACACACACACACACAAATACTAAGGGAAATTATCTTCTACTTCTGAGCACAAAAGCTCTGTCTTATGAAACAGTCTCTCTGTAATTGGACAAATGGATCTCACGCTCATCTCTGTCATTACCGCATGAGAGATGTGGCGGTGTTATGGTAATTCACCATTCACCAGTCTAATTATAGAGAGGCTTGTTATACACTCAGCTGTGGACTTTGACAGTGGTGTGTGCAGTGTTGGATAAAGTACACAATTGTCATACTTGAGTAAATGTAAAGATACCTTAATAGAAAATTACTCAAGTAAAAGTAATAGCCACCTAGTAAAATACTGCTTGAGTAAAACTCTAAAAGTATTTCGTTTTAAATATACTTAAGTATCAAATGTAAATGTAATTGTTAAAATATACTTAAGTATTGAAAGTAAAAGTATAAATAATTTCAAATTCCCTATTTTAAGCAAACCAGATGGCACCATTTTTAAATTTATTTTATTTACGGATAGCCAGGGGCAAACTCCAACACTCAGACATCATTTACAAAAGAAGCATTTGTGTTTAGTGAGTCCGCCAGATCAGAGGCAGTAGGGATGACCAGGGATGTTCTCTTGATAAGTGCATGAATTGGACCATTTTCCTGTCCTGCTAAGCATTCAAAATGTAACGAGTACTTTTGAGTGTCAGGGAAAATGTATGAAGTAAAAAGTAAATTATTTTCTTTAGGAACGTAGTGAAGTAAAAGTAAAAGTTTTTTTCAAAGAAAATTGAAATAGTCAAGTAAAGGACAGATACGAACAAAAACTACTTAAGTAGTACTACACCACTTAGTCTGTATTTGAGGAAGATCCTGCTCCTTGGATCAGAGCCTGTTGAATTTGGAGTGGGCCAAAGTCGTGAGAATCTCTAGTAGGGCATGAGTACCCTCTCCATGAAGCGAGAAACAGAAAGTAAGGCACCACGAGGAAGGTGGGGCACGAGGGCCCAGTACAGAGGGAAAGACAGAAACGGGCCAAAGACATCCACCTATAAACCTTGGATATGCTGCGATCATTCCCTCCCTTTATTTCTCTCTCCTCTTTATTTTACTCCTGTGCTCATGCAATAAACCATAATACTTGGGTAGCAATTAGATATATTTTATGGAACAGAGATATTTACGTAGAAATTGTATGGTAGAATGGTAATTACACAGGGATAACCTATTCATTACTTGTTTGTTTATTTAAGCTTCACGAAAAACAGAAGAAAACATTTAAATGTTAAGATTTAATCCATGGCCTCTTTACGACTAGTAGTCATTAGGCCTATACTGTACATCATCAGGTCCCACTTTATTTGAAGTGCATCTTATGAAGGCTTCATAAAGCATTTACATAGGCTTCATAAGCACTGCATGAATGGGTCACAAATCATCTAGAACCGTATTTCATGCTCTATAAAATATTAATAAATGTGAGCAAATAAATGGTTGTGTCACACAGTTATGCCACATAGTGAATCTTTATGGAGCACGATATATGGTTGCAGATGATTGTAATGCTTATTGTTGTGCTTATGAAGCCTATATGAAGGCTTCATAAGATGCACTTCAAATAAAGCGGGACCCATCATCATATAGTCACTACATAGTCACTTGTTAGATACTACTGCACTGTTGGAGCTAGGAGCACCCGCAATTACATCCGCGAAATATGTCTATGTGACCAATACCGTTTGATTTGATTTGATAAGTCATGTGTTAATTATTTTGAGTTAGAAGCTTCGTTATCGTTCATGTCCAGTCTTAATGCTAACCTGTATTGAGTGATGCACAGTTCTGTGGTTCTCCCCTCTATCTGTTCGAAGGAGAGTGAGAAAGAGGTGGATATACAAATCGAATCAAAGTTTATTGGTTATGTACACAGTTTAGCAGATGTTATAGCGGGTTCTGTGAAATGCTTATGTTACTTGCTCCTAACAATGCAGTAAAATGTCAATCAAGTACACAAATAATCATAAATGATTACAAAAAAGTATTGACAAAATATATGGAGGGGAGGAGGAGTGAAGGGAACGTGATGATGAATTTTTGAGCTACCATGGGTTTCTCGCTAATGCATTTCTGAGGTAAGACATTCCAGGGTTATCAGAGCCACAGGAAAGAAAAGTGGTTGATGTATCCATATGTGATATGCACACTGATGCTCTCCTGTTGATCAGAGCTCGGGCCGCGATGGAAATGGCATCCTGTTGCCACGTCGGACACACCCCTGGCCTTCTGATGGTGCTGCAGTAAGGGATCAATAGGTGCTTTCAGGGGATACGGGAAAGAAAGGAGGATGCATTCCTTCAGTCAAGAAAAGGGTGATTTATTCATTCATTTAATCTTGTAGAATACCCGACTGGTTTGTCTATTTATTTCATGACGGAGCGTGCAGAAAATAAGTCCACTAGAGAAGGGAGATAATACGGTAATTGGTAATTGGTTAACCCGAGAAATATATTGCAGTGATTATATCCACAGGGGCTACCTTTTCCTATATATTTAGTTCATTCAGGTATTGTATACACGGCTGGTATAAAATGCTCACACAAACTATACTAGATTATGTATGCATTGCAGCAAGCTTCCAAGCCTCCATCAAAGACTTGCACTTGATGACAACAACAAGGGACTTGTTAGGGGTTTTAGATGAGATATTAATTACAGCTATACGCAGCAGGGAGTGCTCCATTGTGTCCTAAAGTAGTGCACTACTTTTGACCAGGGCCCTATGTTTAAAGGGAATAATACTGTGCCATTTGGGACGTAACCCGGGACTCAAACCCATACATGAAGTTAGCCCTGTGTCACAGCAGGCAGCTGAGCTATCACTTCCCCTGACTCCTTCTGATGTCTCCACACCACCATGTTCACACCCAGATCACGTTCCCCTGAACCAATTGAAATGCAATCCATTCACAGGTTTTAGCAGGCTCCTCTGTCTCTTTACACACTTGATCTACAAATTCCACAGACACCCCTACTTCCTTCCAAAGGATGCCTTCTGAGCGCCAAGGTAAGAAAGGTCATTCCAGAGCCGGCTCACAAGTGGATGTACAGCTATTACTGTAATCGCTCAGATTGATTTCCATCTGTGTATTATGTCCTGTGTATTGGCAAATGGGGCCTGATTGCTTCTATTTTCCTGGGGGACAAATGGAGGGACATGAGGGATGGGACCTTCATTGTCACAGGGATCCCGCTGTGGCTTTTTGCCAATCACTGAAATGCCATAGTGGAGCTCTTCATCACGTTGTGACAGGTGGAGGGACAGGTGTGATTGGAGAATGAGTGAAGGGCTGATGAAGAGGATTGTAATAAACACGGAACTAGAATGATTCTGTTTCTATGGTAATAACTCTGAGCGGGATGGAGGGAGAGACACAGCAAGACACAGCACACAGTTGGCTAATTCAACTTTAATTTGTGGGAGGTGCTCACAGAGACAGGTGTGATTGGTGAATAAGTAAAGGGCTGATAAAGAGGACTGTTAGAACTTTGAGATGGAGGTGGGTTGGACCACAACAGAGCAAACCGTTGTCTAGTTCAACCCGCTGCCAGGCATTTTTCCCTCTTAGGCCTTAACCACATGATGGAGAGAAGTCTCACAAAGCCATGATCGGAGCCACAGTGGAGAGTAATGTTGGTGAGAGGGAGGGAGGGAGACAGATACTGTATGTATCTGGGGAAGTAGGTAGTGGAGGTAGATGGATGGGGGGTGATTTTCTGGGGCTGTGAGATAGATAGATAGATAGATAGATAGATAGATAGATAGATAGATAGATAGATAGATAGATAGATAGATAGATAGATAGATAGATAGATAGATAGATAGATAGATAGATAGATAGATAGAGTGTTTGATCTGGTACCTAGCATGGTGCCTGTTAACGCTCTTCCCCCGCTGTGAGGACACAGCCGCTGGTCGGCCAACCCTGTGGGGAGTGCAGAAAATCGTTCTGGATGTTTAATCTCTTTGTAAGCTTGGTTTAAGGCGTGCTGTTGGTGAACCTCGTTGTCAAAGACGATATGTTTCATAAGAGAATATGTGGTGTGACTTGAGTCTTACATCCAATGGTGGTCCAAATTCGTCAGTATTCTGCCATCTACCTCACCTTTTTTGGGTTAGATCATTGGTTGCCAATTGCATCATTTAGAATGCAATTGCATTTACCTATGTTTTTACTTTCATCTCATTTGTGAAGCCAATGCACGTATTTACAGTGCAATTCCATACAGCTGTAGTGTAAACTATGGGAACATTTAAAATGGGTCAAGAAGGGATCAAATTGTACTTCATACAAATCTTTCTGATTTTGATTCCTTCCTGACAAGTTATTCAATGGCACAAAGTCTGCCTCGTGTGAAAGCCAATTGAGTGTTGAATACTGAGTGTGGGGGAACATTTAGTCAGCAGCAGGCTTTCATTAGCATGCATTGCTCTGGGACTTAGATGACTAGTCAAGCTGCTTTCTGGGTAAGAGGACACATCTGCTCCACCTGGCATCCTCTTACCAAGTCTTCCATCAGTGTGCCACCCACACACACACACACACACACACACGCACGCAACCTTGGCACACCTCTATGTTCAAGGTGCACAGACTGCAATTGGACTCGTCTATTCAGACAACACCATGGCAACGAAGCCCTTTACGTGATTGAAACCATTTCACCTGACTTTCTTTTTGCCATTTTCTGACACCGCAGGTTTAATAAAGTGGCCCTGAAGAGGGAGGTGGGAGTCACTAAGGACTTTTCGAACCTGACAGGTCCTATTTCCCATCCTAACATATCAACAATAGCATATTTACAGATTATTGGCCTATAAAAAATAAGCAGTCAGTTTGACAATGTGGATTTCACTATAGCACGTGGCCCGTTGACAGTAATGATGATGAGACAAGGCTCCTGGCTGTGTCTTTTGGTTCAACTCCAGGACTTTCAGTGGGATTGGATAAGGCTCTGGGCTATTGGAGAAGAACAACGGAGGAGGAACGAAGGTAATAGAATAGTGCAGTGTTCAGAGAAACGCAACTGTAGACTTCTTAGCAGTCATTGGACGAGTCACAAATCCAACTTCGACGGTGACCTGCTAACCTAACAGTGGTTCAGCTCGTGGTTCAGTGGACCAGACTAAGTCCAGACTAAGACCACCACAGTACGACCGGAGCGAAAGAGACAGAGCAGCATAGATTAGCATACACACACTACCCATATTTTTTAGATGCTGTGCGAGCCTGCGTCACAAGAACTGACGTTAGTTCCCGAAGCGGCAGAGGGTCGTGTGTGTGAGCAACATGTGACCATGCCAATGTAATTCCTTAGCACGTGGGTGTCTGGAGGCCACAGTTTCCCAGGCCTGTGGCCAGCCTCTCCCTACCTACCTGTCAGATAATATACATATGCAGGACTGTGTGGGAAGGCTAATCCGAAAGGATAGCTCCCTTCAACTCAAAGCAGGGTAATATCTAAATCTGCATTTTTATTTGGGAACACACAATTTCACAATGACTTATTTTCTAGACAATATGAGCCAGATACTGATTCATCTAGACAGGAGGTTTTGATTGAATGGTAGGGTGAGAAGGCGCAACATACCCACTGGGCACAGAAGTCAATTCAGCGTCTATACCACGTTGGTTCCACGGCATTTGAAATGACGTAGTAACAATGTTGATTCAACCAGTGTGGCGGTGTTGAGAGTGGTTTCACGGTTCTCTGCCCTTGTACATCGCGTTCTTATTGTCGTGGCTTTTTCCGGCCAGCAATGAGGTTTGGGAGTCAGGAATCAGGGATGCAGAGAACACATTGCAGAAGTTATTTATTTATTTTATTTTATTTATTAGAATTAGTTGTCATGTCTCTTGCTTTTAGTGAATTTTTACAGAGAATTACAGAAGTGGGGCCTGCAACCGTACACGCACGCACACACACACACACACACACACACACACACACACACACACATATATATATATATATATATATATATTTTTTTTTTTATACAAAACTCCCTTAATGAATTTTTATGTGCCTGCCAATTGTGATCACTGTCCCCCATAAGTACAACAATCTGACTGGTATGATTAATACATTACAGTGTGAAGGACAACATATAATCCTGACATCTGTTCACTGAGAAAAACATATATTAATACACTACAATGCCAATGGACTGCAAGAGTAACTCTATTCAAATGTCTCCTTTGACCGACTATTATATTACTTCAATTCATTATCAGTAAATGGCCACCTATTGTACGGAAATCCACTATAACTTGGTGGTTCTGACTGCATAAAGGACTCCTGACAGCCTCGCCAAAATGCCTCAGGCGTTTGTGGGTCAAGCACCTGTCAGTTTAAAGGCAAACTGACAAAGCCGTGCTGGAATACATCAGACTGTATGGTGATGGGGTATAGAGTATAGAGGGGAAGGAGTATAGGAGTATAGAGTATAGAGGGGGTATAGAGGGGAAGGATACTGGAGACTGGAGGTTTTATTACCTGAGGTGATGTCAAGCTGTGCATGAGCAGCAAACAAAGGAGAATTTCTGAGTCTTCTGAGAGCGGCCGGAGGATTGTCTTCTTCCTTACAATCAGGTTAGGAGGACAGTGTTGAAGCACACCCACAATGGGGGGAGGCCTGCTGCAGAAAAAACATTGTTCTTGCACCTTTCATGAGGTAAACATAACAGGTTTAGTCAGACAATTCTGACTGACAATTGTAGCTATGTGGATCCTGTACAGCCTTGCAAGACTCAACTGACTGTAAACACATTTTTGCATAACCACAGCTACAAATGCAAAGAGGAAGTATTTTACAGTAAACTGCCGGGAAAAAAAAAAACAGGATACTTCCTCCTTACTCAGCGTCCCCCATTACTCAGCACTCAACTGGCTTTCACGTTACTAATCAGGATATTCATTCCTTCAGTGTAAAAGGGAGGCGGGACGTGCAGACAGACCCGACATAGACATGACAGTCTGGATGGGTTACATGTTCAGGTCTGGAGTGATGCCAATGTCTCATTAATCCAGAAGCCTTTTGATAACACACCCTGCCATATCAATGATCCACCCCCACCTCATCTCCTCAAAAACCTTGACACATCGATTACGTGTCAAAAGTATAAGTGTTTTTATACTATGTCATTCTTTCCTGTTGTTTCTATCCATAATCCTCTTTATTTTTCTGAAACTGGGAAGTAGTTGTTTCACCAGATTTTTTTACACCATATTACAGTTTTGGTGTTGTCACGCCCTGGCCTTAGTATTCTTTGTTTTCTTTATTATTTTAGTTAGGTCAGGGTGTGACATGGGGAATGTTTGTGTTTTGTCTCGTCTTGGGTGGTTATATGGTAAAGGGGGTGTTGGGTTTAGTGTATGGGGTTGTGTTTAGTGAATGTGTCTAGGTATGTCTATGGTTGCCTGAGTGGTTCTCAATCAGAGACAGCTGTCTTTCATTTGTCTCTGATTGGGAGCCATATTTAAGGCAGCCATAGGCATTATGCGTTTGTGGGTAATTGTCTATGTAGAACGTTTGTAGCTTTTGTATTTGCACTTACGTTTGTAGCTTCACGGTTGTTTTGTTTAGTTTTGTTATAAGTGTTCGTTTCGTGTTTTCACTCTTCTCTAATAAAAGAGAATGTATTTTTCACACGCTGCGTTTTGGTCCTCTCTCTCACCGCAAGACGATCGTGACAGAATTACCCACCGTAACGGGACCAAGCAGCGTGTCAAGCGGCAGCAGGAACATACACAGGATTTATGGCAATGGGAGCAGGATCTGGACTATACTACGTGGGAGGAGATCGACAGGTGGGCGATCGACCCAGGGCGAATGCCGGAGCCCGCCTGGGATTCTCTGGAACAGTGCGAGGAGGGATACCGGCGAATGGAGGCAGCACGACGACGCGGTAGGAAGCCTGTGAGTCAGCCCAAAAAATGTATTGGGGGGGGTACAAGGGAGTGTGGCGAAGTCAGGTAGGAGACCTGCGCCAACTCCCCGAGCTTACCGTGGAGCGCGAAAGTACGGGCAGACACCGTGTTATGCGGTAGAGCGCACGGTGTCTCCTGTACGTGTGCATAGCCCGGTGCGGGTTATTCCACCTCCCCGCACTGGCAGGGCTAGATTGAGTATTGAGCCGGATGTCATGAAGCCGGCCCAACGCATCTGGCCTCCAGTGCGTCTCCTCGGGCCGGCATACATGGCACCAGCCTTACGCATGGTGTCCCCGGTTCGCCTACACAGCCCAGTGCGGGTTATTCCACCTCCCCGCACTGGTCGGGCTACGGGGAGCATACAACCAGGTAAGGTTGGGCAGGCTCAGTGCTCAAGGGAGCCAGTACGCCTGCACGGTCCAGTATTTCCGGCGCCACCTCCCCGCCCCAGCCCAGTACCACCAGTGCCTACACCACGCACCAGGCTTCCTGTGCGTCTCCAGAGCCCTGTTCCTCCTCCACGCACTAGCCCTGTGGTGCGTGTCTCCAGCCTATTACCACCAGTGCCTACACCACGCACCAAGCCTCCTGTGCGTCTCCAGAGTCCTGTGCATCCTGTTGCTGCTCCCCGCACTAGCCCTGAGATGCGTGTCCCCAGCCCGGTACCACCAGTTCCGGCACCACGCACTAGGCCTAATGTGCGTCTCCAGGGTCCAGTATGCCCTGTTCCTTCTCCCCGCACTAGCCCTGAGATGCGTGTCCCCAGCCCGGTACCACCAGTTCCGGCACCACGCACTAGGCCTAATGTGCGTCTCCAGGGTCCAGTATGCCCTGTTCCTTCTCCCCGCACTAGCCCTGAGATGCGTGTCCCCAGCCCGGTACCACCAGTTCCGGCACCACGCACTAGGCCTAATGTGCGTCTCCAGGGTCCAGTATGCCCTGTTCCTTCTCCCCGCACTAGCCTTCAGGTACGTGTCCCCAGCCCGGTACCACCAGTTCCGGCACCACGCACTAGGCCTAATGTGCGTCTCCAGGGTCCAGTATGCCCTGTTCCTTCTCCCCGCACTAGCCTTCAGGTGCGTGTCCCCAGCCCGGTACCACCAGTTCCGGCACCACGCACCAGGCCTACAGTGCGCCTCAGCCGGCCAGAGTCTGCCGTCTGTCCTGAGCCTTCAAAGTCGCCAGCCAGCCATGAGCAGCCATGAGCAGCCAGCCAGCCATGAGCAGCCAGCCAGCCATGAGCAGCCAGCCAGCCATGAGCAGCCAGAGTCGCCAGCCAGCCATGAGCAGCCAGAGTCGCCAGCCAGCCATGAGCAGCCAGAGACACCAAAGCTGGTATTGACAATGGTGGAGTGGGGGTCACGTCCCGCACCCGAGCCGCCGCCATAGGAAGGCCCACCCCGGACCCTCCCCTTTTGTGTTAGGTTTTGCGGCCGGAGTCCACACCTTTGGGGGGGGGGGGGGGGGTACTGTCACGCCCTGGCCTTAGTATTCTTTGTTTTGTTTTCTTTATTATTTTAGTTAGGTCAGGGTGTGACATGGGGAATGTTTGTGTTTTGTCTCGTCTTGGGTGGTTATATGGTAAAGGGGGTGTTGGGTTTAGTGTATGGGGTTGTGTTTAGTGAATGTGTCTAGGTATGTCTATGGTTGCTTGAGTGGTTCTCAATCAGAGACAGCTGTCTTTCATTTGTCTCTGATTGGGAGCCATATTTAAGGCAGCCATAGGCATTATGCGTTTGTGGGTAATTGTCTATGTAGAACGTTTGTAGCTTTTGTATTTGCACTTACGTTTGTAGCTTCACGGTCGTTTGTTGTTTTGTTATAAGTGTTCGTTTCGTGTTTTCACTCTTCTCTAATAAAAGAGAATGTATTTTTCACACGCTGCATTTTGGTCCTCTCTCTCACCGCAAGACGATCGTGACAGGTGTAAAAGGGTAAGCCTTCCCTCATCTTTTAAAAGCTGGTTTTCATACCCGAAAGGTGAAGCCATATTGTGACTGGTGCAAAAGGGTTTTAAAAGAACAGGTATATTGATATGACTTAAGGGCTTGAGCTATGAATGGTTAACTTCACGAGCAGGAAATAGAGACTTACAGTAAAGCATTGCAACGCAGGTATTCTGTCACTCGACTGGCGGTAAGGAGCATCAGAGAGTGTTGATAGAAGTGGAATGTAACACATCTTGTCTCATTTTGTCTCATCTTCAGAGGTTTTCTACACAGCTGCACTACTAGGACCAGAGTGGTGGAGAAAGCAGTGTCCACACAGACACATTCATACACACAAACGAAGGTGGGTAAAGAGTTAATCACAGCCCTTTCTGTGTACTCCTGTTTTTACTTGTTTGTCTTTAGGCAAAAAACTCATTTGTAAACTAAATATATTTACATGTATATTTAAGTATATATTCTTATCCCATTCCTTTACTTAGATTTGTGTGTATTGGGTAGTTGTTGTGGAATTGTTAGATATTGCTGCACGGTTGGAACTAGAAGCACAAGCATTTCGTTACTCGCAATAACATCAGCTGTGTATGTGACCAATAGAATGTGATTTGAATTACTCTAATTCTGAATTAATTTACAGTTATTACTACTCTGCTTTCAGAAAGTATTCACACTCCTTTTCCAAATGTTGTTGTGTTAGACAGCATTTGAAATGGATGTCAAAGTGGAATAATGTTTTTAGAATGTTTAACAAATTAATTAAAAATGAAAAGCTGAAATGTCTTGAGTCAATAAGTATTCAACCCCTTTGTTATGGCAAGCCTAAATAAGTTCAGGAGTAAAAATGTGCTTTACAAGTCATAGTAAGTTACATGGACTCACTTTGTGTGCAATAATAGCGTGTAACGTAATTTGAGCAACTACCTCATCTCTGTACCCCACACATACAATTACCTGTAAGGTCCCTCAGTCATGCAGTGAATCTCTGTCATGTATAAGCAGGGAGTCAGGAAGCAGGTGCAGAAGGTGAGTTTAATAATGATAAACATGACAAATACAAAACAGGAGCAGTGTACTGAACGTAACTAAACCAGTCCTGCCTGATGACTGAGGCTGTATGAAGGGAGATTAATCAGGGTGGTGATGAAGTCCAGGTGTGCTTAACGATGGGGAACAGGTGTGCGCAATGATGGTTGCCAGGTGCGCACAATGTGGGTTACCGGGGCCGGTGGTTAGTATACCAGAGACGTCGAGCGCCAGAGGGAGGGACAGTAATAAGCAATAAGTCCCTAAAGTAAAACCACAAAAGAAATTGGCATAGAAATGAACTTTATGTTCTTATTACAAAGTGTTATGTTTGGAGCAAATCCAACTCAACACATCACTGACTACCGCTCTTCATATTTTCAACCACGGTGGTGGCTGCATCATGTTATGGGTATGCTTGTCATCGGCAAGGACTGGGGAGTGTTTTAGGATAAAAATACATGGAATAGAGCTAAGCACAAGCAAAATCCTAACGGAAAAGCTGGTTCAGTCTGCTTTCCAACAGACACTCGTAGACAAATTCACATTTCAGCAGGACAATAACCTAAAACACAATGCCAAATATACACCGGAGTTGCTTACCAAGATGACATTGAATGTTCCTGAGTGGCCTAGTTACAGTTTTGACTTACATTGGCTTGAAAATATATGGCAAGACATAACAATGGCTATAGAGCAATGATCAACAACCAACTTGACAGAGCTTGAAGAATTAAAAAAATTATAATGTTCCAATATTGTACAATCCAGGTGTGCAAAGCTCTGAGAGACTTACCCAGAAAGACTCACAGCTGTAATCACTGCCAAAGGTGATTCTAACATGTATTGACTCAGGTGTAACGGCTGTCGTCCTCTTCTTCCTCTGAAGAGGTGTAGCAAGGATTGGACCAATACGCAGCGTGGTAGGTGTCCATGTTTTAATAGGAAAAACTGAACATGAACACAAATACAAAAACAATAACCGTGAACAAACCGAAACAGTCCCGTGTGGCACAAACACTGACACAGGAAACAATCACCCACAAAATACCCAAAGAACATGGCTGCCTAAATATGGTTCCAAATCAGAGACAACGATAAACACCTGCCTCTAATTGAGAACCAATCTAGGCAACCATAGACTTACATAAACACCTAGAATGAACACAACCCCATAAATCTACAAAAACACCTAGACAGTACAAACACCCTAGACGAGACAAAAACACACAAACCACCCTCGTCACACCCTGACCTAACCAAAATAATAAAGAGAACAAAGATAACTAAGGCCAGGGTGTGACATCAGGGGTGTGAATACTTATGTAAATTAGATCATTCTGTATTTCATTTTCAATAAATGTGCTAACATTTCTAAAAACATGTTTTCACTTTGTCATTATGGAGTATCGTGTGTAGATGGGTGAGAAAAAATTATATTTAATCCATTTTGAAGTCAGGCTGTAAATGTGGCATAAGTCAAGAGGTGTGAATACATTCTGAAGGGCACTGTACATTTAGTAAGCAAAGCTATCAAAGCTCACTCATTCCAATAACTGTTCATTATGCGTTCCAGATATGGTATCCCCCAGCAGTCTCCTGTCTGAAGAGCAGTTCCAGTGCGCTATCTGTCTGGATGTGTTTACTGACCCAGTCTCCATCCCGTGTGGACACAACTTCTGCAAGGCCTGTATCAAAGGATACTGGGATAGCACACATCTGTGCCAGTGTCCCCTGTGTAACAAAATATTCCACAGAAGACCTGAACCAGATGTCAACAGAACACTCAAAGAAGTTGCGGAACATTTTAAGGGATTGAGAGTGAGAAACAGAGAGGATTCAGCTGCAGAGCCTGGAGAAGTGGTCTGTGATGTCTGCACTGGCAGGAAGCGCAAGGCTCTGAAATCCTGCCTCGTTTGTCTGACCTCGTACTGTGACACTCATCTGGAGCATCATCAGATAGCCCCAGCCCTGAAGAGACACCAACTGATCGACCCTGTAAAGAACCTTGAAGACAGGGTATGTAAGAAGCACAACAAACTCCTCGAGCTGTTCTGTAGGACTGACCAGACATGTGTGTGTCAGTTCTGCTCTGAGACTGACCACAAGGCTCACAACAGCATACCTCTGGAAGAAGAATGTGACCAAAGGAAGGCTCAGCTTGGGAAGACAGAGGCAAAAGTGAAGCAGATGATTCAGGAGCGTCTGCAGAAGGTCAAGGAGATCAAACACTCCGTAGATCTCAGCAAGAGACACACTGAGATGGATATATCTGGCAAAGTGCAGGTTTTCACCGCTCTAGTTCACTCCATTGAGACACTTAAGGCTGAGCTCACTGGTGTGGTTGAGCAGAAGCAAGAAGCTGCAGAGAGGTGCGGTGAAGGTCTTATTAAAGAACTGGAGCAAGAAATCACTGAGCTGAAGAGGATAAGCTCTGAGCTGGGGCAGCTTCCACACACCGAGGACCATCTCCAATTCCTCCAGAGCTCCCCATCCTGGTGTCTCCCAGTAAAGACCAAGGACTGGTCTGAGATCAGTGTTCAAAGCCACCTGCGCATGGGGTACATGAAAAGAGCTGTATCTCAGCTGGAGGACAAACTAATGAGTAAGGTAAAGAGATTTCATAATGAGATGGAGAATGAGCTGAGGATGTTGTGTGAAGCTAAGACAAAGAAGATTCAGCAGTATACAATGGATGTGACTCTGGACCCTGACACAGCACATCCTGAACTAATCCTGTCCGTGGATGGGAAACAAGTGAGGTGTGGGAACCAATCACAGACTTTCTTGAGGAACCCAAAGAGGTTTACTTATACATACAGTGTCCTGGGGAAGGAAGGGTTCTCCTCAGGGAAATCTTACTTTGAGGTACAGGTGAAGGGGATGACTGAATGGGATTTAGGAGTGGCCACAGAGTCGATCAATAGGCAGGGGTGGTTACCACTGAGCCCTGAGGATGGACTCTGGACTTTTGGCCTGGATACAGATAATGACTATGTGCCTAATGACCCCAAAGTACCCCACCACCTGAAAAAGAAGCCCCAGAAGGTGGGGGTGTTTGTGGATTATGAGGAGGGTCGGGTCTCCATTTATGATGTGGATGCCACAGCCAGATCTCACATCTGCTCTTTCACTGGCTACAAATTCACTGAGAAACTCTATCCATACTTCAACTGTGGGTATCCTGATGGTAAAAGAAACGCAGCCCGACTGGTCATCTCTCCTGTCAGTCACATGACTGCACCAGTGCGAGGGGTGTGATCCGATATAAACAAATAGTTGCTTGGTTTTTTTAGGATGAGGATACAGTGACTTAGTAATTCTGGCCTTCATTCCTGTATATGGTGTGTACTCTGATGTAACTAATCTCAAGGTATAAATGTATCAATGCAACTGTTTATCTAATTTTTCTTGTGAAAATAAAGAAAAAGTACTGTACTTCCCTAAACTGTGTGTTGATCTGTCTCTGTGGATTGATGGCTGAAGGAAATTGCCAAAGGAGAGTGGGGAACATCATTCCTGGCATTGCTAATTGAACTGATCCGATCTGGTCTGACAGGAACAGCAAGCAGGTGTGCATCCCCCGCAGGGCGGGTGGCTCACGGGCTCTGGGGGCCCCAAACCCCTTCTCCCCATATAGCATATGAACATGTCATAAGCCATGGCCAAAATGTTTAGAATTACAGGAAATTAGGTGTAAAACTGCAACATTTCTCTCAGCCGCATGGCAAAATGTGTAGAATAGCAGTGAATTATCTTTAAAAATGCTAAATTCTCTAAACCTCATTGTAAAATCAAATCAAGTCAAATGTTATTTGTCACATGCGCGGAATCCAACAGGTGTAGACCTTACAGTGAAATGCTTACTTACGAGCCCCTAACCGACAGTGCAGTTTCAAAAAATACAGATAAGAAAAAGAGATAAAAGTAACAAGTAATTAAATAGGAGCAGTAAAAAAGCAATATATAGAGGGGGGTGCTGGTACAGAGTCAATGTGCGGGGGCACCGGTTAGTTGAGGTAGTATGACCATGTAGGTAGAGTTAATTAAAGTGACTATGCATAGATGACAACAGAGAGTGGCAGTGATGTTGAGAGGAGAGTGGGTGGCAATGTGAATAGTCCGGGTAGCCATTTGACCAGATGTTCAGGAGTCTTATGGCTTGGGGTTAGAAGCTGTTTAAAAGCCTCTTGGACCTAGATTTGGCGCTCCGGTACCGCTTGCCGTGTGGTAGCAGAGAGAACAGTCTATGACTAGGGTGACTGGAGTCTTTGACAATTTTCAGGGCCTTCCTCTGACACCGCCTGGTATTGAGGTCCTGGATGGCAGGAAGCTTGGCCCCAGTGATGTACTGGGCCATTCGCATTACCCTCTGTAGTGCCTTGCGGTCGGAGGCTGAGCAGTTGCCATACCAGGCAGTGATGCAACCAGTCAGGATGGTTGCATCATTCATGGCTACAGAGGTGAGTGCTACGGGTCGGTAGTCATTTAACAGGTTACCTTATTGTTCTTTGGCACAGGCACTATGGTGGTCTGCTTAAAACATGTTGGTATTACAGACTCGGACAGAGAGAGGTTGAAAATGTCAGTGAAGACACTTGCTAGTTGGTCAGCGCATGCTCGCAGTACATGTCCTGGTAATCTGTCTGGCCCTGCGGCCTTGTGAATGTTGACCTGTCTAAAAGATCTTACTCACATCGGCTGCGGAGAGCGTGATCACACAGCCTTCCGGTACAGCTGGTGCTCTCATGCATGTTTCAGTGGCGTTTGCCTCGAAGCGAGCATAGAAGTAGTTTAGTCAGTCCGGTAGGCTCATGTCACTGTGCAGCTCTTGACTGTGCTTCCCTTTGTAGTCTGTAATGGTTTGCAGGCCCTGCCACATCCGACAAGCATCAGAGCCGGTGTAGTACGACTCGATCTTAGTCCTGTATTGACGCTTTGCCTGTTTGATGGTTCGTCGGAGGGCATAACGGGATTACTTATAAGCTTTTTGGGTTAGCGGCAGCTCTATCCTTTAGCTCAGTGCGGATGCTGCCTGTAATCCATGGTTTCTGGTTGGGATATGTACGTACGGTCACTGTGGGGACGACGTCATTGGTGCACTTATTGATGAAGCCAATGACAGATGAGGTGTAATCCTCAATGCCATTGGAGGAATCCTGGAACATATTACAGTCTGTGCTAGCAAAACAGTCCTGTAGCTTAGCATCTGCTTCATCTGACCACTTTTTTATTGATCTAGTCACTGGTGCTTCCTGCTTTAATTTTAGCTTGTAAGCAGGAATCAGGAGGATAGATTTATGGTTTGATTTGCCAAATGGAGGGCGAGGGAGAGCTTTGTATGCATCTCTGTGTGTGGAGTATAGGTGGTCCAGAGTAATTTTCCCTCTGGTTGCACATTTAGCATGTTGATTGAAATGAGGTAAAACTGATTTAAGTTTCCCTTCATTAAAGTCCCCGGCTACAAGGAACGCCGCCTCTGGGTGAGCGTTTTTTTGTTTGCTTATGATGGAATACAGCTCATTCAATGCTATCTTGGTGCCAGCCTCTGACTATGGTGGTATGTAAACAGCTACAAAGAATATAGATGAAAACTCTCTCGGTAGATAATGTGGTCTGCAGCTTATCATGAGAAACTCTACCTCAGACGAGCAATGGCTCGAGACTTCCTTAGATATCATGCACCAGCTATTGTTTACAAAAAATACATAGACCACCGCCCCTTGTCTTACCAGACGCCGCTGTTCTATCCTGCCGGTACATCGTATAACCAGCCAGCTGTATGTTGATATTGTCGTCGTTCAGCCACGACTCCGTGAAGCATAAGATGCTACAGTTTTTAATATCCCATTGGTAGTTTAATCTTCCCAATAACTCGTCCATTTTATTGTCTAAAGATTGCATGTTTGCGAGCAGAATTGAGGGGAGTGGGGGTTTATTCGATCGCCTCCTACTCCTCAGAAGGCAGCCTGCCCTCCGGCCTCTCTTTCTCCGCCTCCTCTTCACGCAGATCACTGGGGTTGGGGCCTGTTCCCGAGGGAGCCGTATATCCTCCGCCTCTGGCTCGTGAAAGAAGAAAAATGATTCTGCTCGTCCATGGTGAGTAATCGCAGTCCTGATGTCTAGAAGTTCTTTTCGGTCATAAGAGACGGTAGCGGCAACATTATGTTCAAAAATTGTTTTAAAAAAAAAGTTACAAACAACGCAGATAAAGAAACAAAAAAACACAATCGGTTGAGGGCACGTGAAGCGTCTGCCTTCTGCTTCGGCGCCAACTGTGTAGAACAGCATGACATTAGCTATAAAACGGCATATTTTTCTTTCTGCCCCATGGCAGTATGTATAGAATTCCAGGAAATGTGCTTTAAAAGAGCAATATTTTCTCTCAGCGTCATGGCAAAATGTGTAGAATATGGAATTAGCCATGAAACTGCACATTTTGGGTTGGGGTGGAACTTGCTCAGAGCTTGGCAAACTGCGAAATGCCACTGGACTGCTTGAACACATTTTTGTGATGAGATGCAAAGGCTTAAGTGATTAATTTCATGTAGATTGAGAGCTCTTTTTTTTATAATTGTCATGCACATGATAATCTCAGCTCATATGCATGTGGTACAAACCTGGGTCAACTTGACTTGAGGTGCATTTTAGCCTTCCCGGCACAATGGAACCAATGGGAATAGATTCAAAAGTGCAAACTGGTCAACTGACTGACACATTGAATGTTAGCTAAATCAATCATACCTAAAGTATTTGAAATACAAAAAAGATGCAGGTTATGGACACTGATGTGGCTTTGTGACAGGCTTAATGTACCTTCAGAAAGTATTGAGACCCCTTGACTTTTTCCACATTTTGTTGTGTTGCAGATGGAATTTAAAATGTATTAGCATTTGATTTTATGTCACTGGCTACACACAATACCCCATAATGTCAAAATGTAATTATGTTTTTAGAATTTTTTACAAATGATAAAAAAATGAAAGTCTGCAATGTCTTGAGTCAATAAGTATTCAACCCCTTTGTTATGGCAAGCCTAAATAAGTTAATGTGCTTAACAAGTTACATAATAAGTTGCATGGACACACTCCGTGTGCAATAATAGTGTTTAAAATGCTTTTTGAATGACCACCTCATCTCTGTACCCCACACATACAATTATCTGTAAGGTCCCTCAGTCGAGCAGTGAGTTTCAAACACAGGTTCAACCACAAAGACCAGGGAGGTTTTCCAATGCCTCGCAAAGAAGGGCCCCTGTTGGTAGATGGGTAAAAAAAAAAGCAGGCACTGAATGCTCCTTTGAACATGGTGAAGTTATTAATTACACTTTGGATGGTGTATCACTACACCCAGTCGCTACAAAGACACAGGCGTCCTTCCGAAACTGGAGAGGAAAAAAACACTGAGGGATTTCACCATGAGGCCAATGTTGACGTTAAAACAGTTACAGAGTTTAATGGCTGTGATCGGAGAAAACTGAGGATGAATCAACAACATTGTAGTTACTCCACAATAGCCTGGACAGAAAAAATATTCCAAAACATGCATCCTGTTTTCAGTAAGGCACTAAAGTAAAACTGCAAAGAATTAACTTCAAGCGTTATGTTATCACTGAGTACCACTCTTCATATCTTCAAGCATGATGCTGGCTACATCATTTTATGGGTATGCCTGTCATAGGCAAGGACTAGAGAGTTTTTTAGGATAAAAATAAACAGAATAGAGCTAAGCACATGCAAAATCCAAGAGGCAAACCAGGGGCCTCATTTATAAAACGGATTTACGATCCATTTTGATCTGAAGTATGACTTACACAGAAAAGCACGTATAAGTAGTTATTTATAAAACCTTACTTTGACGTGGAAATTATCTTATCTCTACGGAAAATTCTAGACTTGACATAAGTGATTTTCCTGCTGGTTATGTAGGAGTATTGCCGATTGGGACGCATATACGTCCAAGCCTGTAGTGAACTTTCCTATAACTTTATGAACAATTTGTTAGGAATTATCCATTAAAGGTGGGAGGAATTATTTGCCAGATGATAGGTGTTTTGAATTAAAAACAGGATGGATGTTCTATAAATAGTGTGTCAAATTAGAAAAAAGTAACCATGGCTGTTCTTGGAAGACATTGAAAACCGTGCTTATAGAAGGGAGAGAGTTTTCAGAGACCGGAAGTACTTTTTTTGCGCATGATCCATGGCTTATAAATCGCTATCGTCTCCCAATAAATGTTCTGTTAGATTTGTACGTGGATTTAGCCCCTAATCTGGAAAGGAAGACACGCTGTAATCATGTCATACCCGTATCTGTCCAAGTACTGTCCACTCTTGGATTCCTCGCTACTGGGACATTCCAGAGGGAAATGAGTGACAGGTCGGGTATATCACAGCCATCATTCAGCCGCATCCTGCCACAAATGCTCGAGGCGATTCTACATGTATTGTCCACGAGATACATTAGTTTCCCATTTACAGCCGACGAACAGACGCGTGTCAAAGCCGAGTTTGTCCGCTCATTTAATTTCCATGGGGTCATAGGTGCAGTTGACTGCACGCATATTGCCTTACGCGCACCGTCTGTAGATGAACATGTATATGTTAACAGGAAGAATTTCCATTCATTGAATGTTCAGATCAGCTGCGATGCCCGTATGCGACTACTCAATGTAGGCTCCAAGTGGCCAGGGTCTATGCACCACTCATTCATTCTATGCCACAGCAGAGTAGGCCTGCGTCTAGAAGCTTCTCTGTGAGTTCTTTAAAAAAAAGTGTATAATAGCCTATTAACCATGCAAAAGAATGTAACACAACGGTTTTACCCTATTAGGTGACCGGGGTTATCCACTGAAAACGTGGCTTTCACCCCCTTTGCCGGTCCCCTAACAGCAGAACAAGGTCGGTTGTGGAGCGCACCATCGGACTGCTGAAGGGCAGGTGCCGTCAGTTTAAAGTTAATTTGAGATTTATAGATGAAATGGGCTTTTTAAAACCTGCGTAAGAAAGGTTTTTTATGCTTAGTATCTTTTAGGAATCGAACGTAAGCACACCGTCGGAAATGATCTTACGGAAATGATCTTACTTAAGTTCAAGTATAAATCTAAGAACAGTTTTATAAATGAGGCCCCTGGTTGTCTGCTTTCTACCAGACACTGGGAGACATATTCACCTTTTAGGATAATAACCTAAAACACAAGGCCAAATATACACTGGAGTTGCTTACCAAGACAACATTGAATGTTCCTGAGTGGCCTAGTTACAGTTTTGACTTAAATTGTCTTGAAAGTCTATGGCAAGACTTGAAAATGGTTGTCTAGCAATGATCAACAACAAACTTGACAGAGCTTGAAGAATTGTAAAAATAATAATGTGCAAATATCGTACAATCCAGGTGTGCAAAGCTCTTAAAGACTTACCCAGAAATATTCACAGCTGTAATCACCGCCAAAGGTGATTCCAACATGTATTGATTCAGGGGGTTGAATACTTATGTAACTAAGATACTGTATATTAGTGTTACATATGACATTAGACTATTTTGTGTAGATATTTGACCAAAACAATAACGATTAAATCCATTTTAATCCCACCTTGTCACACAACAAAACGTGGAAAAAGTCAAGGGGTGTGAATACTTTCTGAAGGCACTGTATATGAAAAGTCTGACCACACCTTGTCTAACTGACCCATAATATAACATAACAGCAACACTGACCATATCTGACGTATCAATGCACAGTGTGCCCCCACTATACAGTAGAATGCCCTAGATGCAGTTGTTTGCAGTAATGACAAAGTTAAATAGCAGTGCACCAATTTCTAACAATTCCACACACACTAGAATGATAACGGTTTAGTTCCACCACAAAGTGAACTGCGGTGAAGGTGACCCATCTGTCAAGCCCACTTAATAGGGAAAATGTAATTATAATGCTGCACAGTGAGCCTGATAAGGGTTGGGTGACAAACACATTAGATGTGCGTTTCTGGGTCAGAGCCTACCTGTTCTTGTTGTTAATTGGGATCTTATTTAGGTCACTGAAACACTGGTGGAGAATGGACCAAGTTCTGTTACCTGAATCAGGGGGCACTGCAGAAGAAGAGAAGGACTTCTGCCGGGGAATTGATCGTTGGGGTCTTGTGTCTGAGTTTGACTCTGAAAAATGATGTTTATTTAAGCTGGGTTACTGTAACAGTGGTTGAGATCTGCCCAAGATTCTGCTATCTGAGTCAGAGGGCACGGGCTGCAGAAATGGAGCAGCATTTTCAAGGAATTGAGTTGTTGTGTGTCTGGGTTTGAGTATGAACATATTTTGTAAAGGTAAGGCTGAACAGCAATGGAGTTCTTTTTGTTATTGGACTAGGTGGAATATGTGGGTCAGCAATGTGGGGTGAATTGCACAATATCACCTACACAGAGATGACTTACTACACTCACGCCTACAAGAGGCCATGCTGTAAGTGGGCTCTCCTACTGCTTGCATATAGATGATTTCACTGCATAATGGCCCTTACACGGATGTCCTGCTGCTTTTTAAACAAATCCTTTCCTGGTGTACAATAACACACACCGCCACATACTGTGATACTTATCATAGCAAGCGGGGGGACTGTGTAATTATGGTTCAAACACAGACAAACAAATAATTCCGTTTATTTCAGCTAAGCACTGGCTGAACGTCTGCGGTCATAGCCGGTTAACATTAAAGAGTGTGTCTATGGCATCTGCTTGCCTGGAGAGGAGAGCCCAACAACTTTTTCATTAGACTGATTTCATCTGAAACAACAAATTGAGGTCGCTCATCCTCGCTCGGTGATAAAGACGCTGTGACTAAACACAGTACCTGTGCATCGGGAGAATTTGGGCCGAGGCTGAGCAGTAGTGAGGAGGATAAACCTCTTGTTTCCGGAATGTTCTGGCTGTTTCCAAGCTAATCTCACATGGCAGCTCGTCATGCGTGCCCTTGGCAGAGATGTGACGGGCCCAATAACACAGTATGTGGCATAACGGATCTGTCCCTGTCACATACCATTAGGGCCAACGCAGACTGGCAGCCAGGCCATCTGACTGCTGCTGTAGAGTCACACGCACGCATACACGCACACACACACACACACACACACACACACACACACACACACACACACACACACACACACACACACACACACACACACACACACACACACACACACACACACACACACACACACACACACACACACACAGAAACGCATATAGAAATAGGCACATGCATACACCAACACTGACTCAAACAGAAAAAAACAGGAGTCACATGCATAGCACGCATCACCACCGACACTCACATGCAGACAAACTAAAGGCGTTCAGACACACACACGAACACTCCTGTCCTGTCTGTGGTGTAGTAGCGTGTGTGCCCAATGTCCACGCCCCACAGGCTCAGAGTGCCTTGGCCTCTGAGAGTCTTATGTCTGTAAATATCTTAGACTGTCTCCGTTCCAGAGCTAAATCAATTGTAAACAGCATACATTAATTGATCAGATCTTCATTTGAATTCCCTCCAACACCAGCATGAGTCATGAAGGTTATCTGTCAGGGTGTAGAGAGTGTTGTTTTGCTTGCTGCTTATTTCCTGTTAGCACAGCGATTCACACAATCGAATGTATTTATAAAGCCCTTTTTACATCAGTAGATGGCACAAAGTGCTTATACAGAATCCCCCACCCCCCCAAAAAAAGAATAATCTAGAAGCATTGGCTTGTAAGTAAGCATTTCACTCTAAGGTCTACACCTGTTGTATTCAGCGCATGTGACAAATACAATTTAATTTGATCATGGTGGCCAGGAAAAACTCCCTAGAAAGGCAGGAACCTACGAAGAAACCTAGAGAGGAACCAGGCTCTGAGGGGTGGCCAGTCCTCTTCTGGCTGTACCGGGTGGAGATTATAAGAGTACAGTCGTGGCCAAATGTTTTGAGAATGACACAAATATAAATTTTCACAGTCTGCTGCCTCAGTTTGTATGATGGCAATTTGCATATACTCCAGAATAATATGAAGAGTGATCAGATGATTTGCAATTAATTGCAAAGTCCCTCTTTGCCATGCAAATTAACTGAATCCCCAAACAACATTTCCACTGCATTTCAGCCCTGCCACAAAAGGACCAGCTGACATCATGTCAGTGATTCGCTCGTTAACACAGGTGTGAGTGTTGACGAGGACAAGGCTGGAGATCACTCTGTCATGCTGATTGAGTTCGAATAACAGACTGGAAGCTTCAAAAGGAGGGTGGTGCTTGGAATCATTGTTCTTCCTCTGTCAACCATGGTTACCTGCAAGGAAACACGTGCCGTCATCATTGCTTTGCACAAAAAGGGCTTCACAGGCAAGGATATTGCTGCCAGTAAGATTGCACCTAAATCAACCATTTACCGGATCGTCAAGAACTTCAAGGAGAGCGGTTCAATTGTTGTGAAGAAGGCTTCAGTGCGCTCAAGAAAGTCCAGCAAGCGCCAGGACCTTCTCCTAAAGTTGATTCAGCTGCGGGATCGGGTCACCACCAGTACAGAACTTGCTCAGGAATGGCAGCAGGCAGGTGTGAGTGCATCTGCACGCACAGTGAGGCGAAGACTTTTGGAGGATGGCCTGGTGTCAAGAACGGCAGCAAAGAAGCCACTTCTCTCCAGGAAAAACATCAGTGACAGACTGATATTCTGCAAAAGGTACAGGGATTGGACTGCTGAGGACTGGGGTAAAGTCATTTTCTCTGATGAATCCCCTTTCCGATTGTTTGGGGCATCCGGAAAAAAGCTTGTCCGGAGAAGACAAGGTGAGCGCTCCCATCAGTCCTGTGTCATGTCAACAGTAAAGCATCCTGAGACCATTCATGTGTGGGGTTGCTTCTCAGCCAAGGGAGTGGGCTCACTCACAATTTTGCCTAAGAACACAGCCATGAATAAAGAATGGTACCAACACATCCTCCGAGAGCAACTTCTCCCAACCATCCAGGAACAGTTTGGTGACGAACAATGCCTTTTCCAGCATGATGGAGCACCTTGCCATAAGGCAAAAGTGCAGCACAACATTGCTTAGAATCAAGGGCAACGGTGACATCATTGAGGACCGTTAAGGTTGCAGTGACACATCCATAACCTGGGCGGAAACCAGGTTGCATACCAGAGAGAATACTATAGACATCAAGAAAGCCAGTCAGTTGATTATTGACAAGTTTTTCCAACGCTTTTGATAAACAGGACAAAATAGAAATAGGCCTATAACAGTTAGGATCAGCTTGATCTCCCCCTTTAAATAAAGGATGAACTGTGGCTGCCTTCCAAGCAATGGGAACCTCCCCAGAAAGGAGCGACAGGTTAAAAAGGTTGGAGATAGGCTTGGTGATGATAGGGGCAGCAACCTTAAAGAAGAAAGGGTCTAAACCATCTGACCCAGATGGATGTTTTGGGTCAAGTTTCAGGAGCTCCTCTAGCACCTCGGACTCAGTGACTGCCTGCAGGGAGAAACTTTGTAGCGGGGCAGGGGAAAAAGAGGGAGAAGCATCGGGGATAGTCACATTAGAAGGGGTGGGAGATGAGGAAATGTTGAACAGACAAGGAGGCATGGCTGAGTCAAATAGGAATCCTGACTTAATTAAGTGATGATTAAAGAGCTCAGCCATACGCTCCTTGTCAGTAACAACCACATTATCCACATTAAGGGACATGGGCAGCTGTAAGGAGGAAGGTCTCCAGGTCTTTCACCATTTTCCAGAACTTCTTGGGGTTAGACCCACAGAGAGAGAACCGCTCCTTAAAGTAACTAACTTTGGCCTTCCGGATAGCCTGAGTGCACTTATTTCTCATTTGCCTGAACGAGAGCCAGTCAGCCTGAGTCCTTCGCCAAATGCAATTCTTGAGGTGGAGTGACTCTGCAAGATCACGGTCGAACCAGGGGCTGAACCTGTTTTTATTCTCATATTCTTTATGGAGGCATGTTTGTTAACAATACCACTGAAAATATCAAAAAAGTAGGTCCAAGCTTCTTCCACAGACGATCACGTGAGTGACTCAACCCACTGAACTCGAGTATAGAGAAAAAAGCCTGTGAGCCCACATAATAGGAGCATGTTTAAATAGTGATGATGCCGCTGCAGCCCTATACCAAAAACAGGGACTGATAGCTGTGCGACTGCTATGTTAAACATCCCCCCGTCATGTCATTTTAGCACTTGGAGCAACATTTGTCTTCTGATAAGGAATTAATTTAAGATTCTGCCTTTTGGCATCTCCATCTTGCAATTTAATTTTCTCTACAAATAAAACTTGTCTGAACCGATTTGCACATCATTGAGTAGGTTAGTGGAGGGGCATCCAAGATAAACATTCAATATTCATACTCCATATCTAAAGATCACACATGAACACACAATGCCTCCAGATCATTTCCATGCATGACAGTTTACAGTCAAATCGAGTGGGTGGGGGGGGCTTGTAGTTTTTCCTGATCTGGTAACCTAACCAGGTAAAACTCCAGGCCGTATACGGTATGACGTGATTAATCTGTTGTAAAAAGGTTTAATATGAGAGATTAATATGTTGTAAAAAGGTTTAATATGAGCTATGATGGGACCAGAGTTTTTGTAGGTCACAGGTCACATAATTTTTTTTTAAACTCCTGGAAAAACTCCTGGCCTTGGGGAGGATGAAAACCCCGTGAAACTGCAGCAACCTTGTACTTGTTCACATGAATTATATTTTAAAAGAAGGGGGTCTCCTATACACAGACACAGAAAACAAAGCAACACGATTTCACAATAAAACATTTATTCACAGTCTACGTCAGCTATTGTGTTTATTGATTCATTCCAGTTAATAATTTGGGTTTGAAAAAGTCTAGTTAGCCCAAGTTTGAATATAAACCAAATTTGATCCCATTCATATTTTCTCACAAACAAATGGGCTATAAATACACAACATTACGGCTTTGTTTACCCTTGCCAGAGGGACAGGGCGCATAGTAGGCTAGACTACGCAGCTGCTGTTGTTAGTAAAATAGTCTTGTTTCCACGCAAAGAGTTTTTGGAAGAGTTTTTGCTTGTGTCTGTCTGTCGGGAGTAAAGTGATGTGTTATCACACATAAATAAAGGAGGAAAGTGGAGAGTGCGTCTTGAGCGTAATGCACTGTACTTTGTGCCCGGCCTGTGAGACCTGCAATTTCCGTGAATCTGATTGGTCAAGACATGTAAGTGTCTGCAGCAGCACTCCGGTGTGTAGGACAGAGAAATTGTGCACGTTTTGACAAATCATGATTCAAATTGGTCTAAAAAACAGCACATTGACCCTCTTTTGAAAGCTTTTCGTCAATTGATTTTATTCAATTAAATCAAAAGTGTTTGAAAGGTGCTGTGTCAAATCAGCCCTGATAAAGACATCTCATGCAGTGGGCAACCCGTCATTCAGGGCAGGTGGGGTAGCGACAAATAAAAAAGTACAAATATATATATAATATTTTTTTCATGTTTTTCATGTCATTTTGGCATAAATACTTGTCACATATCAGTTTGCAAACAATGTAAAAAAATATATAATAGTGCCGCATACAAACATGGTCTCTTTTTTGCTTTCTTGAATAAGGCACCTCCAAAATGTGGGTATTTCAGCCTAGCTCAGTGCTGTCTGTGGTAGTAGCGAAGCCAGCGGATAATACGGAGCGTAAAGGTTGGTAATGTCAAATCAAATCACATTTTATTGGTCATCCGATGTTATTGCGAGTGTAGCGAAATGTTTGTGCTTCTAGTTCCGACAGTGTTCTCTACTTGCGCCGTGATTGGCTCAGTGTTCTGTCACTCATGGGGCACTACGTCACCGCAAAATATACGGGGAGAGCTCAAAAATTCAAGCCCCTTGGGTGCTACCATAGAGTTACATTAGTAGTAAATGAGAAGGCTCAAGGTTATTGGCCACAGATAAAATTACATCAAATCACGTTATATCTACCATAGCATTGATTGGACTGATCAAGTCAACATCATACTTTCAAAATATTAGCTAGCAAGCTAGAAGTCTACCTATTGAATCAAAATCAACTATCTTATTTTCAACCCTTGTCATATGAAGAGAAATTATGAAGAGAAATTATAGATAAAACGTATCGGTGCACATTGGCCATTGGACATACACATTAGACAACAAGTTAGAAATCACAATTTCAGCAGTGAGTGGTTTGGAAGGAATCAGTGGCTAACTGCAAGCATTGTAAAGCAATCACTAGCCTGCTATTCAGTGGTGGGTGTGTGGTCCAAGTCTGGGTTTAAGGGTCTCTTTTCCAAGCTTAAAAGGATAAACATTCAGCATTGGCCATGCTGTCAATCCAGCATGACTTCTGCCACATTCAAAACAATTGGAAACTCGGAACGGGGAAATATCAGACTTCATTGAGTTCAAGACAACTTAGAACTCTGAAAACAAAATTGCCCAACTGGGAAAATACGTTTTGAACGGTCATCCAACTCAGAGTTCCAAGTCGGGAACTCAGGCCACTTTCTAGAGCTCTGACCGGAAGATGACTGACATCATGATTCAAACTACTTTTTTTCAGAGTTCCCAGTTGTCTTGAAAGCACCACAAATCCAGAGAATGCCAGGCTTTGATGACAACATTTGCCAACGAAGGACCGCCGCGCCACCTTCCTGTTCAAGTGAGAACAGCACCACAAGGTGAGTCCAAAAATGTCTTGCATGCTGCTGCATAAGTGATGTGATATGCCAGGGAGATATGTATACTGTAGCTAAGAAAGTAATACTAAGTGTATGTTGTGTAGTAAGCTGTTAGTAGCCCATAATGCCTCACCCTAATCATTTGGTCCCTTTTCCCCTCATAACTTAGCCTACTGTTCTGACTTGGTGGTACACATGTAGCCTATAGCCTGTTTTAGAGAAATATCATAATCAAATATTGTAACAACTTTCATTGTCTGTTTATATGCCCCTTTATTTTGCCTACGGTTCTGACTTGGTGCGGAGGGAGAATACTGTAAGAACGACCCATTTTTTTTTAAAGCAGTAAATGAGGCTGAAAGAGCTGTTTCGCTGCCAGACAAGGCTCCACCAGGTGTAGCAGTGGTAAGATGTTGGCGTCACTCCTATCAAATCCCATTGAGAGCATACGTCATTGACAGAAAAACTTGAATTGTTGCATCTCATTGTGTTGTTGTCCTCCGGTGGGAAATTAGTCCTTTCCTAAATTAGCCATGAATGGAGATAGGGATTTGGACATGTGGTTTAACTTAATTCTCTGTACTGGCCAATGACTATAATGGTGATTCTGATCCAACCATTAATTCATACATTGTTGTTCTTCTGGCCAGAGAGCATGGATGTCCAATATGTAGCTAGATGTAGAAGGCTAATGTTAACTAGCTAACGTTGCCCATGTATGGAAGTTGGGCTACCAAGCAAGCATTTTAGCCAGGTAGCCTAGGACAACAAAAAATAAAAGTGTGTACTGTATGACAGAGTGACAGACCGTTTCGTCAACATGAAAGAGAGGAGGATGGCATTGCCGTTTTTCTACAAGTAGGATGAGTCAACATGTTTTTCTACTTGCACGAACACACACACACACACACACACACACACACACACACACACACACACACACACACACACACACACACACACACACAGAGAATCATGGACAGCCACATCATATTTAGCATACGTTGATTGGACTAAATTGTTTTTGGTATCTTTTAGTTTTCACTGTATTAGACTAAGCACTGATTTGATTAGACTGATTTGATGATGTTGAAATGTTGAAGTTGAAGTTGAAATGGTACTGGAATAGCGGAGGCAGCTCCTGTTTTCCTTGCGACTAGCGGTAACTCTCCGTGGTTCTAAATCAATAGTTGTTTAGTGGTCCAAAAATGTCGGAAACATTAACTTGCTTGACCATGCTGTAAGTCATGTTACTGTCTGTTACTGTTGGCTTCCCCAGTGATTTTACCCATGCGCCGCTGCTGGTTGCTTGTTGAGTATGCACAACAGTGTCTCCATCGCTGCTTTCTATTACAGCTGCCTTGGCCTGCACTGCCCTCCATGCATTGCTCTCTGTCACCTCGCAGGGGGTATTGGCCAATTACGCCTGTGCATTAAACAGCACTTCAGCACGGCTTCTCAGCTGCCTTGGTTGTGTTAGGAGAGGGGAAATGTTGTGCTGACATAACCTCTGGTTAACTAGTCTATTTACAACATGGGCCCATGAAAGACCCTACAGTGGGTCAATGCCAGGAGTCTGTCATTGTTTTACACCAATAAGACCTATTTGCCACACGCTGATAAAGGCTCTTTAGCCAAAAAATTGGTCAAATAAATCCACAGCAAGGAGAGGAGCGTGGGACTTTGTTTGACCCTAAGACATCCATTGGACCAAACGCAAATACGAAAGGATGTGGGCTCAGGAGAAACTATTTTAGCACAATGCTATTTCGACAAGCCTAAATATGGAACAGAGAAAGTAGAGGGGACCTGGGTCCAGCAGCCTTCCAGACAAAACCTAATCCGTTTTAGAGAGCATCTTGGAAGAGGACAGGGACAGTCAACCCATATCACAAATCAAACATGAGTGACACTCGTGTTGAAGCCCAAAGAAAGGAGAAGTGGATCAACCCAAACCAACCCCGCAGGACATGGATAAGATTTAGAAAATGCCCTTGTTTCTCTGTCTTGAGTCAGCCAAGGTCAAGAAGCTGCAGAGGATAACAAAGGGAAAGAATGACATCAACACTGGCGTGTTGGTGTGGAACGAGCCAAAAGAGACCTACAGTGTTTATGGCGGAAGGCAACATTAGGTACAGTAGGATAGATAGGTGAACCCCTATGACTTACTGTACTACCCATCCTTGCAAACATCCGATGAGCCATGATAAGAATGCCATAATGTTGAGAAGATATGGGCCTGGCTAGAGTTGGATTACCGGATCAAATGATAGTGTTTGTTTTCTCAGGTAATTGTGCATTTGGTGCTGCTTTCTGGAATTCTAACATACGAGGAGGGGGAAAACTAAGACTGTACTTAGGGAAGTCATATGGTGTAAATGACAGGACTTTGGTCAACAACAGCACATGTGACACAAAAGACCAAAACATTGGTTTAATGACATTTCCATATCAACAGTTACCACTATACTACGATGAGGGAAGAGTGGAAACCATGGCGAGTACAAGTGAATACAATATAATAACAATTTGGAATCAGTCCAAAGCACTAAACCTAAAATGAAGCCCATAGAGAATGGATTTTTCCACCAATCTAGGTAGAATTGTCAAACCCATCATAGCAGATGCGTGACTGATGAGTTGAAAAACTGGAAAGATGTTCACTGGAAGATGATGCTGTCTATCTGATCATGTTCCACTCCATGCATGCCTGGATCTTTGATTACAAAATCATTTTTCATTGAGAATTAGAGTTATTTCCAGATCAGAAACATCGGGAAGATTGCGCAGTCAAGAGAATGTACTATTTTTTTAAAGGCGGGAATCCTTCATTGGTGGAACCACCGCATCCGTTTGATATATTACAACGACAAATAAGTTACTGCAAACAACCAACACTTTTTCCCCCTCAAACATCATTGCATGTGCGAAAGAACAGCAGAATATGTAAAAAAATATATATATAAAAAAATAATAGTAATTACTACGCTCATCCCATGTTCTGCATTTCATCAACAAAAACAATAACAAAAACGATGGCGTGAACATGGCGCTGTTTCCCCAAATGCGGATTCAATCTTTAACGGGTGCAGGCTAATTCAGTGCCTCACATACACAATATAATACAGGTCTATATATTTTCGGCCAAATATCACTGTTGTCATCTCCACCGTCTTCTTGCAGGGTTATGTTGTGTTCAGTGGAGGCTGCTGAGGGGAGGACGGCTCATAATAATGGCTGGAATGGAGCGAATGGAATAGCATCAGAATGGAAACCGGGATGTATCTGATACCATTCCACTTATTCCGCTCTAGCCGTTATCGCGAGCCCGTCCTCCCCAATTAAGGTGCCACCAACCTCCTGTGGTTGTGTTCCTCTCAGGGCTACAGACATAGACAGGGTCTTAGGGAATCATGGCACTGAACACGTCCACAGTACACAAGGGCTTTAAGCCAAGCGCCTGTCTATTTCTGATGCTGATAGTCAACACTTTAATAATAGCACGCTAGTATTTCCCTGTATCAACCAAGCCGGGTGCTAGGATCAGTTTCAATTATACTGTTTCAGATAGACAAGGACAGCCCAAAATTTGCCCACAAAGTATTAACCAATTACATTGAAATGCATGTTCTTGTAATGATTGGAAAATGAAGGGTTTTTGTAATGCATGTTCCTGTAATGATTGAAGGGATTTTAAATGTTTTTTTTGGTGATGTTAAGCAATAAGGCCCGAGGGGGTGTGGTATATGGCCAATATACCACGGCTTAGGGCTGTTTGTTAGCATGACGCAATGCGGAGTGCCTGGATACAGCACTTGGCCATATACCACAAACCCTCGAGGTGCTTTAGTGCTATTATAAACTGTTTACCAATTAAATTAGAACAGTAAACAAGTAATTTTGCATCATACCCGTGGTATATTGTGTGATTTACCACAGCTTTCAGCCAATCAGCATCCAGGAGTCAAACTACCCAGATTATAATGATTGTTAATTAATGTCCAAGTAATGCCTCTGGTGATTAAAAATTATTAGAAAGTCTGTCGAAGGTTTTAGGTGATTGCAAATGAATGTTGCTGTGATCTTGAAAATGATTGTAAATGAATGCTTGTGTAATTACCGTAGTAAATGGATGTCTGTCCGGCACTCGCACATGTAATGTTCGAGCTGAAGGAGCGATAGAGCTTGGCACACCTGGGTGCGCGTGCACCCTAATTGGGCTCTCCTATGCGGGGGTTACCCACAATGGTGGAGGGGATTTGTATTGGGAACATTAAATAGTCAAGGAGAAGAAGGACACGGTGTCACGCCCTGGCCTTAGTATTCTTTGTTTTCTTTATTATTTTAGTTAGGTCAGGGTGTGACATGGGAAGTTTGTGTGTTTTGTCTAGTTTAGGGTGTGTGTATTGTTTAGGGGGTGTTGTATAGTGTATGGGGTTGTGTTCAGGAGAGTTCTAGGAAAGTCTATGGTTGCCTGGTTTGGTTCTCAATCAGAGACAGATGTCATTAATTGTCTCTGATTGGGAGCCATATTTAAGGCAGCCATAGGCTTTAGGTGATTGTGGGAGATTGTCTATGTTGAACGTAAGTAGCTTGTGTGTGCACTTTCGTTTGTAGCTTCACGGTTGTTTGTTGTTTTGTATAGTTTGTATAAGTGTTTCGTTTCATGTTCATCTTCGTCGTAAAATAAAAGAAGATGTATTCATATCACGCTGCGCCTTGGTCCATTCATTCACCTCAAGACGACCGTGACAGAATCTCCCACCACACATGGATCAAGCAGCGTGAGCGGAACCAACAACAGCGGCAAAGTAACCAGGACTCGTGGACATGGGAGGATGTATTGGACGGCAAGGGTTGCTACACATGGGAGGAGATCCGAGCTGGAAGAGATCGCCTTCCATGGGAACAGCTGGAGGCGATTAGGAGAGCAGAGGCAACCGGAGAGAGGAACCGAAGTTATGAGGGTACACGACTAGCAAGGAAGCCTGTGAGTAAACCCCAAAAATTTCTTGGGGGGGGGCTAAGAGGTAGTGGGCCGAGGGCAGGTAGGAGACCTGCGCCCACTTCCCAGGCTAACCGTGGAGAGCGGGAGTACGGGCAGACACCGTGTTACGCAGTAGAGCGCACGGTGTCAACTGTACGTGTGCATAGCCCGGTGCGGGTTATTCCACCTCCCTGCACTGGCAGGGCTAGATTGAGTATTGAGCCGGATGTCATGAAGCCGGCCCTACATATCTGGCCACCAGTGCGTCTCCTCGGGCCGGTTTACATGGCACCAGCCTTACGCATGGTGTCCCCGGTTCGCCTACATAGCCCGGTGCGGGTTATTCCACCTCCCCGCACTGGTCGGGCGACGGGGAGCATTCAACCAGGTAAGGTTGGGCAGGCTCAATGCTCAAGGGAGCCAGTATGCCTGCACGGTCCGGTATTTCCGGCGCCACCTCCCCGCTCCAGGCCAGTACCACCAGTGCCTACACCACGCACCAGGCTTCCAGTGCGTCTCCAGAGCCCTGTTCCTCCTCCACGCACTCTCCCTATGGTGCGTGTCTCCAGTCCAGTACCACCAGTTCCGGCACCACGCACTAAGCCTCCTGTGCGTCTCCAGAGCCCTGTACGCACTGTTCCTTCTCCCCGTACTCGCCCTAATGTGCGTGCCCTCAGCCCGGTACCACCAGTGCCGGTACCACGCACCAGGCCTATAGTACGCCTTGAGAGTCCAGTGTGCCCTGTTGTTGTTCCCCGCACTAGCCTGAAGGTGCATGTCCTTAGCCCGGTACCTCCAGTTCCGGCACCACGCACCAGGCCTACAGTGCGTCTCAGCCGGCCTGAACTGCCCGTCTGCCCTACGCCGTCTGAACTGTCCGTCTGCCAAGTGCCGCATGAGCTGCCCGTCTGTATTGAGCCTTCAAAGCCGCCCGTCTGCCATGAGCCTGCAAAGCCGCCCGTCTGCCATGAGCCTACAGAGCCGTCCGCCAGACAGGAGCCGCTAGAGCCGTCCGCCAGACAGGAGCCGCTAGAGCCGTCCGCCAGACAGGAGCCGCTAGAGCCTTCCGCCAGACAGGAGCCGCTAGAGCCTTCCGCCAGACAGGAGCCGCTAGAGCCTTCCGCCAGACAGGAGCCGCTAGAGCCTTCCGCCAGACCGGATCAGCCAGAGCCTTCCGCTAGACCGGATCCGCCAGAGCCAGCCAGCCAGGATCCGCCAGAGCCAGCCAGCCAGGATCCGCCAGAGCCAGCCAGCCAGGATCCGCCAGAGCCAGCCAGCCAGGATCCGCCAGAGCCAGCCAGCCAGGATCCGCCAGAGCCAGCCAGCCAGGATCCGCCAGCCAGCCAGGGTCAGCCAGCCAGTCCGGTGTTGTCCCTCAGTCCGGAGCTGCCCCTTATCCTGGTGCTGCCCCTTATCCTGGTGCTGCCCCTTATCCTGGTGCTGCCCCTTAGTCCGGTGCTGCCCCTTAGTCCGGTGCTGCCCCTTAGTCCGGTGCTGCCCCTTAGTCCGGTGCTGCCCCTTAGTCCGGTGCTGCCACTTAGTCCGGTGCTGCCCCTTAATCCAGTGGGGTTAATTTGGAGGGTGGCCATTTGGAGGAGGATACGAAAGCGGGTAGTGACTATGGTGGGGTGGGGACCACGACCAGCGCCAGAGCCGCCACCGTGGACAGACGCCCACCCAGACCCTCCCCTAGACTTTATGCTGGTGCGTCCGGAGTTCGCACCTTGAGGGGGGGGTTATGTCACGCCCTGGCCTTAGTATTCTTTGTTTTCTTTATTATTTTAGTTAGGTCAGGGTGTGACATGGGAAGTTTGTGTGTTTTGTCTAGTTTAGGGTGTGTGTATTGTTTAGGGGGTGTTGTATAGTGTATGGGGTTGTGTTCAGGAGAGTTCTAGGAAAGTCTATGGTTGCCTGGTTTGGTTCTCAATCAGAGACAGATGTCATTAATTGTCTCTGATTGGGAGCCATATTTAAGGCAGCCATAGGCTTTAGGTGATTGTGGGAGATTGTCTATGTTGAACGTAAGTAGCTTGTGTGTGCACTTTCGTTTGTAGCTTCACGGTTGTTTGTTGTTTTGTATAGTTTGTATAAGTGTTTCGTTTCATGTTCATCTTCGTCGTAAAATAAAAGAAGATGTATTCATATCACGCTGCGCCTTGGTCCATTCATTCACCTCAAGACGACCGTGACACACGGGCAATTAGAGAAGAAGTGGACTGCATGAGTGCACATGATCGCCCCCCCTTCGCCCAAACATCTCCATCACTGCCGCCATGACAGCACAAAGACACCTGTTGTCATGCCTGCTCCCGCTCTTCCCCCCTGGAGCTCGAGGGTGCCAGGCTCCCCAACATTACGCACTCCTGCCACCATCATTACGCACACCTGCATTCCCCCGTCACGCGCATCAGCGATTATTGGACTCACCTGCACTCAATCACCTCTGTCATTACCTCCACTATATCTGTCTGTTCCCCCGCTCTGTTCCCCGCTTCAGCATTGATTGTCTTATGTCCTTGTATACCCGTGAGCTGACACTGTTCCTGTCTTGTTTCATGTCTGTTCCTGATTAAATGTTTGACTCCCTGTACCTGCTTCTCTACTCCGGCGTCGGTCCTTACACCTGTGGGTCCGGTCACGAAAGTCCAAATGGTTTGAGGTGGATGAGGGCTGAGGCACAATCAGAGGACTCATCTGTGATGGAGAGGAGCACAGGGATAGAACGTTCCCTGAGATTAACAGCAGGACAGGGAGAACCAGTGTCTTGCCTGGTGATGGGACATTGGCAGCTTTTGGACAGACTGTACTATAATATACTATCTACAGCACTACGAGGATTCCCCCCATTAGGCCCACGTCACATGGGAAGGAGGTGGTCCACTAATAAACGCAGTTGAAGATAGGCCTATTTACTGGGAATTGGTTGTTCTGGACACTTGACATGCTCCCCAATAAGCCCACTAATGTCTCAGGTCATGTCAGAGTGGACAGAACATCGTGAATGAATAAGAACGCTAGAACACTGATTAAAATTCCAGAGTTGTGAGTGCATACAGCCTTGCAGTATACCAGTGCATACAGCCTTGCAGTATACCAGTGTATGGCAGTCTTGGAACATAGATTGTATAGATGATATTTCCCAGGCTGCTCTGCTGCCTATCACACAGACAGTGGTCCAGAGAAGATAACTGAGATCAGGTACACACCGTGGTGGGGAGGGAGTCCCTCCGTGGAGCTCACGATGGTTCCACGCTGTCACTAGCCTGACGAGGCAGGGACAGGGACAGTCACAGTCCGTCAAACGCTGCAGATCCTAGGAGAAATTTAAGAAGGAAATTGGCTCCCTTCTTTAAAGCATCTGGCTCTCACACAGGAGCGACGTGATTCAGTACATATCACTCAAAGGCTATGAAATGCTTTAGCCTACACCTAATTGGACGCTGAGGAAAGAGAATGTATTAAAGATTCAGGCAATAAGGACAAATGTGCCTCAAGACACGTTTAATTTGTGGAAGCATTACACAAGTCGAAAACCAGATGATCAACACACAACACCTTTCTTTTTCTCAGTGAAATAAGATTATGAGGACGATATTGGATTTTGCAGGATTTCTTAAAGAGGTGCCACTAATACATCAATTCATTGAGTCAGCGTGTTATAGCTGAATAACAATAACCACCTACTCCAATGTCTACCTGGCTGCACTCCTCGCGGAACACAAAACACCACTTTTGTTGCCAACGATGGAGCCTCTCATCAGGTACAGTTCCCTCCTGGTAATAACACAGTGGTGGCATCTCCCTCAGAATGCATTGAGGGCTTTTGAAATGTTGTCAAATGTCATCAGAGCGGACCTAATGGCCATAGAGTTGTTTCACTCATCAGCAACACAGACACCTGGTGTGGAAAGATCAACAGGAATTAGTTCCTGTGAACACACACCTGTACATGTCATTTACACTGACTGTCCATAAAAAATACATGAATAGGTGTTGTGATTAAGTTCATCTGATATAATATTCAGTGTGTTGTGATTAAATTCATCTGATATAATATTCAGCGTGTTGTGATTAAGTTAATCTGATATAATATTCAGCGTGTTGTAATTAAATTCATCTGATATAATATTCAGCGTGTTGTGATTAAATTAATCTGATATAATATTCAGCGTGTTGTGATTAAATTAATCTGATATAATATTCAGCGTGTTGTGATTAAATTAATCTGATATAATATTCAGCGTGTTGTGATTAAGTTAATCTGATATAATATTCAGAGTGTTGTGATTAAGTTAATCTGATATAATATTCAGCGTGTTGTGATTAAATTCATCTGATATAATATTCAGCGTGTTGTGATTAAATTCATCTGATATAATATTCAGAGTGTTGTGATTAACTTCATCTGATATAATATTCAGCGTGTTGTGATTAAATTCATCTGATATAATATTCAGCGTGTTGTGATTAAGTTCATCTGATATAATATTCAGCGTGTTGTGATTAAGTTAATCTGATATAATATTCAGCGTGTTGTGATTAAATTCATCTGATATAATATTCAGAGTGTTGTGATTAACTTCATCTGATATAATATTCAGCGTGTTGTGATTAAATTAATCTGATAAAATATTCAGCGTGTTGTGATTAAGTTAATCTGATATAATATTCAGCGTGTTGTGATTAAGTTAATCTGATATAATATTCAGCGTGTTGTGATTAAGTTAATCTGATATAATATTCAGCGTGTTGTAATTAAGTTAATCTGATATAATATTCAGCGTGTTGTGATTAAGTTAATCTGATATAATATTCAGCGTGTTGTGATTAAGTTAATCTGATATAATATTCAGCGTGTTGTGATTAAGTTAATCTGATATAATATTCAGCGTGTTGTGATTAAGTTAATCTGATATAATATTCAGCGTGTTGTGATTAAGTTAATCTGATATAATATTCAGCGTGTTGTGATTAAATTCATCTGATATAATATTCAGCGTGTTGTGATTAAATTCATCTGATATAATATTCAGAGTGTTGTGATTAACTTCATCTGATATAATATTCAGCGTGTTGTGATTAAATTCATCTGATATAATATTCAGCGTGTTGTGATTAAGTTCATCTGATATAATATTCAGCGTGTTGTGATTAAGTTAATCTGATATAATATTCAGCGTGTTGTGATTAAATTCATCTGATATAATATTCAGAGTGTTGTGATTAACTTCATCTGATATAATATTCAGCGTGTTGTGATTAAATTAATCTGATAAAATATTCAGCGTGTTGTGATTAAGTTAATCTGATATAATATTCAGCGTGTTGTGATTAAGTTAATCTGATATAATATTCAGCGTGTTGTGATTAAGTTAATCTGATATAATATTCAGCGTGTTGTAATTAAGTTAATCTGATATAATATTCAGCGTGTTGTGATTAAGTTAATCTGATATAATATTCAGCGTGTTGTGATTAAGTTAATCTGATATAATATTCAGCGTGTTGTGATTAAGTTAATCTGATATAATATTCAGCGTGTTGTGATTAAGTTAATCTGATATAATATTCAGCGTGTTGTGATTAAGTTAATCTGATATAATATTCAGCGTGTTGTGATTAAGTTAATCTGATATAATATTCAGCGTGTTGTGATTAAGTTAATCTGATATAATATTCAGCGTGTTGTGATTAAGTTCATCTGATATAATATTCAGCGTGTTGTGATTAAGTTAATCTGATATAATATTCAGCGTGTTGTGATTAAGTTAATCTGATATAATATTCAGCGTGTTGTGATTAAGTTAATCTGATATAATATTCAGCGTGTTGTGATTAAATTAATCTGATAAAATATTCAGCGTGTTGTGATTAAGTTAATCTGATATAATATTCAGCGTGTTGTGATTAAGTTAATCTGATATAATATTCAGCGTGTTGTAATTAAGTTAATCTGATATAATATTCAGCGTGTTGTGATTAAGTTAATCTGATATAATATTCAGCGTGTTGTGATTAAATTAATCTGATATAATATTCAGCGTGTTGTGATTAAGTTAATCTGATATAATATTCAGCGTGTTGTGATTAAGTTAATCTGATATAATATTCAGCGTGTTGTGATTAAGTTAATCTGATATAATATTCAGCGTGTTGTGATTAAGTTAATCTGATATAATATTCAGCGTGTTGTGATTAAGTTCATCTGATATAATATTCAGCGTGTTGTGATTAAGTTAATCTGATATAATATTCAGTGTTGTGATTAAGTTAATCTGATATAATATTCAGTGTTGTGATTAAGTTAATCTGATATAATATTCAGAGTGTTGTGATTAAGTTAATCTGATATAATATTCAGCGTGTTGTGATTAAGTTAATCTGATATAATATTCAGTGTTGTGATTAAGTTAATCTGATATAATATTCAGAGTGTTGTGATTAACTTCATCTGATATAATATTCAGTGTGTTGTGATTAAGTTCATCTGATATAATATTCAGCTCACTATTTGGCTTCTTAAATAATCAGACCAACACTGCCAAAGGGTATATTTATGTCACGCTAATCATCTATGTCATACATTATTAGCGTGACCTATAGACATTACCATGACGGTCATGTGAGGTGAACGGTTTATTTAACCAGGAGGACCATAGCAAACCAGACAGGCTGTCCTTGCACTGGCAAAGAGTTGTTCATGTAGAAGAAAATGACAAGCATGAGTCATAAAGTGGGACGTCATCATTTGATTCAAAATGTATTATCAATCAATTTAGATGTGGACTGAGAGACTTTAACCATGAGGAAATACAGAGCAAGCAGCAAGCAATAGTCTCCTTGATGGAATCTTTTGTTGTTGTAATCACTCTCAAACACATTCTATTGCATTGAAGTCCATACTGTAATCACTACTCAAGGTGGATTTACTATATTTCTAAAATATAGGTAGTTTTTATTGTGCATATGAACACAAAATAGGATATCAAGATGATCAGGCTGCTCTTTCATCTGTGAGCTAATGTTACGTGAGTCGGCGTTGAATGATAATCAGACTTCTGCTCCTACCAGTAGCTCGTTATACACTTTCAGATATCACTTAGTTTTCCCCTCTCCAATCTGTCTAGTACTCCCATTTGCATGCAGACCAGTGATTGGCCACTCATATCTTATGCCTCAATAGACAGCTGTGAACTGATTGGCTCCTGCCAGAAGAGGGCATGGAATCCCTGCGACCAAAAACACACATAAAAGGGAGCGTGGAAAACCACAGAGGCAGACAAGCACCTACCTACTACAAGAGAACTTTGAGCACTATCAGAGACCTTATGCTAGAATCTTTGGACAGAAATCTCTGACAATCTACACTCAGTGTGCAATTGCGCAGCTGTTTCTACCGACAGCAACTTCACCAGAAGACAGAAGAGTTTGACTGGTCTTACGTTCTACTATTCTACCTGTCTACTGACAGAGACTGTCAGTGACTGAGCGGCCAGTTTAAAGACACTTTTAGAAGCATATCGTCATCCAGACAAAAAGCAGTATCATGTCTCTAGAGGTGAAGGAGAAGACGCAGGTGAGGTTGGTGTTCCTGGGGGCGGCCGGCGTGGGCAAAACGGCCCTGATCCGCCGCTTCCTCCAGGACACCTTCGAGCCCAAGCACCGGCGCACCGTGGAGGAGATGCACAGCAAGGAGTACGACATCGGTGGCTCTAAGGTCACCGTGGAGATCCTGGACACCAGCGGCAGCTACTCCTTCCCTGCCATGCGCAAGCTCTCCATCCAGAACAGCGACGCCTTCGCCCTGGTCTACGCGGTCGACGACGCAGAGTCGCTGGAGGCCGTCAAGAGCCTCCGCGACGAGATCCTGGAGGTCAAGGAGGACAAGTACACCCCGATCGTGGTGGTGGGTAACAAGGCAGACCGAGCGGGAAGCGACCGGCAGGTGGCAGCTGACGACGTACTGTCAACAGTGGAGCTGGACTGGAACAACAGCTACGTGGAGACGTCGGCCAAGGAGAACAACAACGTGACGGAGGTGTTCAGGGAGCTGCTGCAGCAGACCAACCTGCCCTGCCGGCTGAGCCCTGCTCTGAGGCGCCGCAGGGAGACCTTCCCCAAAGGAGACCCCAAGGCCTCCCGGCCGCCCATGAACAAGACCAACTCCTGCATCATCTCCTAATAGGGCAGGTTGAAGGAGAAAGAGAGGGAAAGGGCGTGGGCTAGTACACCTGTTAAAGTGCTGCTGGACAAGAGGGAGAGGGAAACTTTACTATGTATGGGCTGAAAAGGTTGAGGTGAGGAACTGCCAGTGTGCTGAAACAGAACTGAACTCCCAAACACTCTTGATTCCACGTCTGCTTCCCTTGTCCAAGCGATGTGGTTGATATGGGAAGAGGATGGGCGACAATGAATGGTTATGAAAGAGGACTTGGTCCAACTAATGTAAACATTGTAAGGTGGGGAGATAAGGGTGAAAAGGTGACAAAGATGTTCAACTGCTCAGTTGTTTACTTAATGTAACGTGATGCTGCTTATTTGGTTAACAGGCTTCTGCTGTTTCCGTTTAGATCAATGTATAGCTTTTGTATTCAATTGATGCTAATTTTGCAACGTGTGTTTGACATTCACTTGTAATAAGACATTTGACTATTGCAACCATACAAGAAGAGTATTTATTGACTCAAAGGAAAGATTTATATGCTGGGGTTTGTGCAAAGTTAATGGTTTGATGTAAAACACCATCTATTCAGTTGGAAATTCACGTGTAGGACAGCATTATTGTTTACAAAAGACTCGCTTGTATTCAAGTTTTTATTATTGATTTGCTATTAAGCATGACTTGATTAATGTGTGTAAAAAGTGGTGACATGCAAATGTCTACTACATGCAATTTTTATTTTAAACATGTTTTTATATTCTTACGTTTTTTTTATTCATGATTTATACATGAAACCGCTTTACCAGTGTTCATTTTACAATGGAATGTTTACCCCATAAAGCTAAATAAATAGTACACAAAAAAAAAAAAAGCTATGATCTCCTGTAATAACTAACTGCATTATGAATATGAGAGACACATGTTCATTCTCTATTGAGAATGCAAAACGCAGACACAAACTGGAGGAGTGAAACGGATGTCACACACATCAGACATCGCACACGTCAATCAAATAGCAACGGTCTATCTATCATCATGGCCCCAATAGATGTGCAGGTGCACCATGACGTGGACACCATCTACTACCTGTAGTCTGGTTCAGGTATCAACACATTTCCACAAACAAACTACAAAAACATACTATCAAATCCCACTACTAGTGAAAGTTTGCACTGTAGGATAAGGCTTAGGCCAGGGATGGGCAACTTTGATGGGGGTAGGGACTCATGAGGGGCCACTGTGGCTCACGGGTCTGCATACCCACATATGCAGTCAGAGCAGGCCCTAGCCTTTTGAGGGCCCTAAGCTAAAAAACAAATTGGGGGGTGGGGGATATTGATTCGCGGGCCTACAAAAGAGCTGCCAGTTGCCCATCCCTGGCCTAGGGTATAACTTACAATTACACAAGGCACTTTCTGATAAAATGTTTAAAGATGACTATGCTGGCGTTATCAGGCTACCAGGAATACAATTGAATAACATTAAGCGTAAACCGTCATTTCTAACTGTAAAGAACAAGATAGGCTTATAAAAATTGCAGATATAGCTTACTGTGATTCAGTTCACACAGCCCCACTTCTTGGTCCAGAAAAGGCGTCGAACTGAATTGTGCAGGCTGTATTACAGTCCAACGTCGCCCTCTAACCACAGTTGTCTTTCACTGCGCCCCCCTTCATAAAATATTGATCAACTTTATAAGCATAAATCTTTGTATTTCTTTAAAATTACTGTATTTAAATCAGTCTTACTTTGAGACATTGACCGTTGCTCTCACAAACAAAATTTGGCTAAATTAGTTACACCTGCTGTGAGCAGTCTAGGCATGCGCCACAAGCCTCAGTGCTGTATGCAAATTAGCATCATTATGAGACAATAGGCAACCTTTCTCAACTGATATAAGGTATTTAGCACAATATACTGCACTTGAGTGAGCCCATCTTGGGACCTTTGTACTTTACAAGGCATATCCCGTACAAAGTATTGTATTTCTGTCTTGTTTCGATAGCCTTGCACCATAAATCAAATAGAAGCTCATTGTAATTGTGCATATTAGGAATGTTAAAAACACTGAAAGAAATATGTGTGCGGATGTTCCCTGAATGTCATGAACACAGACAACACGGTCACAGCTTCCAACATAGAAGTAAAGTACAACACACTCTGTCTCCACCAATAGCTGTGGTTGGTCCATGTGCTTCCCCCTGTCCTCATCAGATGCATTGTTTCCCTTCTCATATGGGGAAGTGGCCTGTTGAACGTTAGGCCTGTAGTTCCTCTTTCTGTCCAGTTAAAACATTCTTCCGTACTCTCCCCCTATTCATTCACAGAATGGACGACTGGAGAAGAGAGCTCTATATACACACACAGACGAACAGGTACGTAAGGCCTTTGAGACACAATAGTGTTATTCAATGACATGACTGAGGGCGTTTTAATTGTTATGCCTAAAATTGGTTCTCATATGCAATAATTGTCTGTGATGAGTGTTTACTGAATGTAGTACTACAGCCTACTGTATTGAAATGACTTGGTTTATTTTTTGTAGAGAATCGAAATAAGTTAAAAGTACATATCGTGTCCTCAGTTCAGATGGATTGTCCAGTGTCTATGGTTGTCTCTGCCCCTAGACTTGGTCAAAGCTCCTCAGCAGTTTGAGAATCCTGAGGCGTTTAGAACAAGTTCAGGGTCCTGGACTCTTTTTGACGACTACAATGCATCTCAAGTTCAAACATTTGCTATGAAATGTGATGTGTTCTGTGAAGACAGATCAACAAGTTGGTTGAGACAATATACAAATTCTCTTAATATGCTGCTTGCACGACATAGTTAGCAGGTGCCGTTTGACTCCACATTCTATCCCATAATGAACTGTGGTCTTTCTACTTTTAGCGATATACCGTAGTTGCTATTAATGCTATATCCTCAGACAAGCAGAAGTGAAATTATGTGATATCACTTGCACACGTGGGGAAAAAATAAATAAAACTACAAAATATACATGTCCTCACTTCTTTAACAGACTCGTTGCCTAGTCCATCCATGCACTTGCCTCATTCTTTTAAGCCAGTGCCACTTGCTTTCATGACACGGTTCACATGGAAATCAGACAGGTTTCATTTGAATTTATAGAGGAACCCAGATGTTACACACGCAACCGAAACCACCGTCAACATTGAGAGACAATGTTTCCATTGAGTGTGTGGTAGATCAGAAAATATGAGAGAAGTAGGCCTATTGAATAAGCTGGCAGAAAGAGACAACTGACAGAGCTATTCAGCTTGACCCTTCAACATCAGCTCAACAGGTTTATTCAGTCCATTGATGGTAAACACTTAGCTGTGTGAGGGAGACGAGAGGCACGCAATATCTAGAAACAGAAAAAGGCCAACTCAATGCACCTCTGCAGAACAGAGCCAGTGTTTCACCATTCAGACTGTTGTTTGCTCATGACAGACTTCAACAGAACACAAAGCTTCAAGGGAACGAGAGAGAAGAGATTATCGCTACACATGAAAGTATGTAAGAGCAGATTTAAGCATTTGTTCTCTTCAAAGGCTTAGCCTTGTCTACTTCCGTGTGGTTAATGGGTTCAGTAAATACCTTGATATGCATATTCCCTGTTTAAATCTATGAGCAAATGGAGATCAAATCCCCATGAAAACAGAGTTGCTGATAGACTGAGGTCCTCGTGATTTGTCTATCATAATTTGAAAAGTGACAGATGAAATAACCTATTCATGATGTTTTTTGTGTGCAGAAAACAGACTGTGCAAGTGTCTATTCTTGTCCGATATCAGTTAGAGAGGTATCAGTATCTGTGACTAAAATAGGCATTGACACTTGTTACAATACTGTGCTCTAGTTCAATGGCTGCGAAGGGCTTTGGGCCATTGGCATGTAACTACAAGCTAATTCAGTAACCCTTCGAAAAGACTAACCATGTACCAGTCTTGCTTCAATATTGGAGTTCAATTGATCGCAAATACATATTAATCAAAAAGGCTTAATTAACCAAATGCTATGCTGTACAAGTTGCATACAACACACACAACATGGGATTAAATGAAATGAATCCAAGATATATCAGTGCACTTTGTGCTTCATGAGAGTCTGCATGGGTGATGTATTTACCATGCACATAGTATAGCAGAGTACAGTAAAGGACTATTGGTATGCATGAACAGTAGACATTTATTGAGAATGCAAGATATTTTGTTTTACATAGGAAGTCAATTAGAATGAAAAGAAACAAGTTCCTATGTAACGGAATTGAAAATCCTTGGTCTCACAGTGTGAACACAACATATTTGTGCGTGTAGCTCAGTCATCTACTGTGATGTTACGGAACAGGTAAGCCATGGACTCTCCATTGTGGATGCGTCGGATGGCCTCGGCCAGGATCATACTGACGTCCACCGTCTTGATCTTGGGACACTGGAGCTTCTGGACCTCATGAGGGACTGTATTGGTCACCACCACCTGGGGGGGGGGGCACAAGAACACAAAATGGAGAGCTAGGTTACAGCCGAGACTATGTTAAAGAAAGCAAAGTTGTTGTTTTTTGTGTATGCATTGCATATTTCTGTATTTGGGTATCGGTTTGTGGACTTGTCTTTTAAGAAAGATTTGTTTGATTTATCCAGCAAAGAGACATAATTCCGACCATGAGCAGCTTCAAGTATCAGAGCAGCACAGACTACGTACAATAATTGTCAGCTGTGTGGATGTTAGAAAAAAACAGCCATTTCAGGCTTAATAAAAGCCTGCGCGCATACAGCCTGTGTCCTTCGTCTTACCTCGTCGATGGCGGATTCCTCTATGAGTCGCGGGGCCTCTGCTGAGAGCAGGCCGTGTGTCGCCATGATATAGATCTTATAGGCCCCCCTCTCTTTCAGAATCTCAGCCGCCGCCACAAAGTCCTCCACGTCATCTATGATGTCATCCTGAGAGAGGGAAACAGTTATTAGCGTCTAAATGACACACGAGCTCTGTCATACAGTATGTCCAAATACATCTTACATGAGGACTTCCTCAGAACAGTGAGTGTTAAACATAAATAGTTTATATACAGTTGAAGGCAGAAGTATGCATACATTTAGGTTGGAGTCATTAAAACTCATTTTTCAACCACTCCACAAATTTCTTGTTAACAAACTATAGTTTTGGCAAGTCGGTTAGGACATCTACTTTGTGCATGACACAAGTCATTTTTCCAACAATTGTTTACAGACAGATTATTTCACTTATAATTCACTGTATCACAATTCCAGTGGGTCAGAAGTTTACATACACTAAGTTGACTGTGCCTTCAAACAGCTTGGAAAATGACAGAAAATGATACCATGGCTTTAGAAGCTTCTGATAGGCTAATTTACATAATTTGAGTCAATTGGAGGTGTACCTGTGGATGTATTTCAAGGCCTACCTTCAAACTCAGTGCCTCTTTGCTTGACATCATGGGAAAATCAAAAGAAATCATTCAAGACCTCAGAAAAAAAATTGTAGACCTCCACAAATCTGGTTTATCCTTGGAAGCAATTTCCAAACGCCTGAAGGTATCACGTTCATCTGTACAAACAATAGCACGCAAGTATAAACACCATGGGACCACGCAGCCGTTATACCGCTCAGGAAGGAGACGCGTTCGGTCTCCTAGAGATGAACGTACTTTGGTGCGAAAAGTGCAAATCAATCCCAGAACAGGAGCAAAGGACATTGTGAAGATGCTGGAGGAAACAGGTACAAAAGTATCTTTATCCACAGTAAAACGAGTCCTATATTGACATAACCTGAAAGGCCGCTCAGCAAGGAAAAAGCCACTGCTCCAAAACCCCCATAAAAAGCCAGACTAGGGTTCGCAACTGCACATGGGGACAAAGATCGTACTTTTTGGAGAAATGTCCTCTGGTCTGATGAAACAAAAATAGAACTGTTTGGCCATAATGACTATCGTTACGTTTGGAGGAAAAAGAGGGAGGCTTGCAAGCCGAAGAACACCATCCCAACCGTGAAGCACAGGGGTGGCAGCATCATGTTGTGGGGGTGCTTTGCTGCAGGAGGGACTGGTGCACTTCACAAAATAGATGGCTTCATGAGGAGGAAAATTATGTGGATATATTGAAGCAACATCAAGACATCAGTCAGGAAGTTAAAGCTTGGTCGCAAATGGGTCTTCCAAATGGACAATGACCCCAAGCATACATCCAAAGTTGTGGCAAAATGGCTTAAGGACAACAAAGTCAAGGTATTGGAGTGGCCATCACAAAGCCCTGACCTCAATCCCATAGAAAATTTGTTGGCAGAACTGAAAAAGCATGTGCGAGCATGGAGGCCTATAAACCTGACTCAGTTACACCAGCTCTGTCAGAAGGAATGGGCCAAAATTCACTCAATTTATTGTGGGAAGCTCATGGAAGGCTACCCGAAACATTTGACCCAAGTTAAACAATTTAAAGGCAATGCTACCAAATACTAATTGAGTGTATGTAAACTTCTGACCCACTGGGAATGTGATCAAAGAAATAAAAGCTGAAATAAATCATTATTATTCTGACATTTCTCATTCTTAAAATAAAGTGGTGATCCTAACTGACCTAAAACAGGGATTAAATGTCAGGAATTGTGAAAAACTGAGTTTAAATGTATTTGGCTAAGGTGCATGTAAACTTCCGACTTCAACTGTAACACTAACTCTTGCTTATTAGCAATAGCTTGGACAATGCAGTTTTTTTTGTCCCATAGGGATCAAAGTTAAACAGAAGAGAGACGATAGAATTCTTACAACAATGATAGCGATGCGACCTCCCACATCTCCCACTACAGTGATAGGCGGTTTCTCCTTGGCCATCATTACTGAAAGAGAAAAGGAGAGAGATTGATCATTACTTTCAAACCAGTGGTGAAGAGGAAATGAGGGGGGAAAAAATGACATTCAAATGATTGGGTTGAGGAGAATGAGTAAGAAGGGATCAAGTTCAACACCTGCAAAGACCATCCATGCACGACAGCTCTACCTCAACGTCCACAGACAGCTACAACCCGCTACAGAATAATCCTGAAAACGCTCATTTTGACAGACGGGACAACAACTAGGTGAAATGATTTTGGCCACTAAGTATAGGGCAGCTTCAGGCATATTGTGATGGTAGCAACACATGGCTCATGAGTATAGAGCTGTCTTCCTTCCCACAAATAAAAAATCCGGTTTGGGATTTAGGGATCCCCATAGCAACCCCATGCCATGCCAAATCACAACCGACTTCAAAGCAGTGTCATCGTCAGCCCGGAGGCGTCCAACCAGATGTCTGCGTATTTAAAAACTCTCAGGGTTGAATCATGAGGCTCTACTTGGAACTCTGAGGTGTTGACATTAGCAACAAAATAATTTTGTTAAAATATTTTTTTTTAAGGCTTCAGGGAGAGGGGTGAGTTTTTAAATAAACAAGAATCATACCGTTGCTGAAACAGCAAGTTAGCTCGAAAAATTCTAAACTAGGAATTGATCAAGAGAAAGGATGCAGGGGAACAACCAAGCTTGCCATCATGCCTCATTCGGCCTCTGAGGTGCTTGCAATGTTTCCTTCATCTCCATTTGGAGTTATAGACGTAGTTAAATTGCCCAAATGGCATAATGTTTATGGGGAAATGATTGGCTCCATAAAATGTATGTCAATCACCAACCTGGCAGTGGAATACAGTAGGTGCCCTCTGGTAAGCCATATGCATTAGCAGCCCTTTTGTTGGTTGCTTTGAAGGGGTCAAAGGTCAGATAAATGCTACATTTGAGGATGAGAGGCATGTTGAAGGGAATGTTGACAAGCCACACGGTTTCAAACGGGTATTAATTGTAGTGCAACTCCAAAGTATACATGGGAAGAGCCATGTATTTTTCCAATGATGCTTGCATGAATGCATCCAGCAGATCCGTATTGCTATCGGTAGGGTTGAATGTGATGATTTTATTTGAATTTTGGAAGTTCACAGTTAATTGTCTATTAGACAAAAGGCATGTAAATGTCAAAAATGCATCAAGTGAGGAATACCGTACCCTGTAAACTTGGGATGATCTCAAAGACCTTGACACCAATTTGGAGGTGAAGAAATCTGCTGTTTTACAGATATCTTGTTTCAATAATCATACCAGATTTGGTGACAGCCAACAGTCGAAACCAGGGGGGGGGTCTTCACTGAGGTCCGGGGGGCCGCACTTAAAATTGACTACATCGCCTCACCGTCCAATTAAAAAAAAAATGTCCTCTATCCATCACTTTTGGAATTTCCAATGCTCCCACGACTGTCTGGCTTTCGTTTCGATGACTGCTAGCAGGCTGAGTAAAAAATGAAAAGACTATAATTGTAGGACCATTATCATTTCTACACAGTTCAGATGTGGTTTTAGTCATTTCAATGTCGACTGAGCTTATCCCCTGAATGTTTATTTATTTTTTACTCAAACCCCCGCGTATGTTTGACCCCCGCCCCCGCCCTCGGTCTAAACACTTAACTGAACTGAGATCTTCACAAAGGGGAATTTAGAAGGTCAGTGCTGCTAGAAATGGAAACTCCCTCGGTAGACATCAACATCACATGCAGGCAGGTATAAGCGATCACAGATAGTATTACAGGATGGGGGTCAGAGGAAGAGAGAGTTGAGCATTACGGTCGTACTTGGGAGCTCTATGCCTGGGAATGAAGCCTGGTGCCTCCCTGTGTCTTCAAAAGATAAACGGGATACGTTAACACTGTCATATACAGAGAATATATAAAAAAAACATACAGACAAACAAAGGCAGCATACAGACAAACAACTCCAGAACTGAAGACAGGCCTTCTGGTCCTATTTATCCAAGGAACGCAATAAAATAAAGTTTAATATAAAGAATAACACAGGGGGGGAAAAATTGTCTTATTTTCTCAAAGATTAAACGTGTCACTTCGCTCCGTATCTGAATTTAGCTGCTGTTTTGATAATGTCCGTACCCTGTTTCTGTATAAAGGAGGGAGGAAATGGAGAGAAGTATGAGAGAAAATAAATACAGTCGCCGTATAAAAAGGAGGAGAAAAAAGAACAAAAAGAGGGCGAGAAGAGAAATCCAGAGGCTGTGTGGAGAGAAACGAGGAGGGTAGAGGGGAACGGTCGCCTGTTATTGCCTGCAGTATTTCACAGGCATCTGCAGTAGTGTCAGGCTGCTAAGAAGGAGTGCTTTGTTGCTGAACCAACACATACTACAGCCCTGACTGGCTGAACACTCCAGTTGTACACTGTCAGCATGAGGACAATGTGTGGAGGTCCTCTTTGCTACTGGTACCTTAGGGAATTCAGGGCTAGATATTTTTACAACATTTCTGTGACAATTGGATTTGTAAAAAATAACTTTCTCTCGGCTATGGGTTGTTATTCGGGCAGATTATCACTTTTCCAGTCCATAAATGTAAAATAGTTTGTTCTCTTTTCTGTAAATACTGTTCCATTCGATCTCTGTAAAGCCGCACTTTGACCCAAATGCCATGTTTTACAGTGGCTCTACAATGGATAGGATCAGAGTCTGGGTGTACGTCCGTTCACAAGTGTATGCATGCTACATGGGAGGCCCATCCCAGTGCCGTCTACTCACCATAAGCAGTGGGGGTTTAACCCTGCTGTTCAGACTCATTACCTTTCTATGGATTCCTCAGATAGACAGCAGTCAGGGCTCAACTCATCCTGTCCTGACACTAGTGGTTACATAAACCAGCACTGTCTGCTGATTAGGCAGATTATATACATGAGAGCAACGCAACAGTGATTTTTGTGTGTTAGGATCAAAGGCAGGAGTATTTTCTAGTGTGTGTGTGTGTGTGTGTGTGTGTGTGTGTGCACACGCATGTGCGTGTCGGGGGGGGGGGGGGGGGTATCTTACATGGCAGCTCCAGACCAGGGTGACCAGAGGTGGTGCGTCCTGAAGACATTGGAGGGGGAGAGTGTCTTCCGTCGGCCATGTCAGACTCTGAACACTGGGCCTCCCCGTGCATCACCGCCAGGCCCAGCCGCAGCCTCTCAGCATAGGATTGAGCTCTGGAACACACACACAAAGGATTTAAATACATACAGAGCAAACACAATCACCCACAAATCTGCAGCCACAAAACACACTTCACATCATTCACTATCCATCTTGCTGGAAAACTCCCAACCTTTATGTTACCTCTTGGCCGCCGAAGGAGACTTTGCAACGATAATGGCATTTCTGTAGTCTGGAATCTAGAAACAAATAAACAGTAACAAATAAACATTATCCAACATGATTTCACAGTTCAACGCCAGATTAAAACTAAACTTTAGTCAACAAATACATGATAATGATACAAGTGACTGGAGAGGATTCTGGGTAGTCTTACTTCCTCCTGGATGTACTGTAGCAGGAAGGGCGAGGCACGCAGGTTATCAACAGGGAAACTGAAGAAGCCCTGGATCTCCTTCTGGTGTAGGTCCATGGTGATGATGTGAGTCAGCCCTGTGATAACACCAGTGGGTCAAGCCAGTGGTGTAAAATACTTAAGCAAAAATACTTTAAAGTACTACTTAAGTAGTTTTGGGGGGGGGGGGGGGGGGGGTATCTGTCAAATATAAATAGTAAAGTACAACTTTTACTTCACTACATTCCTAAATAAAATGATGTATATTTTACTTCATACATTTCCCTGACACCCAAAAGTACTCGTTACATTTTGAATGCTTAGCAGGACAGGAAAATGGTCCAATTCACGCAAATTTCAAGATAACATCCCTACTGCCTCTGATCTGGCAGACTCACTAAACATAAATGCTTCGCTTGTAAATTATGCCTGCATGTTGTAGTGTGACCCTGGTTATCCTTACATTAAAAAAAAAAAAGAATTGTGCCGTCTGGTTTGCTTAATAAGCAATTTGAAACAATTTATAATTTTACTTTTGATACATAAGTATATTTTTGAAATTACATTTACTTTTGATAGCTAAGTATATTTATAACCAAATACTTTTAGACTTTTACTCAAGTAGTATTTTACTGGGTGACTTTCACTTGAGTAATTTCCTATTAAGGTATCTTTACTTTTACTCAAGTATGACAATTGGGTACTTTATCCACCACTGGGTCAAGCAACACCCCGGCTAGACTGGCTTGCGCATGTCCGCGTGCAAATTATAATTTTGTCCATTACCACCAGACACGTGTGTGAAAACCAAGTGTGAATCAATTCTATTAATTTCGGGGCAGATCGAAACAAAAACATTTACAGACATTTTTCGGTTTGCCTGGGAGATGAACATTGGATTGTAATTTAACCCGACATGCATATGGTCCTCTTTTTAGATGTTAGACCCCGGTAATACAAAATGGTGTTTCTCTACTCTGACGATTAATCCACAGATCAAAGATAACCGTTTCCCTTTTATTATTCTCTCATTAGTTTTTCAAGCACCCACGTGGGTTTGTATCCTTGTGAAAACCAAAACAAGTTCTATTTTAGCGTTCGGCAACACAGACGCTCGTTAACGCACAAGAGCAATGTGGATAAAATGATTGAATAACATTCATGTGTACATTTTTTATGTACACATGCTTGCGCATGCAATGTGCCCGGTCTAGTCAGGGTGTTAGCTTTTACAGGGTGATGCAATAAGTGTTTCCCTACTAAAATACCATAATATGACCGTTAGCTTTTCTGCTAGCTGTATGTGGTGACAGTTTACTTGCTATGGTGTAACGTTACCCGGTCTCAGAGCATTTCGTATTATTCTGTTCGTAAATCCAAGACACTCCATCTAATATGTTATGTTTCGTATGGTATTTATTAATTTGTGGATGTACATCACCCATTTCGTATGATATGTTATGAATTACAATTTGTATTATAAATTCAGGGGGAAAAAATAAACATCCCTTTTTCAGGACACTGTCTTTCAAAGTTATTTGGATTTTTACGTATTAACTTCACAGATCTTCATTGTAAAGGGTTTAAACAATGTTTCCCATGCTTGTTCAATGAACCACAAACAATTAATGAACATGCACCTATGGAATGGTCGTTAAGACAATAACAGCTTACAGACGGTAGGCAATTAAGTTCACAGATATGAAAACTTAGGACACTAAAGAGGCCTTTCTACTGACTCTGAAAAACACCAAAAGAAAGATGCCCAGGGTCCCTGCTCATCTATGTGAACGTGCCTAAGACAGCGCTACAGGGAGACAGGACGGACAGCTGATCGTCCTCGCAGTGGCAGACCACGTGTAACAACACCTGCACAGGATCGGTACATTCGAACATTACACCTGCAGGACAGGTACAGGATGGCAACAACAACTGCCCGAGTTACACCAGGAACGCACAATCCCTCCATCAGTGCTCAGACTGTCCGCAATAGGCTGGGAGAGGCTGGACTGAGTGTTTGCAGGCCTGTTGTAAGGCAGGTTCTCACCAGACATCACCGGCAACAAAGTCTCCTATGGGCACAAACCCACCATCACTGGACCAGACAGGACTGGCAAAAAGTGCTCTTCTCTGACGAGTCGCGGTTTTGTCTCACCAGGGGGGATGGTCAGATTTGCGTTTATCGTCGAAGGAATGAGCGTTACACCGAGAACTGTACTCTGAGCGGGATCGATTTGGAGGTGGAGGGTCCGTCATGGTCTGGGGCGATGTGTCACAGCATCATCGGACTGAGCTGTTGTCATTGCAGGCAATCTCAATGCTGTGCGTTACAGGGAAGACATCCTCCTCCCTCATGTGGTACCCTTCCTGCAGGCTCATCCTGACATGACCCTCCAGCATGACAATGCCACCAGCCATTCTGCTCGTTCTGTGCGTTATTTCCTGCAAGACAGGAATGTCAGTGTTCTGCCATGGACAGTGAAGAGCCTGGATCTCAATCCCATTGAGCACGTCTGGGACCTGTTGAACGGAGGGTGAGGGCTAGGGCCATTCCCCCCAGAAATGTCTGGGAACTTGCAGGTGCCTTGGTGGAAGAGTGGGGTAAGATCTCACACAAGAACTGGCAAATCTGGTGCAGTACATGAGATGCACTGCAGTACTTAATGCAGCTGGTGGCCACACCAGATACTGACTGTTACTTTTGATTTTGACCCCCCTTTGTTCAGGGACACATTATTCCATTTCTGTTAGTTACATGTCTGTGGAACTTGTTCACTTTATGTCTGTTGTTGATTCTTATGTTCATACAAATATTTACACGTTAGTTGGCAGTTGACAGTGAGAGGAGATTTCTTTTTTTGCTGAGTTTATATGTCAACATAGCTCAAACAATAGTTAGCGCTCTCATCCATTTATATGCAGACAATACAGTCTTATTCTCAGCTGGCCCTTCCCCGGATTGTGTGTTAAACGCTCTACAACAAAGCTTTCTTAGTGTCCAACAAGCTTTCACCGCCCTTAACCTTGTTCTGAACACCTCCAAAACAAAAAGGTAATGTGGTTTCGTAATAAGAATGCCCCTCTCCCCACGCGGTGTGATTGCTACCTCATACAAGTACTTAGGAGTATAGGTAGATGGTACACATCAAAGCTGCAGGCTAAGGTTAAATCTAGACTTGGTTTCCTCTATCGTAATCGCTCCTCTTTCACTCCAGCTGCCAAACTAACCCTGATTCAGATGACCATCCTACCCATGCTAGACTACGGAGATGTAATTTATAGATCGGCAGGTAAGGGTGCTCTTGAGCGGCTAGATGTTCTTTACCATTCGGCCATCAGATTTGCCACCAATGTTCCTTATAGGACACATCACTGCACTCTATACTCCTCTATAAACTGGCCATCTCTGTATACCCGTCACAAGACCCACTGGTTGATGCTTATTTATAAAACCCACTTAGGCCTCACTCCCTCCTGAGATATCTCCTGCAGCCCTCATCCTCCACATACAACACCCGTTCTGCCAGTCACATTCTGCTAAAGGCCCCCATGCAAACACATCCCTGGGTCGCTCCTCTTTTCAGTTCGCTGCAGCTGGCGACTGGAACGAGCTGCAAAAAACACTCAAACTGGACCGTTTTCTCTCCATCTCTTCATTCAAAGACTCAATCATGGACACTCTTACTGACAGTTGTGGCTGCTTCGTGTGATGTATTGTTGTCTCTACCTTCTTGCCCTCTGTGCCCAATAATGTTTGTACTGTTTTGTGCTGCTACCATGTTGCTTTGCTGCTATGTTGTTGTCATGATGTGTTGCTGCCATGCTGTGTTTTGTCCTACATTTTATTTTACAATCCCAGCCCCCGTAGGAGGCCTTTTGGTAGGCCGTCATAGTAAATAAGAATTTGTTCTTAAGTGACTTGCCTAGTTAAATTAAAGGTTGAATAAAAATAAACTACGAATTTTCAAAACGTACAATATGTTCAGAATTTCCAAAACGTACTATAAAGTTACAAAACGTATGATGCGGTTAAGGTTAGCTAAAAGGGTTAGGGTTAGCTAACATGCTAAGTAGTTGAAAAGTAGCTTAAATGCTGAAGTTATCCGTGATGAAATTCGAACTCGCAACCTTTGGGTTGCTAGACATTCGCCTTATAACATGCTGACCCGACCGGACATGTTGTGTGCACGAGCGTCGCAAAATAAATGTAGAAATCCATGTTATACAATTATTGCACCCACACTGCTCACGCGTGCCAACGAGCGTCTGCGACGCCAAGGGCTAAAATAGAAGTAATTCCTATTTCTGACGCAGATCGCGCTGAAAGTCCTGCCTCTCCCATCTCCTCATTGGTTTATAGAAGCAGCTACCCACGTGCCATCTTCTCATTGGTTATACCCACGTGGGTGATTGAAAGACGAACTTTGTTGCCGGTTGTCGTGGTAATACAATGAAAGTTTAGATGCGATCACCATATAAGTTCAAAGATGAAAAAGCCTGGAAGGAGGAGAGATGGCTAGAAACGATTCAGTTGGCCATTTTATGTGTGGATTCATTGTCGGAGTAGAGGTTCTTGTGCATTTCAGGTAAAATAACAACTCAATGTTAATATCCCAGGACAAATTAGCTAGCAACAGCAAGCTAGCTAAATAGGACAAATTAAGGTAAGCTAGCAAGTGCAAGCTAACTAGCTAAATTGCCATACATGTTTAATGCTTTTCGACCTGTCCCCAAATTAATGTCATTGGTTCAGAGTTTGTTTTGATATTTTAACCTGCGTGTCGTGATCGCGTTTGGTGTGGGGGGGCAAAATAAATTTATGCACGATGGCGCACGCGCGCAGCCGGTTTGGGTTCCGTGTAAGCCCGCCCACCCACCCGACTTCAAATTTTTGCCTTAGACCATCTGTCTTATGTAACATATCATACAACTTCTGTGTCCGGGATTTACATTTCCTATGTTACGTCTAGTAGATCATCAAGGACAACAACCACCCGAGCCACTGCCTGGTCACCCCGCTATCATCCAGAAGGCGAGGTCAGTACAGGTGCATCAAAGCTGGGACCGAGAGACTGAAAAACAGCTTCTATCTCAAGGCCATCAGACTGTTAAATAGCCATCACTAGCACATTAGAGACTGCTGCCTAAATACATATACTTGAAATCATTGGGCACTAGTAATTGGAACATTAGTTACTTTAATAATGTTTACATATTTTGCATTACTCTTCTCATATGTATATACTGTATCTTAAGTCTATGCCACTCTGACATTGTTCGTCCATATATTTATATATTCTTAATTCCATTCCTTTACTTATTTGTGTGTATTGTGAAATTGTTAATATTTACGTGTTAGATATTACTGCACTGCTGGAGCTAGAAACACAAGTATTTTGCTACACCCGCAATAACATCTGCTAAACACGTGTATGTGACTAATAAAAGTTGATTTGAGACCAGGCTGCGTTACCTCACAGTACATGGTAAAGCATTTTTTTTCATAATAACTACGTGTATAACTCCTACCAAATTATTCATTTGTGTACAACTTATCTTAGCAGTGTTTTAACCATCTTCCTAAAACATTGTAAGCATTTATGCAACCATTTTTTGTTTATATTGGTATCACAACAACAAGAAAACAACATGATGCATACAGTAGCCATATAGTATCATACCGGCTTTGGCGAGCATGGAAGCCAGCAGCTTGCAGACAATGGAGCCCCTCTTCCTCATCTTGCACTGCTTGCTGTAAGGGAAGTAGGGGATGACCCCAATGATGTTCTTGGCACAGTTAGTCTTGAGAGCGTAGGCCATGACCAGCAGCTCCATGATGGCCGTGTTCACATCTCTGGGCAGGACAAAAGAACCGTTCAAAAGGCAATGGAGACAGACGGACAGAGATAAGTTAATGTAATAAGATAAGCAAGAGTGAGATAAAGAGTAGTATGTGTAGATATTTGAATAGAGATAAGATAAGTAAGATGGAGTCAAGAGTAGTTATTGTAGATATTTCAGTAAACTGATGTCGGCGCGTCTCAAGACCACATTGGCCCCACAGAATGTTCATGCTCACAGAGTGAACACTCGTCTTCGTTGAAACACATCCACTACACATTTGAGTGAGTCTATGACGCTAGTCAGTATCCTACAATGTTAACTTACTTGAGCGCCACACTAATAGTCGTTCCCTAAACCCTGAAGTATAACCTTGAAAGCTTTTGGGGCATTTCTAAATAATTAAGCCTCTCAAGATCGTATCGAAGAACGACTCCATTGTTGTAGGGGATTCAGCCGGTTCATGAGAGAACCAGAGGCAAACTTTGTTGGGGACTTGATGCACCGTTACAAACACTATAATTAGTAGCTTAACTCATACAAAGAGTGCAATGAGGTAGTGCCAGAGTAGATTTGGCCTAGGCAGCATCCTGAAACAGCAGAGCCAACCACAATAATTAAAGAGTAACTCAACCCCAATTTCACCCTTTGCCCAACCCTTCATATGTTCTAAAAATGCATTCAGGGGAGAAGTTGTGGTTGGGGGGAATTACTCATAAATATTCATTTCGGGGGTGGGTAAACAGTTATACCTGCTCCCAACACTTTCTCACTAAAGCATCATCTAATAAAGTGATGTGCATTGTGAGCAAATACATCTCTGGACAGTCAGCTCACAGTGGTTAGTCACCAAGTTCCTGACATCTATTGCCACTTGCGGTTTAAGATCGAATCCCCCTTGGGATGCAAACAAATATATATTTTAAAATGTGGACTCACATTTATTGCAGTATCGTGTTGGGGGAAAAATGCAATCGTCACCTTGAAAATGAAGATTAGGGGCTCAATTCAATCCAACCTGTATTACATTATTTACACAGTAGCTCTTTTTCTAATTGTCAAATTAACTCACAGATTAGTCTTGGGCACCAGGGCCGGCCCGCTCATTAGGTAGGATTAGGTGACCACCTATGGTGTCAGATTGACTAAGGCGCTATTTTCTGAGCTAAATTGACCAAGATTCACCTCCAACAACACATCACATAATTCTGCCCAAAAACAATGACAACTTCTCTCAATCGGTGGCATATGGGCTTTTAAAGTGAGCGCTGATGCTGCCCTATGATAAGCAGTGCAAACTTTGTCAAAGGCAGGGACGCAAAATATTTATCTTGTCCATTCCAAGTGCACCTCTCCAGGGCGCTGTTGGAGAGAGACAGCGCTGCGGTGTTCCACCAACATACCATCAAAAGAAATTACATAAATCATGTAGCATATGGTAGAACGAGTATGTGGCCTTTTCTGTAGCCTACAGGCTGGAGATAAAATGTATGACAATGTAATGAGACGGACACTTTTTACATCATACAGGTTTTTCCCAATCAAATAGCCTAACCTAAACAGCATTCCAATCAAATAAAGAATGCACTGACGTTAATAAACATATCCTAAAAACAGGACAGGTCAAAGTAAAATAGACAAACAGGCTACTCAGAATTGCTGTCCAGGACATTCATCCCGTGGGCTAAATTTCATGATCAGTGGTTTCAAGTTTGTATGCGTACATTTTTTACAAGCTGATAGCGAAAAATAAAATTCTGTATTTCCCACTGTGTAAACACATTGCAAATAGGCTCAGGATAACTCCTACTGATAAAATTGGATAGGTGATACAGCTTAAATAGCAAAATGTATTAGTCACAGGAATCAGGACTAATAACGCCAATGCAACGGCCTGTTTCACAAATGATGGACCTACACCATTGTGGGCTGACATGGTAGGCTACACCCCAGCAAGCACGGACCGACACCGTCTTTTGGACGTCTTTTTTTGGTCCGGTCGTCTTTTTTTGTGTTTTACCAATGGTAGGCCTACCACACAGATGGGCATTCATAAAATTACATTTTAGACAACACTGTAGGCCAGGGATGATTCGTGTCACACTTTTGCCCTAGATAACACATCTGACACCAATAATCAACTAATCATTATCTTCAGTTTAGAATGGAATTAGTTTCAGCAGCTGTGTTGACTAGGGATGTGGAAAAATTTTGACTCCCCTCCCACCCCCAAGGACTGGAGTTCCCCATCCCTGCAGTAGGCTATACCTCAGTAAGCACAGACCGATGCTGACGCCTTTTGGACTTATTTTTTTGTCCGGTCTGGACCAGCCTTTATTTGGAACAAACAGACATCTATGAATTACATCTTCTCAACTTACATTCAGAACCGAAAACGAACATTATTTCAACGTCCGGAATAGATGTCTTTTTACCTTTCATTCAGAACCTAAATTGAACCCAACGTCTGGAAAAATGTATTTTAGACGTCTTTCCAACATTTTTGCTTACTGGGACTATTCTTGAAGGGGCAGCAATTTTTTGTGTCTCACCTAAGGGTGCAGAACAGGCGAGTAAAACCCTACAACTACTACCAGAGATAAAATTTGTAAATTAAGGGTTTGAAATAAAAATGTATATCTTGCTCATGTGGGATTAGAACTCCCAACCATTGAACTATGAGCCACCAATTAGTCATAGCAGTTGGGAGAAAATATGAGTTGACATGGCCACCATTGTCACCTATTTCTCGTTATGATGGACATACCTACGAATATAAAACGTAAAATCCTCATAGCCCACGTTTTTATTCTTCGTAAAAGCACATAAATGTATGAAACGGTAATCAAAAACATTGAATTTGGTCATATGTGGAAATGTGCCTTACTGCCTTGAGTTGTGTAACGTCAGTAGTTTAGTCAGGATAAAAAAAACTGGCACACTCCACTTACCAAGACCATTGCAAATAAGGCGTGCTGTCACCTGCTTTAATAGTGAGCCTTGAGGTGGTACCACCCAGCACATCTAGAAGAGAGTGGATTTCATACCAAACCCCACCCTTGAGATGCTGAAGAGGCACTATTATTAAGGTGCCTTCTTTACATTATGATTTCAAATGGTTGAATTTAACCGCTAGATACAAAAAGAGCTAGATTTACTACTAAAATACCTAAATATATCACTTTTGCAATGAACTGTCAAAATGAAGACCGGAATTGATGCGTTTCACTATAAATAAGCCAAAAACATCTGGTTTTCGATTAAAATACATAAAAAAATTCAGGAAAGTTACTCTTCACAGGTCAGTGCCCCCTAGCTGGCTGTTAATATTGCTCTCTCACTTCACCAGGCAGCTCCTGCCAACCAATGAATGACATAACCACTGGATGAAAAGATGTTGGTGGAGACAGCGACCCACGGGGGTCATTCTGACTGATCAGCGATGGATCAACAATGTCTGCCTGATTTCACAAGGGAATACATTTACTTTCCTCTCACCTAGTTTCTAATGGTCCATTTGGTTCTGTGGCGATACGGCATATCCAACCAACTAGAATATACACACTCATTTCAGATGGTGTAGAAGAAAAGACACCCGGATCCTCTCACCTTGGAATGGTCTGGATGATAAAGATGTCTTGACCACGAACAGACTCCTTCACGTCCACCCTGGTTTCTGTAAATAAAAAAAAAGAAGCAAATCAGTTTCAGGAGCAAGTAACCCAACATACAGTATGCCGACCATCATCTACGGTGCATTCGGAAGGTATTCAGACCCCTTGATTTTCTTCATGTTAAAGCCTTATTCTAAAATGTATTAAATGAAGCCTTTATGGTAGAGTGGCCAGATGGAAGCCACTCCTCAGTAAAATGCACGTTGACAGCCTGCTTGGAGTTTGCCAAAAAGGCACCTAAAGACTTTCAGACTATGTGATAGAAGAGTCTTTGGTGTGATGAAACCAAGATTGAGCTTTGGCCAGAATGCCAAGCATCTCATCTGGAGGAAACCTGGCACCATCCCTACAGTGAAGCATGGTGGTGGCAGTATCATGCTGTGGGGATGTTTTTCAGCGGCAGGGACAGGATTGAGGGAAAGCTGAACTGACCAAAGTATCATTGATGAAAACCTGCTCCAGAGTGCTCAGGACATCGACCCTAAGCACACAGCCAAGACAACGCAAGAGTGGCTTTGGGACAAGCATCTGAATATCATTGAGTGGCCCAGCCAGAGCCCGGACTTAAACCTGATCGAACTTCTCTGGAGAGACCTGAAAATAACTGTGCAGCGACGCTCCCCATCCAATCTGACAGAGCTATAGCCGATCTGCAGAGAAACATTGAAGAAACTCCCCAAATACAGGTGTGCCAAGCTTGTAGCGTCATACCTAAGAAGACTTGAGGCTGTAATCGCTGCCAAAGGTGCTTCAACAAACTACTGAGTAAAGGGTCTGAATACTTATGTAAATGTGATACATTTGCAAAAATGTCTAAACCTGTTTTTGCTTTGTCATTGTGGTATTGTGTATAGATTGATGATGAAAGAAAACTATTTAATCAATTTTAGAATAGGGCTGTAATGTAACAACATGTGGAAAAAGTCAAAGGGTCTGAATACTTTCCGAATGCACTGTATACCAGGGACATTTAACTCTTACACTACGAGGTCCAGAGCCTGCTGGTTTTCTGTTCTACCTGATAATTACTTGCACACCTGGTGTCCCAGGTCTAAATCAGTCCCTGATTAAAGGGGAACAATGAAAAGATGCAGTGGAACTGGCTTCGAGGTCCAGATTTGAGTTTAAGGGATCTATACTATAGTTCTATAGTAAGCCTGTAGACTTTATATACACTGAGTGTACAAAACATTAAAGGACTTTCCATGACAGACTGACCAGATGAAAACTATGATCCCTTATTGATGTCAGTTGTTAAATCCACTTCATAATCAGTGTAGATGAAGGGGAGGAGACAAGGTTTAAAAACCCTTCTTTACCTAAGACAATTGAAACATGGATTGTGTATGTGCGCCATTCAGAGGGTGAATGAGCAAAACAAAATATTTAAGTGCCTTTGAACGAGGTATGGTAGCAGGTGCCAGGTGCACTGGTTTGTGTCAAGAACTACAACGTTGCTGGGTTTTTCACACTCAAGAGTTTCCCTGTGTGTGTCAAGAATGGTCCACCACCCAAAGAACATCCAGCCAACTTGACATCTCTGGGAAGCATTGGAATCAACATGGGCCAGCATCCCTGTGGAACGCTTTCGACCCCTTGTAGAGTCCATGGCCCACGAATTGAGGCTGTTCTGAGGGCAAAAGTGTGGGGGGGTGCAACTCAATATGTGACTCGTTTCAGGAAAACTCCTGCCGCGTCACTACTTCACGAGGTATTTGAATGTAAAGATTTTTTTTTTAATCAAAATGCTTATTTCTGTAATGTGAACTCTCAAGTGCCTTAACAAAATTGTATGCCATCTGTAAATACAAATAAAATAGTTAAATTACGAGCCTTGTTGGTTAAGCTAATGAAAAAGACAGGAACCTTTCTGCTAGCCATGATTAGCTGAGATAATGGATGGGCTGGACACGCTTGTTTCTATAACATGAGCTGCTCAGTATGTGTAGTTAATCCTTTCAAACGCTACTTTTTTGAAAGATATCACAAAGACTGCAAAAGTGTTGCTAATGTTTTCCACTTTCGTGAGGACAGTTTGGAAATCGGTGGAATGCCCAGTGGAAGCAGAGTATGATAGCTAAGGAAATGGAGAAAATTCTGACGTTTGACTGCAAATATGCAGAGGGAGTCAAAAAGAGAACGCACAGAAGGCTGTTGTACAAAACACCTGTCTCCGGATTACATCTTCAAAATAAGGTGAACCACGGCATCCGTGAGGGAGAAATGTTAATCTATGAATATGGGTAAGAGAGCCTAGCTAGCTACATTTTCCAATATTATCCGTTTCTAATTGGCAGAAAATAATTTTCATTGGAAGTTAAAGCGTACTGTTAGTTAGCTAGCTAGCTAACGTTAGCTGGCTAGCTAACGTTAGCTGGCTAGCTAACGTTAGCTGGCTAGCTAACGTTAGCTGGCTGTCTCGCTAGCTAAGATTATGTGTATGATCTGTGTAGTAATATTATTCATATCTCAGAGCCATTTGCATTGCTAGCTATAGCCTAATGTTAGCTAGCTAAGTAACATTGAACCTAGTTGTTTAGCTTTAGCTACCTGTAGATTCATAAAGGACAGTAAGTAACGTTATGAGTTGGGATTATGGTTCGTTGTTTTGCTAGCCAGCTAGCTACATGTCTAAAAAACTATTACAATAATTTTTAGAAAGACTCCACTATGCAAGTAACCTTTCACTGTCCTGTTAACACCTTTGTATCCTATGCATGTGACAAATAAACATTTATTTTATTTGATATAGTGCATGGATACCAGAAACGGTAATGTGAAGAACATAGCCTGCACCAAAGACAAATTAGGATATAACATTAGGCCAACGAGACAGTGCCCAAGTACTAAAATTATTTTATTTAGTCACAATCACAACCATAAGATATTTTCTCTAATTAGCTTGCCATTAACTTGTAAAGTTAGAAACGTTTCTAACAAGCTAGAAACGACGAAAAAACATTGTTTAGAAAGTTGCTTTTAGTTGCCTGGTTTGCTAGATTTACATAAACTAAATTCATTTTTAAACAGATGGGTTTATTGGTGTTAAAATACACCAGTTATGCTATTTTGAACCACCAGGGTGCTGATGTCATACAGCCTGTCGTTTTTGTGTTTATACTTTTTCATAACGACAACGATAAGTTTGATGTTGGACGATAATAGAATGTTCATGGTGTCACTGCGACAACTGTATACAGACATGTCAATAGACATAGTATAAACCTTTAGTCTTAATCTTTGTTTAGTACACTACTGTACTCACTCGGTTTAGCAAATGGCCTCACGTGAATCCGTAAAGAGATGGGTGGGGCTAAGGCTTAAGAGGGTGTGAACGATAATGAACGGGTATAGACAAAGAGCTCTCCAATAGGTGTAACAAAACATTTAAGGGCCATTTTATCAAAAGTGGGGCTACATGTTTATCAACTTTCAAAGAAGAAGTACTTTCCCAATTGTTCCTCAACTGTAGTGTATGATACCATTTTCTAGCTCCAAGTTTACTTTTATCCAACGTAAAAAAATATTTTTTTAAATACAATTTTGCCACATAAGACCGAATCGAGCTGGTCGTTCACATATAAGGTGTCCTTAATGTTTTGAACACTGTGTATACTGTATGAAGCTGAAACGGATAACCTGGCATCTCACCTCTGTTGGACTCTTGGTAAACAACTGACTTTCCCAAGTCTACGCCAAGCCGTCTGCAAGGAGAAGGAAGATGTTAGACAGTAAAAGAACAGGAGGAATGCCCACCTTGTAAGCAACATGCCCAACTGTCATCAATTATTATTATTAATAAGAATAATGATTATTATTGTGGGTGCTTATATTTGTCCTATTTCATAGAAGTACAATTGTATTATGCACGTGTGAATTGGAAATGTTTTTTTTGCATATTCAAACTCAACGAGAGACAATCAGAGAGTGGGGTCACACCCAGGGTCTGCCATTATCAACGGTGACCCTGGAGCATTTAGGGTTAAGTGTCTTGCTCATGGGCACGTCGGCAGATTTTTCACCTTGTCGGCTTGGGGATTCGAACTAGCGACATTTGTTACTGGCCCAACACTAACTGCTAGGCTACTTAACTAGTCCACTCATTTCTCAAATGCCCTGACCGTACAAAAACATTGAGTGAGAACAGTGAGAATGGCAAACGTGAGTTGTTTATGACATGGCTACTCGCCATCCGCTGAAGTGAAAGCACTGATGTTGGGCGACGAGGCCTGGCTCGCAGAAGACACATTAAATGCAGAAGACACATTTCAGTTGTAGAACTGACTAGGTATCCCCCTTTTCCTTGTGATACAGCCTGGATTCGAAACAGGGTGTCTGTAGTGACGCCTCTAGAACTGAGATGCAGTGCCTTAGATGGGGCTCCCGGGTGGTGCAGCGGTCTATGTGCTGTTGAAAATATTTTTACCGGAATAAAAGTAATCTACCAGAGACAACTCATTTTTAATTTTATCTAACTAGGCAAGTCAGATAAGAACAAATTCTTATTTACAATGACTGCCTACCCCGGCCAAACCCTCCCCTAACCCGGACGACGCTGGGCCAACTGTGCGCCGTTATTGGGACTCCCGATCACGGCTGGTTGTGATACACCCCGGGATCGAACCTGGGTCTGAAGTGACGCCTCTAGCACTGCCTTAGACCGCTGCGCCACTCAGGATCCCAAACAGACTCATCTGGCTATAACTGCTGAACAGGCCGTACAATAGATATTATTTTGATTGTTTAGGTTCACGATCAGCAACAGTTTTGGTCATTTTGCATTAAACAATCAGTGTATATGCTCATTTTTAGATATACAGGGTAAAGTTGATCATTTCATAATAAGGACAGCAATCACTTGTGAGGCGCACTACATGGCCAAAGCGAGAAGAGAAGATCTCTCTGGTAGAAACCATTCGATTTTGAGATGGGTGGAATCCAGTTGTGCCATACACTAAGTGTACAAAACATTATGAACACCTGCACTTTCCGTGACAGACTGACCAGGTGAATCCAGGTGAAGCTTATTGATGTCACTTGTTAAATATACTTTAATCAGTGTTGATAAAGTGGAGGAGACTGGTTAAAGAATGATTTTAAGCCTCGAGACAATTGAGACATGGATTGTGTGTGTGCCATTTAGAGGGTGAATGGGAAAGACAAATATTAACAAACCACTGCTCTTAATGTTTTGTACATTCAGTATATATTCATTGACTCATAATTTGTAAACAATAAATATTGAAACATTCCTAGCTCGGACACTTAATCTGCAAAAATGACAAGTTTAATTAGTGGGTGATGGTGATTTCAGAACCAAAGTGGGGGGGGGGGGGGGGGGGACAAATAGACTACAATGTCCCCCCTAATCTGATAGGTAATGTAGATGCCTAGTCTCCCTTATGGGTCAGCTCAGGTGCCTACATAGTACATACATCATAGACATACATCATTTACACACACATAGTCAGCTCATATAGATAGTTACACTTAACTACACAATTTCCCCAAGAGATTGCCCTTCCTTTTAACTTACATTCTGACATCAGAAGCCCTCAAAGATAAGATGCAGTCTTTGTGAGCCAGCAGTTTCTGCCTTCACTGCCCATTCCTCCTTGCTACACTTGCTGACTATTGACCCATCGCTAAGCCCAGACCCCCTTGGTTACTGTTGTGGACAACATTTTCCCGGGAAGCCCAATTTCCCCCTTCTAACCACTGGCGAAATCTCACAATTATCTCACTGTGTTTTTAATACACAATGAAATTAAACACACACCGCCCCTTGCTAATCAAGAAACTCTTGGGTATGTTTTGGTGGACTGTTATTATTGCTTCTTGGGAACCTGGTAAAAGTATGTTTGTAGTGTGGCTAGCCACTGAATGGCTCTGAATTCATTGTCAACATGCTGTCAAAGCTACAACCACTTGGCGCAAACCAGATCTCTCAAATTGTATCCTATTGTAGACAGCAGATGCGAGTTGTATTAATAACATGGCTAACTTACCTAGTTAATAAACATTGCAAGAACAAGTTAAGTGGCTAGCGTTAGCAACGTTTGGTGGTCAATGAGACAGAGCTAGCTAACCAGCTGAGCTAGCAAACAATATAACATAAGTATAATTTCGTATTCAAAAAAATACTCCCAACAGGCTCTGCATTTGAGGAATCACAGTAGCAAGTACCCCTGGTACACTGTTAAATGATTTAGCCATTCTAACAATTCATTTTTTGAAGAAAACAAATTTCCCCAATGCCCTGACTGGCTTTCATTGGTTTCAAACAGACTCAACAACGTACAACAAACTCTTGCATATATCGTTTTGGTACGTTTCATTGAAAGTGGCTAATATTGCATTGATTTGATCACAACTGCCACAGTGAAGGGAAACGTTGATTGTGTTAACTAAAGGATATATATGCGCTAAACTACAGTCATGTTTGACAAATATGATGTAGGATAATTAATATTAACGTCTAAAGGCTTGATTCTGTCATACTCGAGGCACTGTTCGCAAAGGCCAACGCCTGTTGCCCATTGCAACATCACCCACCTTGCAATCTGAGCAGAGGCAGTAAACCTTTTAAAATTATTTTATTTATTTTGAAATTATTCTAAATGTTACCCAATTTCATGATATCCAATTTGCGATCTCGTCTCATCGCTGCAACTCCCCAACATGCTCGATAGAGATGACGGTTGAGTCATGCATCCTCCAAAACATGACCCGCCAAACCGCGCTTCTTAACACCCGTCCGCTTAACCCAGAAGCCAGCTGCAGCAATGTGTAGGAGGAAACACAGCTCAACTGACGACCGAAGTCAGCCTGCAGGCGCCCGGCCCGCAACAAGGAGTCACTAGAGCGCAATGAGCCAAGTAAAGCCCCCCGCTGGCTAAACCCTCCCCTAACCACGCTGGACGCTGCCTTATGGGACTCCCGGTAACAGGCGGTTGTGACACAGCCTGGGATCGAACACAGGTCTGTAGTGACGCCTCAAGCACTGTGAAGCAGTATCTTAGACCGCTGCGCTACTCGGGAGGCCATGGCAGTGTACATTTAACTCTAAAACCTAGACTTTTTGACATTTTATGAGGCATGTCTTACCGCGTTCCGACCATAAGAATGTTAAGGGGATTCTTTCATAAACACTTCCTCATATGCCATTGAAACCAGTATTTCTTTCATGTTCTCAACACAATCCTAGTCATAGTAACAACCCATGCAGTGTGCTTTGGAGAGCGGGGTTTTCCCGCTAATTGCATTTTTGGAACATTCATGCTTATAGCATACTGCCCTGTGTGCATTGCTGCGCTTATAATGTGAAGAAATGGACGAATAGTTTATCAACATTTTAAGCTAAACGTTCTGATCTGTTGCATCAGCCTCATTGCTTTTAAAAGTATTTTTTAACATACACTGGCTGTATTAACTTGAGATCCTTTGTCCAACAACTGTCCCAGAGTCTCTCCTTGGAATATTTATTTTTCGCACCGAATGACAAGCCGTCCAATGGAATAAGTAAACCTTTGTAATGTGGGGATAGCAGATTGACATAGGTTAGTGCTTTTGCTGTTTTACTCATCTTGGCTGACGAAAAGTAAATGTGGACGGTTCTTCTAACATCTTCAATATGCACCTCGGAATTGGATAAGAAAGACGTTCACCGTTGCATCCCCGATGTGTCTGTCTTCACTAGTAGCCTACTTCAGAGCTGCGATGCCTGTGAGGACACGATCACGTGACGGGCATTTGGCTAATAAGAATTGAGATATCTGAGAGAACCGTGTGAGTGAGAGGTGCTTCGGAGCACTTTGGCTGCAAGGCATGTATTTTATTTAAGGGACATTACGGCCACACAAGGGCCGTCAATGCCGCCGGGAAATTTTAGGCCTGGTCAGCAGGGCTCTAAATAAACATTTTGCTGTTAGGAGCACTACGAAAAGTAAGGCCCACCACATTCAATTTTAAGAGCACTAGATTAAAAATAAAATACATCTTGATTGAGATACAGGTTATATTGGGCCTAGGGGTACTTTTGAACACTAAAGTGGTGGTGTAAAGACATTTGTTTATTATAAAAGCTCAAATGTTTATATGAATACCTGTTATTTGTGGAATATTAGGTATCTACATTGTGTAAACACAAATGTTCTATTGAGATGCATTACATTGAAAATTGTCCACCATCTCTAAAAATGTCAGGTGCAAGAGATGTCATTCATTCTTTGCTATGATCATTAATATCCTGAAGAAGCTATCCCTTCTCTCTCTTTGCCCCAAAAGGTTTGGATATACTGGTAAAGTTACATTATTAGCTAGCTAGTCAATGACGTAACATGACTGAAAAGTGTAAACAAACGGTGAGTAGTTTTATAAGGCCCACAACATGGTTAATGAAATTAAAATGCGGCCCAGGTGATCCACAATGGGAGGATAACGTTGCACCGGTGTGGTGAGAGAATTCGAGCCGATGGAATATGACTATACGAGTGCTTATTTCAAAGAGCGCTCCGTAAGCCAAGCCCCAGTGGGCAGAGCTAGGCATGTTGCGCTTGGATATGTTTTAATATGGGAAGAATAGCCTCTCATTTTACAATGGGTCAGTGTGGTTCTGTGTTGCCTAGTGATGCGAATATACTTTTGTGTATACAGTTGAAGTCAGAAGTTTACATACACTTAGGTTGGAGTCATTAAAACTCGTTTCTTCAACCACTCCACAAATTTCTTGTTAACAAACTATAGTTTTGGCAAGTCGGTTAGGACATCTACTTTGTGCATGACAAGTAATTTATCCAACAATTGTCTACAGACAGATTATTTCACTTATAATTCACTGTATCACAATTCCAGTGGGTCAGAAGTTTACATACACTAAGTTGACTGTGCCTTTAAACAGCTTGGAAAATTCCAGAAAATGCCATGATTTTAGAAGCTTCTGATAGGCTAATTGACATCATTTGAGTCAATTGGAGGTGTACCTGTGGATGTATTTCAAGGCCTACCTTCAAACTCAGTGCCTCTTTGCTTGACATCATGGGAAAATCAAAAGAAATCAGCCAAGACCTCAGGAACAAAAAGTGTAGACCTCCACAAGTCTGGATCATCATTGGGAGCAATTTCCAAACGCCTGAAGGTACCACATTCATCTGTACAAACAATAGTACGCAAGTATAAACACCATGGGACCACGCAGCCGTCATACTGCTCAGGAAGGAGACACGTTCTGTCTCCTAGAGATGAACATACTTTGGTGTGAAAAGTGCAAATCAATCCCAGAACAACAAAGGACATTGTGAAGATGCTGGAGGAAACAGGTACAAAAGTATCTATATCCACAGAAAAAGGAGTCCTATATCAACATAACCTGAAAGGCCGCTCAGCAAGGAAGAAGCCACTGCTCCAAAACCGCCATAAAAAAGCTAGACTACGGTTTGCAACTGCACATGGGGACAAAGAGCATACTTTGGAGAAATTTGGAGAAATGTCCTCTGGTCTGATTAAACAAAAATAGAACTGTTTGGCCAAAATGACCATCGTTATGTTTGGAGGAAAAAGGGGGAGGCTTGCAAGCCAAAGAACACCATTCCAACTGTGAAGCACGGGGGTGGCAGCAACATGTTGTGCTGGTGCTTTGCTGCAGGAGGGACTGGTGCACTTCACAAAATATTTGGCATCATTAGCAAGGAAAATTATCTGGATATATTGAAGCAACATCTCAAGACATCAGTCAGGAAGTTAAAGCTTGGTCGCAAATGGGTCTTCCAAATGGACAATGACCGCAAGCATATTTCCATAGTTGTGGCAAAATGGCTTAAGGACAACAAAGTCAAGGTATTGGAGTGGCCATCACAAAGCCCTGACCTCAATCCCATAGGAAATGTGTGGGCAGAACTGAAAAAGCATGTGCGAGCATGGACGCCTACAAACCTGACTCAGTTACACCAGCTCTGTCAGGAGTAATGGGCCAAAATTCACCCAATTTATTGTGGGAAGCTTGTGGAAGGCTACCTGAAACATTTGACCCAAGTTAAACAATTTAAAGGCAATGTTACCAAATACTAATTGAGTATATGTAAACTTCTGACCCACTGGGAATGTGATGAAAGAAATAAAAGCTTAAATAAATCTTTCTCTGTACTATTATTCTGACATTTCACATTCTTCAAATAAAGTGGTGATCTAACTGACCTAAGACAGGGAATTTTTACTTGGATTAAATGTCAGGAATTGTGAAAAACTGAGTTCAAATGTATTTGGCTAAGGTGTATGTAAACTTACTAAAAGCTAAAAGAAAGGAACAAGGTGGATAGATAAGTGTGTCATTGTTGCAAAGTATTTCTAATCTAAAAATCAGATCTCTTAAAAGTTTTGTTCACTGTTGTTCTATTATCTATACAGTAGGCCATAATTGATTTTGGCCCAATAGGCCAGGCATATTCCCACTTTCAAGGAGCTTTCCGTTTTGATTGGATTATTTTGCTTAAAAACTTTTAGGCCAACCTATAGAAAAATAAAACAACTATGCATCTCTGCCCAGCCAGGCAAGAGTGGCCAAAAGGGTGTTTATCATCCCCAGTGGCTCGCTGCAATGGCCAAACTACTGTTTCTAAAAATGATGTAGCCTTTTTTGAAATGATGAGCGCTTACATTCACCTTTTTTTTTACCCCTTTTTCGTGGTATCCAATTGGTACTTACAGTCTTGTCTCATCGCTGCAACTCCTGGTATGGACTCGGGAGAGGCGAAGGTCGAGAGCCGTGCGTCCTCCGAAACACGACCCAACCAAGCCGCTCTGCTTCTTGACACAATGTTCCCTTAAACCGGAAGCCAGCCACACCAATGTGTCATAGGAAACACCATACACCTGGCGACCTTGTCAGCGTGCATGCGCCCAGCCTGCCACAGGAGTCGCAAGAGCGCTATGGGACAAAGACATCCTTGCCAGCCAAACCCTCCCCTAACCCGGACGACACTGGGCCAATTGTGCGGCGCCCCATGGGTCTCCCGGTCGCGACTGGCTGCGACAGAGCCTGGACTTTAAACCAGTATCTCTAGTGAATGAATTTTCTGACCAATGCATGTTCCATTTGGATCGGTTTGAAGTCCGCGGACCGATGCACTTGTATCTTAAACATGTGAATCGGAAAAACAGAGCAGTCTGGGGCCGGGGCAGCAGCTGTAACTGCTCCTATGTTTGAAATACTGTTTGCCGAGAATGGGATCTGTTTGTTAGCCCAGTTTGCTTGAAGTCTCTTAAAGTTATGTGAGACATCATCCTCTCTCTCATCCTTGCAATTTTGAGTGACAGATCCTCTGGAGTCTAGCGACCTGAAAGTAGACTTAATAGGCTGCTTTTACACAGACAGCCCAATTCTGATATTTTCACACTACTTTTTTTTTCTTTCTTTTTTAAGGAGGGGGGCAGTCCTGTCCCTTACTTATTTTATTGTTTATTGGATATGAGAGAGGAACGTTTTTGCTGAAAGAGCACTGGGCCGAATTCAAACCCACACTGGCAGCGGTACATGTTCTCTAGAAGCAGCGGCCTATACCACTAGACCAGTGGTTCCCAGGGGTACTTGGCCTATCCACAGGGGGTACTTAAGAAGACTCATGAGACCATAGGCCTACTGCTAAAATGCACGAGGGGGTACTTCAAGGGTACTCCGGCAGAGCAAAACTCAGTTGGTTATACAGTAACTGCAAAAGTTTGGGAACCACTGCGCTAGGACATCACTAATGTCTTAACTACGTTCAAAATCCAGTTGAAGAGAAAAACATGTAATTTGAGGGAGTTGCAAGAGATTAATTTACTTACTCTGTGATCTTCTTGGCGAGCTCTGTGCATGCGGTGGTCGAGTTGGCAGAAAAGACACGGTACCCACTTTTTGAGATATTCATTGTTGAGTGACTATAGGAAAACTTTGAAGTGTGAGAATGACAGACGAGAGTTGAAGCTCAATAAAAGTCAATAACCACGTATTTTGCCTACTCACATTGACAATATCGACTATAAATTCAGGATTTAAGAACACGGAAATACGTCGAATGAGTGCGGAATGTTACAAAATCTCAAAGCATAAACCCTGGCCTACATGTAGCTAACCTACATAACTGGCGTAAGTAAACAAGTCTATTTATCGATCGCAGTCTGACTGGTCTAACAAACTAGAAAACGGATAAACTGAGTTGTTCCACATCCGCACATAGATCTGAAAGCTACTCTATGAAAAACGCGCTCCACCTAATTCTTCAATTTGAAAAATATTTTAGCAATAGAAATACACTATATCAGACTCGTATAATCTCAAAACGTGTATACAATGTTGCTTCTATCGTAGCTAATGTAAACTTTGTAGCAATGAGGTTGCATCAAAGAAAAGAAAACGAGTAATTTCATTGGGTAGCCCAAGATTAACATATTGGCAGTAGAATAATCCAATGCGAGTGCTGCTTTGGAACAGAGGAGGGTGGTTTGTTCGAATTTTCAACCACTCAGAGCACTTCAATCATGCGCGAGGTCAAAGAGTAACCTTACGTAGCAGGCGTCAAAAGACGTAAAGAGTCGCTAAAGTAATGGGTTATATTGAAGAAACATGTAGGTAACATATTCTGTTTTAAATGTTTAAAAAGTGGTATTTCAGGGGGAACGGTATGTCATATGTAATTCAATACAATACAAATAAGTAAAAAATTGTTACACAACTTTGTCATATTTCCTAGAAATCTAATTAGCCTACATACTGTATTTAAACTTTTCTTCACTCTTTCCTCAATTGACAAATACAGTTTCTAAATTGCTTGCAGCCATCCATATCATTAGTAGGTTATGCAAGTACTTTCTTGGAATTTTCAGCAGGAACAGCTTCATAATAATGACCATAAAGTCAGAATTGACCAGAGTTAATTGACATTGGGAGAATTGTTGGCAATTTGTCTTTTCACTATAAAACATACTTTTGTTGAACAGCTTGTTATTCTATCACCAAAGGGTTTGTTTAATAAGATAATGTATGGGTATGTACAGTGTGAGGATGTGCTACCTATTTTTAGTCACAGTGTCCTTGTGGAACGCGGTCATCCAGCTTAGCTCAATGCTAGGCATGGATCTCCACACTTGGATATGGGTGTCACAGCTAATTCCTTCACTAAGGCCATTGGCGTAGAACAAAGTGCAGAGGGTGCGATCCAGAGGTAGTACCACCCTCCCAATGTCTTAATGTTATGTCCACACCATACACCTAGGGTTACTTCAGCACCTGCCCCCTGCCACCACCCCACCAATCCTCTCATCCTTTGAGCACCTTCTCCTTTAGCAGGTCCAATATGACCTGTCTTTCCTGGCTCTCCAGCTCGAACCTCCTCTCCCTCTCCTTCCTCTCCGCCCCCAGCCTCTCTCTCTCCAGAGTGATCTTACTCCTCTGGATCTCTAGCTCCTCCCTCCTCAGCGATAGCTCCTCCTCCCGCAGTCGTTGTTCCGCCTCCGAGCGCTTCTCCAGGAAGCTGAGGATCTCTGAGTAGGTCTGGCAGCAGCATTGGCAAGGCTGCTTGGCCATGGGCGCCGCCGAGACTAGCGAGAGCTCCGCCAGGTCCTCCTGCTCCTCCTCGGGCTCTGGGGTCATGGGGACTGAAGGGGGCAGGGAGGGGAGAGAATAGAGAGGGACATAGTTGAGATGGGGAGGATAACGTCTCAAAAGGTCAACGTTTTTTGGTCTGTAGTCACTCAAACATTTTTGCTGAGGAGCAAACATGTCACTGTGTGAGTCTCTTGAGTACCGACACACATAGGAGGTGAGGCAAGGGCAGGCCACCTAAAACAGTATTCTCAGTATTCTGTAGTATTCTGCAAGGGCAGGGCATTCTAAAACAGGAGAATACTGTTTTAGGTGGGGCAAGGGCAGGGCATTCTAAAACAGGAGAATACTGTTTTAGGTGGGGCAAGGGCAGGGCATTCTAAAACAGGAGAATACTGTTTTAGGTGGGGCAAGGGCAGGGCATTCTAAAACAGGAGAATACTGTTTTAGGTGGGGCAAGGGCAGGGCATTCTAAAACAGGAGAATACTGTTTTAGGTGGGGCAAGGGCAGGGCATTCTAAAACAGGAGAATAGTGTTTTAGGTGGGGCAAGGGCAGGGCATTCTAAAACAGGAGAATAGTGTTTTAGGTGGGGCAAGGGCAGTGCATTGTAAGCAATTACAGGAGAACCACTGGTTTGGTCACAGTAGGGCTATAATAACAGTATTCTCTTCAGGTGTGTGTCCTATTTCCTTCCTCCCTTTGGATATGATCACAGATCTAAAAGTTATTCTCTCACCTCACAGATCTAAACAGACTTGGATGGGGTTCTTACCTTTGGGTTGTCCTGTTTGTGTGGAGATAATGATGGGTTTGTCCTGCTCTGGTAGACTAGCCAGCTCTTCCAGGGCTCGTTTCCTGAGTTCCTCATCCTGGTACTTACTCTCCCCGCTGGCCAGAAGACCCTTCTCTGCCTCCAGCTCCAACACCTCGTGGAGTAGGTCTTCTTTCTGGGCATACAGCCTCTCTGTCCCAAACCTGAACACATACAGGCACATAAGCATGAACAGACACAGACACACAGGGTTGGGTATCAGCTTCTAATACATTCCTCCTATTAAGCCTTGTGTAGACTCTTGTGTATGTATGTCTAATGTCAACTTCTGGCCAGTCTTGACCAACCTGCGTAGGCTGGGGAAGTCCTGCTTCTTGTAGTAGTCCAGCAGCAGCATGGTCCTCTCCCTGCAACGCCGGGCGTCCACCTCGAAGCTCTCGTCCTGCAGGGCAGCAGTAATGATCTCCCCGACACGGGCCCAGATACGACCCGACTCCTTGGAACAGAACGGGTTCTGAGCAATGACCTCACGGAGCAGCAGGATGTCGTGGCGGGCGGAGAATCGCACCTGTCGCTTGCGGGGAGTGGTGGAAGGACCGGCGAGGGAGAAACCTGAGGAGAGGAAAGGGGACGGAAAAAGTGAGAGGCGATATCTAAGTCGTAGACTATTGGTATAGAATCCTCATATGACCTTTGCCAAGAGGTCTGGGCCTTAGTACACTTATCCTGTAACACTGGTTCAAGCTTCACTGACTGTTCCTCCTCAATTGCTACTTCAGAAAGTAGATAGACAATCCAGATGGTAAGGAAATAACTCCACTGGTAGGCCGCCTAGTTTATACAATCGTGATGCATAGGCTAAGAAGTTCAACATTATGTTTTATAGGGAGCTGCAAGATAAACTACTGGGCTGAATATAAGGGGTTCACATTGGTGAATGTTAGGGAAACATACCTGGGTTGTATACATTTTGGAAACCGTCTCCGTTTAAGAAGGAAACGTAAAGAAAACGGGTGGGGCTCTATTTTAATTTGTCCAAGAGAAGCTCTCGTTTGCGTTTTCCGTTTGGAGTAAACGGTTTTGCAACAGGGCGAAACGATTTGTAACAGAATAGGCTATAATGAATACAACCCTGGCAAAGTATTTAATCATTAACGTAATTTACCTGTGAACGGCCTGTAGGCTATTTGTTGGCGATTGGGGATCAGCTGTCATACAAAACAAAGCCGATATTATCACTTTCACTGTCAAAGCAAAAGCCGAAGCCCCCTATTTGCCTGGTGATGTAGGATAGTTGCTAAAACGCTTTGCCATTCCAAGCACAAGTGCAAGCAGCACGGCACGTCTACCCATGCAGAGGCAACACAGTTAGAATATTAAAGTATACATGTTGCATTGTTTATTATGGGCCAGCGCGCGCACAGGAAAATCACACGAGCCGCATAAAAATGACAAATGCTGGTTATGGATTTATGAACAATAAAATATGTAATGTCAGACGTAGCAGTTTATGTCGGGCTCACCACCGTTATTTGCCATCTCCACCACACGTTCCATATCTGCATATATCCGGGATCAGCTGATACACACAAAATGTTGAGGTCACAGTACACGTCCACTCACCAGTACAGGTTCCATTCTGACGTGTAACTCAACTTCTCTGGAAATCTGGCAAAACTGGCGAGTCGAAATTTGTGCAGGACCGCCGAGTGTCCACAAGATGGGGTCAAAGTACCGCGCGTAAAGTTTCTGGTATGTTCTGATAAGTGAAGTCAATTCCATCATCACAGAGAAAAGGGTCTGGATGCTCTGTGCAGTCCATAATACAAAACATATTCACTTGTGGCTTTGACTTGACATGGTAACAGGAAATCTGGAATACATGGTTGATTTACATAAGATTGTGCTATTCTGCATCTGATACATTTTTATTGACATTAAACAGTCAGAATGAGTGTCACTTCAAATGTCATACCCTCCAGGTCAAGAGCTACTGAAATTATGTGTTGAATAATTAAATTTGAATATCATCAGTATTCAGGTGGTCTCTTACCTCCAACCTTTTGACCTCATCCACCTCGCTTACTTACACACACACATCACTCTGCCCCCCTGCAACTCTCTCACATTTTAGTCATTTGACAGGCGCTCTTAACCAGAGCAATTAGGGTGAAGTGCCTTGCTCAAGGGCACATTGACCGATTTTTCACCTAGTTTGCCTGGAGATTCGAACAAGCGACCTTTCAGTTACTGGCCAAACGCAAGGCACTTATCTTGTCACAGTGACTTGGAGCTAATGAAATCTACTGAGGTATTGGACAGGCTTAATGTGCTGTGTATAACACATCACCATAATAGTTATGCAATAGTCATTATAATGGTCTCTACCCCATCAAACCAGAGTAGGCGCACTCCTAAAAACACACATCTAGTCTGTATCCTAAATAACACCCTATTCCCTATATATAGTGCACTACTTTTGACCGCACTACTTTTGACCAGTGCCCATAGGGCTCTGGTCAAAAGTAGTGCAAAAGTAAGGAATAGGGTGCATTCGGGACACTCTTAGAGATGACCTACTTGACCAGTGTCTCATTGAAGAAGACAAACGTACATCTACACTGAGTGTACAAAACATTAGGAACACCTAATATTAAGTTGCACCCCTTTTGCCGTCAGAACAGCCTCAATTCGTCAGGGAATGGAATGGACTACAAGGTGTCAAAAGCGTTCCACAGGAATGTTGGCCCATTTTGACTCCAATGCTTCCCACAGTTGTGTCAAGTTGGCTGGATGTCCTTTCGGTGGTGGACCATTTTTAATACACACGTAAAACTGTTGAGCGTGAAAAACCCAGCAGCTCTGCAGTTCTTGACACACTCAAACTGGTGCGCCTGGTACCTACTACAATACCCGTTCAAAGGCAGTTAAATCTTTTGGTTTACCCATTTACCCTCAGAATGGAACACGTACACAATCCATGTCTCAGTTGTCTCAAGGCTTAAGAATCCTTCTTTAACCCGTCTCCTCTTCATTTAAACCAGGGATTTCCAACAGATCGATCACGAGCTGCCAGTAGCTCGTAGCCTGTAAGCTACTAGTAGCTCGTAAGCTACTCGTAAGCTACCAGTAGCTCGTAGCCCGTAAGCTACCAGTAGCTCGTAGCCCGTAAGCTACCAGTGGCTCATAGCCCGTAAGCTACCAGTAGCTTGTAGCCCGTAAGCTACCAGTAGCTCGTAGCCCACCTATGAATAGCTCGCCAAAGAATTCTGAAAGTACATGCAATTTTCACGTGTTCCACCGCAAACTGTCATAAACAAATCTCACAAGTATCAGACCCCTCAAGCTCCCAGCTACTATTTAATCAATGCAACTTGACATTATCCCACCCCTGGTTAGCCACTATTAGCTTAAAAAGCCAAACCTAACACAATATCTTCCAATTCATTTCCAACAATATTGTCCCTGTCTGTCTGTGTGGTGCGCATGTGTGTCTATCACTCTGTGTGTAGCCAGTTGATGTGATAACCATCTTGTAGGTTGACAGAAATACTTTTCCCCAAAACCTTTTCAATTAATTAAGAATCTGGCCCTTTTAAAAAAAAATAGCCTAAAATGACATACCCAAATCTGACTGCCTGTAGCTCAGGACCTGAAACAAGGCTCTCATGCTAGAAAAGGTTGGAGACCCCTGATCTACACTGATTGAAGTGGATTTAACAGGTGACATCAATAAGGGATCATAGCTTTCACCTGGATTCACCTGGTCAGTCTATGTCATGGGAAGAGCATGCCTTCCTAATGTTTTTTTACACTCACGCTTCGATCACACCGACAGCGTCATTGCATTTTGGCACGCCAGAATTTCCAATGAAGCGCTGCGTTTGCCTTGCAGCGTTGCGTTGCAGAGCGTTCTGTGTGGTGCATACATCGAACGTATGCGTCAAACTGTATGCCTAGACGGCTTGACAGAAATGGTAGCAGAAGGTGAATGTTGAACTTTTGTTGTACACATATCCCGGATGATGCTGCGTACTGTTTTGCCCAATGACACTGTCGGTGTGTTCGAAGCATCAGTGTTGCTTACTTCCTGCAAGGTCTGAGATGGAGAGGCGATAATATGAATACTATCATACACTATCATCATAGACGCTAACTTGGCCCAAGCTACATTTACACAGTACAAATGCTTTATACAGTACATGTATGAGTAGTCTGTAGTAGTCTGTGGTCTTCATTATCTAGTGAGATTTTGAACAAACCTTTGCCAATTGGCAATATGCTTTGTGTTACAGTAGATGTTAGTGTCCAATAACTTTATATTCCCACAGTAGAAAATTCTTTATACTCATACTATGCTATGGACAGTGTATTCTGTATGTATATGAGACGGTGGTAATTTAATTATGTCCATATAGGTTTTGGCAAAGCCCTATATCACAGACTTAGTATTTGCTCAGCCTAAGGCTGCATTTACACAGGTAGCCTACTTCTGATCTTTATGACCAATCAGACCAGAGCTTTTGCTAATAATTGGGCAAAAGATCAGAATTGGGCTGTCTGTGTAAACACAGCCTAAGTGGCACGTGGAAGGTCTGACAGACATTAGTGTGCCATTCAGTTTAATGTTGACGGGTGCCAGACTTGGCTTTGTGCATAAATCTGTCATCTTTCAAATGCTGTGACAGCTCTATCTCAACGGCAGGCAGGCTTTTTCTATAGACTCCATGGCACAATACAGCTGTCACCGTAGCCTCCCCCCCCCCCCCCCCCCTTTTTGTCTAGCCAGCATTTTATTAACCGTCTCCTCTGGCTGTGGCGAGCCACTGAGCGAATGTCAAATGTGGAATTTTCAATATCTTCAATGCAGATTGACCCCTTCTGTAGCAGGTTTCTTCAATCTTCTTGTGTTGGTCTGTCTGCATTGCACAAATCAAAGTGTCATTTCAAACCAGACGATCCAAGACTTTTGTTGAATTTACTTTTGAATGGTTTCATCAAGTTTTTTTTATGAATCATACGTCCAGTACAATTGAATCAGTGAGAAGTAAATACTCTATGACAGATAATGTAATTCATGTTTAACCTTATTTCTTGACCTCCATTATTTATTTCATAACTTTCTCAATAGCCTGAATGCAAATGGTAACTTCTCTTTTTTACTCTCTCTCTCTCTCTTCTATCTGCTTTACCTGTCAAACGGTCAGGCACAATGTCCTGTGAGAGTCTGTGGAGAGACAGAGGCTTCCTATAGCTTTTTCTGTCACAGTTTATACAGGCTCTCTCATGAGACGATACAGAATCCCACCACGAGCGCACACACACACACACACACACACACTCTTTCTCTCTTTCTCCGTTTCTTTGTTTCTTTCTTTCTCTGGTAGGGGAGCTGTCTTCTCTCTGAACTTCTGTGTTTGTGAGGACCTGATGGAATGACGGAGGGAGTGGGAGAGAGGGGTGGAGAGAAAAGAGAGGGGTTAGAATAGAGATCATCTAGGATCTGTGTGCGTGTTCAATGTGCGTGCATGTGTGTGCATACGTGTGTGTGTGTGTGTGTGTGTGTGTGTGTGTGTGTGTGTGTGTGTGTGTGTGTGTGTGTGTGTGTGTGTGTGTGTGTGTGTGTGTGTGTGTGTGTGTGTGTGTGTGTGTGTGCGTGCGTGCATGTGTTTGCATGTGTGCGCACATTAGGTAGACAAAATGAAAGCGAGAAAGAGAGAGAGAGAAAGGGAGGGGGAAGGAGGGAGAGAAAGGAGTGTGTGAGAGGGAGGCGGGAGGACAATACAGAGATCCTAGATGCTCTCTATTCTACCCCCTCTCTCTATCTCTCCCCACCCCCTCTCTTTTCTCTCCACCCCTCTCTCCCACTCCCTCCGTCATTCCATCAGGTCCTCACAAACACAGAAGTTCAGAGGGAAGACAGCTCCCCTACCAGAGAAGGAAAGATACAAAGAAACGGAGAAAGAGAGAAACAGTGAGGGGAATAAAAAAAGAAGTGGTATTAACAGTGGAGGACAAGTTTTGGAGGAGAGGAGAGCAAAGGGAGAGAGTGGTGGTTTTGGTGGGGGGTGGGTGGGTAACGTTCACGGCTGCTCCGTCTGTCTCCTCCATCCCTCCATCTCCGTCGCCGTGGGTTCACAGCTCTCCCTCTCCCTCCCCCCCTCCCTTGCTCCCTACCTCCCCCGCTCGCTGCTGCCGGGAGCCTCCGAGCTGCTGCGGCGGAGGTCGTCTCGGATGGAGTCGCCAAGAGACGTAGGAGGAGAGACGATGGAGCGTGGGGAGCGGCCGGAGCGGGCCGAGCCGCTGACCGATGTCGAGCGGGAGATCATCCAGAACACCTGGGTACACATCTACGAGAACTGCGAGGACGTGGGCGTGTCGGTCCTCATAAGGTATGTGGTCAGGTGGGGGGGGGGGGGGGGGGTCCTCATAGTGGTGGGGCTGTTGGTCTCCACAGTGATGGGGCTGTTGGTCTCCACAGTGATGGGGCTGTTGGTCTCCACAGTGATGGGGCTGTTGGTCTCCACAGTGATGGGGCTGTTGGTCGCCATTGTGGCGGGGCTGGAGGTCCTCCTAAGGCACATATAGGGCTGATGGTCATTAAGTACGTGGGGCTTAGAGTCCTCATAGTGTTGCGGCTGGTGGTCCTCATTAGGTACGTGGAGTATCAGGGGGTCCTCATAAGGTACGTGGAGTATCAGGAGGTCCTCATTAGGTACGTGGAGTATCAGGTGGTCCTCATTAGGTACGTGGAGTATCAGGGGGTCCTCATAAGGTACGTGGAGTATCAGGTGGTCCTCATTAAGTACGTGGAGTATCAGGGGGTCCTCATTAGGTACGTGGAGTATCAGGTGGTCCTCATTAGGTACGTGGAGTATCAGGGGGTCCTCATTAGGTACGTGGAGTATCAGGTGGTCCTCATTAGGTACGTGGAGTATCAGGGGGTCCTCATTAGGTACGTGGAGTATCAGGGGGTCCTCATTAGGTACGTGTAGCTGGTGAGACCAGAGGGCATTGGGGGGCGGGGGGGTCCTCAGAGATGGTGCCAGGGGTCTACAATTTTAGTGGAGTACAATTTTAAAAATGACGTTCTCATGTGCAGCATCTTATCAGGCATAGAAAAGTTTGGGCAAAAAAGTTGTGAGTGGAGGGTGATTGGGGTTAATGGGGACTAGACTTGACCAACATATAGACACAGATTTCCACTGATGTTTACTGCACCTGAGCACCGCTGGATGTGTGTTTTCCATAGATTTGTGCAGATTGGAGGGGGCTCATGCATTTCTATGAAATCCCACAGCAGGCTCTGGAAAAAACAGGGAGATGCACAGACCACATACACACATAGACAATTCTGCTCTCATTCACTCACTTCTGTCCTCATTAAAAAGCAATTTCTCAGAAGCTCTCTTCATTCCACAGACTATTTTTGTAAGACACTATAATTGAGGGAGAGCACATGTTTCTGCTTAAATGTCCCCCTGTCTGAGGCAGACATTCCTGTTCAAGCTGTTTATTAAGGATGTTATAGGATGTTTTACACATATTTCACATCTTTTACCTGTCACATCTTCACTCTAAAACTGAACCAGCAGGTACCTTTCTGTGGCACCTTGATGACTGCTTATTGTTCTTTGATTATTGGAATTCTAATATTACACGTTGTCTGTCACTTTGTTTGTATGTGTGTGTTGGTCTTAATGCTGAGGCTCTGCATCTGAAGAAAGAGTCGCTGTCTGACTGAGCTGGGATGCGTTTGACTTTAGTCTCAGTGTTGTCTCAGTGTTCCACATGGAACGCCGAGAGGGCTCGTTAAAACGGACAGCGTGGCGTCGCTAAGGCAGTGATGTGCTCTGATTTTGGGTCAGAGCGACAAGATAGTCCCTTAGGGAAAGCTCTGAGGGCAGAGAGTGTGTAGAGATGTGTGTGTGTGTGTGTGTGTGTGTGTGTGTGTGTGTGTGTGTGTGTGTGTGTGTGTGTGTGTGTGTGTGTGTGTGTGTGTGTGTGTGTGTGTGTGTGTGTGTGTGTGTGTGTGTGTGTGTGTGTGTGTGTGTGTGTGTGTGTGTGTGTGTGTGTGTGTGTGTTTGTGTGTGTGTGTGAGAGAGAGAGTGAGTGTGTACATACGTGCACGTGTGTGGCATTCTTATCTGTGGGTAACAGCAACAAGCTTTGGCACTTCAATGTCTCTCTCGACTCTCCCTGACGGTCTCTCTCTCATTCTCCATATCTGTTCCTCTCTCTCCCTCACTTTCTTTCTCTCGTTTTCCTCAGTCTCCTTCACATTCTCTATTCACTATGTCTCTTTCTTTCTATCTTTTATTTCTCTCTGTCCCTTGACATCATGATCACAGGCTCTCTTGACATGCCCAGGCTTGAATGCTCTGCTGGGTCTGATGATCCTCCTGAGTGCAAAGCTTCTCATCTGCACCTACAGTACCAGTCAAAGTTTGGACACACCTACTCATTAAAGGGTTTTTATTTTTTATTATTTTCTACATTGTAGAATAATAGTGAAGACATCAAAACTATGAAATAACACACATGGAATCATGTAGTAACCAACAAAAATATTTTATATTTGAGATTCTTCAAAGTAGCCACCCTTTGCCTTGATGACAGCTTTGCACACTCTTGGCATTCTCTCAATTCTCTCAACCAGAATTCTCTCAATTCTCTCAACAGGTGTGCCTTGTTAAAAGTTCATTTGTGGAATTTCTTTCCTTCTTAATGCATTTGAGCCAATCAGTTGTGTTGCGACAAGGTAGAGGTGGTATACAGAAGATAGCCCTATTTGGTAAAAGACCAAGTCCATATTATGGCAAGAACAGCTCAAATGAGCAAAGAGAAACAACAGTCCATCATTCCTTTAAGACATGAAGGTCAGTCAATATGGAAAATGTCAAGAACTTTTAAAGTTTCTTCAAGTGCAATCGCAAAAACCATCAAGCGCTATGATGAAACTGGCTCTTATGAGGACCGCCACAGGAAAGAAAAACACAGAGTTACCTTTGCTGCAGAGGATAACTTCATTAGAGTTACCAGCCTCAGAAATTGCAGCCCAAATAAATGCTTCACAGAGTTCAAGTAACAGACACATCTCAACATCAACTGTTCAGAGGAGACTGCGTGAATCAGGCCTTCATGGTTGAATTGGTGCAACAACAAAAAAACAGTACTAAAGGACACCAACAAGAAGAAGAGACTTGCTTGGGCCAAGAAACACGAGAAATCTATCCTTTGGTCTGATGAGTCCAAATTTGAGATTTTTGGTTCCAACCGCTGTGTCTGTGAAATGCAGAGTAGGTGAAGGGATGATCTCCGCATGTGTGGTTCCCACCGTGAAGCATGGAGGAGGAGATGTGATGGTGTGGGGGTGCTTAGCTGGTGACACTTTCTGTGATTTATTTAGAATTCAAGGCACACTTAACCAACATGGATACCACAGCATTCTGCAGCAATACCCCATCCCATCTGGTTTGCGCTTAGTGGAACTATCATTTGTTTTTCAACAGGACAATAACCCAACACACCTACAGGCTGTGTAAGAGCTATTTGTCCAAGGAGAGTGATGGAGTGCTGCATCAGATGACCTGGTCTCCACAATCACCCAACCTCAACCAATTGAGATGGTTTGGAATGAGTTGGACCGCAGAGTGAAGGAAAAGCATATGAGGGAACTCCTTCAAGACTTTTGGAAAAGCATTCCAGGTGAAGCTGGTTGAGAGAATGCCAAGAGTGTGCAAAGTTGTCATCAAGGCAAAAGGTGGCTACCTTGAAGAATCTAAAATCATAAATACATTTTGATTTGTTTAACACTTTTTTAATTTCTACATGATTCCATATGTGTTATTTCATAGTTTGGATGTCTTCACTATTATTCTACAACGTAGAAAATAGTACAAATAAAGAAAAACCCTTGAATGAGTAGGTGTGTCCAGACTTTTGACTGGTACTGTATGTCACACTCCCTAACATCCCTCTGTACCCACTAATTGGCCTGCTCGTATTAACAAGCAGATGGCCCGAGTAAGCAGGTCATCTGTGCGGAATGGATAATGGTCTAATAGCTATCCTGAAAGCACGTTGAAGAGTGGATGGATACTGGGTCAAAGCCTTCCACTTTTCGGTTGACTTCCATGGTTCGCCATGTGAATGCTTAGCTATTTGCATTTCTATCCTTCTGCTTGGATGGACGGAAAGAATAGACAGTGACAATAGCCTGGGCTAATGTCATCATCAATGCGCACAAATGCAATTTCACCAATGAGGAGACCACCTCCGGCCATTTCGAGTACTGTACAAATGGCAGCCCAATGAAATCGCCAAACATCGAGCAATAGTATTAGGCTGTGACTGGATGATGGATAAAGTGGTCCATCTTGGTGACTGAGGAGATGAGACTTGATTTGATTTCATGGAAGTCCTTTGAATGACCGTAAAGAGAAACCACCTCTCCGTGCTGTGTCTAATCCTCGCACAGGTTAGTCAAGGTCGTTTTTCTCAGTACTCGAAAGCGTGTTGCCTTCCCGAAAAGAACCCTTCAAGACTAATTAGAATGTGACCAACAAGCCACTAATGGTGCTGCTTTGATGACTTCATTTAAATGCAGCGACAGGTTGGGGGAATTCAGTGTGAGAGCATCTTTGACACTCCAGACACTCCACTCTCACTCTCTGGTTCTGGTTGTGTTAGGCTTTCAGGGCAAATGTTTTAACAGTCTTTCATTATAGAGATGTAGAAGTATACATGCAGATATAAAAGTGGATATACACTGTTTGTATATTTAACAGTATATTGCACAGTACTCTTGGACCTATAAAAGGAGGCCCTGAAGAGGATTGGCGAGGTATACGATAAAAGTCCTTCATTTCTGACTTCTAAGAGAAAAAGTCCTTTCCTCACAAAGCTCTAAGGGACTTTCATGTTTCTCTGCAAGGAACAACACGCTAGTGTCCCTTGTTGTTTCAAAGACAAAGTGACGCAGCGACAGCTGGGAGAGCTTGGCTTGGGGACAGCTATGGGCAAGCAGGCGCCTCTTTAGCGTAGCGTAGCATAGCATGTCACAGGATCTGCGGGGATGCAGTGTAGTGTAGTGTAGCGCTGCTGCCAGGGGCCAAACCTAACCAACGCTGAATAACTAAACCCTCGTACCCAGTCAGCCGCACTGGTGTAAAGCACTTACAAGAGTCAAATTGGGTCAGGGGTGAAACAAGCTGAGAGTGTATGTGTGTGTGTGTTTCAATGATTCATTTGTTTACATATACAGCATGCTGTGCTTTCACCAGAAAGGGTGAGAGCAGAGTCAAAAATCTAAAAATATCCCCCACATATCTCCTTGTACGAGCAGTGCACCGCTTTGTAAGCTTGTGGAAACTTCATCATAGTCTTATCGTCAAAAATACACAGCCGCTAATTGAGGTGCCCTGACGTGGTCAGTCTCAGCGGTGGTGACGTACAAACTGTAGACCTCAATCAAAACAGAGCGGGGCGATTCCCATTCTCTCAGCTTACATCTCATAGGGTGGTTGGAGAATGGGCTTTACTGTGTGGCCCTGAAATAACTTGCAGTTCAAACTAGTCCATAGACGGCACACACATCAGTCAGAGTACCCTCTGTGTGAAGTCCAGTAATCCTCAGAGAGATGCTCTTCCTTTTGAACTTCCATTATTTTCCATTCAGGGAAAGTGTGAAGTTCTGCAGGTTATACAGTATCTGTGACTAGAGAGGGAAGGACTTGACAAAAGCACTTTAGGACATGGTATGGAAGCTGGTATCTACTGCCACTTTTGTAGATGACAAAGCAGTCACAGGACATAGTTTTTTTGCATCTTTCATTGCTGTGTATGGCAGGTATTGTTATGTGGCTCATAATCAATGCCAAAGCTTTCAGGCAGAGGAAACCTCCTACGCACAGTCGCCGCGGGTGAAATGCTCCGAGAGGAACATCGACTGCCACCCGTCTCGCTCCTCCGGTCCCCAGCAGCACCTGCCTCTAATTACACTCAAAGAAACGTAATGATCTTAATGCTCCTCGCCTCATCAGCACCACTTTACCGTTCCCGCCTGACAATCACCCCGCGTTGCGTGTTGTTGGCGCCCCGAGCAGATTCTCCAAGGCTCCAAGTAGACGCGAGAAATCATGAGAAGTGAGCCGCACACTCCACCTCGCAGGACGTAAACACTTGAGAGTCGTAAGCCCAAGTCGTGACAAGTGATAAGTAAGCCCAATCACCTAGGTGCAGATGAGGCTATTTTAAGAGGCCGATTACAACTTGAGGCACATTGTGCATTTTGAAAACTTTGGATAGTTTTCATTAGCTCTAGGTCACACATTACAATGAGCAATAATGTCTCCGGAATTTTCTGATTAACTCGTCTGACTTTATGGCCACAGGGCATCCTTTCAATGAGTAGATTCAGAAATCTTCAAGCTTGAACGCTTCGATCAAATGTTCTGAAGCGTACATATTCCCCACTAGTACCGATTTCAGTCATTTCGGTGACTTTTGCCGAGGGTATTAACTGACATATTATGCATACCTCATTTTTGCACTGACATCATTTGATTGCCTGTAGGCATATTGATATCTTCTGCTTTGCTCTGTGTGGATTATGAGGACATTCAACTAAGAGTGTTATTGTCTCATTAGAATATCATTGTCCTGGAACAATTGAAACCAGCATGGATGATATCCACATAAGTTGTGCTTGTACCATCATGGCTCTGTACAAACTCTAACCCTGACTCTTTTGTCCCCCAGTTTCTTGGACTTCCCCCGTTATTGTTTGGTTGCATGGTCGTTCAGTGGGTTTTATGATATTATGAGTACACTAACTTCTACCCAGAGCCATAGATACACCTTGTCACCAGAAATCCAGGAAAATCACAGAGTAAGAATGTTATTGCTCTTCTGTCCTCCAGGTTCTTTGTGAACTTCCCATCGGCCAAGCAGTACTTCAGCCAGTTTCAGGACATGGATGACCCAGAGGAGATGGAGCGCAGTGTCCAGCTGAGGCACCACGCCCGCCGGGTGATGAGCGCCATCAACACGGTGGTGGAGAACCTCCACGACCCAGAGAAAGTGTCCTCTGTTCTGGCTCTGGTGGGCAAGGCGCATGCTGTCAAACACAAGGTGGAGCCTATGTACTTTAAGGTGAGGGCGTGGCTTGTCTGTGTTAATGGTCCCTAATGTCCCTCTGAAAGGTTTTGAGTGGAGAGGACGGAAGTTGCGTTGCTCTGTTTCAAGTTGAGGCCAACTGGAAAGGCTTTGAGGGCGCTTTTGTTAGATGAGATTGCTCTCCTCCATTTTTACTCCTCTTTCTTCATCTACCAATTTTTATTTTTACTTACATCTTGCCATCCTCTTCCTCTCACTTTTCTCCTCATTGTTAATCTCACTTCCTCCCTTTCTCCATCTCTCAGATCCTGTGTGGTGTAATGCTGGAGGTGTTCTCGGAGGACTTCCCAGAATTCTTCACGGCAGAAGTGCAAATGGTGTGGACCAAACTGATGGGGGCGGTGTACTGGCATGTGACGGGCGCCTACACAGAGGTTGGCTGGGTGCAGATCTCCAGCTCGGCAGTGTGAGGGGCGATAGCAGGGGAGTGCAGGGCTGTAACGGTCTGTACGGATCCTGAAGGGGAAGTTTGGTCTCTGTAATGCCCCTGTCCAAGAAAAATGAAGGGAACAGGGATGGAGGAAGGTGATTTTTAGGGCTGCGACTGTTCATAGAATATCTTGTTGTGTTCAACTTTTGGGGGAGTCGTTCCCCTCTCCCTACTGACTCATTGTGTGTACTTTACTGTATAGCCCCTGAGGTGTTGTCTGTATAGCCCCTGAGTTGTTGTCTGTATAGCTCCTGGGATGTTGTCTGTATAGCGTACAGTAAGTGAGTGTGTGTATTCTCTTATGCCCTCATTCAACACTCATTGTAGTATCGTAAATCTTCAATGTTTTCAAGGGAACTAAGGGCTCCATTTTAGGGAGTTTTGTTGCTCACTGAAAGTATGCCACTTTGGATTCCCAAATACACCCTGTCTCTTTCCATGCCCATCTCATGCACTATACAAACACACCCATCTGCTAACACCCTGTCCATACAGCAATTGGCTATTTTAATTTATAAACAGTTTCAAAGTGATGGGATAGAGCCACAGGCTGACAGACCACTGTTAGGGTATCATCTCCTCTTTATAAGCATGCACGCACGAGCACACACACACACACTCACACACATACACTGCTCTGCCAACTTTGACCACCCATATGCTAATATTTACAGAGCATTTACTTGGTTTACATTTCCTCATTAAGAAACGGACTCCGGAGGTCTCTGGAAATACAACGGACCCTTTGAAGTAGCATCAGTATATCTTTTACCTCTGAACCACTAGGGTAAGAAAAAAGATTCATATCGACCATATCTAATATACTAAGCACTCTACAACCCTACCAAGAGGTCTAGACACTTTGGTACAGTTTAAACCATGTTGGGTTGGCATGCACAATACGACGACACAAGTTGGAGCCCTGCTCCCAACTTTTCCCCTGAATACACTACAAATGGATTTTGAATGTCAGTTTAGATCCAATCTCCTCTGTGTCTCTGATGGTAACTCCTGAGCTCTGGTCCCTCTCGGCTTTGTCATTTACCATTAACGAGGAAGTAATGGGGCTCCGCTCTTCCTCTTCTGGTCGTTCATCAAATATCTCCCCTACTCTCTCATCCTTTCTTTCCTCTGGCCAAGTGCTGAGAGAAAACATCCCTCTATCTGCTTTGCTACCATGGCTACTTGGCTAATAATATAATTCTACTCATATTCTACTGCCTTCTCCTTTGTTGTTCCTTTGGAGGCCAGCAGTAATGTTCCAAGATGAAGGATATACAGTAGGCGTACATGGCTGATAAATAACTGACACAGGAAGTCGAGCTAATACAATATGACAAACTCATTCAGCAAGAGACAAGTGGCTGTAGATGAGAGGAAATTAGGTGGATTACTGTAGAGGTTGTTGTATATAATACATTCTCTCTCCCATTACACCTACAGTACAATACACGCACCAGTCTCACACTGTTAGCAAAACATTTGACGTACAACCCCGTTAGAGGTCAGGCTCCTCTGTTCCTCTGAGTAGCTCGGGATGGAGGAGTATTTGTGTTAGGCCTGAACCACCCGACAGGTTGTTTATTAAACCCATGTCACCCATAATTCACAAAATGGCTACATAATCTTTTTTCTCCCTTCAGCTGTAAGCTCGTACCCTCCATCTGCAGAGTTTTCCTCCCTGACACTCTCTCGTGAACACACACACACACACACACACACACACACACACACACACACACACACACACTTAAGCATATGTAGACATCATATACTACATCTGGGACTTCTTGTTGTGATTTGTTTTTTTGTCAGTCAGTTTTAAAGCTTGGACTTTATATTTTTCTAAATATATAAAAGAAAATTATTATCTGTATATGTATTTGGAATACTGTATATGACTGAGATTATATACATTTGTTGACTGGGGGAGTGGGAGTGGTTTTGTGCTGTTAGCATGTTTGCACAGCCTACTACAGACGTGTACCTTTGCAGACCTGGTGAAATTAACTATCAATGACTATCAATAAAGTGATAATTACCTACACTTGTTTCAGGGGGGTGAACTGTCTTTTAATGTGTTACCATATACTGTAGGTTTTATGTATTTTAATGTGTCTGGAATATATCTGCCAAGAGTATACAGTTGAAGTCGGAAGTTTACATACACCTTTGCCAAAAACATTTCAACTCAGTTTTTCACAATTACTGACATTTAATCCAAGTAAAAAGTCCCTGTCTTAGGTCAGTTAGGATCACCACTTTATTTTAAGAATGTGAAATGTCAGAATAATAGTAGAGAGAATTGTTTATTTCAGCTTTTATTTCATCATATTCCCAGTGGGTCAGAAGTTACCATACATTCAATTAGTATTTGGTAGCATTGCCTTTAAATTGTTTAACTTTGGTCAAACGTTTCGGGTAGCCTTTTACAACCTTCCCAGAATAAGTTGAGTGCATTTTGGCCCATTACTCCTGACAGAGCTGGTGTAACCGAGTCAGGTTTGTAGGCCTCCTTGCTCGCACATGCTTTTTCAGTTCTGCCCACACATTTTCTATACGATTGAGGTTAAGGTTTTGTGATGTCCACTCCAATACCTTGACTTTGTTGTCCTTAAGCCATTTTGCCACAACTTTGGATGTATGCTTGGGGTCATTGTCCATTTGGAAGACCCATTTGCGACCAAGCTTTAACTTCCTGACTGATGTCTTGAGATGTTGCTTCAATATATCCACATTTTCCACCCTCATGATGCCATCTATTTTGTGAAGTGCACCAGTCCCTCCTGCAGCAAAGCACCCCCACAACATGTTGCTGCCACCCCCGTGCTTCACGGTTGGGGTGGTGTTCTTTGGCTTGCAAGCCTCCCCCTTTTTCCTCCAAACATAATGATGGTAATTATGGCCAAACAGTTCTATTTTTGTTTCATCAGACCAGAGGACATTTCTCCAAAAAGTATGATCTTTGTCCCCATGTGCAGTTGCAAAACATAGTCTGGCTTTTTCAATGGCGGTTTTGGAGCAGTGGAGTCTTCCTTGCTGAGCGGCCTTTCAGGTTATGTTGATATAGGACTCGTTTTACTGTGGATATAGATACTTTCGTACCTGTTTCCTCCAGCATCTTCATCTCTAGGAGACAAAACGCGTCTCCTTCCTGAGCAGTATGACAGCTGCGTGGTCCCATGGTGTTTATACTTGCGTACTATTGTTTGTACTGATGAACATGGTACCTTCAGGCGTTTGGAAATTGCTCCCAAGGATGAACCAGACTTGTGGAGGTCTACAATTGTTTTTCTGAGGTTCTGAGGTAGTTTTTTTTACTTCTAACCCACTGGAATTGTGATACAGTGAGATATAAGTGAAATAATCTGTCTGTAAACAATTGTTGGAAAAATTACTTGTGTCATGCACAAAGTAGATGTCCTAACCAACTTGCCAAAACTATAGTTTGTTAACAAGACATTTGTGGAGTGGTTGAAAAGCAAGTTTTAATGACTCCATCCTAAGTGTATGTAAACTTCCGACTTCAACTGTATATGTTGACTATCAAATCAAACTTTATTTGTCACATTCGCCGAATACAACAAGTGTAGACTTTACCGTGAAAGGCTTACTTACAAGCCCTTAACCCAACAGTGCAGTTCAAGAAGAGTTAAGAAAATATTTACCAAGTAGACTAAAATAAAAAGTAATTTAAAAAGGTAACACAATAAGAATAACAATAACGAGGTTATATATAGGGGGCACCGGTACCGAGTCAGTGTGCGGGGGTACAGGCTAGTTGAGGTAATTAGTACATGTAGATGGGGGTGAAGTGACTATGCATAGATAATAAACAGCGAGTAGCAGAAGTGTACAAAAGGGAGGGGGGTCAATGTAAATAGTCCGGTGGCAATTTTATTAATTGTTCAGCAGTCTTATGGCTTGGGGGTAGAAGCTGTTGAGGAGCCTTTTGGTTCTAGACTTGGCGCTCCGGTACCGCTTGCCGTGCGGTAGCAGAGAAAACAGTCTATAACTTGGGTGACTGGAGTCTCTGACAATTTTATGGGCATTCCTCTGACACAGCCTATTGTATAGGTCCTGGATGGCAGGAAGCTTGGCCCCAGTGATGTACTGGGCCATACGCACTACCCTCTGTAGCACCTTACGGTCAGATGCCGAGCAGTTGCCGGCGGTGATGCAACCGGTCAGGATGCTCTTGATGGTGCAGCTGTAGAACCTTTTGAGGATCTGGGGACCCATGCCAAATCTTTTCAGTCTCCTGATGGGGAAAAGGTTTTGTCATGCCCTCTTCACGACTGCCTTGGTACATTTGGACCATGATAGTTCGTTGGTGATGTGGACACCAAGGAACTTGAAACTCTCGACCGGCTCCACTACAGCCCCGTCGATGTTAAAGTGGGCCTGTTCGGCCCGCCTTTTCCTGTAGTCCATGATCAATTCCTTTGTCTTGCTCACATTGAGGGAGAGGTTGTTGTCCTGGCACCACACTGCCAGTTCTCTGACCTCCTCCCTTTAGGCCATCTCATCGTTGTCGGTGATCAGGCCTACCACTGTTGTGTCGTCAGCAGTCGTGGGTGAACATGGAATACAGGAGAGGAATAAGTACACACCCCTGAGGGGCCCCAGTGTTAAGGATCAGCGTGGCAGGCGTATTGTTGCCTACTCTTACCACCTGGGGGCGGCCCGTGAGGAAGTCCAGGATCCAGTTGCAGAAGAAGGTGTTTAGTCCCAGAGTCCTTAGCTTAGTGATGAGCTTCTTGGGCACTATGGTGTTGAACGCTGAGCTATAGTCAATGAACAGCATTCTCACACAGGTGTTCCTTTTATCCAGGTGAGACAGAGGAGTGTGGAGTGTGATTGAGATTGTGTCATCTGTGGATCTGTTGGGGCGGTATGCGAATTGGAGTGGGTCTAGTGTGTCTGGGAGGATGCTGTTGATGTGAGCCATGACCAGCCTTTCAAAGCACTTCATGGCTACTGACGTGAGTGCTACGCGGCAGTAATCATTTAGGCAGGTTACCTTCACTTCCTTGGGCACAGGGACTATGGTGGTCTACGTGAAACATGTAGGTATTACAGACTCGGTCAGGGAGAGGTTCAAAATGTCAGTGAAGACACTTGACAGTTGGTCCGCACGTGCTTTGAGTACACGTCCTGGTAATCCGTCTGGCCCAGCGGATTTGTGAATGTTGACCTGTTTAAAGGTTTTGTTCACATTGGCTACCGAGAGCGTTATCACACAGTCATCCAGAACAGCTGGTGCTCTCGTGCATGCTTCAGTGTTTCTTGCCTCGAAGCAAGCATAAAAGGCATTTAGCTTGTCTGGTAGGCTCGCGTCACTGGGCAGCTCCCATCTAGGATTCCCTTTGTAATCCGTAATAGTTTTCAAGCCCTGCAACATCCAACGAGCGTTAGAGCCGGTGTAGTAGGATTCAATCTTAATCCTGTATTGACACTTTGCTTGTTTCATGGTTCGTCTGAAGGCATAGCGGGATTTCTTATAAGCATCCGGAGTAGTCTCCCGCTCCCTGAAAGCGGCAGCTCTAGCCTTTAGCTCGATGCGGATGTTGCCTGTAATCCATGGCTTCTGGTTGGAATATGTACGTACAGTCACTGTGGGGACGACGTCGTAGATGCACTTATTGATGAGGCCGATGACTGAGGTGGTGTACTCCTCAATGCCATTGGATGAATCGCGGAACATATTCCAGTCTGTGCTAGCAAAACAGTCCTGTAGTGTAGCAGCCGCGTCATCTGACCACTTCCGAGTCACTGGTACCTGTTTTAGTTTTTGCTTGTAAGCAGAAATCAGGAGGATAGAATTAGGATTATACTTGCCAAATGGAGGGTGGGGGAGAGCTTTGTACGCATCTCTGTGTGTGGAGTAAAGGTGGTCTCGGATTTTTTTTCTCTGGTTGCACATGTGACATGTTGGTAAAAATTTGGTAAACTGATTTAAGTTTGCCTGCATTAAAGTCCCCGGCCACTAGGAGCGCCACTTCTGGGTGAGCATTTTCTTCTTTGCTTATGGCCTTATAGAGTTGGTTGAGAGCGGTCTTAGTGCCAGCTTCGTTCTGGGATGGTAAATAGATGGCTACGAATAATATACATGAGAACTCTCTTGGTAGATAGTGTGGTCTACAGCTTATCATAAAGTACTCTACCTCAAACGTGCAATACCTCGAGACTTCTTTAATATTAGACATCGCGCACCAGCTGTTTTTGACAAATAGACACACCACCCACCCCTCGTTTTACCAGAGGTAGCGTCTCTGTTCTGACAGTGCATGGAAAATCCCACTAGCTCTATATCGTTCGTATCGTTGTTCAGCCAAGTCTCGGTGAAACATGAGATGTTACAGTTTTTTATGTCCCGTTGGTAGGATAATCTTAATCGTAGGTCATCAATTTTATTTTCCAATGATTGCACGTTAGCAAAAAGAACAATGTCAGTGGCAGTTTACTCGCTCGCCTACGGATTCTCAGAAGGCTGCCTGATCTGCGGCCGCTTTTCCTGTGCCTTTTCTTCACGCAAAAGGCGTGGGTCTGGGCCTGTTCCAGCGAAAGCAGGATATCCTTCTCATCTGACTCGTTAAAGGAAAAAGTTTATTCCAGTCCGCGGTGAGTAATCGGTGAGTATCCAGAAGTTGTTTTCGGTCATAAGAGACGGTAGCAGCAACATTATATACACAATAAGTAAAAAAATACACAAAAAGCAAAAAAAACGAACAAAATAGCACAATTGGTTGGGAGAATGTAAAAGCGCCATCTTCCAAGACTCTGCAGAATTTCCTATGAGTTTGTCAATTCTACTCAGTTCTCTATTCTCTTCTCTTAGAGTGCCAGTCTAAGAGAAGTAGCCTGGTCCCAGATCTGTTTGTGCTATCATGTCAACTCCTTGTCACCCATTGACAATGAGCAATGGAATTGGCAAGAGCAAAAACAGATCTGGAACCAGGATAGGCTATTTCTCTTCCCTCCCCTTCTCTCCTCTGGTGAAGAAGACTGAAATAGCACACAGGACCTCTTGCCTACAGGTGCCCAGAGGTACTGGGTTTGCGAGTCCCTCTGTTTCGCTAATTCAATAATGAGATGTAAATGTCATGTATCAATGATTAACGGACGTGCCTGTTCGCTGGTTGATGTTCAGAGCAATGCTCTTTATCGAAGGGCACCAGCGGGAGCTTCAAAAAGAAGGCATCCTTTTTTAAATTCCACATGGTAATGTATTCCGGGTCTCTTGCCGATATATCATCATGTACTGTATCATCAGATGTGGTTATAACGTTGTTTTATTGTGAATTTATGCAAATCCAATGACTGCTCGGAGTCTTACAGTGTTGGCGGGAAGAATTCCCAATATCATGGAAACTTCCAGATATTGGTTTTAATTGAAAGATGAAGCCCTGTAGTATATTCTATATCTCCCACCTCCAACTGTATCTGCAGAGGAATAACTCCAGTGGTATTTAGCAGTGTGTGTGCTCCCCTGTGTGCTGTGTTGACAGGATGGTGACGTTTCACCATGGCGACCAGTCTCTTGTCACCAAGCTTGTCATTCTAGCCAGCGCTGGTGACAGTCAGGGACTCATTTGGACAGGTTCCCATGGTGATAACAAAGACACAAACACACATGTGCACCTACATCAACATTCCAAGCTGTACAGTAAGGTGAGAAGTACCAGTGAATGAAAAGGGAACACACACACAAACACACACCTGCCTACCTATCTGACTCAGCAGTTGCAGGGATGTTGGGATTAAATGGCCTAGGGACAAGAGAACAGCATTTGGCAGCAGATCCATAATGCATCACCTATGTGGCTATGTAACCTCCTCATAGTACAACAGGTAATGTCAACACATAACCTCATCCAGAGGTCCTGTTGGTACTTACTTGAACTCCTAGCAGCATACAGGTCCTCTGTGGTTATGAGAGGAGACGACTTAATAAGCATTGTTCTTACTACCATGGCTACCTAATCATCCACAGCCTTCAATTGATTCATAGAAACACTCTCTTCTCCACTGTAACTCATGACCAGGTCGTTGCAACTTGGTAAAATAAGGGTTAAATGTACCAGGTTATTGTCACGTTCCTGACCTTATTTCCCTTGTTTTGTATTTATTTAGTATGGTCAGGGCGTGAGTTGGGGTGGGTTGTCTATGTGTGTTTTCTATGTTGGGATTTTTGTGTTCGGCCTGGTATGATTCTCAATCAGAGGCAGCTGTCAATCGTTGTCCCTGATTGAGAATCATACTTAGGCAGCCGGGGTTTCACGTTTGGTTTGTGGGTGTTTGTTTCCTGTGTCAGTGTTTGTGCCACACGGGACTGTTACGGTATGTTCGTTTGTTATTTTGTATCGTGTATTGTTTTCGTGTACATTAAATATCATGGAAACTTACCACTCTGCAAATTGGTTCTCCGATCCTTCTCGCTTCTCCTCGTCCAATGAGGAGGACGAAATAGACTGCCGTTACAGTTATGATATATTTGACCATGTCATAGAACAGGGGTGTGAAACTCATTCCACAGAAGGCTGAGTGTCTGCAGGTTTTTGGTTTAAGACCTAGACAACCAGGTGAGTGGAGTTCCTTACTAATTAGTGACCTTAATTCATAAATCAAGTACAAGGGTGGAGGGAATATCCACAGACACTCGGCCCTCCGTGGAATGAGTTTGACACGTGGGTCATATAGGGTTAAGTAATAGCAATGTTAACGACAGTCTAATGTCACTGCACTCAACCAGGTTTGGAACAAGTCATAATAACAAGCATCCTTTCACTGATCTGAATGTGAATCAATATGAGTTAAAAGACTTGGTTAAACGAATGTAGTGGAAAAATAGCTGGGGCAAGATACCAAAACCATGTGGCAGTGGTTCTTAGATACATATCTCTTGGTGATTTATGGATCCAAGAGGCTCTCCATCATGACAGGGCTGTGGAGGAGAAACCTGAGGAATCCACATTTAGGAACACTTCTCCAAGCCAGAGATGAGATGCGCATATAACTTGTACAATTCACATTCCTGGCGCTGCTCCTGTGGATCCAAAACCATCCGATACCCACGCTTCAGAGCATTCGTGACAGGCGCGAGGAGTTCCACGTCTCCGGTGCTGATAGAATTCCATGAGAATGGCCATGTCGAGATGCCTGGGTCACATTCACAATCTCCTCACTCTAACAAGACAGGGGAGGATGGCATTCATTGACATCCGGGATCATGAAGGGACAGAAGGCATCCATCCCTTCTTTGTGCCTTTCCCTGTAATAGTTCATTAGGTCTCCAAGGGTCTGGCATTCAGGGGCCTATGAAAAGTTTTCCATAAGGGAAGTCGTCAATATAGGCTTCTGTGGGGCACATCATGGTAGTAGCATTGATAGCCAGTGATAATACTGGATGATAAACAGGAAGATGATTCATCTTGAGACTTCTTCTAGTCCAGTAACTCAAGCAGAAGTTCCATATGTAACTGGTATACGTGTCTAATCAGAGATTAATGAGAAAGTGTGTACGCATCACATAGTGGCTTACGCTAGTACAGTATCAGTGATCTCACCTGGTCTAATCCCCATCTGCTAATCCAGCCAGGTTTTAGCAGGGTTCTAGGAAAGACATACGGGCAGCAGACTGGAACAGGCTAACGCTAACGCTACGCTAATTTGGCCCCTCCGGATTGTGGGACAGGGAGCCCCCATGAGCTGTTCATGCTGACCTGGCCTACCTGCTGGGTGCGTGGGCCAGGTTGATCATGTGCACCACGATCCTGATCATCTCCACCCTGTCAGTCATTCTGCGCAGACGATTCAACAACCGAGTCAAACCGTGAGTACATGCAAGCCTAACCACCGATACATGATTCATCCCTTTACATTCCCTGCTTGCCAGTGTCTGGCATAGAGAAAGTCAACTGGTCTAGGCGGAGAGCTCCAATCCCTATCATGCTCTGGTTGGGGGCCCTAAGTTTGATGTCTGAGGGCTCTAGTCTTGTTTGATGGCTTTATTATTGTGTGGGATTTGCAATGAGAAAGAGTCAGTTTTGCCAGCACTTGGGCTCTTCAGTTCGAACCATTTGTTCGAATCATTTGTCATCTCCCTATCATTTGTCGTCTCCACTCTCTATCTCTATTATGTGTGATGAGTATAATGCCAGTACGGAGTACACCAGATGTACTTGTTCTAGTTCCCCCAGCCTTAAGGCCCTCCCTGTCCTTGAATGTCATCTCACTGTGACTGTCAGAGTCTGGGAAAAGAGGCAATTAAGTGGTGTGAAAAACACCAGGGGTCGAGGGTTGAATTGATTCAAGGTGATTTTGTGCTGCGAAGCTGGCGTCGTTAGTGTGAAGTGTGCTCAGTTAGTTCCCCGCTGAATGTTATGTTGAAGGACAGCTCTTGGAACAACCATTCTGGGAAAAACCGGAGGTTTTTAACGCCATGGTGGCCATAAAACTCAAGATCATGGGGAGGAAATCAATTGCGGTACTACAGCGTGAAACCTAAATAACAGACGATCTCTTCATGAAAAGCTGAGAGAGGAAGGAAAGCTCGGTATGTGAGGTTATTTTGTTTTGAGGAATGTAAAAACACCACTATGATGGATGGATTGTCTACAGAGGCTTGGGTGTGGTGGTTTGGATGTCAAGCTGATACCAAATACCAGCCTGTACCCGGTGTGCCAGCCTCCCAGTCAACTCTGAACTCAAAGCAAGTTGGGCTATAAGATTGTTTACAACAAAAAAACGACCCAAGCTTCCATCGCCTCACGTGTTGTTTTGTACCATTATGACTCATGGATTACTGTCAAGCCATTCAAATCCGTCCTTAAAACGCTTGTCAAGATAATCTTTGAGATAATCTTTCTCTGCTCACATTTGTCTAACTCTGCGAAACAAGACAACAGGCTGTGATCGGGTTGAAAAGTTTGAGTTGAAAAGTTGAGGGTAGACATTATGCCGTTATTAGAGTTAAAGCCAGTTTGCCAGGGAGGAGATGGGACAGCCTGTTCTTTCGCCATGAGATTTACAACCAATGTGAGCATTCTATTGTGTGATCAATTTGACTGGGTGGGACAGTGCTACTGTAGTGTTTCATCCTCAGCTCTGACAGTCATAGTCTTAGATTTGAACAGGCCATCTGTAGATGCTCTCCAGACTATTTGCAGACTGTCAGTAACATTTGAAATAACTATCTACTAACCCTAGACCTACCCCTAACCTTAACCCTTATCCAGGCTGTATCACATCCGGCCGTGATTGGGAGTCCCATAGGGCAGCGCACAATTGGCCCAGCGTTGTCCGGGTTTGGCCGTCATTGTAAATAAGAATTTGTTCTTAACTGACTTGTCGAGTTAAATAAAGGTTAAATAAATAAATAATTTTTTTAAATTATTCTAACCTTTACCGTAACCTTAGCAAGCAGTTGCTTATCAACAGATAGTTTGTTGATAGTATGATCATCTACAGATGGACTATCCAGACTATCCAAATAAAGAGTGACACGCTACTGACCTTGGAGAGCCTTGTTGCTGGAGAGTTGAGTAGAGAGAGAGGCCACTGAGGACATTCTCCTGACAGTCCTTCCCACAAGCACATACTTACACAGACAACATTACAGACACTCCTCAGCCACCCACACTATTACTCTCACACAACCAGTCCAAAGAAATAACACACTTTAAGTAACAGTACCTCTTCAGCAATATAAAATGACCAGATACACTTGATTGTTTTTTAAATGACGGTCTACCAAAAGGCAAAAGGCCTCCTGTGGGGACGAGGGATTCAAAAGAAATGACATTTAATTCAATAAAAATGTAGTGAAATGTGTTGTTTTAGAGGGTCAGCTGTAGTAGTATGACACCCCTGGAGCAAATTAGGGTTAAGTGTCTTGCTCAAGGGCACATCAACAGATTTGACACCTTGTGGGCTCAGGTACTTGAACCAGCAACCTTTCAGTTACAGGCCCAACACTCTAACCGCTAGGCAACCTTCCGACCTGCCACCCAGTTTACTATGTAAGAGCGATCCTTCACCAACATTCCCTATCAGCTCAGCACATGGAGATGCCACGGGGCTGGGCGTGGCAGGAGTGGTTTGAGTATATTCAAACATCTCCCGTGGGACTGAGACCCAACAACACAGATCTTCTGTTTACCCCCGGAGCTGATTAGTACTCTCTCTATGAACCTCTGACCTGCCGTACAATCTCTGGAGGCTTGTTTTAAATCATGTAAAACACACACGCGCGCACACACATACACAGGCATTACGAGCACAAACGGACTGCTTGATAGATATGCTCGGGTAGTAATTCTCTCCTCTGTATATTGAAGACTGACTACATTACAAGCGCCAAACATTTTCTATGCAGATTGTGGAACACTCGTACCCACCAACCTGGAAACAGTGACACATCACTTTGCATTGAGCCAAACTGACGTTGCGGGCTTTGTGCTTGACCAGCTAAAAGGAGAATCCCCCTCAAAAACCAACAAAGCAACCAAAAATCATGTCCTCGGAGTAATCTGTCTCTCTCTTTCTGGCAGGAAGTCACTGAGTCACTGAGGTAAGGGTGACAGGCCATGCCAAAAAGGCGAGCAGTCACCATACTTACACTTAGAAATCCCAGAGTTATTCAGCTGTGGGAGTTTATCTGTCACACTCTCCTCTCCTGTGCTAATATGATCTTTCACCTGCTGTCCATCCACCTCTCCACCCCCCTGCTTTCCTCTTCTCTCCTCCTTCCGTCCGTCCTTTCAGCCATCCGGACGAGCTGGGGGAGAAAGAGATGGCATACGTGCAGAGAGAACTGCAGCCCGTGGAGAAGTGAGGCTCCCGGCGCTCTCAGGCATCAGTTCCAGGTACATTACTACGGTAAAGTTGGATGTACTCCAGACCGAAATAGCCTTCTAAAACACACGCCTGTCATCCTCATCGGCCTCTAATGGAGTTCACCTGCAATTTGTGAGTAAACAATACAGTTTGTTGTGTCTGTGGTAAAGTTGTAGTTCAATTGATGCTGTGGGAAAGCATACCTACATCAAAGACCATGCAGCATAGTAGACATACTGCACAGCACCAGTCAAAAGTTTGGACACACCTACTCATTCCAGTGTTTTTCTTTATTTTTACTATTTTCTACATTGTATAATAATAGTGATGATGGTCCCACTAAGCACAAACCAGGTGGGATGGCGTATCGCTGCAGAATGCTGTGGTAGCCATGCTGGTTAAGTGTGCCTTGAATTTGCAAATAAATCACAGAACGTGTCACCAGCAAAGCACCCCCACAACATCACACCTCCTCCTCCATGCTTCACGGTGGGAACTACACATGCGGAGATCTCAAATTTGGACGTGTTTCTTGGCCCAAGCAAGTCTCTTCTTCTTATTGGTGTCCTTTAGTAGTGGTTTCTTTGCAGCAATTCAACCATGAAAACCTGATTCACACAGTCTCCTCTGAACAGTTTATGTTGAGATGTGTCTGTTATTTGGGCTACAATTTCTAAGGTTGGTAACTCTAATGAACTTATCCTCTGCAGCAGAGGTAACTCTGGGTCTTCCTTTCCTGTGGCGGTCCTCATGAGAGCCAGTTTCATCATAGCGCTTGATGGTTTTTGCGACTGCACTTGAAAAAACTTTTAAGTTCTTCAATTCTTCTGCATTGACTGACCTTCATGTCTTAAAGTAATGATGGACTGTCATTTCTCTTTGCTTATTTGAGCTGTTCTTACCATAATATGGACTTGGTCTTTTACCAAATAGGGCTATCTTCTGTATACCACCCCTACTTTGTCACAACACAACTGATTGGCTCAAACGCACTAAGAAGGAAAGAAATTCCACAAATGAACTTTAAACAAGGCACACCTGTTAAATGAAATGCATTCCAGGTGACTACCTCATGAAGCTGGTTGAGAGAATGCCAAGAGTGTGCAAAGCTGTCATCAAGACAAAGGGTGGCTACCTTGAAGAATCTCAAATATAAAATAGATTTTGATTTGTTTAACACTTTTTTGGTTACTACATGATTCCATATGTGTTATTTCATCGTTTTGATGTTCTTGCTATTGAGTGGGTGTGTCCAAACGTTTGACTGGTACTGTAAATAAGAGGTCAAGCTCTATAGATATGGTTAAACCGACAAGTTTATCACATATCACTAGTTGCTCCAACATGTGGAGAAAGAGCGTGAGAGAGACACAGGCTTGTTATGGGAACGGGTTCAGGGAAAAGTATAAGACCTGCTCCCTCTGGTTTCAATCCAGTAAATTTGTCAAATTAGAATCTGGAACCGCTCTTCCCCAAATGCATCTGGCTGGCTAGTCTTTGTGTTTCCATGGTAATACCAGCGAAGCTTCCTGGATGGTAAGCATCAATAACCACCCAATCAGAGTTTAGGCTTAGTGCTAGTGAGGTGCCGTAGGCTCTGGGGCCCGCATTCACAAAGAGTCTGAGTAGGAGTGCTGCTAAAGGATCAGTTTTGCCTTTTAAATCATAATGCATATGATTATATGGACAGGAGAGACCCTACTCTGAAACACTTTTTAAATACGGGCCCTGGATGACTGTAGTAGTGGATACTTTAAACAAGTGTCCAGGAGTCGAGACAAAAGCATTTTAGTCCCAGGTGGCAGTGCATCAGGCTAGCTAGGCTAGCTAAACTCTCATGGCTAACACGTGTTTTATAGTACAGAGTCCACCTATACAAGACAGTCTACTGGTTGTTCCTTTTCTGGTTGAAATATCTATTTTCAGATCCTCAGGCAGCAGCAACCAGTGGTGACCAGGCTGTATGGAAAGAAAAGGAACAGGTGAGAGACCAATTATTCTATTCTAGGCTCTTCTGATTTCTCTATATTATTCATCCATATAACCCCACTAATAGCTACAGTTTGTAATAATTATGATTCAGCAGCAGTGCTAGGACAGTAAATCATGACATCTGTCTTCACATCAATAATGGCTCTTGCTTTTGTCAGATCGTTTATAATGCAGAGAGAAATACATAGATCATCTCCCATTGATCAAAGCTCTCTCTGTTATATGGCCAGTCCAATTACACAGCTAATTGAGGTTGAAGTAGCTTTTCAGATATTTGAAGTTGACTTAAGTCAGAGATGGTTTAGCCTTACAGGATCGTGACTAGGGGCAGGATGTACTGAATGGCATTGAAAGAGCCTTGCCCTAACCAGAGGAACTCGACTCTAGCACACAGGGCAGAGTATCAATGTCTCGACTCAAGTTGCAAATACAGAAACAGTGTCAGTCACCTGAGACCGATAAGAGGGGGTGGTCTGGCCAGAAACACCCAGCTCTGTTTGGGCCAATTCCAAACACCAGTGGAGTGGGACTGTCTGGGAGTCAGAAGGGAGAGAGAGGACGCTTCTTCAGCATGCCTGGAGCAGAGGATAGTGCTCGCCTGCCAGGGCACTGGAGAGATGTGAGGGAGTGGAGCATGGAGAAGAGACAGAGCCACAGAGTATGAAAGATCTCACCTGAAACTCTCTTTATCCATCTCTCACCTGCACACTCTCTCTGTGTTTTGTCATCTCGGGCAAACTACCAACACTAAATTGTTGTGTGTGTCTGCTACGACCTGGGGGGATCCACAAAGGTGAACTCTCTGACGGTTACGACTATAGCTTGGAAGGGTTTTACTCTTATGCCACCTTTACTGATGCTGTTGATCAGCCCCCGTACTGTATGCACTTCTATGTCGTTTTTGAATGTACATAGATGGATTGGATGGAGTGTGTGTATGTGACAATGTGTGATGAGGCAACTTAGAAATGTCAATTCATCAAGACTTGAGACTTATGGGTCACAAGAACCAAGGGTACACACAGTCCCCGGGGAGAAATCCAGCATGCTGCTAAATGTTTTACGGCAACGCGAGGCAGAAAACTGCTCCCTTCGCAAAACGAGGTTTAGTGTGAGAAAATGTAACAACGTCTCGCTCTCTTTGAATGATTCATGTCCTTGCGTGTCAACTGCTCATCATCCCCTTGTCTGTCTGATCTCTCTTTTTCCTCTCTATCTCTACCTCTCTCCCTTTCACAGGCGTGGGTCCAGGATGTCGAAAATGTCCTCAGTTCAATGGCAAGGCAACTGGTGAGTCGATCCAAGTCCCTGTGTGATTTTGTGATGACCACTACTCTAGCGGACATCTGTGTTGTTTGAAGTTGAATTCTGGAACGTGTTTCAAAGGACAACGTCGTCTTTGGCCATTCCCTGTACAGGAATATTTACACAGGGATTTATCCTGTCAGCTAATAAAGGCTTTGAACCATGTGGTAAAGGAGTAGCATTAGTAGGTTCGCTAGTCAGCAGCTAACTTACAAACTAACTGCCTCTCTCTTCCCCCTCCCAGTGTGCTTCCCTGGATAAATATCCTCGCCACGAGCCTGGGGATGGCTCAAACCACTTCTCCCCTTCCTTCCAAGACTGGTTTCCCTCCCGTCATCCAGCCCTTACTTACAGATAGCTGTAGGTCCTCTGCACCCACAGACTGAAGAGCTAAGCCGTGGACCACATTGCTCAGCAGCTAAAATGGACAATAGCAGTATGAAGCCTTCCTCATTGACTGATTTGAAATGTTTATTGGTGTGAATCATCTAGAAACCACCACAGGTAGTGCTGCCACAGAGGAGGAGTCAAAGATCTTCAGTTATATACCAGAGACACCAAAGCTCATGAAAATACATTTCTAACCTTGTCCGACTCTCCCCATTTCAGGGTATGCATTGAAAGCAAAGAGGAACAAAGGTGATGCAACCGTTCCAAAGCATGATGTCTACTCCTCTATGATAAGTTGCTGTTTGACATTCTGGAGAGGTGTAATCGTATAAAGACACCGATGTCTTCCAAGAGTTACACTCTAATAAAGGATGATGGAAAGTCAAACAGAGACCAGAGTTTACAGTCTGGCCTTCTCTGGTCTAAGAGGCTAGAGACCAATTCTTCCCTCACGCCACCCTCCCCTCAATTAAATCAACAAGTGATTTGTCTGGGCTACTCTCTGTTGTATCTTCGTCTGAACATGTTGGTAGAGTTCGAAATCTGCCAGTGGAAACAGAACACACAACATATCAGTATGTGCACCTGCAGACCACTTGACTAAGTATCCATTTGAGAAGTTATTGATTCTATTGGAGGCTCTGTGGCTTAGGAGGGAAATGGGACTGTGTGGTTGGTAGTTGAATGATTTCTTGGAAGCAGATATGATTTGGTGTCTATATATAGGGTCTCGACAGACGGAGCAGTGCGACCTGTTCTGTGTCAGCTGACTTCCTGGTCCCTAGTCTCCTCGGCTCCCAAATGAGATGGAAGACGCCATGCTTCCTGGCTGATTAAATAAATGATTGAATCCTTGTTGTTGCTGTTGATTTTCTCCCGTTGTCCTGGGGATTTCGTTGGCTTGTTTGTTTTCGTACGTCAGGGGCACAAAGGGAGGCAAGTTTTTTGAACGAAAAAGTAAAAAATCCATTGCCATAAAGGGAATTGGGCGGCATTGGATCCACTCTATTAAAGGGACATTTTCACAATCATCTCCAGTAAGTCGGACCCCAGTATGACTAGCTGTCGCCATTGGCGTCGGCTAATGGGGATCCTAATAAATAAAAACATCCAAGCACCACCCCAACATTAACATATGTGAAACTGACTGGCTTCTATGTTTTGCAGTAAAAAAGATAGCGGAAAGTGTTTCCAATGACATCATCAACCAATTAGTAGACAATTACTAGGCAATTATTAGGTAATGCCTACTCATAATTGGTTAAAATCACACTAGCTTCCATCCTCCTCTGGGTACATTGACTTCAATACAAAACCTAGGAGGCTCATGGTTCTCAACCCCTTCCATAGACTTACACAGTAATTATGACAACGTCCGGAGTACGTCCCAAAACTTATCAGAGCTCTTGCAGCATGAAGTGATGTTGTCCACCCAATCAACAGATCAGGGAATGAATCTAGTACTGAAAGCATAAGCTACAGCTAGCTAGCACTGCAGTGCATACAATGTGGTGAGTAGTTGACTCAAAGAGAGAGAAAGACAATAGTTTAACAAATTACTTTCTTTCTAAATTAAGGAGAAGCTAGAGAGATAGCTATATTTGGTTGTATTTTTTTAAATTTTCACTTTCACTGAGCTAGCAAATGCAGCTAGCTAGTTTAGCCTACTCAAACACCCGGGTAAAAGAGAGAGGGATGCTATGTTAGCTAGCTGGCTGTGGCTATCCAACACTGGAACTCTTCTAAGTCAAGGAAACTTTTGGTTTTATGAATTTATTACTGCTAAACTGCTTTCTGACTGTACACTGTACTGCATGATTGTAGCGGGTTTACTAACCCGTTAGTTTTAGTAGTTCTAGTTGACTATGACATGACAACGATGTAGGCTATGTGTAGCAGTTAGGGTCCTGATATGAAGGTTCGGCTTGGACGTTTTTTTTCTCGCCTGGTCACAGACAGTTGATGTGTTGTGCACTGAAGTCCACAAGGGAAGGGAAAATGTGAGAGGAGGAGAGCGCGTAGATAGATAGCTGCAAAAAGGAATTATATATACAACGAGCAAAGTGATCATGCTGTTTTTATGTGGCTGCTATGAAAGTGAACTGTGTTAGAGTGTGATCTGGGGTGTATTCATTCCGCCGATTCTGTTGATAAACGTTTCTTAGACAGAAGCAAACGGAACGAAACGGGGATAAACATACCTGAATTTGTCCAATGGAAACTCTCATTTGCAACTGTTGGACTAATGATTACACCCAAGATCAGCTAGATGCAGGCAAGAGTGTGCAAGGCGGTATTGAATGTGTCTGTGTCTGTCACCTTGATTACTCAAAATTCTCTCAAACTGTGCATCTACGTTTTAAACTTGTTGTAGCAACCTCATGATGGGTACAGGGGAAATTAGAGTAGCACGTAGTACTGACTGGACCAACTAACAACTCCCAACCGTACATAGCACAATGTCAGCCGCATCCAGCAGAAAATAATGGGGATAATATGTACACTGTGCATCTCCCGCCCGCCTGCCAAGCGCACACTCTAAATCCGCCTCTGTAATCAAGAGGATGCAGGACAAGCCTATCAGGCGGAGAGTGGCAATAGCACTGGATGGCGCGTATCTCTATCTCGCTGCCGGCCCGATACTCCCTAGTGTCTCAAATTAAGAGGTGAAAGCGAGGAGCTTTTGTGCAGTGAGTGGAGCAGAGCGGAGGCTCCTGTGGGTAATGAGCATAGCCTTCCTGCTCTTCTCTCTCTGGCTGGCAGACCTGGAGAGATAATTTAATGGCCAGAACTGAGGACAGGGCCATGCTGCTCTAATGGTACCTGATAGAGAGGGGCCAGGGGACAGAGAGATAGTTAGGGCCTATTATACTGTAAACTGGGTTATTCGAGGCCTGAATGCTGATTGGTATATCAGACCGAATACCACCAGTATGACAAAACATTTATTTTTACTGCTCTAATGACGTTGGTAACCAGTTTATAATAACAATAAGGCACCTCGGGGGTTTGTGATATATGGCCAATTTATCACGGCTAAGGGCTGTGTCCAGGCACTCCGCATTGCGTTGTGCATAAGAGCAGCCCTTAGCCATGGTATATTGGCCATATACCAAACCCCCTCATGCCTCATTGCTTAAATAAAGTCTGCACAGCAATGCTCAAATCAATGTATGCCCAGGTACTGGAGCCCATTGCTGGACACACGTCTCATTAGCCTAATATTCGCGCGGGTCCAAGCCCAAACATGGATAAACACAAACAGTGATGGAGACAGAGTTAGGTACAGACTGGGGGAAAGAGAGAGATAGGGATGAACTGATTGACCGGTAGGAGTTTTAAGTTCCCCAGAGAACTGTCTCACCATGCACAATATCTAGTTGCTTTTTAACATTAATAAGGCAAGTGCAGAGCACATGGAGGCACTGGCACACATCCCTCAGCCTCCTACTCATCCCCCTTTCCTCCGGTCCTCCCGGCCCCCAGGTTCCTCTCCTCTTCCCCCTTTTCCATTCCTATATTCCTTTAACTCCTACTCCATTCCCTATTCTTCCTACCCCCAGGTTCCTCTCCTCTACTCCCTCTCCACCCATCTATCCCCCATTACTCCTGTCCTTGTAACCCACATGTTTTTCTCCCCTACCCTCCCTCCCTCCATTGGGATTAAGGCCTGTGGATAACCCATCTCCTGAGGTAATCCTCAGAGGTGAGCAGCATAATGAACACTGGGCTGATACAGCAGCAGCAGCCTCCCGCAGCGTCCCTCAAACAACTGACAAGAGGCTCCGCAGTCAATTACATCAGGCTTGAGGGCATTCAAAACACTCATCCTCCCTCCACTCCGCAGGGGTCACAGGGTCAGGTGTCAGGGACTCATCCTCCTCCTATCCGCCATAGCTAGGTATCCTTTCGAGATGGCTTTTCTTCATTCTCCCAGTCGTAGTCGCCACTTCAGGCACGAGGCAACACTCAGGGGCGCTGAGGAGCTGCATCTAATTGGCCTTGCATTAGCATAGAGAAATGACCCTCTGTGTTTGGCGGTGGAGGGGTTGAAGAAGCCTAGCTAACAACAAACGTTGAGTAAAAGTCGACAAGTACTTGGTTTTAAATATACTATATAAGTATCAAAAGTAAATGTAATTGCTAAAATATACATAAGTAAATGCTATAACATATTTCAAATTCCTTATATTAAGCAAACCAGACAGCATGATTTTCTTGTTTTTTATTTATTTACGGATAGCTAGAGGCACACTCCAACACTCAGACATATTTCCAAACGAAGCATTTGTGTTTAGTGAGTCCGCCAGATCAGCGGCAGTAGGGATGACAACATGTTCTCTTGATAAGTGCGTGAATAGGACCATTGTCCTGTCCTGCAAAGCATTTGAAATGTAATGAGTATTTTTGGGTGTCAGGAAAAATGTATGGGTGTAGAAAGTACATATTTTTAGGAATGTAGTGGGAAAAATGTAAATGTTGTCAAAAATATAAACAGTAAAATACAGACTAAAAATACTTAAGTAGTACTTCAAATAATTTTTACTTAATTACTTAACACCACTGAACATTGCAAGAATATTCCAGTGTCTCGTTTTCTGAGGGTTTTCCAGACACATTTCATGGGAACATTGCAGGAACATTCAGGTGTTCCGTTTTCGGAGGGTTGGGAGAATATTCCATCAACGTCACACCAAACATACACAGAACATGGTTGCAATGTTCTCGGAATATAAGATAATAATGTTCCAGACACGTTTGATGTTTTCAACTTACAAATTTGACAAACTTTGACATACATAATTCCATTGCATTGCATTGTCTGTGTCAGCTATCAGTTCATCTGACTATTTTCTCCTCATTCATTTAATTCACTTATTACAGACATTTTATATATACAGTACTAGTCAAAAGTTTGGGCACACCTACTCATTCAAGGGTTTTTCTTTATTTGTACAATTTTCTACATTGTAGAATTATAGTGAAGGCATCAAAACTATGAAATAACACATATGGAATCATGTAGTAACCCAAAAAATATTTTATATTTGAGATTCTTCAAAGTAGCTACCCTTTGCCTTGATGACAGCTTTGCACACTCTTGGCATTCTCTCAACAGCTTCATGAGGTAGTCACCTGGAATGCATTTCAATTAACAGGTGAATTAACAATGAAACGTGTCTAGAACTTTACTATCTTATATTTGGAGAACATGGCAACCATGTTCTGTGTATGTTGGATATGATGTTGATGGAATATTCTCCTAACCCCCTGGACACAATGCTCTTGCAACATCCCATGAAACGTGTCGAGAACATTAATATTGGATATTCTGAGAACATGGTAACCACATTCTGGGTAAGTTCAAAAACACCCAAACATGCTAAATAGATTATCAGAAGGTTTTTGCTGACATGGATAGAATGTTCCCATAACTAATGGAAAACTGGACACTCAAACATCAGGGGAACATTACGGGTAACATTACAAAAACGTTCTCTCTACCTAGAATTGTTAGGTGGGAGGAACCCTACCTGGGAGCTGCCCAAGTAAGCGCCTGAGAGGAAAGACTAAAATATGACTTGATCAGTGCACTAGGCTAACTCATTTTAGACCAAGAAAACAGTAAACATATAAAAGTGCTGACTTGGGTTGACTGTATTCGTGCTGAAAAAAAAGGAGTGTTTTTCCACTGAGAGGTACATAAGTGTGCTGATGGATTCCAGCGTCAGATCAGCACATCACACTGGATCTGGCTGAAGAGATGCCACACTTCAGCGATACCCACTGGCCCCGGGTCTCACATCGTTGCATTAACCGGCTGACGCTCAAAGAGTTAAATGGAGTCACTTTAATTGAAGCGGGCAAGTCGGTGGCGTCATTTCACAAGACTGTCTCCCACTCATACAGCATGAGTCCACATGACACATATCGATGTGCATATCATAATTTTAGGCTAACACCCACAAAACAAAGTCAGAACAACTCCCAACAACCAAACCAGGTCATGGGAATGAGAGGGACTAGAATGACTCAGTGCCGCCACCACCCACCCATACGCCATGACTAGTGATCCCCCACCTTGGAGGGGAGAGCCTGGGCTTCCCCTGCCTGCCTGTCTCCCCCTCCACATCGAGGGCATGAGTCACCCTTCTGGTCTGACTCACCCCTCAGGTAGGCAGCCCTGGATGGGATGGATGGAAGAGTTGAGGAGTAGGGGGAGAGAAGGGTGAGCGTCTGAAGAAACAGAGCAGAATTAAAGGGGCGGGGGCGTCAGAGGGGAAGCCAGACCGACAGGCGGCAAACCCTCTGTAAGTCCTCAGAAATAAGAGGCTCTGACGGGGGACTTTGTCTTGGTTGATTTCATAACTGTAGAGACATGACAGTCTCTCCCTGCCTCCTACTTTGTGTGTGCCTGTGTGTGCACGGGTGTGCGTTTGTTTCCTATAAATTTAATCGTTAAGAGTCTGTAGCATTTGAAGACTCTCACAAACATGGTGTTCTCTGTTGTGCTCTACGGCCCCTCGTCTGAAGGTAACCCATAGAAACGAATGGAAGTAGTTTTGTCCCAACAAAAATAAGGGGTTAAATGCGTCCAAAAAACTAAAATATTTCCTGAGCTTTCTTATATCTCCTTGATATAGGACATACATCATAATTATCAGTTATGAAGGTAAGACCCAGATGCAGATCACGTTGAATAAACAATAGTTTAATGATCCAATATGGGCAGGCAATAGACAGGTCAAGGCAGGCAGGGGTCAGTGACCAGAGGTGAGGCAACGGTACCGGACGGCAGGAAGGCTCAGGGTAAGCAGAGGTCAAAGGTACAGGTCAGTAGGCAGGCAGAGTGGTCAGGCAGGCGGGCTCGGAGTCAGGACAAGCAAGGGTCAAAACCAGGAGGGCGAGGAAAGAGAGACTGGGGAAAAAGCAGGAGCTGAGAAACAAAAATGCTGGTTGACTTGACAAACAAGACGAACTGGCAACAGACGAACAGAGAACACAGGTATAAATACACAGGGGATAATGGGGAAGACGGGCGGAGACAATCACAAAGATCAGGGTCTGACAATAATGAATAAGGTTTAGAAGTGTATTTTTTTACTGTATTTTTTGCCATGTTTAATTCAATGCTTTTCTATGGGCTGTAGTCGTAAAGGCCAAATTCAGTATTTTATCTTTTTTATACCGAAATGGGTCCCAGCCCCTGAGGGTTGAAGTACAAATGGAGAATAGAGAGGCTTAGCCAGGTAAAACATAATGAGCACTTGACATCTCTGCACCTTGGCAACCAGATAATACTCCCGAGTTATTTATCCAAAATCCAAATCAATGAAATTGCTTCAGGCCAATGTGGTCTGTTGTGGTTGAGCATGGAGTGCAAGTCTTCAGGGAGTGACTATTGTGCTATGGCTACTGTAGCTACATCTCAGGAGTTGATTGGTGATTAAGGCCAAGGTTATCTGAGGAGAATGCATCTGCAGAGTCGTGACTGACAGAGAAAATAGAGCAGGTCATTAGAATGGTCCTCTCATAAGACTTATAAAGTAAAAGGGGTTTGGACCTCCTGAAAAGGACTAGATGGGAGGCTGCGTCCCCCTTGGAGGGCAGCCTGGTCTCAGAGCAATACAAAATATACTTTACATATTTATGAGCACCTCGAAGACATATGACCATGCGCAACAAGCCACATGGTCTTAGATAAAGACGTGCAATACTATAAGTCCTCCAAGAGGTATGCTATTGTAAGACCGCTATTCCATGCATAGTGTAACCTAATGTAGCGTAGCATATCATACTAAATAGAGTGTCACGGATTTACGTACAGAATTATATTAATTGCCCTGAAACCACATTGAGGAAGCGCATAGGCTAGAAAGCTCACAGCTGGGGTGTTGAGGTAAAAAAAGACTCAAGAGTTGTCATTTACAGCCCACTCAGAGAACTCATTTTGTGTCAATGAGGAATTCACATCTTCACGTCTTCCCCCCCAATTTGATATCAAAAGCGTCTTTGTGGAGAAACCGATCGGATTCTGGGATCTATATGGTCGCAAGCTGGGGAAACCGGCATGTTTCCAGAAATGTACACACACAAGCGCATGCAACTACAGACACGCGTACAGACACACACCATAGAACACATTACATAACATATACATTTTGATATTACCTTCCCTATAAACCTTGAAAGCATAAATACATTAACAAAGAAACACTCCCTATCCGAGCGGGAATGCATTACATTGGCATCTATCCTTCTTTTCAGCGTGGTTTAGGGGGGGGGGGGGGAACACAGTAGCTTTTAGTAGCACATCATGTGGTACAAGACTTGCATGCGAATGAGATCATCTCGTCTCTCCTCCGGGCCCAGGTATTTACTGAGACCCATAATTACCATCTGCATAAACTCATTCAAACCTCCCTCCCACAGCAGGCTAGCTAGAGAAATGTGCCAATGCCTGGAGCACCAGCCCAGCCAACTACTGCCTCCCATTATGGATGCCCAAAGCATGATAACATGGACTCTGATTTTCAAACAAGGAGGTGGTCAGATTGAGGGAACACTCACCTTGAGTTCAGTCTGCTCCCTGGGTGCAAAATTGTGTTGTAGCATCTAAAATTGTGTTGTGGCAATTCAGAAAACAAAAAATGACAATCTTTCATTTGGCAACGCATTATGGCAACATTAGCTTTGGTCTGTTCTCTGATCCAATCCAACACTGCCATCTGTTGGTGAATAGTAGACTATACTGTACCTCAAAGCACCATTAAACTATTGTATGAAGAGCCATGTGATACTGATGATATCAGTTACAGACTTTAGAGCGGCAAACGTTCATTTCCCTCAGTAAAGTGCTTTATTTTCAGTATAGTATGGGACTTGGTGTTCAATATCTCAGTGAGGGTTAACAAAGTATTTGGTTCAATGCATGTGTGTGTGTGTGTGTGTGTGTGTGTGTGTGTGTGTGTGTGTGTGTGTGTGTGTGTGTGTGTGTGTGTGTGTGTGTGTGTGTGTGTGTGTGTGTGTGTGTGTGTGAGCGAAAGGGTTGAGTTAACTGTCTGTTTCAGATGTCCCTAGAGTTCTTAACAAACAGAGAGGAGATTAGAAGAATGAAGTGTCAAATACGGTAACAAGCACAGTACATGGCTATAATCAATGCTTTGAAATGGAATGTGAAGATCCAAATGGAATAGGAATGTGACGCAACTTTCCAAGACGGCTCCACGGATACAGTAGACTAGCCTCCCTTACATTTAGGACAAGCTATAATAAACTTGTATAACGTTTTCAGGTAAAAATGTGGCAATTGTTTTCCTATTTGAATTGAACAGAAACCATATTAGGCCTATTCACAAACGAGTATGGGCCTACAGTCGTCATGAACGTGGTGACAGATTTACATCATAATGGCCAAGGTTCTAATTCCTAGTTCTATGGGCCACGGTTATACATTGAACCACTTAGCTAAACACAGACACACACACACACACACACACACACACACACACACACACACACACACACACACACACACACACACACACACACACACAACCTTCAGACTCTCTCTGCCTCTCAGGGGAGCTGGAGAGAGGAGTAGGGAGATCTTGAGAGGCGGATCAGAGAGGTCGAGAGAGAGAGACGGCCGGCTATAAATTCTTCAATGTTCTCCTGGAGGACATGAAGAAAGAGCCAGAACTCAAGCTGAACACTCTCCAGGAGGCCTGAGACAAAGAAAATCTCCATGCTGCCATGGCCAAGGAGGAGAAGTGGCTGGCCAGTCAGAGACGAACGGAACGAGAAACACTCTCCATCAGGTCGTAAGAGCCATACAGGCCAAAAAAGACAAAATGATCGCTAAGCTCAAGCAGCAAGAGAAGGGACTTGAACACACAAACGGCCATAAAGCTACAGCTGGCTGAAAAGAGACTTTAAACAGAAGCTCAGAGCTCTATGTCAAACCATGGTTGACTGGAAAAAGAAAGAATCCAAAACAATACAAGCCATGGCCGACCTCGAGGCCCAGTCCGCCAATCAGGAGGAGACATGGAAGTTAGAGAGAGAAGAGCTGGAGAGGTTGAGAGAGGCAGAGAAGGGATGGGTGAAGAAGGAGAGAGAGAGAGAAAGAGGAGGCGGAGATATCAAATCCCCTTGTGCTGTCCCCGCTTATGAATATCTGGATTTCAAAAAGCATGTTGATTAATTCGTTAAGAAATGAAGAATTAAAAATGGGCTTATTTTGTAGGAATTGGTCATGGCTTTCATTAAATAGCAGAAAACAAATCATTCAGTCGACATTCATACCAGTTATAGACTATGGCGAAATTGTCTATATGAATGCAACTGCCACTGTATTGAAGCCATTGGATGCAGTTTATCATAGCGCACTAGGATTTATAACGGGCAATAGGTTCAGTACACATCCCTGCATTCTGTAACATCTGCTTCCAACTCACACCCTCAAACACGTAGATCCCCTGAACGCAGCTCCCTTTCCAGTCCACTTTCCAGCTCACACTCTCAAACACCCTAGATTCCCTGTCTTAGGTCAGTTAGGATCACCACTTAATTTTAAGAATGTGAAATGTCAAAATAATAGTAGAGAATTATTTATTTCAGCTTTTATTTCTTTCATCACATTCCCAGTGGGTCAGAAGTTAACATAAACTCAATTAGTATTTGGTAGCATTGCCTTTAAATTGTTTAACTTGGGTCAAATGTTTTGGGTAGCCTTCCGCAACCTTCCCATAATAAGTTGGGTGAATTGTGGCCCATTCCTTCTGACAGAGCTGGTGTAACCGAGTCAGGTTTGTAGGCCTCCTTGCTCGCACACACTTTTTCAGTTCTGCCCACAATTTTCTATAGGATTGAGGTCAGGGCTTTGTGATGGCCACTCCAATACCTTGACTTTGTTGTCCTTAAGCCATTTTGCCACAACTTTGGAAGTATGCTTGGGGTCATTGTCCATTTGGAAGACCCATTTGCGACCAAGCTTTAACTTCCTGACTGATGTCTTGATGTTGTTTCAATATATCCACATAATTTTCCTTCCTCATGTAGCCATATATTTTGTGAAGTGCACCAGTCCCTCCTGCAGCAAAGCACCCCCACAACATGATGCTACCACCCCCATGCTTCATGGTTGGAATGGTGTTCTTCGCCTTGCGAGCATACCCCTTTTTCCTCCAAACATAACGATGGTCATTATGGCCAAAGAGTTCTATTTTTGTTTCATCAAAAAGTACAGTCTTTGTCCCCATGTGCAGTTGCAAACCGTAGTCTGGCTTTTTTATGGCGGTTTTGGAGCAGTGGCTTCTTCCTTGCTGAGCGGCCTTTCAGATTATGTCTATATAGGACTCGTTTTACTGTGGATATATATACTTTTGTACCTGTTTCCTCCAGCATCTTAACAAGGGCCTTTGCTGCTGTTCTGGGATTGATGTGCACTTTTCGCACCAAAGTATGTTCATCTCTAGGAGACAGAATGCGTCTCCTTCCTGAGCAGTATGACGGCTGCGTGGTCCCATGGTGTTTATACTTGCGTACTATTGTTTGTACAGATGAACGTGGTACCTTCAGGCATTTGTAAAATGCTCCCAAGGATGAACCAAACTTGTGGAGGTCTACAATTTCTTTCTGAGGTCTTGGCTGATATCTTTTGATTTTTCTATGATGTCAAGCAAACAGGCACTGAATTTGAAGGTAGGCCTTGAAATACATCCACAGGTACACCTCCAATTGACTCAAAATATGTCAATTAGCCTATCAGAAGCTTCTAAAGCCATGACATAATTTTCTGGAATTTTCCAAGCTGTTTAAAGGCACAATCAACTTAGTGTGTGTAAACTTCTGACCCACTGGAATTGTGATACAGTGAATTATAAGTGAAATAATCTATCTGCAAACAATTGTTGGAAAATGACTTGTGTCATGCACAAAGTAGATAACTAACTGACTTGCCAAAACTATAGTTTGTTAACAAGAAATTTATGGAGTGGTTGAAAAACAAGTTTTAATGACTCCAAACTATCACACACTGTTTAGTTCAGTTCTTTGCACCCCATCAATGTGAGGTATTGTTTGTTTTGTGACACGTCTTTCAGAGTACTGGGTTTCCCATGAATTACTCCTCCTGTTTATCATCGTTTTGCCTGCCTCACTAATGACACCTTTTGCCTATTCCCTGCCTGTAGTTTAGCCTATCGGATTTCCTGTTATCTACCTATTTCCTGATCTCTCGGACTACGTTACTAGCCTTTTCCCTGCCTGTACTGTTGCCCTTTTGGACCCCCTGTGTATGACCTTCTGCCTGCCGCTGGACCCAGCTACTTGCCTCCTCCTGTGGTCCGTTGCAATAAACACCTCTGGGCCCTGCGCTTGAAACCAGCTCTATGTCTCCCCTCGTGTTCATTACACATTCTGTATCAGAAAGTAGATTGGCCCCCTCTCTGATGTCAACTGCCCTGACACTCTCCTCTGCCACTACAACCATGGTTATAGCAGATCCAAACCAAGTTGCAGCAGATCAATCCATATCCAATAGGTTTGCCTGACAAGTCTATCTCGGCAGCTTGCAAAGGTTGAGCCATTACTGCGTCTTCAGTACAATGCTGTGTCGGTGTATGTACAACAATGCTGATATGTTTGGCCTAAACTGTTACAACGTGTAATGCATATTACACATCATTATCAAGCTTTAAAAAGCAATGAATGTAACAACTCCATATCAACAGACAATATCAACACGGAGTGTTGCTGTGACATTTTTTTCAACTGATAAAATACATGAGCCACACGGTCCCGTGTGGCTCAGTTGGTAGAGCATGGCGCTTGCAACGCTAGGGTTGTGGGTTCATTCCCCACGGGGGGACCAGGATGAATATGTATGAACTTTCCAATTTGTAAGTCGCTCTGGATAAGAGCGTCTGCTAAATGACTTAAATGTAAATGTAAATGTAAATATTTACTTTTTTTTTTTTTTTTTTTTTTTTTCACTTTTATTTAACCAGGTAGGCCAGTTGAGAACAAGTTCTCATTTACAACTGCGACCTGGCCAAGATAAAGCAAAGCAGTGTCACACACACAACACAGAGTTACACATGGAATAAACAAATGTACAGTCAATAACACAATAGAAACATCTATATACAGTGTGTGCAGATGTAGTAAGATTAGGGAGGTAAGGCAATAAATAGGCCAATAGTGGCGAAATAATTACAATTTAGCATTAACACTGGACTGATAGATGAGCAGAAGATGAATGTGCAAGTAGAGATACTGGGGTGGAAAAGAGGAGTTGGCTTTGGGGATGACCAGTGAAATATACCTGCTGGAGCGCGTGCTACGTGTGGGTGCTGCTATGGTGACCAGTGAGCGGAGACAAGGCGGGGCTTTACCTAGCAAAGACTTATAGATGACCTGGAGCCAGTGGGTTTGGTGACAAATATGAAGCGAGGGCCAGCCAACGAGAGCATACAGGTCGCAGTGGTGGGTAGTATATGGGGCTTTGGTGACAAAACGGATGGCACTGTGATAGACTACATCCAATTTGCTGAGTAGTGTTGGTGGCTATTTTGTAAATGACATCGCCGAAGTCAAGGATCGGTAGATTAGTCAGTTTTACAAGGGTATGTTTGGCAGCATGAGTGAAGGATGCTTTGTTGCGAAATAGGAAGCCAATTCTAGATTTCATTTTGGATTGGAGATGCTTAATGTGAGTCTGGAAGGAGAGTTTAGTCTAACCAGACACCAAGGTATTTGTAGTTGTCCACATGTTCTAAGTCAGAACCGTCCAGAGTAGTGATGCTAGACGGGCGGGCGGGTGTGGGCAGCGATCGGTTGAAGAGCATGCATTTAATTTTACTTGCAGTTGAGGCCACGGAAGGAGTGTTGTATGGCATTGAAGTTCGTCTGGAGGTTTGTTAACACAGTGTCCAAAGAAGGGACAGATATATACAGAATGGTGTCGTCTGTGTAGAGGTGGATCAGAGAATCACCAGAAGCAAGAGCACATCATTGACATATACAGAGAAAATAGTCGGCCCGAGAATTGAACCCTGTGGCACCCCCATAGAGACTGCCAGAGGTCCGGACAACAGGCCCTCCGATTTGACACACTCAACTCTATCTGAGAAGTAGTTGATGAACCAGGCGAGGCAGTCATTTGAGAAACCCAGGCTGTTGAGTCTGCCGTTAAGAATGTGGTGATTGACAGAGTCCAAAGCCTTGGCCAGGTCGAGGAATACGGCTGCACAGTATTGTCTTTTATCGATGGCGGTTATGATATCATTTTGGACCTTGAGCGTGGCTGAGGTGCACCCATGACCAGCTCGGAAACCAGATTGCATAGCAGAGAAGGTACGGTGGGATTCGAAATGGTCTGTGATCTGTTTGTTCACTTGGCTTTCGAAGACCTTAGAAAGGCAGGGTAGGATAGATATAGGTCTGTAACGGTTTGGGTCTAGAGTGTCTCCCCCTTTGAAGAGGGGGATGATCGCTGCAGCTTTCCAATCTTTAGGGATCTCAGACGATACGAAAGAGAGGTTGAACAGGCTATTAATAGGGGTTGCAACAATTGCGGCAGATAATTTTAGAAAGAGAGGGTGCAGATTGTCTGGCCCAGCTGATTTGTAGGGGTCCAGATTTTGCAGCTCTTTCAGAACATCAGCTATCTGGATTTGGGTGAATGAGAAATGGGGGAGGCTTGGGAAAGTTGCTGTGGGGGGTACAGGGCCGTTGACCAGGGTAGGGGTAGCCAGGTGGAAAGCATGGCTTATTGAAATTCTCGATTATCATAGATTCATCGGTGGTGACAGTGTTTCCTAGCCTCAGTGCAGTGGGCAGCTGGGAGGAGGTGCTCTTATTCTCCATGGACTTTAGTGTCCCAGATCTTTTTGGAGTTTGTGCTACAGGATGCAAATTTCTGTTTGAAAAAGCTATCAATTTGCTTTCCTAACTGCCTGTGTATATTGGTTCCTAACTTCCCTGAAAAGTTGCATATCGCGGGGGCTATTCGATGCAAATGAAATACGCCACAGGATGTTTTTGTGCTGGTCAAGGGCAGTCAAGTCTGGAGAGAACCAGAGGCTATATCTGTTCTTAGTTCTACATTTTTTTAATGGGGCATGTTTATTTAAGATGGTGAGGAAATCACTTTTAAAGAATAACCAGGCACCCTCTACTGACGGGATGAGGTCAATATCCTTCCAGGATACCCGGGCCAGGTTGATTAGAAAGGCCTGCTCGCTGAAGTGTTTTAGGGAACATTTGACAGTGATGAGGGGTGGTCATTTGACCGCGGACCGATTACGGACGCAGGCAATGAGGCAGTGATCGCTGAGATCCTGGTTGAAGACAGCAGAGGTGTATTTAGAGGGCAGGTTGGTCAGGATGATATCTATGAGGATGCCCGCATTTACGTATTTAGGGTTGTACCTGGTAGGTTCCTTGATGATTTGTATGAGATTGAGGGCATCTATCTTAGATTGTAGGACAGCCGGGGTGTTGAGCATGTCTCAGTTTAGGTCACCTAACAGTATGAACTCTGAAGATAAATGGGGGGCAATAAATTCACATATGTTGTCCAGGGCGCAGCAGGGGGCTGGGGGGGGGTCTATAACAAGCGGCAACAGTGAGAGACTTATTTCTAGAAAGGTGGATTTTTAAAAGTAGAAGCTCAAACTGTTTGGGCACAGACCTGGATAGCATGACAGAACTCTGCAGACTATATCTGCAGTGGATTGCAACTCCACTCACTTTGGCAGTTCTATCTTGGTGGAAAATGTTGTAGTTGGGGATGGAAATTTCTGAATTTTTGGTGGCCTTCCTAAGCCAGGATTCAGATACGGCTAGGACATCAGGGTTGGCGGAGTGTGCTAAAGCAGTGAATAAAACAAACTTAGGGAGGAGGCGTCTGATGTTAACATGAATGAAACAAGGCTTTTATGGTTACAGAAGTCAACAGATGGGAGCGCCTGGGGAATAGGTGCTGGGGGCTACAGGGCCTGGCTTAACCTCTACATCACCAGAGGAACAGAAGAGGAGTAGGATAAGGGTACGGCTAAAGGCTATGAGAACTGGCCATCTAGTGCTTTGGGAACAGAGAATAAAAGGAGCAGATTTCTGGGCGTGGTAGAATAGATTCAGGGCATAATGTACAGACAATGGTATGGTAGGATGTGAGTACACTGTAGGTAAACCTAGGTGTTGAGTGACGATGAGAGAGGTTTTGTCTCTGGAGGCACCAGTTAAGCCAGGTGAGGTCTCTGCATGTGTGTGGGGTGGGACAAAAGAGCTATTTAAGGCATGTTGAGCGGGACTGAGGGCTCTACAGTGAAATAAAACAATAAGAACTAGCCAAGACAGCAGTAGACAAGGCATATTGACATTAAAGAGAGGCATAAAGCAATCACATGTGTTGATCAGGAGAGCTAAGAAAACAATGGGTAAATGGAGATGAATGGGCACAGCGGGTCAGTTAGGTACATACAGGACCTGAGTTCGAAGCTGGGGCCGACAGGTAAACAAAATTAGGTAATGTGTTATTGAAACAGTCCAGCGGGCATCAGCTGTGTAGCCGAGTGATCATAGGGTCAAAAGAGCAGCAATAGGTGAACCAGGGTGCCGTTCGGTAGTCACTACTATGCTAGGCGAGCAGGGGACACAGCGTACAGAAAAGATAACGGGCTGGGGCTAGTAGATGGTTCTTCGGCGACATCGTAACTAACAGAATAGCCTGTTGAGACCACATCGGGCGATCACGTCAGCAGTCCAGTCGTGATGGATCGGTGGGGCTCCATGTCGACAATAAAGGGTCCAGGCCAATTGGCAAAAGAGGTATTGTAGCCCTAGAATTAGCTGGTATATGGGCCTAGCTCGAAGCTAGCTCAAGGCCAGCTGGTGCTTGCTTCGGGACAGAAGCGTTAGCTAACAGTAGCCACTTGTTTGTAGCTAGCTAGCTGCGATGATCCGGTGTAATGATCCAGAGCGGCAGGAATCCGGTGAAGTGGTAGAGAGAAGCAGTCCGATATGCTCTGGGTTGATATCGCGCTGTGCAGACTGGCAGGTATTGTCCGAGCTAAGGCTGGCTGGTGACCGAGAAAAAGGTGAAGACCGGAAGCCGTGGCTAACAAAGACTAGTAGCTAGTTAGCTGGCTAGCTCCTGATGGAAGTTCCAGTTATAAGGAATAAAAATAGCAGATCCGTATCACATTGGGTGAGGCGGGTTGCAGGAAAGTATATTTAGTTCGTAGATAGAAAGTGAGATTAAGATATATACGAAAAGGGCTGGCTATTTACATGGGATAAGACAAAGACAAACGCACACGTCCGACTGCTATGCCATCTTGGGGAAAGAAATAGTTTATTTCCCAAACATTATATCCACCAATTTTTCACATGTACACTACCGTTCAAAAGTTTGGGGTCACTTAGAAATGTCCTTGTTTTTGAAAGAAAAGCAACATTTTTTGTCCATTAAAATATCATCAAATTGATCAGAAATACAGTGTAGACATTGTTAATGTTGTAAATGACTATTGTAGCTGGAAACAGAATATTTTTTATGGAATATCTACATAGGCGTACAGAGGCCCATTATCAGCAACCATCACTCCTGTGTTCCAATGGCACGTTGTGTTAGCTAATCCAAGTTTATCATTTTTAAAAGGCTAATTGATCATTAGAAAACCCATTTGCAATTATTTTAGCTCAGCTGAAAACTGCTGTTCTGATTATAGAAGCAGTAAAACTGACCTTCTTTAGACTAGTTGAGTATCTGGAGCATCAGCATTTGTGGGTTCGATTACAGGCTCAAAATGGCCAGAAACAAAGAACTTTCTTCTGAAACTCATCAACTGGCAGCTTCATTAAATAGTACCCGCAAAACACCAGTCTGAACATCAACAGTGAAGAGGCGACTCCGGGATGCTGGCCTTCTAGGCAGAGTTGCAAAGAAAAAGACATACCTCAGACTGGCCAATAAAAATAAAAGATTAAGATGGGCAAAAGAACACAGACACTAGACAGAGGAAGACTGTAAAAAAGTGTTGTGGACAGACAAATCTAAGTTTGAGGTGTTCGGATCACAAAGAACAACATTCTTGACAGGCAGAATAAATGAAAAAATGCTGGAGGAGTGCTTGACGCCATTTGTCAAGCATGGTGGAGGCAATGTGAAGGTCTGGGGGTGCTTTGGTGGTGGTAAAGTGGGAGATTTGTACAGGGTGAAAGGGATCTTGAAGAAGGAAGGCAATCACTCCATTTTGCAACGCCATGCCATACCCTGTGGAATTAGAACATCTACTAAATGCATAAAATATCAAATCTAAATGTTTTACATACATATTTCAAATTAATTTATTGAAAAACTTTCTTAAATATTGATGTCAAAGGTATCATTTGTACATGTATTTATTAAAAATGTTAATTGATACATTTGATTGTAAAAACCTGTCAGTCTTATTTCTGAGAGTGAGGCATATGTGAAATAAAATTACCAACATTTCTGAAAATGGATATATAGCGTTTCATTTCTAGAGAAAGCAACATTGGCCACAGAGGCGTTTACTGACCAAAACATTAAAATAACCTATGATACGCACTGGCATGCCGCACTAAGTGGCAGCATCCTCCACTCCCTCTTTCTGGTTCTAGTGGTGGACCACAATGGTGACAACACAAGCTCGGCTTCCTCCAGAGAGCGCGCTGTAGACACAGACCGCAGATAAGACATTTTGGGATGAAGAGTTGAGATGAATGTTAGACTGCTGCTTTCTTTTTCCAGAAATAACTTCAGGACTGGGAACATGTTCCGTTTAGTCTGTATAGATGGCAAGGCTGCCCAGTTTTACGCATGGGTTTAAAGTAGCCTAAGACAGTCCTCTAAAAATGGACACTTCTTCAGACTAGTCTAGACCAATTTGGAATTTCCCCTGAGATTCTACTGATATGACAAGTGTGCTTTTGCACTCCACTTTCTGCCCCATTTCCTGCGCGCTTGGTGCGTTGATTAGCGAAGAAAAACCCATGTAGGCTACATTCTTTCGAAATGACACAATAGTCATGCACTTTGTAGACAGGGCCTGAAGGAAAAAGTCAAAACATGATAACTAATGGACAGGTCCCATGTGAAATGTACTGTAAAAAAATGGTATATCTTATTTCGTGGGCAAATCTAGTCGAGCACTTTTGGTGACAGGTACAGGCGCCGTGCACAACGCTTTAATTGTCGTTCCTCAATTCTATCACTAGAGAGCGACCTGACACTTCTTTTTCAAAGGGAAAAACATCTTAATAGAGTTGAAATCACTCGCAGTCTCTTGCCCAGCAGACCGCTTGCTTCTTCAGCGGGTATTTGACTGTGTGTATTCCCATATCACGCGCAAGCAGGTCTGCGGATCGCGTCCCTTCCTCCCTCTGCGCGCAGGATGGACCCGAAGATAACCGAATCGGACCCTCCATCATATCGCAACGGAATCACCCAGGTTCTGCAGTACGGGGAATTCACAGCCACCGGCAACCGAAAGGTGAGGTACGCGGTGAGTTTAACCGAGAGAGACCTCACCATTCAGAAGATCACGTCGACACCTGCGGGACGGAGCAAGGTGGTTTTCAACTTGAGGGACTGTGTCGGCTGCCGGGCTTTCAGCGCAGATGACAACGCGGACGCGTACTTCTCTGTCTATTTCTACCCTTTTAAAAGACGATGGATGAGCTCTGGAGTGGCCAGGCAGCGGGTCGAGCAGTGCTTTCGGGTAGCCCTGTTCCAGGACCCACGCGCCAACCTGGAGGAGGCAGAGAAATGGGCTGGCACCATCCGAGAGAGCTCTGTTCGTCAACAACATTTGAGAAATCGTGAGCAAGTCATATAGTTTCGTATAATTTTCTCATAAGTGGTTGAGGAAAGTGCTGTGTGTGTTAATCACATTCATGTTTTTTATCAAGTTGGTATGCCTGTCTAGCGCACATGATTTAGTCATTGACAGAGGAAGAAGGGCTGTAAAAGTTCCTCACTCTCTTATCAGTGTCATCTGTCTCAGGCTATTCTATTACCTTTCAAACGAATTCATGTAAATGAATAAAACAATAGGACTGGTCAGGCTGACACTCAAATTACACAATGTTCACTAAGCAACCTTTAACAGCCCAAAGTAACAACAAAACAGCATCTAGAATAACAATAGCCTAACCCCCTTAAACTCAACTCTGGACTTTGAATCCAGTTCCTCTGCTTTTCCCCCCCCCATTTTGATTTAGACCTGGACACCAGGTATGTGCAATTAATTATCAGATACAACAGACACAGCAGGCGCCGGACTTCGTAGGGTAAGAGTTAAATACCCCTGGCCTAAGCCAACTAATAGAGAAATACTAACAGAGAAGAAACAGCATCCAGATCAGGATTTCCCAACACACTTCTCTCCTTGTTTTGACCCTAAACTGGCACACCTGATTCAATTAGTCAAAGGCTTGATGATTAGTTGACTAATTGAATCAGGTGTTTAGGGTTCAAATCAGATCTAGATAATAGGCCTATTAAAGGTATGAGTGCTAAGGGATATGAATCTATAATTACTCTAGTGGGAATAATGCACTTTAATTGGAAGGTTCAGAAACAAGGGTCAGCCCACATCATTGTCTCTTACCTTGTAGCCATGCTAACAAATCAGGGAACCAATCAAAGGTTGTTCCTTCCAGAAGTGAAGTGCTATGTAAGTCTATAGCTTAGTCATCCAATCACACTAATTTATCAGATGAGGGTAGCCTATAAACCGAGATGCTGGGAATTCTATAAAGAGGCTTTATCAAAGGATGTGAGCTGTAGAAATTCCTCAGCAAAGTGAGGTATTTCTATTTACGCGATACATGAATTCATGCCTGTGTGCCGTCAGTTCTAATGGTGGGGGAGAAGTGGGCTGCTGCACAATCGAACTACAACTGAACAAACTGTCCAATGATCAAACTGTCCAATGATCAAACTGTCCAATAGCCAATATAGTGGAGAGATGAGATAGAAGTCAACTTTGCAAGATACTTCACTCTGGATATTATAGTTGCCTTTGAAACTTGACATTAATATCGTCTCAACGTTTACACGACCATTTTGTTACCATAAAACAACATACCATTTTAGGGAGCTTTACTGTCTGTTCATCTGCCTGTAATTCAACATGGTCCTCTATCCCGCGGCACCCATGTCATTACGGTACATCTGTAGCGCGAAATGAACTCCCGTCCCAAATGGCACCTCATTACATGGGATCCGGTCAAAAGTAGTGCACTGTGTAGGGAATAGGGCACCATTTGGGACGTAAGGAGGAGAATTAAGAAGACAGGCATCATTGTCACACACCTCAAGGGCCTCTCCTTTCAGCAACAAAGCAGGTCGCTTCCAGCACACTCAATACCATTACTAATATATTACCAACTGGCCCCTTCGACAAACCAGATGCACTGCATGGACAACAGCATGCATTACAATACACATTTAGATAATTTGAGTATAGTAATGAACCGGGTGTAATCATACAACATAGCATATCAAATGTAATTTAATACTAGAATGACAGCATCGGTTATTATATAGACATCGTTGCACACATTGAAATTCTATTGGAGTTAATGAGGTGTAATAATATACTATTGTATGTTATCGGATATTATAGATCCTGGATGAAACGGATCAATATACCACAGATGTCCACTGTTTACAGTTATCTTTTATTCCCAATGCTAAGGGGCACGGTTCAGCTTGTAGTTATTGTTTTTTCTAAGTAAATAGGTAGCTTTGAGTTCTCTGCATTCATACAGTACATCTGTTCCTCTGCTTCAAAAGCAGAAGAGAAAGTGAGAGAAAAAGAGGGAGATGGAAATCGTGTGTGTTTTTTCACTCGGAGGCCCCAGCAGTGAGACAGCAGTCCTTTTCCCTGGGGACTCTTGTCGGACGTTCTCCAAGATGAGCCTTGACGTGCTGTCAAGACCTCTGACTAAGCCCATCTCTCTCTCTCACTCACACCTCTCTCTGGGGCCTTCCCTGTTTAGACCCTTGGGCTCACAGCAGCTTAGTGTTTCAGGCCACTCAGTGATGATGATAGAAAGAGGAATTACAACACACACAAGTTGGTCAGAAAATCAGCAAAATGTAATTGTCACTCAATAATGTTGATAGGAATTTGTATCGGTTTTTTCTCATGGCTTCACAGAACAATGTACAGCACATTGAATGAGATTTTAATTACATCTGTATAGTAATGAAAAGAAAGTGAATGTCCTTGTCCGTTTATGACTTGCTGTGTTCTTTGCGTGTTCTCTAGTCGGCTAATGACACAACGCTTGAACCACGTTTCAACAAAGACCAACATGGTCTATTATAGTCTATGAGAAGGGCAGTCTCTCACTATGTGGTTGTGGGTTTTCATGGTGGGTAGACAGCTTCCTCTACACAGCTATATTTGTAAAGTATCATGGCTATAACCTGCTGTTACGTTACATGTTTACAGACAATGTACTGTAAGCATGTAAGGTGCAAATCTTTAGCTAAATCTGAGTGATAGTTTAATTCTATCAAATGCGAAAGTCTTGTCAGTTATAGGTTATGAAAATCCGTAAAGTGTTTACTTCGGAGTCGTTTTTTTATTCAGCCGTCTCGCCCATCTCACCCCACTGCCGAAAATACCCAGGAGACACCACTCAAGAGGAGAATGACAGCCGGTGGTTAGATCCTCTCCGCTCCTCTCACTCACTTTGTCTCTCGCCGACTTACGCTCTATGTATCTTTATCACCCCTCTTCCTCCCTCCATCTACATCTTTGCCATTCTCTATCCCTCTTTATCTTTCCCTCATCTCTCTCTCTCTCTCTCTCTCTCCCTCTTTCCACTTTTTCCTCTCCCCTATCTTTCTCTCAATCTCTGAATCCCTTTCGCTCTCCTCTCTTTCTCCCCCTGTCTCGCTCTCTCTCTCTCTGAGAACAAATCCCCACACCAGGCATCTCCTCCCTCCACACCCTTTGTGGTCGGTCTGGTTTGAGTCTCAACTCAGCCAGGATCTGCTTACTCGCTCAAACCCACTGCCACGCTGTTGTGTACAAGGCTATTCTATTTGTGTTTGTCTTGGTGAGGTACCATCAGACGTAGATAAGATGCATTTGGGTTAATGAGGGACTGTTTATGTAGGTATACAAAGACGATTTCAGGATCGCTTAAAACAAAATTGCGGGGGGGGGGGGGGGGAACTAAAACAGTCTACACAAGACACATCTGATTTGTATCTTACCAGCACAAATGCAGACAGTTAAGCTAACTACCTTTAGTGGATGTGCTAGCCTATGACAAATCCATTCAATATTAAGGCTAGGCGTTAATATCATATCACAATATTTTTAACAGTATGGCGGTATTTCACGGTATTTGATGTTTCTGAATAACAAAAGTTCTAAATATGTTTTATGAGCAGTGCATGGCCCTAGGATGGCAACACATTCATTTTTAATGGTTTTAATTGGCTTTCTCCATTCTGATGGTTTAATGATCAACAAAACTTTTTGTAGAACTTTTCGTTTATCAAAATGTAATTATGGACGGTATTGTAAAAATCTTTACCGGTATGTGTATTCTTCATAACGGTATACCTGCATTCACGATATATCGCCCAGTCCTTCTCCATATTATACTTAATATATGTGTTATGGCTGCTAGTGGCCAAATGGATTCTAGGTTATTATCACCCATAAATCATTTAATGTGGAAGCTGGCTTTTCTCCTAATGGGGGTTTGTCCAGATTTAGTACTACCTACATCTGACGTGTAGGAATGCATTGATGGGTACATGCAATAATTAAGCATGACTTGGCTTGCTACTATTGTACTATTTAAAAGTATGTTGGTAGGTTATGTACTTACAGTATCACATAACTCAGGAATTCTTGAAAATCGGGACAATCCTTGTCCGGCAGGGAAACTTTATTTTTATTGTTGGATTTATTTATTTGTTATTATTATGAGCTTAAAAATTACATTTAGTGGAATTTTATAAGGGGATAGATTTTGCAGTTGGAATTTTCTAAATATTTTAAATATTATTCAATTCCATATGGCCAAAATGCACAGAAATGCCCTTGTCCGGAGCAAGCAAAGTCTCCCAAATTAAAACTCTCAAAGTGTTTAAAATTCTAAAACGGTGTCACACCCTGGCCTTAGTTATCTTTGTTTTCATTATTATTTTAGTTAGGTCAGGGTGTGACATGGGGAAGTTTGTGTGTTTTTGTATTGTCTAGGGCACAGGTGTCAAACTCATTCCACGGGGGGCCGAGTGTCTGCGGGTTTTCGCTCCTCCCTTGTACTTGATTGATGAATTAACATCACTAATTAGTTAGGAACTCCCCACACCTGGTTGTCTAGGGCTTTATTGAAAGGAAAAACCAAAAACCTGCAGACACTAGGCCCTCCGTGGAATGAGTTTGACACCCCTGGTCTAGGGTGTTGTATGGTTTAGGGGGTTTAGTAGAGTAGATGGTTTAGTGTTCAGTGTAGGTGTCTAGGAAAGTCTATGGTTGCCTGAATTGGGTCTCAATTAGAGACAGCTGGTTATTGTTGTCTCTGATTGGGAGCCATATTTAAGGCAACCATAGGCTTTAGCTGTTTTGTGGGTAATTGTCTATGTGTAGTGTTTGTGTCAGCACTATCTGTATTTATAGCTTCACGGTCGTCTGTTTGTTGTTTTGTTTTGTTTTCCTTCTTATAATAAATAGAAGATGTATTTTTCACGCGCTGCGCCTTGGTCCTCTCTCTCACCCAAAGACGATCGTGACAAACGGGCAATAATGAATATTAACTGAAAAGGATCTTGTGTAGTCTCTTGCAATAGCGCTCTCTGACTTTAAACAACATGTATTTTAAAACTGTGATTCCTAAAAAATGTGTCTGGAGATTTGGTAAATTCAATGAACCATGAATGAACAGGGTCAGCGACACCATAAGGACCCCTTGTTCATGTCCTCATGTAGTGCAACAAGACAAATCATGGTCCGTAAAGCTTTCTACTTTTGATAGATTTAATAAACAAACAATATTGAAATCACCATTTTCAAAACCATAAACTGTCAACTCCATCTGCCTGATGGATTAGGATAGGATATTAATTTTAATGCAATTTGTCAACTCCAGAAGAAAAAAAAACTCTGTCAAAAAAATATATAACATCAGAGTGCAGAAAGATCTGATAAAATGGTTATATTTTTATTGGGGGGTTTCAAATTAATAATTTTCTATATTTTACAAATATCTGTATTGAAGTTTTATTTTTATCTGCAAAAATGTTTTTTGAGTATTTGTTGTTAGCTCCATCATTGGCTTGTCAACACCGTCATTAATGGCTAACCCCCTTAAGATCTATCTTTTTGTCAATATAAAAAATCTATATTTTAATCACTGTTCTGCTACATATGCTTAAACTATTAACGTATTTGCTGTGCTCAGAAAAGGCCAAAATGCTAACAAAATTAGCACAGGAGCATGATATAGTGCTATAAAACATACAGAAGATTGGAGATTTGTATTACATATTTGAATAATCTGATGTTAAAATTAAACATATCAAGGCCTTTAAACACTTGGACAATAAATGTAAAAAGGAAAGGCCTTTTATGGTGTCTGACAGAATTGACAAATCCAGTTTGTTGCATATTATGAAGGGGAAAAAATTAAGAATTAGGAGGTTGTTCCTTTACATTGAGTGATAGCTGATACTTTGGTCTATCAAAATATACAGTACCAGTCAAAGTTTGGACACATCTATTAATTCCAGGGTTTTTCTTTATTTTTACTATTTTTACTATTTTCTACATTGTAGAATGATAATGAAGACATCAAAACTGTGAAATAACACATGGAATTATGTAGTAACCAAAAAAGTGTTAAACAAATCAAAATATATTTTATATTTGAGATTCTTCAAAGTAGCCATCCTTTGCCTTGATGAGAGCTTTGCACACTCTTGGCATTCTCTCAACCAATGCATTACAATTATCAGGTGTGCCTTGTTAAAAGTTCATTTGTGGAATTTCTTTCCTTCTTAATGCATTTGAGCCAATCAGTTGTGTTGTGACAAGGTAGAGGTGGTATACAGAAGATAGCCCTATTTGGTAAAAGACCAAGTCCATATTATGGCAAGAACAGCTCAAATGAGCAAAGAGAAACAACATCATTACTTTAAAACATAAAGTTCAGTCAATCTGGAAAATGTCAAGAACTTTCAAAGTTTCTTCAAGTGCAGTCGCAAAAACCAAGCGCTATGATGAAACTGGCTCTCATGATGACCGGCATAGGAAAGGAAGACCCAGAGTTACCTCTGCTGCAGAGGATAAGTTCATTCGAGTTACGAGCCTCAGAAATTGCAGCCCAAATAAATGCTTCAGAGTTCAAGTAACAGGCACATCTCAACATCAACTGTTTAGAGGAGACTGCGTGAACTAGGCCTTCATAGTCGAATTACTGCAAAGAAACCACTACTAAAGGACACCAATAAGAAGAAGAGACTTGCTTGGGCCAAGAAACACAAGCAATGGACATTAGACCGGTGGAATCTGTCCTTTGGTCTAATGAGTCCAAATTTGAGATTTTTGGCTCCAACCGCCGTGTCTTTGTGAGACGCAGAGTAGGTGAACGGAGGATCTCTGCATGTGTGGTTCCCACCGTGAAGCTTGGAGGCGGAGGTGTGATGGTGTGGGGGTGCTTTGCTGGTGACACTGTCAGTAATTTATTTAGAATTCATGGCACACTAAACCAGCATGGCTACCACAGCATTCTCCAGCGATACGCCATCCCATCTGGTTTGCTTTAGTGGGACCATCATTTTTTTTCAACAGGACAATGACCCAACACACCTCCAAGCCGTATAAGGGCTATTTGACCAAGAAGGATAGTGATGGAGTGCTGCATCAGATGTTCTGGCCTCCACAATCCCCAGACCTCAACCCAATTGAGATCGTTTGGGATGAGTTGGACCGCAGAGTGAAGGAAAAGCAGCCAACGAGTGCTCAGCATATGTGGGAACTCCTTCAAGGCTGTTGGAAAAGCATTCCAGGTGAAGCTGGTTGAGAGAATGCCAAGAGTATGCAAAGCTGTCATCAAGGCAAAGGGTGGCTACTTTGAAAAATATTAAATATATTTAGATTTGTTTAACACTTTTTTGGGTTACTACATGATTCCATATGTGTTATTTCATAGTTTGGATGTTTTCACTATTTTTACAATGTAGAAAATAGTAAAAAATAAAGAAAAATCCTTGAATGAGTAAGCGTGTCAAATTTTGACTGGTACTGTGTATTTCAAATGTTGTTCATATTTAGAAAAATATTTGAAGAAAAAGTAGAGATTGTTCCCGTCTCAAGAATCCCTAAACTGACAGTATCATTTAACTGACAATATAATGTACCGGAGTAGTTTTGTTTGGTTGAATATAGGTCAGACTACTATGGTCATAAAGGAATATAGACACCTTGTATGAGTTATGACTGTGTCTGAAAACCACGTTTCAACGGTGCAATCCTAGTCAATACCGTTTCTTCAGGTCAAAACAAGCCAATATAAACAACTATATTATGACCTGAATGTAACATACATTATGGTAAATGCTATGAAACTGTGACGTCTGGCCCGGGACCATAAAGTGGCCGAGCCAAAGTGTTGAAAGGCTAAAAGGTGGCGGATGAGGTCCTCTTAAGGAAGACTTAAAAAATGCATCTTTACTTCGTCCCTACTTTTAAAGTCATCGCTGATCTAACAGTCAGATAGGTGAAAGCAAGCACGGCACCTGCATTGCTTACACCACTGATCATGTTAGATCAGGGATTACTCGAAGGGAGCGAGGAAAGATACATGTTCAAACTACTGAGCCCGAGTAAGTGAGGTGATAGCAGAATACCCTGTCCCCCTATCCTCTCCCCCTAGACAGAACTCCCAAAGAACAGAGAGAGCGGCACAATGAGAGAGACAGACGCAAGAGAGACAGAGGGGGGAGAATGGCCACATCAGGTATTCATAACCACATAGACTGCAGACAGAAATACATATTGGGCCCAGCCAAGTGTATAAAACACCTGGCACCCTGCCTTCCCCCTCCATCCTATAAAGACAGTTAGGCCATCTCAGGCTCATTCAGCCGCAATTAATGCTGTGTCATACCTCCCCAGTCTCCACAAATAGAGAATTTGAGCTACACTCAAAGTAGCGGCATTAGAATAAGTAGCTAATGCATAATTCAAAGGACGTTTTCGTTGGAAGTTCAATCGAAAGTCAAGGAAGTTCAACTGTGAGTCAGTCTTTCACTGCCTGTCCCTGATATGACCATCATTGCTCAGGGGTGAACTTTCCCCTAGGTACAGATCTAGGATCAGCTTCCTCTCCCCCAATCCTAACCTTAACCATCTGAGGGAAAACTGACCCAAGATCAGTGTGTCTAGGGGCGACTTCACCCTACACCAACAACATCTATAGTCAGTTGAAGCTGTAAGCCACCCAGTTCAGTTTCGAGGAAAAGTGAGCGTTAGCTAATAAATAAACAAATGCTCCGTCTTCCATGTCTAACGAGAACAGACACTTCACTGAGTCGCAAGCGAGATCTGTCACGCAATACTGTGCAAGTTTGCTATTCTAAGACGCCGTCCTAGGCCTAGACCAGAAAAATACTCTTTATGGGGTTTTTTCTCCTTTCCTTTTCATTTCAACTGAAACTCAGGACAAATTGTTCACTCTAGGTTTTGAAGTCTACGGATGAGACATTTTCTTAATCCCCGCACTAGTGAATTCAGTTGAAATGTCGCTCAGACAGCAAGCGGTCCTTTGGAGTTGTTTGGTTTACCACTGTCAATATGGTTCTACAGTAATCGGGTTGGAGAGTGCCTTTTAGTGGCATCTTTAACCATCCCAAATAATTGTTTATGGCCCATTTGCCTTCGTCTTTCTACAGTAAGTCTACTGCCTTTTTTTACTGTGTGTCATAATAAATACTATCAGTGTTTATCTACTTAACCAAGGGCAACAGACTAAAACAGATAACAACCGGACTATAGTTTTATAGTAGTCTGCTACCACTACATGTCACAACCACACGATGTGAGGATTAAGAGATTGGCCTTTGATGAGGATGACACGATTACGACCTTTTAAGGGCATAGCAAGTGGTGTTATAACCTTATCCGCCCCCACACTACTGTGTTACCTCAGTGCCCGCTGGGCATGCTCAGATGTGATTGTTAAGGGGACACAGCTCTGTTCAGACCTCCGACCACACCAGGCCAAAACAAACAGAGAGCAACATCTAGTATCATGATTCATTAGTCACAATAATGATTATAGAAATGCCACCGTGGCTTTCCCCGGGTACAAAAGAGCCATTGTGGGGAGGTGAACACAATGAGTAATGTCAGTTTATTTCTAGAGAAACCCAGATTGTTAATTTATTTGTTGGTTTCTTCTAGATGTGTCATGTGGCAATGAGCCATGTTGTTTAGCTGATGATGTGTTATACTGGATGTTCCCCGATTTGACCAGGAAAACCTCCAAACCCTAGTTATAGGCTGTAGGATACTAGGGCTATACTATAACTAGGGCCAAGAGCTTTCGTGGTCAGGTCAGCTAGAGACCAGTTTCACCTGGAAAAACTCCTGACCCTAACCATTGCATCTTGCTGACAACCAAGACCATAGGTGTAGGTGGTACTCTCAACCACAGCCAGTTTATAATGAAGGAATGTTTGGGAATGGGTAGGGTGGCTAAGAGGAATTGTCAATGGGTCCAGACAAGACGGGCCTCGTGGTTGATGATGAGGCAAAAACACAGCATGTTTGGGGCCCTTGCCAGCTGGGTTGGCACAGGTCCATGCCAAATTATTTATGAGGGCACTGCCCTGGGGCCTCATGTATAAACCGTGCTTAAGTACAAAATATAACCCCAAAATGTCTGTGCACCATTTTTCACGCAAAAGTTGAAATTTATAAAAAATTTACTTGATGTGAGAATGTGCTCACCTCTCCACAAATTCTAGACCATGCGTACACACATCTGCGAGTGGTTGAAATATTGTATTGCAAGCTGACAAGTATTTTGTTCAAATGGGGGATATGATGAAAATTGTATTCATAAAAAAACTGAATGCCAAGAGTCTGCAAAGCTGTCATCAAGGCATAGGGTGGCTACTTTGAAGAATCTTTGTTTGAACACTTTTTTGGTTACTACATGATTCCATATGTGTTATTTCACAGTTTTGATGTCTTCACTATTATTCTACAATGTAGAAAACAGTAAAAAAAAACAGAAAAACCCTTGAATGAGTAGGTGTCCAAACCTTTAACTGGTACTGTATAAAAATATTTGTGAAGAAAAGTAGAGATTGTCCCGTCTTTCAATAATCCCTGAACTGACAGTATCATAACTGACAATATAATGTACCGGAGTAGTTTCGTTTGGTTGAATTGAGTAATGAGTAGGTGTATCCAAACTTTTGACTGTGACTGTAAGTTAGAGTATTGCTGTGTGATGGGAGTGTAATATCATTGTCTGTTTAATCTCAGAGCCCACCAAAGCAGGATATAGAACCCCAATAGTCTATTGATAAGCAAAATTGTGAACAACAATTCGTCTGGGGGTGTGGGCTGTAGCGTTTAGCCTACTTTTAAATTGTTTGAATATACAATACATCTTGTAGAATGTGTCAGTGTGCGGACAGGCAGCATACATGTTCAGCTTGAAAAAGTCACTGCAAAATATCGATACATCTCTAATATTTTTTGTACGTGCTCAGACATTTCATAAATGGAGCATGCAGAAATTGTGTGAAATTTACGCAACAGTTATAAATGAGGGCCCTGCCATCTCCGTCCTCCCAGGACTTCATTACTTGTTTTGAGAGGGTCCACATTTCATAGAAACCCTTTTTCCCATCAGGCAAAGACATCAGATAAACATCCGATTTGGTTGATATTAAAGTGGTAACAAACTTAAATTCAACTTGGAATGAACCGAAAACACTATTGTTGGTATGTGGTTAGAATGAGACATGAAAAACAGTGTGGCTTTTTTAGCAAATAATTTTTTTTTTTTTTTTTTTTTTTAGATTTGGGGCCGCTACAAAGCTTTTATCTATACGAGAAAAGATATGGACAATTTTACTGAGTTACAGTTCATATAATGAAATCAGTCAATTGAAATAAATTCATTAGGCCCTAATCTATGGATTTCACATGACTCATGACTTTCATGGGTGGGCCTGGGAGGGCATAGTCTCTTCTTCACCACACTGTCTGTGTGGGTGGACCATTTCAGTTTGTCTGTGATGTGTACGCTGAGGAACTTAAAACTTTCCACCTTCTCCACTGCTGTCCTTTCAATGTGGATGGGGGGGGTGCTCCCTCTGCCGTTTCCTGAAGTCCACGATCATCTCCTTTGTTTGGTTGACGTTGTGTGAGAGGTTATTTTCCTGACACCACACTCCGAGTGCCCTCACCTCCTCCCTGTAGGCTGTCTCGTCGTTGTTGGTAATCAAGCCCACTACTGTTGTGTCGTCTGCAAACTTGATGATTGAGTTGGAGGCGTGCATGGCCACGCAGTGAACAGGGAGTACAGGAGGGGGCACGCACCCTTGTGGGGCCCCAGTGTTGAGGGTCAGCGAAGTGGAGATGTTGTTTCCTACCTTCACCACATGGGGGCGGCCCGTCAAATTCCAGGACCCAATTGCGCAGGGCGGGGTTGAGACCCATGGCCTCCAGCTTGATGATGAGCTTGGAGTGTATTATGTTGTTGAATGCTGAGCTGTAGTCAATGAACAGCATTCTTACATAGGTATTTCTCTTGTCCAGACCATCACACTGCACACTGCCCTATCTGTGGACCTGTTGGGGCGGTATACAAACTGAAGTGGGTGGCCAGTAAGGTGGAGGTGATATGATCCTTGACTAGTCTCTCAAAGCACTTCATGATGACATAAGTGAGTGCTACGGGGCAGTATTCATTTAGTTCAGTTATCTTTGCCTTCTTGGGTACAGGAACAATGGTTGCCATCTTGAAGCATTTGGGGACAGCAGACTGGGTCCCCAAATGCCAGCTGATCTGCGCATGCTCTGAGGACGTGGGTAGGGATGCCGGTCTGGGCCAGCAGCCTTGCGAAGGTTAACATGTTTAAATGTTTTACTCGCCACGGAGAAGGAGAGGGGGGCGCAGTCCTTGTTAGCGGGCCGCGGCGGTGGCACTGTATTATCCTCAAAGCGGGCAAAGAAAGTGTTTAGTTTGTGTGGAAGGCGTCGTGGTCGGATTTGCCGAGGGGAAGGCAGAGGAGGGCTTTGTATGTATCGTGGAAGTTAGAGTATTACCCCACGTGTACTACAATCAATATGCTGATAGAATTTAGGTAGCCTTGTTCTCAAATTTGCTTTGTTAAAATCTCCAGCTACAATAAATGCAGCCTCAGGATATATGGTTTCCAGTTTACATAGAGTCCAGTGAAGTTCCTTAAGGGCCGTCATGGTATCTGCTTGAGGGGGAATGTACACAGCTGTGACTATAACCGACGAGTATTACAGTGGGGCAAAAAAGTATTTAGTCAGCCACCAATTGTGCAAGTTCACCCACTTAAAAAGATGAGAGAGGCCTGTAATTTTCATCTTAGGTACACTTCAACTATGACAGACAAAATGAGGAAAAAAAATCCAGAAAATCACATTGTAGGATTTTTAATGAATTTATTTGCAAATTATGGTGGAAAATAAGTATTTGGTCACCTACAAACAAGCAAGATTTCTGGCTCTCACAGACCTGTAACTTCTTCTTTAAGAGGCTCCTCTGTCCTCCACTCGTTACCTGTATTAATGGCACCTGTTTGAACTTGTTATCAGTATAAAAGACACCTGTCCACAACCTCAAACAGTCACACTCCAAACTCCACTATGGCCAAGACCAAAGAGCTGTCAAAGGACACCAGAAACTAAATTGTAGACCTGCACCAGGCTGGGAAGACTGAATCTGCAATAGGTAAGCAGCTTGGTTTGAAGAAATCAACTGTGGGAGCAATTATTAGGAAATGGAAGACATACAAGACCACTGATAATCTCCCTTGAGTCAAAATGATCACAAGAACGGTGAGCAAAAATCCCAGAACCACACGGGGGGACCTAGTGAATGACCTGCAGAGAGCTGGGACCAAAGTAACAAAGCCTACCATCAGTAACACACTACGCCGCCAGGGACTCAAATCCTGCAGTGCCAGACGTGTCCCCCTGCTTAAGCCAGTACATGTCCAGGCCCGTCTGAAGTTTGCTAGAGAGCATTTGGATGATCCAGAAGAAGATTGGGAGAATGTCATATGGTCAGATGAAACCAAAATATAACTTTTTGGTAAAAACTCAACTCGTCGTGTTTGGAGGACAAAGAATGCTGAGTTGCATCCAAAGAACACCATACCTACTGTGAAGCATGGGAGTGGAAACATCATGCTTTGGGGCTGTTTTTCTGCAAAGGGACCAGGACGACTGATCCGTGTCAAGGAAAGAATGAATGGGGCCATGTATCGTGAGATTTTGAGTGAAAACCTCCTTCCATCAGCAAGGGCATTGAAGATGAAACGTGGCTGGGTCTTTCAGCATGACAATGATCCCGAACACACCGCCCGGGCAACGAAGGAGTGGCTTCGTAAGAAGCATTTCAAGGTCCTGGAGTGGCCTAGCCAGTCTCCAGATCTCAACCCCATAGAAAATCTTTGGAGGGAGTTGAAAGTCCGTGTTGCCCAGCAACAGCCCCAAAACATCACTGCTCTAGAGGAAATCTGCATGGAGGAATGGGCCAAAGTACCAGCAACAGTGTGTGAAAACCTTGTGAAGACTTACAGAAAACGTTTGACCTCTGTCATTGCCAACAAAGGGTATATAACAAAGTATTGAGATAAACTTTTGTTATTGACCAAATACTTATTTTCCACCATAATTTGCAAATAAATTCATTAAAAATCCTACAATGTGATTTTCTGGATTTTTTTTCTCATTTTGTCTGTCATAGTTGAAGTGTACCTATGATGAAAATTACAGGCCTCTCTCATCTTTTTAAGTGGGAGAACTTGCACAATTGGTGGCTGACTAAATACTTTTTTGCCCCACTGTATCTTGGGAGGTAATATGGCCGGCATTTGATTGTAAGGAATTCTAGGTCAGGTGAGCAGAAGGACTTGAGTTCCTGTATGTTATGATTACACCATGATTCGTTAATCATAAAGCATACACCCCCACCCTTCCTCTTCCCAGAGAGGTGTTTATCACTGGGGCGCGATGCATGGAGAAGCCCGGTGGCTGAACCGATTCCGACAACATATCCCAAGAGAGCCATGTTTCCGTGAATCAGAGGATGTTACAATCTCTGATGTCTCTGTGGAAGGCAACCCTTGCTCAAATTTCGTCTACCTTGTTGTCAAGAGACTGTACATTGGCGAGTAGTATACTCGTGGGCGATGTGCACGTCTACGGAGCCTGACCAGGAGGCCACTCCGTCTGCCTCTTCTGCGGCGCCGTTGTTTTGGGTCGGCTTCTGGGATTAGATCCATTGTCCTGGGTGGTGGTCCAAACAGAGGATCCGCTTTGGGAAAATTGTATTCCTGGTGGTAATGTTGGTAAGTTGACATCGCTCTTATATCCAATAGTTCTTCCCGGCTGTATGTAATAAGACGTAAGATTTCCTGGGGTAACAATGTAAGAAATAATACATAAAAAAAACAAAATACTACATAGTTTCCTATGGACTCGAAGCGAGGCGAACATCTCTGTCGGTGCCATCTTGTGTAATGATCATGTTGTTTAATCAGCTTTGTGATATGCCACTCCTGTCAGGTGGATGGATTATCTTGGCAAAGGAGAAATGCACACTAACAGGGACCTAAACTAATGTTTGCACAAAAATTGAGAAATACACTTTGTGCTTAAGGATAATTTCTGGGATCTTTTATTTTAGCTCACGAAACATGGGACAAACACTTTACATGTTGAGTTGATATTTTTGTTCAGTATACGTCAAGCAAAGTAGGAAGGCTATCTAGGTACAATAGGCCATGTTAACTGAGGCCATGTGTTATCAAACACACAAGAAAACACATTGTCACTTTAACTGCCTTGTGACAAGGCACCTACAGTAGACACACCCCATTCCATCTTACGCCCTGTTACGCTAACTAAGTCAAAGCCCTGCGACCAAACTCCACAGATACCACATATCTACAGTACTGATAGGTGGTGTTTCATAATCTAACCTGTGTTGTCAGAGGCGGTGTCCCTAATGGCACACTATTCCCTTTGTAGCGCACCACTCAAAAGTAGTGCACTACTACAAAGGGAATAGGGTGCCATTTGGGACACAGCCATAGTCTGCAATACACTGTTTGCAGTAGTGCAGATACGGTAACTCTGATAGGTGGTGTTTCCTAACTTGTAATGGTGTAGTCTGCGATATATGTTGGCAGTAATGCAGATACGGTAACTCTGATAGGTGGTGTTTCCCTAACTTGTAATGGTGTAGTCTGCGATATATGTTGGCAGTAATGCAGATACGGTAACTCTGATAGGTGGTGTTTCCTAACTTGTAATGGTGTAGTCTGCGATATATGTTGGCAGTAATGCAGATACGGTAACTCTGATAGGTGGTGTTTCCCTAACTTGTAATGGTGTAGTCTGCGATATATGTTGGCAGTAATGCAGATACGGTAACTCTGATAGGTGGTGTTTCCCTAACTTGTAATGGTGTAGTCTGCGATATATGTTGACAGTAGTGCAGATACGGTAACTCTGATAGGTGGTGTTTCCTAACTTGTAATGGTGTAGTCTGCGATATATGTTGACAGTAATGCAGATACGGTAACTCTGATAGGTGGTGTTTCCCTAACTTGTAATGGTGTAGTCTGCGATATATGTTGACAGTAATGCAGATACGGTAACTCTGATAGGTGGTGTTTCCCTAACTTGTAATGGTGTAGTCTGCGATATATGTTGGCAGTAATGCAGATACGGTAACTCTGATAGGTGGTGTTTCCCTAACTTGTAATGGTGTAGTCTGCGATATATGTTGGCAGTAATGCAGATACGGTAACTCTGATAGGTGGTGTTTCCCTAACTTGTAATGGTGTAGTCTGCGATATATGTTGACAGTAGTGCAGATACGGTAACTCTGATAGGTGGTGTTTCCTAACTTGTAATGGTGTAGTCTGCGATATATGTTGGCAGTAATGCAGATACGGTAACTCTGATAGGTGGTGTTTCCTAACTTGTAATGGTGTAGTCTGCGATATATGTTGGCAGTAATGCAGATACGGTAACTCTGATAGGTGGTGTTTCCTAACTTGTAATGGTGTAGTCTGCGATATATGTTGACAGTAATGCAGATACGGTAACTCTGATAGGTGGTGTTTCCCTAACTTGTAATGGTGTAGTCTGCGATATATGTTGACAGTAGCTCCAGTAGACGTGGGTTGGTCTAGAAAAACACGTCTTGCCAATTAGGTTTGATGTGGGTGGATGACCTCATCCAGGGAGCATCCAAAGCACTGTCCTTGTGCTTTACCCATTGCAAGTCATTTTGTCTAATCAGTATATTCTGAGGATTAATAGTAGAAATAAAGGATGGGAGTTTTTCCTGACCACCAATGTGATCTGAACAGGAAAAAAAACTCAGGGCCCTAGTTATAGTGCCTGGTCATGGAACATGGTCAGGAAAAACTCCTGGCCTTAATAATAGTAACATCAAGCTTCTCCCTCCATTGCATATTGTTGTAACGAAAGAGAAGAGAAGTCACAGATTGAGTCAATCAGAAATCTACCTGGTTTATTACAAGTTGCAACAGGGACACAACACCCAGCACAGAAACAAAGAAAATGTCTAACTGGCCTCTTGGAGACGGGCCCTTTATGTCCTAATCAGACAGCCCCAAATGTTCTGGTAACACCAGCCCGAGAGGCTTTAAGGAAGTAAAACCCAAAATGCAATGACTGTCTGCTGCAACAGAATCAGTGTGTCCTCGATCCTTGTACATCCAGTCTGGCGTCAATCACTATCCACAGACATGAGAATAATCCATAACATTCAGCATCAAGTCTAGTGACCATCAACCCTCACCTTGAGTAGACCATTGGAAAGGGAAAAAATATATAATTATGCTAAACATTGTGTTAAACACTCTAAACTGAATACGAACTTTAGTGATTTAAACATTTTCCCATTATCATTGTCTTTGTATGGGATTCTGTGTTTGTGGGATTTTCTGCCAAGGTCACCAAAAATAGCAGGTCTAACATCTGTCATAACCCCTGTCCATGCATCTCTCCGTTCTAGGTGTGCTTTACAGTGAGGTGCACCGTCCCTGCAGTGTCATGCTACTGGTGAACCCCCACAGTGGGAAGGGCCAGGCCCTCAGCCTCTTCACCGGACACGTCCAACACATGCTCAACGAGGCCGGTGTCCCACACACTCTGGTCATCACTGGTGAGTTTAGCGTACTGTATGTGCATACACACACACACGCATGCAGGTATACTGCGCACGCACACACACAAGTCATCTCTGCTGAGTTAATGCATGTGCATACACTGACACACAGGTTATCACAGGTCAATATCATACGACTGGACAAAACAAAGCAGAAACCATCATTCTGTGTCCCTCCACTCCAATTGGCAATGTCAAGCAAAGCAGCTAATGGCTGTCTCTCTCAAGCTGACCCTCCCTCTTTCTCACCCCTCTCTCCCTCCCCCAATATAAATCCTCTGGCTGTTTTCATCGCTAGCTGACAGTCAGTATTCTGATCAAGAAGCTGCCGGCACATATGTATGCATGTATATCCATTATGTAATATGTTATGTTTATACACAAGCCTCTGTAAAATCTGGTTCACCATGATGTTATGGGCCCTATGGATGGGCTAATAATAAAAATAAAATAAAATGTTTTATTTAACAAGGCAAGTCAGTTAAGAACAAATTCTTATTTACAATGACGGCCTAACCCGGCCAAACCCTCCCCTAACCCGGATGACGCTGGGCCAATTGTGTGCCGCCCTATGGGACTCCTAATCACGGCCGGATGTGATGCAGCCTGGATAATAATAGTAATAATTGTATGTAATAATAATAATTGTGTGTGTGTGTGATTTGATGTAACTTATTAGCCAAATTGATCGGGTAATCATTATCATGTGTGCTGCCACAGTCTGGGGACATTATCATTACAATGTACTAGTTTTGTATTAGGCTTCTGGTTCAAAGCTCATCAAATGGGTCATATCCATTAGGGCACACTGTAGCAAAACGCTTTACAACTGAAAACGAAAAGTTTCTTGTTGGACACGTTTAGGTAGTCTCTACCATGTTTTAGTACATTTTCCACTGTTTGGGGCCTAATGAATATGACCCAGATTTAGCTTTTGAAGCCCTACATTTCCACCCTCCTTTCAGTCTATGGAGTTTCTCTCCCTCTGTTCTTAAATCACCACAGTGTCAGAGAGCAGGCAAGATAATGAATCCCTTTCCCAAAACTGAGAGAGCAATCCTCTGAACGCGTTCTGAAATGCTGAATATGTTCAAATTAGAAAAAAAAGAGTTCAGAACTTTGGGGACACTTTATGGGAAATTAATCCTGTGGATGGATTCAAATCTATGTAAAAAAAAGCACATTCTTTCTGAGAACATTTAATTCCCATTGAAGAGAGCCCTTGTTCTAGTCCTATGCAGAAGGATGGGTGATCCAGCTTGCCAGATACAAGGGTAGATCATCTCTGACTTTAGAATCTCTCTAGGACATTGTCTATTGGGATGTCGTCATCCTTCTCCATGTTCAGCCACAGCTCGGAGACGCTGGGCTTGATTCAATCTAACCTGTAATAGACAGGTAGTCACCATACAGGTAGACGCCAACACTTTTCAGAGTAAGACAGAAGGTTGTGCAGGCGTTAGTTAGCAAACAAAGATTCTGCATCACCATTGCTACCCCTTTTAACACTAAAGAGTCCAGCCGAGCCAAGCTGTACTGGCTGGCCTGGTTATACATTTACTGGAACCATGCTGAAATGGTCAATGTGAAAGGAAAATATCAGTGGCTAATCAAGTGAGACTGAGGCAGGGCCAGAGCTGTGCTAGCCTAGCGGAAGGTTAGCATGGGGACGCTAATGAGCGAGGACAGGCCCATTATTGGAGCACTGGCTGTGTGGCAGTGCCAGAGGGAGGGGAAGGATGAGTCCACTGCCCAGAGGGAGACGGGGCAACTGGGCATGAAGGAGGCTTGGCGCAAGGGTCTCAAAGGATCTCTGTTTCTCTCTCGGAAAAGGATCAATGGTAGGAGGACGCCTTCTCTCTGTCAGTTCAGACGAAGAAGAAAGGTATCCCGAGTGGCGCAGCGATCTAAGGCGCTGCATCTCAGTGCCAGAGGCATCACTACAGACCCTGGTTCAATTCCAGGCTGTATCACAACTGTCCGTGATTGGGAGTCCCATAGAGCGGCACACAATTGGCCTATCATTGTCCGGGTTTGGCCGGGGTAGGCCGTCATTGTAAATAAGAATTTGTTCTTAACTGACTTGCCTAGTTAAGTAAAGGTTAAGTAATTATACAAGGAAAGGAAGCCACCTTATTGAGAAACACCCTAACAGAAGGAAAGTGGCAGGATGTTATCCTCTTATTCTTATTTTCCCAGTGAAACAGTCTTTCCAGTGAGATCAGTGCAGTTGTGACCCATCTAGCATCAGTGCTAGCTGTGGTGGTTTTGGAATAGAACAGTAAATGTCCATAATATAGCCTGTGGCCCAGAAAACTAGATAGTAGAAAAAGCCACTGTTTACTATTGCCAGTTTGAGACCTAGGCGAATCTGTTACAGGGTGTTATCTTTCCAGTGCCCTTGTAACCTAGCTGTGGTTGGTTTTCAAAACAGTACAGTGAGTTCTATAGCCTGTGGCCCTGTGGCCTGTTCTCTATGGCTGGTCCTCAGGGGGGGGGGGGGGGGGGGGGGGGGGGGGCATATGGTGAAGCGGTGATTCTACATCTCTCAGGTTGTCCCTGTCCCTGGGTGCTGACTAAGCTGCCACAGCGTGTCCTCCAGCTCCCAACCGGGTTGACTTATCTATACACACACACACACACACCACTGCCACTTCTGCTCCACCTCTGTTGACCCAAAGTCTCCAGTTAGACACACACACAGCGAACCTTTGTGAACAGGTAGTCACCCACGCACACATGCGCACACAGCAAAGAAAAGGACCCCTGCTATTACTGTCAGTGTGCATTATGGATCCCTGGTGCGGTCCTCATCGGACCTAGAACATTGAATGGTCCCTTTTTTAAAATGTCATGTCTGTCATGTCTGTGTCCTTACTCAGCCCAGCAGCATACTGTATATACCCCAGTGTGAGATGGGTTTGAAACCTCCTTCTGTGTTATGCAGGGTCCTTGAGAGTGTGGCTGGGAGGAGAGGGACAGGGAAAGGAGAGTGAAGCAAAGTGAGTAGGGACGAGGGGAGTCTGGGGACATGAAACTGCACGGTGGCATTGGAGGTTAAGCCTCGCGCTCTTTTTATTTTGGAATCCGAGTCCGAATTGTAGCTTCTTTAGAGGGACAACAATGGCTGCCCTGAGACCAACCCTGAGAGACACATGCACACCCAGTGCAGAGAACAGGATAGTTGTCCAAACACACACACGCACACACACACACTGTAGAGAACAGGATAGTTGTTCAAACTCACACACACCTCCCCTCCACCGCAGGGCCAGTATAGAGAAAAAGGAGCAGTGTAATGATTTAGCCTCATTCCACAGAGCCACAGAACTGAGAAAAGGAAGAACAATTGCTTGCAGCCCGGAGGCTGAGCCGGTCAGTCAAGCTACACTACTGCACTGCGCCCAGTCCCAGACCTCATATTTGACCATCCAACCCCCTCCACAACAAACACTCATAAAAATGACTAAAAGCACCAACTTCCCCCCCTGAGCTGTCTGTGTGTGTGAGTATGAGTATATGTGTATTAAAGTGCTATCGGCTACGATCAGCTATCCCCATTAACAGTAAAGGGAGTAGGTTAACAACATCTCCTACGCAGCAACCAGCCTCCTATATTTTCCAGCTGCGCTGCCCTCCGTCTTGACGCCGACTGGCTATCTATACACACACTATGTTTACAGCCTCTGCATATGCAAATGTCATGTGAGGAGACTGATGAAGGGAAATTGATTTTCCCTGCCTGTATACTGTTCTCAGGCCCAGCAGGAGGGTAATGAATGAAAGGTATGAAAGGTTCCGCGTCTCAAATGGCACCCTATTTCCTACATAGTGCACTGATTTTGACCAGAGCCTTATAGGCCGTGGTCAAAAGTAGTGCACTATGTAGGGAATAGGGTGCCATTTGGGACATATGCCTCGGGGGAGGCATCCGATTACTGAGGCTATGTTGCAGAGGGGAATGCGCTCTGCTGTTGTGTCAAGACCAGCATAAAACGATGCAGCGAACAATCACACTACTGTATTGTAGACTACATATACGGATAGGAAACATAGAGAGAGGGTATTGCTGTCAGTGGGTTTCAGATGCAAGGACAAACAAGGGAGCATAGAGATCTACAAGACTGTTTCCCAACTCCGGTCCTTCAGTATCCCCCCAGCAATACATATTGTTGTTGTGGCCCTGGACAAAAACACCTGATTCAACTTGTCAAGGGCTTTATGATTAGTTGACAAGTAGAATCAGGTGTGCTTGTCAGGGGCCCACAACAACAATATGTACTGCTGGGGGGACTGGAGGACCGGAGTTGGGAAACACTGCTATACAGTATATCTGTGAAAACAGACACTGCGATCACACAGGCAGCCCAAATCTGATATTTTTGACCAATTAGATCAGCTATGAAAAAGATCTGATGTGATTGGTCAAAAGACCAGAACTGGGCTGCCTGTGTAAACGTAGCCTTACAGAGGTAATGATAAGATTCCTTGGGGAAGAAAGAAAGACTTGGCTTCTGCTGTTAAGCTTGAGTGGCTACAACCAAAGAGCTCTTAGACAGTCTGGCCTTTTATAAAGAGTGTGTTTTGAGGAGAGAGGAAATATGTGTGTGTGTGTGTGTGTGTGTGCGCGCTTTTCTCTGACAGTGTGCTACTAATATTAACCCTGCAGAGTGTTAGGGAAATGTAGGGGTATAAAAGGTGCGGTTGGAAAGTAACGGTGATGGTACAGGAAGCAGTACCAATCACTCACTATATATTAGACTACACAGGAGGTTGGTGGCACCTTAATTGGGGAGGATGGGCTCATGGTAATGGCTGGAGCGGAATTGGTGGAATGGTATCAAATACATGGTTTCCATGTGATTTCCTCTATTCCGGCCATTATCATGAGCAGTCCTCCCCTCAGCAGCCTCCACTGATAGACTACTGCCCCCTAAATAAAATGTATTGCAGCTCTACGAGCAGTTTACCCTCACCTAAGCATAACCTTAACCATACAGGGAAATAACACAAAACTGACCTTAGGTCAGTGCTAGGGGAAACGTAATCCTTCTCCGAGTGGAATGATGGGTACAGTTCTAGGATCAGCTTACCCTCCTCTAAGCCCAACCTTAACCATTGGGGGAGAAAGACGAAATCTGACCTTAAATCAGCATCATAAGGGAAACGTAATCCTACTCCTGTCGCAATGTACAATCTGCTGATTGCCCCAGTCTAATTTGATGGAGGGCCCTATAACGTAAATTGGCCTTTTAATCTAATTTGCAATGTGATACTGCATTTCATTAAGGTGGCATATCAGCTGTCCTCTCTGCCCTAAAGACATGTGCCGCTAGCCTGGTCACAGGAGGTTGGTGGCACCTTAATTGAGGAGGAAGGGTTTGTGGTAATGTCTGGAGCGGAATTGGTGGAATGGTAACAAATACATCACATATAGTTTCCATGGGTTTGCCATTCCATTTACTCCGTTCCAGACATTACTATGAGCCATCCTCCCCTCACCAGCCTCCACTGAGCCTGGTACTGTAGGTGGACTATCAGTTGTCTTCTACCACTAACCTCCTGTGTAGTCTACATTCCATGTTCCCTTTGTTTTGTTGTTCAGCTATTGTATTCACAACAGTTTGTCCCCGGAAGGGTCATACCTGCCCTTGTCCTCTCCATCTCAAATTTCTGCACTTTGTCAAACCACACACCCACTTGATTCCCAAAGTGATTGGAAAGTTGAAGGTCTCACAACTACAAAAGAGAGGGATTTTGACACTACAATAACACACACAGTGGTTTTACGGCCACGTACACACCTAAACACATGTAAATGTACTCTTCTTCCTTGTATGTTTTCAGAGCGGCAGAACCATGCCAGGGAGTTGGTGAGAGAGGCTGACCTGTCACAGTGGGGTGCTCTAGTCATCATGTCCGGGGACGGACTGCTGTTTGAGGTGAGGTACAAATACAATAATCCATTCCTGACAATAATTTAAATTTGCATTCTTACTTGACCTAGCAACTGTCTTGGAACTTCTGGTGCCAACATGGCCTCCATTTAGCTTCTAAACCTCAAACCCCAGTGTGCTGAGATCCGTGGTTCTGCCTGACCATGCATATTGTTCCACAGACACAGATTTTAAGCCTATTTTGAGAGGCTTTCCACTTAAACTGCACTTTAGTTTAGACCAGGCCTTGTCTTGGTCTGTGAAAGTGGCCCTAGATCTGGTGAGTCTCTGGCTGTTGGGTGACCCCTGCTCTATCTGTTCCCCCCCAGGTTGTGAATGGCCTGATGGAGAGAGAGGACTGGGAGGAGGCCATTCAGACCCCACTGGGCATCCTACCAGGGGGCTCTGGTAACGCCCTGGCTGCTTCTATACACCACTACTCTGGGTGGGTGACACAGCAAGACCCCAATGTAGCAGTTAGACACCACTACTCTGGGTGGGTGACACACCAAGACCCCAATGTAGCAGTTAGACACCACTACTCTGGGTGGGTGACACACCAAGACTCCAATGTAGCAGTTAGACACCACTACTCTGGGTGGGTGACACACCAAGACCTCAATGTAGCAGTTAGACACCACTACTCTGGGTGGGTGACACAGCAAGACCCCCATGTAGCAGTTAGTTTGCAGCAGTTAGTCCCAATAATGTACTTTGAAAATGTGTGCTTCCCCCCTCCTCTTCCTTAAAGTACTCAATCTGGCATGATTATTTTTGACAAGTAATGCATTGCTTTGATGTTTCCCATGTTGGATCAGTGATTATCTCAAAGGGAATAATTAATTGAAAACCAATTTATCCAGTTGGGTGAGAAATATACTTCCAGGTCGACCGTAAAGAAGGCTACACTATAGACAACCATCTACACCAGCACAGGGCCTACTACTGCCCATATGTTTGACAAACTGTATTGAGTAAATCCCCAGAATCACTAGTGGAGAACAAACATACTGCTGCTGGCTCATTCTTTAACCACCACAGTACAGAACATCAACACAATGAATCACAATTACACAACCAGCATGCCCTCCTGTCTATCCATCTCTGCCACCCCCCCACCAGAAGCCCCAGTCAACCTGCCACACAATGAGAGGAAGGACCCAGAGTCTGTTTTGTTCTCTCTGCCCTGCAGGGGATCCAGAATATGATCTGCTGCTCTGTTTTTGATCAACAGTAGCTTACTGTATCACTGGTTGTTCTATGTATATATGCTGGTCCCAGATCTGTTTGGGCTGTAGGTTATAGGACACAACGGTAAAACGGGTCAGTTTTGCCTTGAGCAGTGGGATAGGATGACTATAACAGTTTATAGTTAGAACCCCCTCTACTGGTTGTTAAGAGATACTACACCCCAGTTCTTTTCAGTGACTAAGAAAATAGCTCAAAATGGTACGATGTTATTGTCTATAAAAACAAGGTACAAAAACCGTGATAAAAGAAAGCCGAACAGAGACCCCAATCAATGGCTGTTATTGAATGGTGAGCCTAATGCCTAGGATGAATCATGAATACACGCTGAATATGGATATGCTGCCATATGGACGTGACCCCAGTCGCATGGAACTCTATTGAGACGTCATTATCTAATAGGCTGTGGTGTAGAGGAGAAAAGACAGCAGGCTGAGTGGTTGATGTGGGGCTGGTGGTCCCATGACCTCTCTACCCCCTCGCCCCCTCTCCCAGCTGGGCTTGTCTTTGTTGTCTGTCGTGTCTACCGCTAACTCCCCCCTCCTCTTCCTTCTCCCCCCTCTTTCTCTCTCTCCTCCCCCCTGACAGGGCCCAGCCGGTGTCAAGCGAGGAGCTGCTGGTCAGCTGTGGCTTCCTGCTGTGTAAGGGCCTGGTGTCTCGCATGGACCTGGCGTCCGTCCACCTGGGCTCCAGCCCCTCCAACCCCACGCGCCTCTTCTCCTTCCTCTCGCTGGCCTGGGGCTTCGTGGCTGACGTGGACGTGGAGAGCGAGAAGTACCGCCACGTGGGCGCCGCCCGCTTCACCATGGGGACGTTGGTCAGGTTGGCATCTTTGAGGGTGTATAAGGGCCGTCTGGCATACCTGCCGGTTGACGAGGTGGATGGAGAGGAGGAGGATCGTCAATCAGCAGTCTCGTTGGAGGAGATGACTAGCGTGTCACCTCAATGCCAACCGCCATCGTCTGCATTCTGCTCCTCCACCCTCCTCTGCCGACCTTCGAAGGACTCGCCGTGCCAGAACGCAGCCCACAACTCCCGTAACTCAAACAATTCCTACAAGGCGAAGAATTGGGAACCCATGTCCGCTAATGCCACCCTAACAGGCCCGCCAGACTCTCTCCTGGTGCCCCTGGACCAGCCGGTGCCCAGCGACTGGGTGGTGGTGCCCGAGGAGGACTTTGTCCTCATGCTGGCCATGTACCAGTCTCACCTGGCAAAGGACCTGTATGCCGCACCCAACTCTACACTTGATGACGGCCTCATCCACCTGATATACGTCCGAGCAGGCATATCGCGCACGGCCCTGCTCCGGCTCTTCCTGGCCATGGAGAAGGGCACCCACCTGGCCAACAACTGCCCCCACCTGGTGTACACCCGGGTGCGGGCGCTGCGGCTGGAGCCCTACTCGCCAAAAGGGGTGATCACGGTGGACGGGGAGGTGGTGGAGTATGGGCCGGTCCAGGCCCAGGTACACGGCGGGATAGCCAGGCTCATCACTAGATGATTAACAAGATCCACTGGATAGATAGCTAGCGTTAACATGTTATGCTAATGGTATGCTACACTAAACACTAACATTAGTTAGCATTTTCTGGACGATGCTATGCTAACAACTAGCTTTAGCATTTTCTGGACAATGCTAATAACTAGCATTTTCTGCTCACATCTAAAAGGGAGGTGGGATTAATGGACTTTTTAGTCTTCTCTCTGAATTTATGCTTTGAATTGAAGGTTCGGATTGGAAGTGCCATGAAGGAGTAGCAAGGCTAGAACACAAAAAGTTCACAATGGGTGGGTACGTTTAATTTCTACAGAGCCCAATGTGCTCAATCTCCCATTCTCCCCATTAATTTGCATTTAGGCTGTTCTAAGATGGCTTCCCACTAGCACAAAGCAACTGGCCTTTAATTGGCTGTTCCAAGCTATGACATAAATACATTACTAGAACCGAGGTGAGAGATCGATCAAGAGCTATGCTGTCTTATACTTATGGAGTAACTCATGAAATATGAATATTTTCACCCCACCACACATACATTCTCCGTACCAGGGGTACATATGATGTAGGGCTTGATGTAGTGTCAGTCACCCATCCTGTCACTCACAGACCCTGGGCATGCTTTATGTCTATGGGAGGGCATCTCAACTTTCATTTTCCTTCTTATGCAACGAATGGGGTTTGGATAGATGCCTTCACTGCTCTCTTCCGCTGTGACGTGGAAATATGGCAGATACATACAATCTCCGGGAGCCAGCATTGACATTATTAGGAACCAATTCATTTGAACTCAAGTAATTAGGGGACAGTTACGCCGATATCAACCCTCAACCGTTGATGCTGAATTACCATAGGGTTGTTTTTGATTACCTTGAATCTTGAGGGTCAGTAGTTTATCCTAAGGCCTAGACCCTGACTCTGGACTACTTGATGACCGGTTTTGGATTAGGCATTGTGATGAGCTGAAAACGCACCATACTTCCATGACTTCTTCAATCAACCAGCCACCTTACATTGACATGCAAACAAATATAAAGAAGACGTATCTTCAAGTAATTTGATATGTGCTTGTTTTATACCTCATATTTCCATGAACCCCTAGCTTTAAAACAGCCTAGAGTGAGAGAGACTGCCTTTATTTATTGTGCTGTGGCCTGTGCTGCAGAGGAAGGCATGCAGCACAGGTCCAGGTTACGTGATTGATGACTTGTAGTGCCTGTATCAGGTCTCCAACTGCAGTCTTGCCCCATACCCCTCCCCCCATCCATCCTTCTCCTCCATCCAATCCATCCATCCCCTCCTCCTCCCTTTCTCGACACTGCAGTGCACCACAGAGCAGTCCCAGATTATTTTGTCTGCCTGCAGCTACAGCTGACACCCCAACAGTACACTACACACACACACTGTACAGACCCCTTCCCCTTCTCAGCAATCATCACCTTATCATAAAGCTTTAAAACAGAGAAGATAAACTATGAAATGATGACAAGAGCAACCTACGGCTAATGTGATGCTAATACAGTAGCTAGCCTGAGTTTACACTCGTCTTAGCCTTCTTCTGAACTCTCGGGAACGAGGGTGATTATTGTGCCTTAAAACACAAAAGGAAGAGAGAGGTGGCGCTTGATTAAACAGCACATTGGTCAGGGGATGGAAAAGAGGGAGGGATGAGGGAGAGTATTGACTTGTTAAATGCTGCATGAGGGACCAGCATTGTGTGGGATGCATCCCAAATGGCACCCTATTCTCTATAAAGTGCACTACTTTTGAACAGGGCCCATAGGGATGCAGACGTGGTCTTGGCACACAGCCCTTCTCCACGGATACACTGCTGTGGAGAATGAGCATCATGTTTAACATAAGGTTCTGACTGACACTGTGAAAGAAAGATGTTTATGTTCATCTTGTTCGCCTTAGGGGATGATAAGAGGTCATGGAACTGGGGGATATGCTGAGAGAATGTTGTTGGGCCTCGGTTTATATTTTTGGAGCCACAACTGCCCCTGATATGACTGAGTGCACATTTGGGCCACAAGATTTTCCCAAAATGCAAAAATGTCAGTTTCATGTTGTGATATTGTGCAATGACTGGGTCTCTGATGTTGCAAACCTTTCATCAGTCCAGTCTAAATAATTATAAATGGGGAAGACCAAAATTACATATTTAAAGAAATGACAAATGTGACTTTAGCTGTGCCGCATGCAAAAGAAAGCACCCTTGCATTGTTTGAAGTACAAAATGATTAACTCTGCTTTTAACCCTTTCAGGGACATGAGCTCATCTCATTCCTCCCCCTACTGCTGAATTGATTGAGCTCATCTGGCGTTCCTCCCCCTACTGATTGCTATTTTAGAGCAGCAGCACATGCCTTTCCAATCCTTACCTTGGTTGCGTTCTCCTGCTCAGACGTTGGATGCATCAACCAATGGTTGTGTGCCACGTCCGACTGACAGATTGCAACATTATTACGTGGTTAGCCGATACATAAAAATACATATCTAGGAGTTGTAAACTCTGGCAGTCGTCAGCAACACCTGGGCAGAGGAACGCGCCCCTTGGCATGCTAGAAATCAATGAGTCATTATGATGTTGAAAATATCGAGACGCACATGAATCGCTTATTTCAGTTCCTCCATTAGATAAATTGTTGTTCAGAATTCTTTGATTGTCACGGGAGTGTTCTGCTTGGCTCGGGCTTGAAACATGCTCAAATCCATTCCTTATAGCTAGTTTGGGCCTTGAGATTTTCCTGACCACTTCACTTGACTAGAAAACTCTGGGCCCTACTCATAGCCTATGCAGCCCCTGGCGCTTTCTCAGTTGTAACAATTCTTACCCTCTTCATTTTGTTTGCATTGATTGGAAAACATTTGTCAGGTGGAAGCTCGTCAGTAGGCCGGCAGGCTTTCACCTGGTCAGTTCTTTCAGATCAGAGCAATGCAGGAAAGGAAACGAGGACAGATTTTAAACAATTGAGAAAGAGCCCCTGAAACTGTTTGGTGTGCCTTGAACATGTTGCCCCTTAGTGGTGGGAAGAGGGGTGTGTACTGTACTGATGCTTAGAAGACTTGATACCGGTCCTATTAATCTTCAATATTTTATTTCCTCATTGGATTTATAAGGAGACGGACCAACTCCTGTAACCCATTTCCAGTTGAATTGAGTGCTTGCTTAAGAATGAAAAATGAGGATTGATGAAGCTTAGATGTCCCAGTTTGAAAACTCAGGCACAGACCCTAATATACTCCATTGTTGACACTTGAAGGTGTATAGCTAAAGAACTTCAGTCCGGTACTAACCCAAAAATCTTGGATTTGTTAGATGTAAACGTCTTACTGCTGCTGCTTGATTGTTGTCTTATTGACCGTGTTTTTCAGGTGTATTTGGTGAAGGGAAAGTGACTGTTCTTTTTATAAATCTTGATTGATGTTCTTTACTTGAGTTGAATACAGAGTTCTATTTTTCCACTTGGCAAATGTTAAATCAAATAAAGTGAAAACCAAAAAAATTCTTGTTTCTTTTGAATTACAAGATTAAAGTTGCTGTTTTGTCCTTTAAGTGAGGTCAACTAAACACTACTCTGTTGTACAACCAACTGTAATCCACCACAAGCGACAACTTGTAACCATGGTACTGCTTGCAAAGTTTAATGAATCACTTTAAAACAGGTCTTAACATAATGAACGGAACTGTAAAAAAAAAAAAAAAAAAAAAAAACTCTGCAAATGTCCCAAGCGTTCACATGACCACTTACAGAGCTCAAGTTTGTTAAATATATTATGTATTTATAGTATAGTCATGACTTCTGTACAGAGGGATCAGGCTAAAAATCATAAGTTTATTAGTTTACCAATACAGGCCACTGTGGAAATGTTCACATCGTACAGTAAAGTCTTGTGTCTGTTCAAGGCTTAAAGGAACATGTTACATGCTTTGGCTGGAAATCTCTCGCAGTAATGAATAAGTCTGAATATAAACGTACATAACTTCATGTGCTTGAAATCCTCCATGTTTTTTTTTGAGACCTGGCTTCACATTTTTTCAGTTTTTTTTGCAATAGTGGCAAAACATGGGCATGAGAGAGAGAGAGAGATCGAAGGTTGCAAACACAGGAGAAGTTTGGCGGGAACCAACTAAGGCTGCAACGCTACAAGTACTGCAGCCTAAAATGGGAAAGCAAAGGAACGTCCTTAAGGGCTTACTGTACAGGCAGGAAAAGAGAAAAGAGGAAGAAAGTCGAGGAGGAAGAGAAGTAATGGAAGCCTGATTGCTATGCTTGGTACAGGAATTACTTTTAAAAAGGTGGGAGGAGAAAATAAATGAAATCAACAACCCATTCACCTTTTCTTCATTACAATAATCAGTTTGTCTCACGCTTTGCACTCACTCATTGACAATGGCACATTGTACTGTCTCACACTCATGAACACTAAGCATCTTTGTTCAAGCAAAAAGATTAGTCAACGCCCTCGTTTTCAACTCAAAGGTAAACAAGGGTAATGGACCCACAGAATATTTCTGGCAAAAAGCAAGAGCACGATAATATATTTCAGATGGATGTAAACAACGACTGTTCAAATAAACCAGGAAGCACTATCAGAACTAGCCCAGTTCCAGATCTGTTTGTGCATTCTTGGCAAAGACCACACAAACAGATTTGGGACTAGGCTATAGAAGAACCAGATGGCGTTAATCTCTGCACTTTCTTTCACAGTACTCCTTTTAACACTTGATCCTAGATCTGATTATGCTTTAAATCAACTGCTAGTTAAAGGAGTTGGTCAAAGCATATACAGGTCTGGGATCAGGCTACTTTCATTCTTCGGCGCACACAATGAATGGAAACACTGACCCCTGGTGGCCATACAGAGAACCTCCCTGTGTTAATAAATAAACTCAGCAAAAAAAGAAACGTCCCTTTTTCAGAACCCTGTCTTTTAAAGATAATTCGCAAAAATCGAAATAACTTCACAGATCTTCATTGTAAAGGGTTTAAACACCGTTTCCCATGCTTATTAAATGAACATGCGCACCTGTGGAACGGTCGTTAAGACACTAACAGCTTACAGACGATAGGCAATTAAGGTCACAGTTATGAAAACTTAGGACACTAAAGAGGTCTTTCTACTGACTCTGAAAAACACCAAAGATGCCCAGGGTCCCTGCTCATCTGCGTGAACGTGCCTTAGGCATGCTGCAAGGAGGCATGAAGACTGCAGATGTGGCCAGGGCAATAAATTGCAATGTCTGTACTGTGAGACCCCTAAGACAGCGTTACGGGGAGACAAGACGGACAGCTGATCGTCCACAGTGGCAGACCACATGTAACACCTGCACAGGATCAGTACATCCGAACATCACACCTGCGGGACAGGTACAGGATGGCAACAAAAACTGCCCGAGTTACACCAGGAACACACAATCCCTCCATCAGTGCTCAGACTGTCGGCTTCTAGGCCTGTTGTAAGGCAGGTCCTAACCAGACATCACCGGCAACAACGTCGCCTATGGGCACAAACCCACCGTTGCTGGACCAGACAGGACTGGCAAAAAGTGCTTTTCACTGACAAGTCGCGGTTTTGTCTCACCAGGGGTGATGGTCAGATTCGCATTTATCGTCGAAGGAATGAGCGTTACACCGAGGCCTGTACTCTGGAGCGGGATCGTTTGGAGTTGGAGGGTCCGTCATGGTCTGGGGCTGTGTGTCACAGCATCATCGGACTGAACTTGTTGTCATTGCAGGCAATCTCAACGCTGTGCGTTACAGGGAAGACATTCTCCTCCCTCATGTGGTACCCTTCCTGCAGGCTCATCCTGACATGACCCTCCAGCATGACAATGCCACCAGCCATACTGCTCATTCTGTGCGTGATTTCCTGCAAGACAGGAATGTCAGTGTTCTGCCATGGCCAGCGACGAGCCCGGATCTCAAATCCATTGAGCACGTCTGGGACCTGTTGGATCGGAGGGTGAGGGCTAGGGCCATTTCCCCCAGAAATGTCCGGGAACTTGCAGGTGCCTTGGTGGAAGAGTGGGGTAACATCTCACAAGAAATAGCAAATCTGGTGCAGTTCATGAGGAGATGCACTGCAATACTTAATGCAGCTGGTGGCCACACCAGATACTGACTGTTACTTTTGACCCCCCCCCCCCCCCCCTCTTTGTTCAGGGACACATTGTCACATGTCTGTGGAACTTATTCAGTTTATGTCTCAGTTGTTGAATCTTGTTATGTTCATACAAATATTTACACATGTTAAGTTTGCTGAAAATAAAACGCAGTTGACAGTGAGAACGTTTCTTTTTTTTGCTGAGTTTAGTACACTGACCATTTTTACCCAGTTCAAGCAAGTATAAACAAACCAGCAATAATTTAAAGAAATATAAAAGTAATATCACAAAGTACAAGCATGACTATGCCAGAGGCCATATTGTCAAAAGTGCATCATTCACCCTTTAAACTGGGAAAATTAAAGAGAAGGGGACAGCACTCCGATCTTGGGGACAAACAGTGACACTCCATCGTGCTCAAGGCAAAAGGGCAAGAACAAAACCAAATCAAGTATAAGCTTATCAAAACCTTCTGCATCCACACTCAATCTCTGTCTACAAACTTCTATCAATCTCCATCACCGAACAAACAAGCAGTTGAGAGTAACACTGGAATACAGTGGCTGAAGCTGTGTAACGTCATCATTCCACTTGTGGGCTGTTGCCATCGTCAAAGCAGATCTGGGATCAGTTATTTTGTTCTATTTATTATTCATTTTTCCTACCTCAGAATGGTTAAATTAAGCACAAGTCCAGGGAAAACTGACCCCAGATCTGATGTTATACGACTAACCTCTGAACACTGGAATGGGGGTGAATGTAGTGGGTATCAGGCCTGGGTAACAAGCAGCTCTGTACATAGGGTCTGATAATATATTAATAAGAAGAACAATTCAAGTAAGGCAACATGTTGAGATAAGACTCATTTAGTGATGGAATGGATCGCGTTTTTACTCGTGTCATGTGCACTGTTGTGGCTCCGCCTCTAGTAGTAGCCTAATGAGCGAGCAGAAGAGAGGATTGTGGGATAGCTCTGGAGGACCATTCTGAACGACCAGCCTTTAAGTGACTCAAAGGTCAATGAAAGCTGCAAGGAAAAAGGTCACTACCTGGAAGATGGAGAAGGTTAAGACAACGTAATAATTCTGTGGAGAAGCGTTAGAAAATAAACATTAAATTGGACCAGCGCCAGAACGAAAATTAATGGAAGTTAATGCTTAGCAGTACAGAAATTTCGGCATTATAGTGGAAAATAAACACAATCGTAGTGGATTTCAGCTAACTACTCAACAAACATGTTTCTGTCATTCTATTCATTTAAACGTTTATTTTTTTTCAAATTATCTACAGCCACTGGTCACGTTTTCAATGCTAATCCTGTAGAATCAGCAACTGCGCTGGTCCAATGAATGTGTTTTTCGAAACACTGTCTTACACTGTATATTTTTCAACCTAGCCTTGATCCCTTGAAGAAAAAAAATGTCAAGTTGAGTCTTAAGACCGAAATGGGTGATATAACTAAAAAAAAAGTCTGTACAGTGTCAGAAAGTTATCAAGTCTTAGAATGGAAACGTTCTACAGTCAAAGATATTAAAGAGCTCATTTGACCTTACCTAGAGGAAACAGACTGTCCTTCATATAGTTACGTGTCACTGCACTCCTCTATTCTAGAGCCAGCGATGTACCGTAGGGCCTAGTAGTGTATATAACATCCAGAAGTGGTGTTTAGTATGTAAACTTGTCACTCAAGTGTTTCTGCAACGACATGTTTTGGTGCAAGCGATTGGCGAGGAAACCAGCAAGGACATAGCAGAGTGAAGCGGTTGTAGGTGGGCAGTTAATAACATTCAGATAGTGTGTGTCTCTAAAGCGAGAAAGAACAAGAGGAGCAGGGCAAAAAAGCAAACACCCAGTAACATCTACTTTAAAAAGAAACTCAATACGTAAGCATGTCAAAAGGTGCCCAGCCCTGCCGAGATTGTCTGTTGATTGGAGAGTGCAGGGTGGTAACAGGGCACAGGAGCAGTGCTAAGGGTGCCCCGCCAGGGTCAAAGGAGCCAGGCATACTGGGAAACATAGTTCAGAGAAAACCCAGCTTAGAGAATCAATCCGGGTTGCACTTTTTAACCCTGCAGATTCCAGGACGCCATGGCTACTGTCTCCAATTAGTTTTTTAGATCCAATTGTCACAGCGGAGTAACATTTTAATTTGTGGCGCCAATTCGCAAAGAATGTCTCTCTTCAGGTAATTCCACTTCACCTTACAGCAGCTATAGACGATGCAAGTCAATGGCACCTTTTTTTTAATCAAACCAGCTTCTCTGCATCTCTCCTTCCTCCTCCCTCGTCCGTCAGGGCCCACGAGGGGCAGACGTGTGGCGCTGCCTTACAGTCGAGGCTCTCGCTCCTTGTCTGTGTGTCCATGAGAGTTCAGAACGTCCAATATGGGGGAGGGCGCTTATGGTCCGTGGCTTAGATCTCCATAAGACACTCCCACTCCTCTCCCTTCACATCTGGCCACTGTCTGGACTCTGGACACTGAAGGAAAGTGCATACACCAAGTTAGCTTCTAGTGGTCTGAGGGAGGGGAGGGGGGGGGGGGGCAAGAGTGCACTAGATAGATGGCCGAGGGGCAGGAGCACTGGGCAGCAGCTGGGCAAGGGGGATCAGAGGGTACAGGGGCTATTTGGGAGATCATTGGGGGCACAGTGCAGCTCTTGGAGGGTGGGCTGAGGATTGAGGTGGTGGTGGGCGTTGGGGGAGTCACTAGTCACTTACTTGTCCTCTACGTGGTCGGGGATGGAGGTGGCGGCCAGGGCGGCCCGGTACTGCAGCAGCACGCAGCGCACACTCTTCACAAAGCCCTTGGAGAGAGGAAAGAGGGGGAAGCCAATGTCTGGGTACCCGCTCCGCTCGGGCAGGAAGCTCCGGTAGCTCTTCCTGCGCTTCTTTGGTCGCACCGCCGGCTGGCTACCGCCCGCAGAGTCCGAGGAGGCTCCCCTAACCGACCCGGAGACCACCACGCTCGCCCCGGCCGCCTCACTGGCCGAGACGGCGCCGTCGCAGTCCAAGTTCCGGCTGAGCTCCTGCTGGGAGGCGGCGGTGGTGGAAAAGCTTAGGCCAGAGTCCTCCAGCTCTTCATCCCCGGTGCCCTGGTGCTTGTTGGGGGTGCTGTGGGCCAGAAGATCCAAGGGGAGCGTCTCGTCTAGAGGACCCACTGAGGGAGGCCTGTCCCGGGATGGTCTTGGTGGAGGGCCCCTCTCGGCTAGCTCGTGGAGCTCCAGCCAGGCATCCAGGCGGTGCACCAGGCGCCAGCCGTTGGAGGTGAAGTGCTGCCGAATCTCCTGCTGGAACACCTGTTTGGAAACAGACAAAATAATTAATTATGGCTCTATCTCACCGTGATCTGAATCTCAAAGCGCTTCAAGAGCAAAAACAAACAAGCAATATATAATGACAGGTCAACTGATAGAGGCCAAGTCTTTCCTCCGAAGATGGAGAGGGTCAGTTCATGGCTTGAGCGGTGGGAGCTGGTCAGAGGATGGTAGATGGTGATGAGAGGGTCTTTTAGCCACTGGACTTCTCCTCTTCCACTCAGTGTAACACCCACTAGGATGATGCCTCAACAGCTCACCACACCGAGTTCAGAATAGTAGCCAGTCGCCTCACCACCAGACCTCTGCCTCAGCACTGCTGACTCCATCTCCCATTCCTATTGAGTGTCAGGCAACTCCTCAAACTATGTTCAAAAGATTATGAACTGGCAGCCAGGTGAAACAAAAAAGCTGGTAGCCTACTGTGTCCAGATGCATTTCAAACAAAAACATTTCGCCAGCTAGCAAGCCAAAAAGAGTTAACCTGTCAGTCAATCTGCAAATCCGTGGCTCAAAAACACATGACATGCAATAAAAACTCATTCTCAAAAACGTTAGTAAAAAACACATATGTACAATATTTACAGACCTCTACCACGACAACCACCCAACTATAACTATCCATCACCACCTGCCATTTGTCCCCGACTTATCCAGTAATAAGATAATGGACAAACGTTTTCAGAAAATTGAAATGCGTCTTTGGCACTGACTTACAGGTGAAATTTGTAGAGCAACTATCAGTATATAACTGTACATTTTTGGGGGGATCTTTAACTGTGTTCGTATTCACACAAATACAATCAAATCATATAAAATCTACACAAAACAGATCGATTCTAGACAAATCAAATCAGATGAAATTGGATCCCGACCTCTATGGGAGTCCGCAGCAGCTGGGTCATGGACTGCACCATCTTGATGAGGGCCATCTCGTTGTAGCAGCGACTGTTCTCATAGCCTTCCTGCAGGCCCCGGTCACTGTCGAAACCTGCCTCATTGTAGTAGGGCTCGTTGACCAGGATCAGGCCTGGGAGAGACACACACACAGCATACTCTTTAGATTCTACCAGTCCCACAATTAAGCATTGAAGGCCCAGTGCAGTCAAAAAAATGATTGTCCTGCATTTTATATACACAGACTATACAAATTTCCATGACAGACTGACCAGGTGAAAGCTATGATGCCTTATTGAGGTCACTAGTTAAATCCACTTCAAATCAGTGTAGATGAAGGGGAGGAGACAGGTTAAAGAAGGAATTTTAAGCCTTGACACATGGATTGTGTATGTGTGCCATTCAGAGAGTGACTGGGCAAGACAAAAAAGTGCCTTTGAACAGGGTATGGTAGTAGGTGCCAGGCGTACCGGTAAATCAGTTAATAGACCAATAAGAGAATTCCAAACCTCTGCCAATAACAGCTAGTTTCCCCCTCCCGACTCAGACCCCTTCCAGACAGTCCAAGCAAAAATCTTGCTTGAGAAATTGCTCTTTGCTAAGAAGCCATTTGTTTCTTTTTGACCATTTTAATTGAACACAATCACAGTAAGGTACTTAATTGTTACCCAGAAATGATTTGATATTGAGCTAAATTGGATCATTAAGTTACAAAGGACCCAAATACCTTAGAAATCAAAGACATTCCCACATTAACCCTTTATTCTAGTGTACGGAAAGATTCAAACACTTTTGTTAACCACAAACACCTTCATGACAATTGAAATGTATTCAGCCTTTTCTGGATTAACCTGTATAAGCCTATTAGCCTAGTTTTCGATAGCAACAAATCCTATAATTGTCTCCAACATCCTGAGGTGAATATTGCTGATGGGAAGTCGAGGCAGTTTAACCACGACAGTCTTGTCAGAGGGCGATAGTGTGTGACACTCACTGCAGCTGGAGCCGACGCGTAAATGAACGGCATGAATAAAACATACACTTCTGCTGCAGGGAAGACAAATGGGGGGGGGGTGACCTGGTGAAGGATCAAATCAAATCTGTGCGCGTGACTTTAAGAGTAGGTCTAGTGAGGTCAGTTTAGACTCGCCTTGGATGGAGATGAGCACTTGCAGCAGGCTAGACTTGCTGGTCCACCTCTCTGTACCCTGAGGATTGATAAACAGGGAAGACTGTGTGAGGCACATTTTAAACAAACAGATTACAATGTTCAAAATAACATTCAAAAAAAGTCAAAAGGGGAAGGTAATGGGTGGTCGGAGAACAGTCAAAGGGACAGTAATGGGTGGTCTACGTATTTGACCTAGATACTGTAGTTTGTGTGTATGTACTGGTATTGACCTTGTCTATTAATGATCTGTATTAAGTCATGTTTCATGTTTTGTGTGGGCCCCAGGAATCCTAATAAAATACAGAGTATCACACTTTTTTAGGGAGGGATAAAGGTCTACTTTCACCTTGCCGATCCAGGTGCCCAGCAGGCTGACGCAGACCTTGCCGTTGTCGTAGAGGTTGGGGTTGAGGCGCCCGCTGCACTGTGACAGGTAGCGGAAGAGGGGCGGCACTGACGGGTAAATGTTTGGCAGCTGGATGTCGAAGAGGAACAGGCCGTCCTCGTAAGGGGTGCGTGTGGGCCCTTTGATCAGAGCCGAGAACAGGTCCTATGAAGAGAGAGGGACAGGGTGAAGAAAAAGAGGAGAGGAATGGAAAGCCACTTAAATGTCAATGAGAGTAGCACATGTTCACTATCATCAGAATTATCACTTATCTTCAAAAATAACAGCATGAAGAGGTTTTCAAATCAAGTGCTTAATGAATGCAGAGAAACTGGCAGCTCAAAACCGGAGTCACTTTAGCCACTGAAGAGTGGTCTGATGCAATTTAATATTTGGCTGTAATCGACAACATTCGGATCACTTCCAAACGGCTCTCTTCTCAGGTGTCTGTGAGCGTACCATGCGGTCCTCGAAGGTTTTGACCATGATGCCGTCGGGCAGCGAGGTGGCCAGCAGAGCCATCTCCTTCCTCACGGTGCTGAAAAACTTCTTGGCCTCGGCCGGCTGGAACTCCATCTTCTTAAAGGTGTGGGTGTCTGGCAGGAGTCAAATAAATGTTTTGGTATTCCAACAAGGCATTTAGTGAGTATTTGAAAAGGCCATCTGAAGTAATGGACCAGTGCATTTAAATGAACAGGGCATTTTTGGGGCTATTTAAGTCATGGGGTGTATTCTTCTCCCAGTACTACTAGTTTAGTGGATGTCTCAGTAACAAAGACTCAAACAATGACAAGCTAAAAGCGCAGTATTGCATCCTCACCTGGTGACCACTCCAGCACAGAGAACACCTCTCCCTTGGCACTGGTGAAGGTGACACCGGGCTTGCCACCACTCTGTTGGCACAGGACAGGCGTATCACTGGGCCACTCTGGTGCCGCGCCTGGCGTCTTCGCCACCTCCTCCTGGGGCCTTTCTTCACCCCCTCTTTCTCCTCCTTCCGCACTCCCACCTCCTCCTGCGCTGCTTCCTCCGGCCTCCACCACTGCCTCCATCCGCTCCTCCTCCACGATGGCCACATTGTCTAGGGTCTTTCTCAGGTTCTCCTGAAGCTTCTTGATGTCATCCAGGAAGCGCTTCTCCTTGGTGGGTTTCTCTGGCGTGACGGCAGTGGCGATGTTGGCGTTAGTCCCGTTGGCGGAGGGCGCGGCACCGGACGTGGGCGAGGTAGGCGAGCCGCCCGTCCATAGCTGCTCCACGGTCATGTTCTTCAGGCTCTCCAGGATCTTCAGGGCCTCCTTGAGCTCACGGAAGCCCCGCGGAGTGCCCTCTTTCCCGGGGAGCTTCTCTGCAGCATCACCCCCTCCAGCTCCAGGGGTGGTTCCTCCAGCAACGGCGCCTGGGCTGGCTATAGCCCCAGCTCCCTCCTGGTCCTCTGTGGCGTTAGGGGACTTGGTGGGGGTGGTGGCCCCTGCTTTGCCGCCCTCCTCGGGGGGGGTGATGAAGGGGCTGGGGCCGGTGGGGGCTGGGGTGGCGGTGTCCTCGTTGGCGGGGTGCTGGTCGTCCTCGTTGGTAGTCAGGCCGTTATCAGTCTCCCAGCTGTCGCTCTCGTCCTCCCACTCCTCCGTGGACAGGCCACTGCTGCTCTCCTCCACAGAGTCATAGTCAGTCTCCTCGATCTCAGACTCCACGTTGTACAGGTGCTAGATGGAAGGGGGGTTAGAGAACAAACTAAATCATCGCCGCATTTATACGCACTCATTAATAATGACTAACTTTCATTAAGTGCTTTTTGTGTCAATATCAAATGTCATTATAGAATAATACATTTTTAAAAGGGCAGCAAGCAAGTCACACAGCAGCATGCTATCTGCAACACAAATTCAGATTACATACAATTAGCATGAACACACAATTAGCATGAACAGAAACCTGAGCAGAAGGTACAGTAGTAGCACACGTCATTGGCATAGTGAACACAAGCCAACAAAAACTTAACAGAAACCAACAGAGCCACCGATTAGTGACCACTACAACCTTGCATGCGGACAGAAAGACTACAATTACCATGAGTACCTGTGGCAGGACGATGGTCATGGAGTTGTCAGCCCACACCACCTCCACCTTGCTGCTCACGTCCACTCTGAAGACCTGACCTACTGACGTCTGGGCAGATGATAAAAGACCGGTATGTGAAAATACTCTTTCTACACTATAGTACTATACTGGATGATATTTCCTTTCAGAGCACGCTTTCAGCAACTATGGTGGATCTGTATCCAGGCCAAAGCACCTGTACAACGTGGACCGGCAAAGAACACTCCAAGAGCCACGGGGAAAACTACTAACATGTCAACTGACAAAATGAATGACATTTTCGAACTTACATCGTTCTCACACTCTGTATTCCGCTCGTTCTCAGAGTTCCCTATCCTGATGACGATATCAGTGGTACGGAAGTGGAAGTCTGGGTGGTCGGCGATGTCGTACACACTAACATCCTCCTCTTCTCCTATGACCTAAACAAACAAAACCATCAACCATTAGACTGATATCATTCAGCTCAAATGACACTACAAGCCACCCTATATAGTGCACTATTTTTGACCAGAGCAATAGGACCATGGGGCTATTTCTTTGGCCCAAGGTAGTGCCCTACATGTGGAATAGGTTAACGTGGAATAGAGTAATTTCAATTTCTATAGAGCTATGGAATATAAAAAAAGGTTGTTGTTCCCCCGGGTGACCCGAGCCGACCCACAATGCCCAGCAGACTGACCTCCACGTTGTCGCTGGAGGCGTTGAGTTTGATCCACTTCACGGCACACGTCCTGCCCTTGTGGTCGCCCGACTGGATGACCCCGTACACGCCTGGGTCCGTAGGGGCTTGGGCTGTGTGACCACACACACAGAGAGAGCTGAAGTTACATTTTGTGCCTCAGGTCAGAAAGTATCACCAAGGACACCATGTATGAAAGTCAACCTGATAAATGGCTCCCTCTTATTTCCTCCACAGTTACAGAACCAAAATAAACTCTATATTTAAACCATGTTAAATATAGACCACAGAGTAAACATGGTGGTACAGTCAAATAATGGCCTAAATATGAGCTAATCTAATAGCTGATTTACATTACAGGGCTGACCTGAGCCGTACTGTGCTGGCTCTGATATTTTATTTTCTAGTCCAGCAATTATAGTCAGTGTTTCCCCTATATTCATGTTTGGAAATAGTCATTTTTCCTCCTGCGTAAACGACTAAAACCACATACAAAGTATGTAGAAAGGATACTGGTGCTATATACAGTATACATATCTTTTCAATATTTTATTACATTACAGCCTTATTCTAAAATATTTTTCCCCCCTCATCGATCTACACACAATAGTCCATAATGACAAAGGGAAAACATGTTGAGAAATGTTAGCAAAAATGTTTCAAATAATTATGAAATGATAACATTTAAATAAGTATTCAGACCCTTTACTAAGTACTTTGTTGAAGTACCTTTGGCAGCGATTAAGGCTTCGAGTCTTTTTGTGTATGACGCTACAAGCTTGGCAAACCTGTATTTGAGGAATTTCTCACATTCTTCTCCACAGATCCTCTCAAGCGCTGTCAGGTTGGATGGGGAGTGCCACCACACAGCTATGTCCAGGTCTCTCCAGAGATGTTCAAATCGGGTCCAAGACCGGGCACTGGCTGGGCCACTCAAGGACATTCAGAGACTTGTCCCGAAGCCACTTCTGCGTTGTCTTGGCTGTGGGCTTAGGGTCGTTGTCTTGTTGGAAGGTGAACCTTCGCCCCAGTCTGAGGTCCTGAGCAGGTTTTCATCAAGGATCTCTCTGTACCCCGTTCATCTTTCTCTCAATCCTGACTAGTCTCCCAGTTCCTGCCGCTGAAAAACATTCCCACAACATGATGCTGCCACCACCATGCTTCACCATAGGGATGGTGCCAGGTTTCCTACAGATGTGACGCTTGGCATTCAGGCCAAAGAGTTCAATCTTGGTTTCATCAGACCAGTGAATCTTGTTTCTCATGGTCAAAGTCCTTTAGGTGCCTTTTGTTAAACTCCAAGTGGGCTGTCATGTGCCTTTTACTGAGGAGTGGCTTCCATCTGGCCACTCTACCACAAAGGCCTGATTGGTGGTGTGCTGCAGAGATGGTTGTCCTTCTGGAAGGTTCTCCTATCTCCACAGAGGAACTCTGGAGCTCTGTCAGAGTGACCATCGTGTTCTTGGTCAACTCCCTGACCAAAGCACCTCTCCCCCGATTGCTCAGTTTGGCCGGGAGGCCAGCTCTAGGAAGAGTCTTGGTGGATCCAAACTTCATCCATTTAAGAATGATGTAGGCCACTGTATTCTTGGAGAACTTCAATGCTGCAGGCATTTTTTGGAATCCTTCCACAAATCTGTGCCTCGACAATCCTGTCTCTGAGCTATACGGACAATTCGATCGACCTCACGGCTTGGTTTTTGCTCTGACATGCACCATCAACTGTGGGAGCTTATATAGACAGGTGTGTCCCTTTCCAAATCATATCCAATCAATTGAATTTCCCACAGGTGGAACTCCAAGTTGTAGAAACATCTCAAGGATGATCGATGGAAAAAGGATGCACCTGAGTCTCATGGCAAAGGGTCTGAATACTTATGTAAATAAGGTATCATTGATAAGGTATCATCATTCATTGACTACAGCTCAGCGTTCAACAGCATTGTACCCTCAAAGCTCATCACTAAGCTAAGGGCCCTGGGACTAAACACATCCCTCTGCAACTGGATCCTGGACTTTGACGGGCCGCCCCCAGGTGGTGAGGGTAGGTAGTGGAGCAGGTTGAGAGCTTCAAGTTCCTTGGTGTCCACATCAACAACAAACTAGAATGGTCCAAACACACCAAGACAGTTGTGAAGAGGGCACGACAAAGCCTATTCCCCCTCAGGAAACTAAAAAGATTTGGCATGGGTCTGGAGATCCTCAAAAGGTTCTACAGCTGCACCATCAAGAGCATCCTGACTGGTTGCATCACTGCCTGGTACGGCAACTGCTCGGCCTCCGACCGTAAGGCACTACAGAGGGTAGTGCGTGCGGCCCAGTACATCACTGGGGCTAAGCTGCCTGCCATCCAGGACCTCTTCACCAGGCAGTGTCAGAGGAAGGCCCTAAAAATTGTCAAAGACCCAAGCCACCCCAGTCATAGACTGTTCTCTCTACTACCGCATGACAAGCAGTACCGGAGCGGTAGGACTAAAAGGCTTCTCAACAGCTTTACCCCCAAGCCATGAGACTCCTGAACAGGTAATCAAATGGCTACCCGGACTATTTGCATTGTTTGCACTGAAGACGAGCGGGAAGTGCGCTAGCTACTTACGTCGTTTGTCGACAACAAAGTCTCCGGGGCAGAACTCGTGGTTGTCCAGGTGCTGGATGGGGATGAGGTCATTGGAGCGGATGAGGGTCTCCATACGGCCATCTTTCCAGAGGACATCGGCCGAGGTCTTGGTGGACACAACCTCTACCGCCACCCTGACGGTTAGAAAACAGGGAGATATTAGAACTAGTGACTAACTAATACTGGAATTTGTGTCTTCACTTACAAGGCCTAACAATTTCACTAAGTTGTTTTGGTTAAGAGTGGAAAATGCCTCTAGGTTACACAACGGAAAGTTAAACTGCAGTGTGCAGCAAAGATATCGTGCGGTGCCGAATCTAATCTCCTCCGCCTTGCATCCTCTGTCACCGTCTCCCTCCAGCCATAATATCCATCTCATGTCGTGTCTTTTCTTTAAAATCACTCTCTCCTCTACCTCAATTCAATCCCCCACTGGAATTCAGCCACTTTCCCCTTGCTCTGCCTCTTAACTTCAGTCACTACCTCCCCCTTGCCGTCGTATCCCCCCCCCCATCAGTCTTCCTCTCGCTCTCTCCCCCTGCAACTCAACCTCACCCCCCCCCTCTCCTCTTGATCTCCCTTGCTCTTTTACCCTCTCCATCACCCTTTCCCCCGTCTGTCTCTTTCAATCAGAGGACCTGGATGTTATCTGGGCACACCTAAGCACATGCTACATGATTTATCAGCTGCCAGCTATATTTAACCACCAGATCTGATCTACAGGGCAGTTTAAAAGGGGGGAAATGACAGCCTTTGGCAGCGTCTGAAATGGCATCCTATTGCCTATATAACGCACTATTTTTAACCAAGGCTCTGGTCAAAAGTAGTGCGCTATACGTGCTTCTACACCTGCATTGCTTGCTGTTTGGGGTTTTAGGCTGGGTTTCTGTACAGCACTTCGAGATATTAGCTGATGTACGAAGGGCAATATAAATACATTTGATTTGATTATATAGGAAATATCGGATATGCAGCCTTGGAAAACCTGCCGCTTTTGAGTGGCGCCTGGTAGAAATTGAAGTACTTGAATTCTGCAATGTCTTGAGAAAAGGTTACATCGACCCAAACGTCAACCTATTTGGAAACGTCAAACTAATGGTGCATAGCTAACTGTTGGTACCGGCGTGATTCTTAGAACAGAGGAACTTAACTATTGGGTTTTTAGTCAGAGAACCACAAGGAGAGCGAGTGCAGTAGTGAGCGTATTCATTTTCACAACGCACCAATACTACTAGATTTATGTTAGTATAACCTGTGGATTGTTATTGGTACTAATATTGAATTGGTACTATATTCAGATTGATACTAGTACTGGATTGGCACTAGATTAGTACTAGACCTAGTAGTACCATATTGGCCATAGAGTGGTACTAGTACTGGATTGGTGCTAGGTTCAAGATTTGAAGACAAGACCAGGCCACACTGTCACTGGCAGCATCCACACAGCGTAATAACACCCAGGGTCATTAATGTACATCTGCTCCGGGAAATCAGCCTGAAATCGATCCCCGTAGTTAGTAACAAGCCATCAGAAGGTTCGTAAGGAGAAGAGGACTTTTTCTAGGAGACAAGATGTTGGATCGATGAACACTGGTCCGTTTGGCTGAGTGGGTGTAAGGTGACCCGCTCTGTGTGTATGCGTCCCAAATGGAATTGGCACCCTATTCCCTTGTTGACAAAAGAAGTGCACTACTATAGGGAATTGGGGTGCCATTTCGGATGCAGCCTCTGTCTCTGGCCTAAGACGGAGGATAAAGATGTGATTGTGTATCTGTACAAGGCTGGGAGGCATGAGAAGCTGGGAGAGGCACAATGTGTCCTTGAGCAAGGCACTTCACCCTTATTTTCTTCAGGGGCGCCGTACTACTATGCATGTGACAGAAAATAAACAAAAGTGACACTGGGTTCAAGGATGCAGCATTTTTTGCCAGCTGGTAGCTGAATTCTTGCCAGCAAGCTATTGATCATCCTTTACACGTGCCAAGGAGAGACGGGAATGGCCAGGGAAGGGACATCTCCTGAATGGAGAGAGAAAAAAGGAGGGAGGGCGCAAGAGGGAGGAATAGCTTAAGTTCTGAAAGGGAGGGCGTGAGGGGGAGAAGGCAGAAAGAAGGAGGGGAGAGGACTAAAGTGTGGCCTAGGCTCTGACCTTGCCTGCTACATTTGTAGTCATTTATATACATTTGTAGTCACATGGCATACTATGAATACAAATTGTTTTGATTGACAACTGGCTCACCTGTCACCGGGCTTTAACTCACGGGAGAACTTGGTCCTCTTTTTCTTGTGCTTCCTCTTCAGGTTGCGGATGGACAGCGGGATGCTCTTCTTCCTGTTCAGGCCCCCCAGACCGCCGCTCTGCGACGACGCAGTGCTGCTCGCCGACGACGTCAGCGACAATGTGTCGTCCGTGTCCTCCGCCCCGGCCTCGTCGCCTGCGTCCTGCTCCGCGGGCTCGGGCCATGGGTCAGAGGGAGGAGGGCACAGGGGCGAGGGCTGGTGGGTGTGGTTGGGGCCGTGGTTGGGGCCGTTGTTGGGGTGGTGAGGGCGGGGGAGGGCGGTGTGGTCGGTGGAGTCTGGGTGGGTGTTGTCAGGCTTGAGGTCACCTGGGTGTGGGGAGGGGGACGACACGGTTGATTGTCTTTGAGTTGGTTTTACATGTAAAATTGACTAGTGGTACAGTATATGCAGTGACTTGGGACTGACTTAAGCACGAGGAATAGATTTTAATTGTGGGGCGAACTACCCTGCACAAGGTGTGCTGTTATCAGATGGGCACTCAGGAGTAGACTGTATTAAGACAGAAATTATTCTAAAATTTAAAAAAAATTGAGCTCGTCAGCTGTTTAAAGTGAGGATATCTGCCAAAAAATGACAAGGAAAAATGTCTGATGACCAACATAGGTATAAATAAAAGCAGCCGTACCGTCCGTGTTGTCGGTGGAGTGCTGGTTGGCACCTTGTGTGTCTGCATTTTCACTGGTCTTCTTCCCTAACAACTCCTTCTTGAACATTCTTTTCAACTGCAGGAAGGACATTGTCATAGGACACTGATATAATACGAAACATGGCAAAAATACACATTTAGTGCATGCATTGAGGGAAGAAAATTGGATACATGGAGTATCTGTACAACCAGAGGCAACATTGTGATCAATTGTTTCACACATCCATTTAAAATCGGGGACAGGCACGCACAAAAAAATACTATATATAGAAACATTTCCTCTCCCTTTCACACCTTCCTGGCTACGGGGTCCTCTGGGAGTCCGGGGGCTCCGTCGGGCCACTCACAGGTGATGTGTGTGGTGTCTCCCTTGGCTGGGAACACGTACAGGGCCCTCTCCCCCAGCTGCCTCTGGGTGTGGTCGTAGTAGCCCAGACGCTTCACTCTGGATCAGAACAAACACATGTAGGGGGAGCATGTTATTAGAAGGATCATAGACGTAAAAGAATGGGTGTGTGTTAGGGATGAGCATCTCTCCATCTAGATACATGGGCTCTGATACGATTTCTTGCATGAACACATTCATTTTCTATTCTAAATTAAAATTGTATACTGAGCTGGATCCTTCAAAGCTGACTTCTTGTAGCCGAGTGGCCCTTTGTGTATGTATGTATGTGTGTGTGTGTGTGTGTGTGTGTAGGCACTTGAGCCACTATCAGATTCCCCATCACCCACGGATCATTTCAGCAGATATTTGAATTTATGCTAGTAATATGTCAATATTTACCTGCAGAAATGACCAATCAACCCTTGAAGTATCTTCAAAATAATATGAAAAAAATAGTTTTGGCCTTAATGCTATTAGACCATTCAAACGTGTTGAATAACAGATTCACAACATGGAACAACAGATAGTCCCCAAAACAGGTTTGTTGTGAAGTGTCTGTCCTACATTGGAGATATAAGAAAGTTGAGGTAACATTTGTAATTTCTTGTACATGTATTTAACCCCTTATCTTCGGCACAACAGTCTACGCACCATCTAAGCCAAAAAAATTACAAATTGTATTTGGCCTTACTGCTATTAGACCATACAAACACATTTTTGGCACTAAACATTCTCCATATATAATTTCATACATTTTTTCAAACCTGGGGACCTTAAGACTAGTCATGTGAGGCCTGTGGGCATCTTAAAACAACCGACATGTAGAGTCTCAGCTTTCCACAGAGGGGTCATATCAGTATGGAGCCCAAACTGTTCGGACACAACAGATAGAACTCGACAGATGGGCTGAACTGACTCCAGATGTGTCCCAAGACGCTTGTGGGAGTCGTAGAGCAAACCGTTCAGACACTACAGATAGAACTCGACAGATGGGCTGAACTGACTCCAGATGTGTCCCAAGACGCTTGTGGGAGTCGTCGAGCAAACCGTTCGGACACTACAGATGATTTTGTGAGAACACCGATTTTCGGATGTCTCAGGGTTTGACAAACACCGCTCTAACTCTCAACGTTCACCGCAGATGCGGAAGTGCGACATAGGAACAGTTGAAGTCGGAAGTTTACATACACTTAAGTGTCATTAAAACTCGTTTTTCAACCACTCCACAAATTTCTTGTTAACAAACTATAGTTTTGGTAAGTCGGTTAGGACATCTACTTTGTGCATGACAAGTAATTTTTCCAACAATTGTTTGCAGACAGATTATTTCACTTATAATTCACTGTTCACAATTCCAGTGGGTCAGAAGTTTATATACACTAAGAAGACTGTGCCTTTCAACAGCTTGGAAAATTCCAGAAAATGATGTCATGGCTTTAGAAGCTTCTGATAGGCTAATTGACATCATTTGAGTCAATTGGAGGTGTACCTGTGGATGTATTTCAAGGCCTACCTTCAAACTCAGTGCCTCTTTGTTTGACATCATGGGAAAATCAAAAGAAATCAGCCAAGACCTCAGAAAAAAATGTGGAGACCTCCACAAGTCTGGTTCATCCTAGGGAGCAATTTCCAAACGCCTGAAGGTACCACGTTCATCTGTACAAACAATAGTACGCAAGTATGAACACCATGGGACCACACAGCCGTCCTACAGCTTAGGAAGGAGACGCGTTCTGTCTCCTAGAGATGAACGTACTGTGGTGCGAAAAGAGCAAATCAATCCCAGAACAACAGCAAAGGACCTTTTGAAGATGCTGGAAGAAACAGGTACAAAAGTATCTATATCCACCGTAAAACGAGTCCTATATCCTATATCTACAACCTGAAAGACCGCTCAGCAAGGAAGAAGCCACTGTTCCAAAACCGCCATAAAAAAGCCAGACAACTGCACATGGGGACAAAGATCGTACTTTTTGGAGAAATGTCCTCTGGTCTGATGAAACAAAAAACTGTTTGGCCATAATTACCCTCGTTATGTTTGGAGGAAAAAGGGGGAGGCTTGCAAGCCAAAGAACACCATCCCAACCGTGAAGCACAGTGGTGGCAGCATCATGTTGTGGGGGTGCTTTGCTGCAGGTGGAACTGGTGCACTTCACAAAATAGGTGGCATCATGAGGGAGGAAAATTATGTGGCTATATTGAAGCAACATCTCAAGACATCAGTCAGGAAGTTAAAGCTTGGTCCAAATGGGTCTTCCAAATGGACAATGACCCCAAGCATACTTCCAAAGTTGTGGCAAAATGGCTTAAGGACAACAAAGTCAAGGTATTGGAGTGGCCATCACAAAGCCCTGACCTCAAACCTATAGAAAATTTGTGGGCAGAACTGAAAAAGTGTGTGTGAGCAAGGAGGCCTACAAACCTGACTCAGTTACACCAGCTCTGTCAGGAGGAATGGGTCAAAATTCACCCAACTTATTGTGGGAAGCTTGTGGAAGGCTACCAGAAACGTTTGACCCAAGTTAAACAATTTAAAGGCAATGCTACCAAATACGAATTGAGTGTATGTAAACTTCTGACCCACTGGGAATGTGATGAAAGAAATACAAGCTGAAATAAATCATTCTCACTACTATTATTCTGACATTTCACATTCTTAAAATAAAGTGCTGATCCTAACTGATCTAAGACGGGGAATTTTTACTTGGATTAAATGTCAGGAATAGTGAAAAACTGAGTTTAAATGTATTTGGCTAAGGTGTATGTAAACTTACGACTTCAACTGTAGATGCAGTGGATTGAGTAGCATCCAACTCTAGATTAAATTTACAGATTTTTAAATGGGGATATTTTTATTATGCCAATTAAATTTTCCGCAGGGGCGTCGGACATTGACCTTAGGGGGTTAATATAGAACAGCTTTGGATTTCACCCGTCTCAAAAGCTAATGGTTCTGACCATTTGGAACTTTGAGGAGAACTGCTCTTTCTCCAGCTACGACCACAGGCGTACAGTGCAGCTTGCAAAAATGATTGCAGTCCTTTTTATAAAGTTACAACTTCACCATGTTCACGTAAGCATCCAATTAAGACATGCATGCAGGTGTGAGTGAGAGATGTGATTGTGAGGTGTGTGTATATAATGTGTGTGGACCAGATCACTAGAAATAGACTGTCCATACACTGCATATCTATGACGGAAAACTGCAGCCTCTATGCTCCCGAGTGTGGATGGCTGGATGGATGAATGAATCAACGACTGCAGGGCTCTAGTGCGACCATGTTACTTGCATATGCGCAAAAAATATTTTGCTGTGCGACCTGGAATTTTAATTTAGGAGTACCAGTGTGCCTAGAAAAATTAAGGATTCAAATATTTTTCATTATGCTCCTAAATTTCTTCGTGTGCACCTACATTTTTAAACTTAGGCGCTCATGTGCTCTTTGTAAAACATTTTTTATTAAGGTCAGCGTAGAGCCTTGGAACGAACAGACAGTATAGTACCTGCAGAGGTTCTCCTGTGAGATGGTGGACGGAGGGGGGTAGACGCTGTCCGTGCCCTTGGGGGAGTAACTCTTGGTGATCCACGTCACCTTCAGCTCCGCCACCTGGACCTATGGGGGAGGGGGGGGGGTCACATGACACAGAGATAACCATTTAGAGCAGTGACATCACACGTACTGAAGTAGCTAAGCCTATTATTAGGTAGTAAGGTTATGTGGTCAGTAAAAACCAGGAAAAAAACTCAGAGCCCAAGTTATTACCTGTGAATAATGCACGACTATAAAATACGTAAATTGCCATCATCATACCTCTTCGACCACCACCCTGAACTTGCTCTTCTTGCGGAGTACGGGCTTGACCCCGGAGAGCCACTGGACATTGGAGAAGACTTTGGCCGGCCCAATCAGCACCTGGCCTGGGTAGAAACCGTAGGCCTCTTCGAAGAACAGACCCTACCAACCAGGGAGATCCATATTACTAACAAACAGAGGCAGTTTCCCTAACCCAGTCCATGGAGAATCTAAAAAGATCTGGAAGGTATCCTGCTGCTCATTGGTCATGTCAACAAATGACAGGAGAACATAGCTAGTACTTAACCTTCAGTGTTAAAAAAAATAAAAAACAATTATAGTTGACTACATAGAAACGGTTGATTTGTTTCTGAAATAACAGCCAAAATGAACAGGACTAACACCTAGGTACTCCCAGTCAAAGCACAACAGTTTCCGATTAATATTGGACGCACGCAACCTGCTACCTTAAACAAGATTAGGGTCGATTCCATTTAAACTCAATTATCTAAATCGGTTTCCTAAATTGACCCAGCTCAAATGGAATTGACCCCCAGCCCTGTTACAAAGTATTACACACCTGCCTCCGGTCAATAAGGAGGAATAGGAAGCTCAAGGCTGTGAGGAGTAAGTTCATTTCATATTGCTTCCACCTAGCCAGCCTTAACCGGTCAGTGAAATGCAGTGGACGAGGGCAGACGGCTACGTTTTCACACAAAAAAACGCAGCTCGCGGCATTTCACCTACCGAGTCGCTGACGTGTGGACAGACGTCGTACAGCTTGGCGCCGTCCTCCACATTCATGGAACACCTGCAGTAGTAGAGGGAGGAGTTGAGCTAAGCATGACACAGACAAATAGATATAAAGGAAACCGTTTTGAAATGACACTCATACTGGGACAGATTCTGTACCTGGCTCCATTGGACAGCTTGAGGATGATGTGGTTGGTCAGGTCGTACACCTTCCCCAGCCAGAAGTCGTAGGCTATGTAGTCCCCATACATGAAAGACTAGCAGGAAACACGCATGAAACAAATGATTGTAACAGAGACATTAACGTGGTACATACAAGTACCAGTCAAAATGTATTTTATGTTTGAGATTCTTCAAAGTAGCCACCCTTTGCCGTGACAGCTGTGCACAATCTTGGCATTCTCTCAACCAGCTTCATGAGGTAATCACCTGGAATGCATTTCAATTAACAGGTGTGCCTTGTTAAATTAATTTGTGGAATTTCTCTCCGTCTTAACGCATTTGAGCCAATCAGTTGTGTTGTGACAAGGTAGGGGTGGTATACAGAAGATAACCCTATTTGGTAAAATACCAAGTACATATTGCCTAGTTAAATAAAGATTAAACAAAAAATAAATAAATATTAAGGCAAGAACAGCTCAAATAAGCAAAGGGAAACGACAGTCTATCATTACTTAAAGACATGAAGGTCAGTCAATCTGGATTTTTTTTCTTAAAGTTTCTTCAAGTACAGTCACAAAAACCACCAAGCGCTATGATGAAACTGGCTCTCATGAGGACCGCCACAGAAAAGGAAGACCCAGAGTTACCTCTGCTGCAGAAGATAAGTTCATTAGAGTTACCAGCCCCCCCCCCCACAGAAATTGCAGCCCAAATAAATGCTTCAGAGTTCAAGTAACAGACACATCTCAACATCTGTTCAGAGGAGACTGCGTGAACTAGGCCTTCATGGTCAAATTTCTGCAAAGAAACCACTACTAAAGGACACCAATAAGAAGAGACTTGCTTGGGCCAAGAAACATGAGAAATTGACATTAGACCAGTAGAAATCTGTCCTTTGGTCTGATGACTCCAAATGTGAGATTTTTGGTTCCAACCGCCGTTTCTTTATGAGACGCAGAGTAGGTGAACGGATGATCTCTGTATGTGTGGTTCCCACCGTGAAGCATGGAGGAGGTGTGATGGTGCTTTGCTGGTGACACTGTCAGGGATTTATTTAGAATTCAAGGCACACTAAACCAGCATGGCTAACACAGCATTCTGCAGCGATACACCATCCCATCTGGTTTGCGTAGTGGGACTATCATTTGCTTTTCAACAGGACAAATGACCCAACACACCTCCAAGCAGTATAAGGGCTATTTGACCAAGAAGGAGAGTGATGGAGTGCTGCATCAGATGACCTGGCCTCCACAATCCCCTGACCTCAACCAAATTGAGATGTTTTGGGATGAGTCGAACCGCAGAGTGAAGGAAAAGCAGCCAACAACTGCTCAGCATATGTGGGAAATCCTTAAAGAAGGTTGGAAAAGCATTCCAGGTGAAGCTGGTTGAGAGAATGCCAAGAGTGTGCAAAGCTGCCATCAAGGCAAAGGGTGGCTATTTGAAAAATCTCAAATATAAAATATATTTTGATTTGTTTAACACTTTTTTGGTTACTACATGATTCCATGTGTTATTTCATAGTTTTGATTCCTTCACTATTATTGTACAATACAGAAAATAGTACAAATTAAGAAAAACCCTTGAATGAGTAGGTGTTCTAAAACTTTTGACCGGTAGTGTATATAGAATAAAGAATGGACGACCTTCAAGGCATAGGCTACTACGGGAGATACTCGAGAAGGACAAAAATAATACATTTATTTGATAAATCACATGTGGAAATGTTTCCATCTTGCAACTCCTCTGTGGACAGTGTGGTCAAGTGAATACTGTGTCCATCTCTGTTTTTTTCTTACCCAGATGTGATGTAGGTCTTTACTGTTGACGGGGTACAGGACACAGTTGGTACCCACTAGTTTTACAGCACACTCTATGTCGATGTTGGTCACGATGCCACACTGGTTGTCCTGGAAACCACAAACAAGACAAGGTTTACCATATCACCATCACCCTGACACTCTAGCCAAAAACAACGCACCAGTGTGTGTCAGTGCGTTTTAATTTTTGTTTTCTATCACTAGTCAACTCAATAAATACCGCCTGGGGACAGGTGTTGAATATTAGAATAAGCTACACATATGCTAAAATGTTTACTCAATACATCAGTGTGCTTGCATCAATCCCCATCTTAACAAAGAGGCATGTAAGCCCTTTCTGATAAAGGCATGTTAGCACATCCTACATAAAAACACTGCAGCCTGTACAGTCATCCTGTGTTGGTACGCCGGTCATGTAGGGTGTCATCAGCTAACACAGTGTAGTGATACGACAGGAGAGGGAGCTCGGCTTACGTTAGAATTCATCCGCCGCACAATGTCTCGGATAACGATGGATCGATCTACAAGTTTCAGCTGCAACAGAGGGTGGAGAAAACAGAGAAGGGGGTGAGATGAGAACATCAAAGAATACATAGACAAGACCGACAACTGAAGTGGTCTAATTTCAACTGTCATTTTAGCATCTTGGCAACTGGAATGCCATTCGGTCCCAGTTACCGACCCAATCATCTCATCTGACCCAAGTCTTATGACTGCTATCTGATACCAGTAGTGATAACGCAGCAGTGAGGTAGGCTGTGCTAAATACAAGTCAGCCTCGTCCAAATCACGTAAGTAGTAGTGCCTATAGGGTGCTGCACATAATCCCACCTATACCAAAAAATAATGTACATACTACACCTTTGATGAGTGCCTTCGGAAAGTATTCAGACCTCTTGACTTTTTCCACATTGTTACGTTACAGCCATATTCTAAAATTGATAAATACTTTTTTCACCCTCATCAATCTACACACAATACCCCATAATGACAAAGCAAAAATAGATTATACATTTTTTTATTTATAAAAAAAAAGTGGAATTTAAAAATAAAAAAAAATCACATTTAAATAAGTATTCAGACCCTTTACTCAGTACTTTGTGAAAGCACCCCTGGCAGGGATTACAGCTTTGAGTCTTCTTGGGTATGACGCTATAAGCTTGACACACCGGTATTTGGGGAGATTCTCCCATTCTTCTCTGCATATCCTTTCAAGCTCCATCAGGTTCGATGGGGAGCATTGCTGCACAGCTATTTTAAGGTCCCTCCAGAGACGTTCAATCAAGTTCAAGTCCGGGCTCTGGCTGGGCCACTCTAGGACATTCAGAGACTTGTCCCGAAGCCACTCCAGCGTTGTCTTGCCTGTGTGCTTAGGGTTGTTTTCCTGTTGGAAGGTGAACCTTCACCCCAGTCTGAGGTCCTGAGCGCTCTGGAGCAGTTTTTCATCAAGGATCTCTGTACTTTGCTCCGTTCATCTTTCCCTCGATCCTGACTAGTCTCCCAGTCCCTGCCACTGAAAAACATCCCCATAGTTAAATAAAAAAAATTATGCTGCCACCACCATGCTTCACCGTAGGGATGGTGCCAGGTTTCCTCCAGACGTGATACTTGGCATTCAGGCCAAAGAGTTCAACCTTGGTTTCATCAGACCAGAGAATCTTGTTTCTTACAGTCAGTCTCTTTTTGCCTGTTGGCAAACTCCAAGTGGCTTCATGTGCCTTTTACTGAGTAGTGGCTTCTGTCTAGCCACTCTACCATAAAGGCCTGATTTGTGGAGTGCTGCAGAGATGGTTGTCCTTCTGGAAGGTTCTCCCATACCCACAGAGGAACTCTAGAGCTCTGTCAGAGTGACCATCGGGCTCTTGATCACCTTAGACAGTTCATTGCCTTTCCAAATCAAGTTGTAGGAACATCTCAAGGATGATCAATGGAAACAGGATACACCTGAGCTTAGTTTCGAGTCTCATCGCAAAGTGTCTGAATACTTATGTAAATAAGGTATCTGTTTTATTTTTGATAACATTGGCTAACATTTCTAAAAACCTGTTTTCGCTTTGTCATTATGGGGTATTGTGTGTAGATTGTTGAGGATTTGTTTTTATTTAATCCATTTTAGAATAAGGCTGTAAAGTAACAAAACGGTGAAAAAGTTTGGAAAGTTTGAATACTTTCCAAAGGCAACTTCCCCCTGCCTGTCTCTCTCATCCGAAAGACAAGGTCGTACAGCAACGATGCGGTCTATAGACGATGCACTGAGTTTATTCAGGGATCTCTGTGGAAGCGCGAATAAGAGCATTCGAGTAGAAGATCAACATTTGGATGTCAGAGGGTACAGTTCAGTCTCACTCTTGCCACACAAACACACAGAACTGGGAAAATACTGTTGGAATGATGCCCTTGTTAGTCTACAAAATATCACAGTGAATAAAATATCAAAATACCACCACTGCAGCAGATAAGTGACAGTTTAAAAGAGGCACTACTAATTACAAATTATCTATATACCCTGGCAGCCCTATGTACAGCAATAGCCTAAGAATAGGTTGGTGGGTGGATAGACAGATTAATGAAGGAATTGGCATACAGGGAAATTACTAAATGAAAGCAGAATTTACTGGGTGGAAGTAATCAATGAGTGAATGGAGAAAATAGGATAAATAGGGTAGGGACTGACTGGGTAAGGCTGTAATTGGGTCATGTCTAGATGAGATACACCTTTTGTCAAATTTAACATCAAAAGTTGCTTTTTTTAAAAGCATTTTCCCTAACCCTAACCTTATACTCCTAGCCTGCTGCGCAAGTTATCCTAAACCTGCTACGAAAAGTCAATCGACAAAAGCTGTATCCTTTCTATACAAAACCCAATAACTGGGGGGGGCACAGATGCCTTATCAGGGGATGACTGGGAAACCCTGTGCCTCCAAGCACCGTTCTCCTGTTAACACACTTGGTGAGGTGAAATGTTCAGAATGTTGCAGGGAGAAATGCAATGAAGAACGGACATACTCCTTGAAAGACCATCATATCTGTTCTACTCCATACATTTCTATCCGAAACAGACGATACCTTTGAAAACAGATTCCCAATAAGATACAGTAACTCAAACTAGCCTTTCCAGTCTGTATTTCTCAGTCTTAGCTCTAATTTAGTCGTATCTTTAATCGTCCACCATGTTGATTGAGTAGACGAACATGACAGGGGAATGGGAATTACACACAGACCACTCAACACCGGACTCCCTCGAGAGACAAATCAGCTCGTTGCTGTCTATTCCATTTTCCAAGTGATGACACGTACTGTTCTCAAAATGTGGGGAGACAGACAGATCACTCTTCAAAGGCAAGAGTTATTCAGTAAGCCAGAGATAGGCTAGTGGTGGGGTGCCAACATGCTCCATAATACTAATCAGTGTAATGTGGCAAGCGCTAGTAGTGGCAAGCTGCTCCTCTGGCTGGAGTTCGAATGGGTGGCAGCTGCCAGCCGGATGCCATCACCTACAATAGAATCATGGAGGAGAGAGGAGGGAGGCAGGACGAGAGATGATTAGGAGGAAGAAAAGAGGAGTGAAAACTAGGAGGGAGGAAGTGTGGTTATGAAGTGGAAGGGAAGGGTGTGTGTGTGTGAGAGCCAAAATTGGACATTACAGAGATATAAAAGCTATTACTCTAGTAATCCTGCATCTCGTGTACACACAAACCACAATCTGATTGGACTAGGCCAGCTGCAGCTATCCCCATATGTTTTCAGGCTCTGCGGTCTGGACTAACCTTACTCCTGTAAATTGTGGGGCGAGGAGGAGGTGGGCAAAATGGGATCGATGCTCCATTTACACACAACGCTGTCTTAACTGTCACACCACTTCCAGTGTAGAGGCTGGACACACTCATGCATGCACACTTACACAAACAGGCCTACACTGAAGCATGCGCACACAGTCCCTTGTGTGTGTTTAGTGATTCTAATTCTGCCATGGAGAAGAGGGGTCAGGCAGCGTGCGGATGCACCAACTGTCTCGCTGCATAGGAACCATGAGGCTAAAATCAATACATACTCAACCAAATATGACGGAAGCAACCATGTGAAGTACTAAGATATGATATAATAGAATACAGTAGGGCAGGCCACACCTTCCAGAAAGCATATTCGACCGTGACTATTTTATAGCTATCAAAACAATCCAATTTGGCTTTCATTATTCATGGTATGTTTGTAACGCAGTCCCGGTTCCATTCCCAGAAATAGTCAGAGGGAGAGGAAAACAGGATGAGGGAGAGAGCAGGGGAAGGGTATACGGTCACTGATCTCATCTAGAAGTGCTGGTGATAGAGAACTCAGAGAAAGAAAGGCATGAATATCCTCTCTCCCTTTTCTAGTCTGTTCTTTTTTCTTCTCCCGGGCCCACCAAAGGAAGCTATTTCCTAGAGATGTCACCACTGACTGTCTCATCTGTTGCCTGCCTGTACACTGCTCAATGAGCTGATCTGTGCCTCGCTGCATCCTGCACAAATCACTGCTCCTCCTGTGGGAGTGGAACACACACACACACACACACACACACACACACACACACACACACACACACACACACACACACACACACACACACACACACACACACACACACACACACACACAGTATGTAATCTGATTATGCATACAAATGGTACACATCCCAGTTGCTCATGTGCACACATAAAACTCTCACATGTTACGTAGCCTATTGAAACACATAGGCTATGTAAAACTACTAACACAAAGAGAACATACACATGTTTTCCCCCCTTGTCTCAACAATGATCCTAAAGCTAGAAATATCCAGAGGGGAAACGCTGAAAACATCCTTAGTCTGTGTGTGTCGTATGTTGGAGGATTGCCGGTCGACACAATATAGACGTTCAGGAATTCAGTGGAAACACCTGTCTGTATTGGAAAGAAACCCCGGTATTGGCGTCTTTTGTTCAGGCACCAGTAACCGTCTAATAACAATGGTTAGTCAGCATCACGGCGTCAAGCGGCAGCCTGGAAACCAGCAGGCTGTTCTGTAAAGGTGCCGCTAAAGAGGGGGGAGGTCTTTCTCATACACACTATAGTGCCAACACACACACGGTCTACTAGAACACACTAACAAAGCGGACATCTCTCTGCGAGCTAAGCTGTCAGGCTCAAGGCTAACAAAGCAGATCTGTTCCTTTGTCTCATCTCAAGGACGGAGAGTTTTTGTCTTGTGATAGATCAGCGTTTCCTAAACTAGGGGTTGAGGCCATGAGGTGGCGAGAGAAACTCAGAAAAATAACTATAATTCACCGCTTGGTTCATAGAACCGCGGTTACGTGAGTAACCTCCAATATACACCAAATGTGGTCGTGAGTGTTTCTTAGGCTTTATTAGTCGAGTGACAACCAATGTAATTTGCTACGCTATTGTTATCAAATGTGCTATTGGAAATTGTGTTTTACCAGAATAAAGTAGCCTAAGCAACCACCTGAGACATTGACTCATCTGGCTACATAGCCTTCCTGCTGATTGGGGCTTTGGTTTCATTAGATTTTGATTGTTCAGGTTCACCATCAGCAATAGTTTGGTAGTTTAGCTTTACACAAATCAGTATATATGGTCATTTTTAAATATACAGGGTAAAGTTTATTTCATAACAAGGACAATTGTTTTTTTTTCTTCCTGCACAGTCAGCGGGAGGAAAATAAAAGTTCCAAAATGGTCTAAACCAGTGGTTCCCAAACGTTTTATTGTCCCGTACCCTTTCAAACATTCAACCTCCAGCTGCGTACCCCCTCTAGCACCAGGGTCAGCGCACTCTCAAATGTTTTTTTGCCATCATTGTAAGCCTGCCACATACACACTATACAATAAATGTATTAAACATAAGAATGAGTGTTTGTCACAACCCGGCACGTGGGAAGTGACAAAGAGCTCTTATAGGACCAGGGCACAAATAATATAATCAATAATTTTGCTCTTTATTTAACCATTACATATAAAACCTTATTTGTTCATCAAAAATTGTGAATAACTCCATCGCAGTGCTAACTGCGCCACCAGAGTCTCTGGGTTCGCGCCCAGGCTCTGTCGCAGCCGGCCGCGACCGGGAGGTCCGTGGGGCGACGCACAATTGGGCTAGCGTCGTCCGGGTTAGGGTGGGTTTGGCCGGTAGGGATATCCTTGTCTCATCGCGCTCCAGCGACTCCTGTGGCGGGCCGGGCGCAGTGCGTGCTAACCAAGGGGGCCAGGTGCACGGTGTTTCCTCCGACACATTGGTGCGGCTGGCTTCCGGGTTGGAGGCGCGCTGTGTTAAAGAAGCAGTGCGGCTTGGTTGGGTTGTGCTTCGGAGGACGCATGGCTTTCGACCTTCGTCTCTCCCGAGCCCGTACGGGAGTTGTAGCGATGAGACAAGATAGTAATTACTAGCGATTGGATACCACGAAAATTGGGGAGAAAAGGGGATAAAAATTTATTAAAAAAATAAAATAAAATAAAAAATAAAAAATTGTGAATAACTCACCACAGGTTAATGAGAAGGGTGTGCTTGAAAGGATGCACACAACTTTGCAATGTTGGGTTGTATTGGGAGAGAGTCTCAGTCTTAAATCATTTCCCACACAGTCTGTGCCTGTATATAGCTTTCATGCTAGTGAGGGCCGAGAATACACTCTCACATAGGTACGTGGTTGCAAAGGGCATCAGTGTCTTAACAGCACAGCCCTATCCAGAAATCTGGCAGTGACTGATTAAATTCAATTTTCACAGAAGTGCTTGTTGTAATTTCGATGAGGCTCTCTTGTTCAGATATCGGTAAGTGGACTGGAGGCAGGGCATGAAAGGGATAACGAATCCAGTTTGTGTCGTCCGTTTAGGGAAAGTACCTGCATAATTGCGCACCCAACTCACTCAGGTGCTATATCACATTTGACATTGTCCGTAAGATTGAGTTCATTTGCACACAAAATAATCATACACTGATGGAAAGACCTGTGTGATGTCCTTGTTAATGCAGACAGAAAAGAGCTCCAACTTCATAATCATAGCCTCAATTTTATCTCGCACATTGAATATAGTTGTGGAGAGTCCCTGTAATCCTAGATTCAGATCATTCAGGCGAGAAAAAACATCACCCAGTCGTGTGAGAAACTCGTCATCATGCAAGCGGTCAAACAAGTGAAAATGATGGTCAGTAAAGAGAACTTTAAGCTCGTCTCTCAATTAAAAAAATACATGTCAATACCTTGCCCCTTGATAACCAGCACCCTTCTGTACGTTGTAAAAGCGTTACATGGTCGCTGCCCATATCATTACATAATGCAGAAAATACACGAGAGTTCAGGGGCCTGGCTTTAACATGGTTAACCATTTTCACTGTAGTGTCCAAAAACGTATTTCAAGCTGTCAGGCAAGAGCCTCTCGGTGGATGTGGCAGTGTACCCAAATGGACTGTTTGAAAATGTGAAGAAAAAAAGTATATTTAAAAATAATAATAATAATAATAATAATAGGTGAATCACATTTTTATTTGGCGTACCCCCGACGACATTGCGCGTCCGTACCCCATTCTGGGAATACCTGCCCTAGACGATATGACTACTCACACCCATGATCTCTGATGATGCTCAATGCAATGTGGCAAGCTTTGTACATATCCCTCATATCTTTCACTGTCTCAGAGGCAGGTGGTGAATGAAATACGCAGAGCATGTTCTTGACCGGCTTCGATAATGGGGTTCTGCGGAGTGATTGAAACAGCGCCACACCGGTGGAAGATCTGAGACCAATCATACGACACTCTCCTGTTGGAGATGTAATTAAGATTTCATAGGGAAAACACGGCGTAGCTCATTGCAGTGCAGATAAAATAGTGTCAGTCTGCCGTTGTTGAGGCGGCAGCATGCGTCTAAATAAGTTTCCACAGGGAAACTTGATTAAGAGAAATATGATTCATCTGAATAAAAAGAAACTACAGAGGTAACAGTGGGAAAAGCAAGCTTGGCACCCCACGGGAAGCTTCTTTTCTACTACGCTTTCTCCGAGTACGTTTGCGAGGAACTGAATACGAGAAGGAATTAGTTCAACTATCCCTTTTTATTTTTGGGGGGGTGAATCATATTTTTATTTGGCATACCCCAGTTTGGGAAAACCTGGTCTAAGCCATTTGATTCAGATTTTTTTGTTGTTGATAAATATTGATATAAAAATATCGAGTCTCTCGCAAATCTCTCAAATACCCACCAAGAAATGTATCTACTAAACTCACCAAAAAAAGAAAACGTCCATTTTTCAGGACCCTGTCTTTCAAAGATAATTTGTGAAAATCCAAATAACTTCACAGATCTTTATTGCAGGTGCCTTGTTGGATGAGTGGGGTAACATCTCACAGCAAGAACTGGCAAATCTGGTGTTGTCCATGAAGAGGAGATGCACTGCAGTACTTAATGCAGCTGGTGGCCACACCAGATACTGACTGTTACTTTTGATTTTGACCACCCCCCTTTGTTCAGGGACACATTATTTCATTTTTGTTTGTCACATGTCTGTGGAACTTGTTCAGTTTATGTCTCAGTTGTTGAATCGTATGTTCATACAAATATTTACACGTTAAGTTTGCTGAAAATAAACATAGTTGACAGTGAGAGGACGTTTCTTTTTTTTGCTGAGTTTATTACTAGCTCAAACACTGAACCTGCAAAAATGACATTCCTTCGTGGGTGATTGTAATTTCAGATTAACTTAGAGAGAGAGAGAAGTCCGCTCAGACAGATCCAGCTCACGAGCTCCATCAACAGCATATTTGAATTTAGAATGGAAAATTAAACGTAATTTATGCAACAACTGTTAGTGCATCGAATCGTATCGCATTGAACGTTCCTCTAATCAAACCAAATCCTTTCAAACTAAAACATTTTGTTCCTGTATCATATCGGAGCCCATGTAACTAGATGCATATCAAATCGTCTTGAAAGGGAAAGATGCAGATCACTAGTACAACAGTACTGGTTTTGTCTTCCTGGGCTCATTTACACGAGTCACACTCTCCAGGTGGGGTGCAGGAGGAAGGATGGAGGGGGGGGGGGGAATTAGACAGAGAGACACAGAGCGAGAGAGAGGGAGAGAGAGAGCGAGAGAGCAGCCTTGGGCCACGCCTGCTCTCCATTCACATACAGCACGTTCATACCTAAGATGATAAAGATCAAATATTTATCTCATACTAGATTCACTCTCCCTCTGTCTCACACACACACACATCAGGGCCATGTACGACACATACACACAAAACCATCCTACACACACCTCCCTACATTTCTCTCCTCCATCTCCAGCAGACCAGCCATGTCTGACAGAGCTGGTAGTCCATTGATCCAGACAGTGGGACCACACAGCTCCATTAGAGGGGCTGTGGGGTAATGTTCTAGGCCTTTACCCCTGTTCTCCTGGGGGAGAGGAGAACCAGGTGGCGTTAAGAGTCTGGTATAAAACCACTATATACTTCTGGAACAACTGATGGGAGCTGAGGAAGGGTCAGCAGCAGAGAGAGAGAAAGAATTACTGATTGAGAGTGAAAATAGTGGCAGGGCAATAGGACTGAGGGAGACAGACAGATAAAGGTAGGTAGAAGGAGAGGAGGGTTGGAAAGAGAGGAGGGTTGGAAAGAGAGGAGGGTTGGAAAGAGAGGAGGGTTGGAAAGAGAGGAGGAGGGAAGAGCAAAGCAGAGGGAGAGGGAAAAAACAACAGAGAGAAAGAGAGCCAGACACAGAACCAGCCTGTCTCCACGACTGAGGTGTCAATACTGCAGAGGGAGAGGCTGTAGACAGCCGGCCTTTCTTTGCAAGTCACCAGTGCACAACATCTACCACACACAGAGAGAGCGAGCGAGGCAAAGGGAGAGAGAGAATGAACTACAGGACAAAATACAAACTAGAGGTCGACCGATTAATCGGCATGGCAGATTTCAAGTTTTCTTAACAATCGGTAATTGTCATTTTTGGATGCCGATTATGGCCGATTACATTGCATTGCACGAGGAAACTGCGTGGCAGGCTGACCACCTGTTACGCAAGTGCAGCAAGGATCCAAGGTAAGTTGCTAGCTAGCATTAAACGTATCTTATAAAAAACAATCAATCTTCACATAATCACTAGTTAACTACACATGGTTGATGATACTAGGTTAACTAGCTTGTCCTGCGTTGCATATAATCAATGTGGTGCCTGTTAATTTATCATCGAATCACATCCTACTTCACCAAACGGGGGATGATTTAACAAAAGCGTATTCGCAAAAAAAAAGCACAATCGTTGCACGAATGTACCTAAACATAAACATCAAGGCCTTTCTTAAAATCAATGCAGAGAAGTATATTTTTTTTAAACCTGCATATTTAGTTCAAAGAAATTCATGTTAGCAGGCAATATCAACTAGGGAAATTGTGTCACTTTTCTTGCGTTCGCTGCATGCAGGGTCAGGGTATATGCAGCAGTTTGGGCCACCTAGCTCGTTGCAAACTAATTTTACATAATTATGACATAACATTGAAGGTTGTGCAATCTAACAGCAATATTTAGACTTAGGATTTCCGCCCGTCCGATAAAATACGGAACATTTCCGTATTTCACAGAAAGAATAAACGTTTTGTTTTCGAAATTATAGTTTCCGGATTTGACCATATTAATGGCCAACGGCTCGTATTTCTGTGTTTATTATATTATAATTTAGTCCATGATTTGATAGAGCAGTCTGACTGAGTGGTGGTAGGCAGCAGCAGGCTCGTAAGCATTCATTCAAACTTTAATGCTTTTGCCAGCAGCTCTTAGCAATGCTTGCTTCACAGCGCTGTTTTGAATATCAACTCCCGAGATTAGGCTGGCAATACTAAAGTGCCTATTAGAACATCCAATAGTCAAAGGTATATGAAATACAAATGGTATAGAGAGAAATAGTCAACGCGTCATAATTCCTATAATAACTACAACCTAAAACTTCTTAACTGGGAACATTGAAGAACTGGGAATATTTAACCACCAGCTTGTTCTGAGCAAGGAATTTAAACGTTAGCTTTTTTTTTTTTACATGGCACATATTGCACTTTTACTTTCTTCTCCAACACAGTTTTTGAATCATTTAAACCAAATTGAGCATGTTTCATTACTTATTTGAGACTAAATTGATTTTATGTCTGTATTATATTAAGTTAAAATAAAAGTGTTCATTGTTCATTCAGTATTGTTGTAATTGTCATTATTACAAATATATAAATAAATAAAAATGTAATTTAAAAATAATAATAAAAAATAAAAATCGGCCGATTAATCGGTATCGGCTTTTTTTTGGTCCTCCAATAATCTGTATCTGTGTTGAAAAATCAATATCGGCCAGCCTCTAATACAAACCCTCCAACCCAAAAAAGCATGTGGGGTTGATGGTATCCTCAATGAAATACTAAAATATACAGACCACAAATTCCAATTGGCTATACCTTAACATCATCCTCAGCGCTGATATATTCCCCAATATTTGGAACCAAGGACTGATCACTCCAATACACAAAATTTGACCCCAATAACTTCGTGGGATATACGTCAACAGCAACCTTGGGAAAATCCTCTGAATTATCATTAACAACAGACACGTACATTTCCTCAGCGAAAACAATGTACTTAGCAAATGTCAAATTGGCTTTTTACCAAATTAGCGTACAACAGACCATGTATTCACCCTGCACACCCTAATTGACAAACAAACAAAAACGCTAAGTCTTCTCACACTTTGTTGATAAAAAAAATAAAAAATAAAACTTGACTCAATTTGGCATGAGGGCCAGCTACACAAATTGATGGAAAGTGGTGTTGGCGGAAAAACATACGACATTATAAAATCCATGTTCACAAACAACAAGTGTGCGGTTAAAATAGGCAGAAAAACACAAATTTCTTTCCACAGGGCCGGGGGGTGAGACTGGGATGCAGCTTAAGCCCCACCCACTTCAACATATAAATGGATTGGCGAGGGCACTAGAACAGTCTGCAGCATCCGGCCTCACCCTACTAGAATCTGAAGTCAAATGTCTATTTGCTGATGATCTGGTGCGTCTGTCCCCAACAAAGGAGTGCCTAAAGCAGCACCTAGATCTTCTGCACAGATTGTCAGACTGGGCGCTGACAGTAAATCTCAGTGAGACAAAAATAATGGTGTTCCAAAAAATGTCCAGTTGCCAGGACCACGAATACAAATTCCATCTAGACACCGTTGCCCTACAGCACACAAACTATACATACCTTGGCCTAAACATCAGCGCCACAGGTAACTTCCACAAAGCTGTGAATGATCTGAGAGACAAGGCAAGAAGGGCCTTCTATGCCATCAAAAGGAACATAAAATTCGATATGCCAATTAGGATCTGGCTAAAAATACTTGAATCAGTTACAGAACCCATTGCCCTTTGCTGTTGTGAGCTCACCAACAAAGAATTCACAAAACACCAAATTGAGACTCTGCATGCAGAATTCTGCAAAATTATCCTACGTTTACAACGTAAAACACCAAATAATGCACGCAGAGCAGAATTAGGCCGATACCCGCTAATTTTCAAAATCCAGAAAAGAGCCGTTATTCTACAACCACCTAAAAGGAAGCGATCCCCAAACCTTCCATAACAAAGGCATCACCTACAGAGAAATGAACCTGCAGAAGAACCCTCTAAGCAAGCTGGTTAAAATACCAGTGAGCAATCACAGCAGCAAGATTTGAGACCTGTTGCCACAAGAAAAGGGCAACCAGTGAAGAACAAACACCATTGTAAATACAACCTAAATGTATTTTCCCTTTTGTACTTTAACTATTTGCACATCATTATTACAACACTGACATTTCAAATGTCTTTATTAATTTGGAACTGTTTTGAGTGTAATCTTTACTGTTCATTTGTTATTGTTTATTTCACTTTTGTTTATGATCTATTTCACTTGCTTTGGCAATGTAAACATATTTTTCCCATTCCAATAAAGCCCTTTAAATTGAATTTTGAGAGAGAGCGCGAGAGAGCGAGACCGGGAGAGAGTGAGCATCAGATACATTATCTAAGGAGGGGTGTGGTTGACAACAACCCTTCCACATTACATCACTGCTCTGCATTCTCCAGCACAGTACTCCACAGGGACAGGGAGGAGGGGGAGCGGGATAGGAGGAGGAGAGGGAGGACAGCTTATCATTTCACATCTTTGTAGTGAGTTACCGAAGCTATTCTCTCGACCCCTAGGCTATAGGGAAGGATGGATCCAAGATGACTTAGCTGCTTCGCTCCTTTTCTAATCTCACCTCCACCTGCTGTAAGGCCTCTTCACCTTCCAGACCTGTGTCACTTTCTCTCCCTCTGCTGATGATCCCTTGTTCTGGCTGCTTGTGAATGTGTGACTTGTGTGTGTGTGTGTGTGTGTGTGTGTAGAGCTGGACCCTAAGGCCTTTGGCTGGCCAGCAGTGTGTGTGTGTGTGTGTGTGTGTGTGTGTGTGTGTGTCTCCACTCTCTACGCTAAGGCCCTGGCACCTGCTCAACATTACTCAAGCTCATGCACTCCCTTCGAACACGGAGGCTACTTGGCAGTGGCAATGTGTCCCAGATTACTTCATTAATAGTCAACCACAGGACCTGCAGTTTAGCCTATTCTCTAAGCACTACAGGACTAGAACCAGGTTACTAAGTAGCAAAGAGGCTAGTAACAAAAAAGCTACATAGTAGCAAAGACCCTCAGTTTGCTAATGTGGCTAATGACTGCGATGCTAATGCTAATTGTGTCAAAACAAACATCATGAAGACATGTCAATTAACATGTGAGGAGAATGGCTTAACATCACGGTGGTGTCAGTCGTTTAGTCTTAACTGTAAGTCAATTAGGATCATCCCATGTCTAAATACAGATACCCTAATTTGTGATATCTTAAGCTTAGGCCTCCCGGGTGGCGCAGTGGTCTAGGGCACTGCATCGCAGTGCTAGCTGCGCCACCAGAGTCTCTGGGTTCGCGCCCAGGCTGGGCTGGGCTGGGTTCGCGCCCAGGCTCTGTCGCAGCCGGCCGCAACCGGGAGGTCCGTGGGGCGACGCACAATTGGCATAGCGTCGTCCGGGTTAGGGAGGGTTTGGCCGGTAGGGATATCCTTGTCTCAGTATGTAAAAATGTAATAAAATGTATGCACTCTACTGTAAGTCGCTCTGGATAAGAGCGTCTGCTAAATGACTTAAAAAAAAAAAAAAAAAACTCCCCAGTAGGGAATGGCTAACCGCTAATGGCAATTATTCAAGCACCATGCTAATAAGTTGGTTAGATAACTAATAACCTAATAATGACAAGATGGTTGATGTCTCTATGATTGGAGAAGGCTAGCTAGCTACTGTTATCAGCACATGGAGTGACTCGGCATGTTAACTGCAGTCAACTCGCTGGATTACAAGGCATCAACTGTATAGGCCAGGGTCCGTCCCCCGGTTTCACGTTTTGGTTTTTGCCCTTGCACTACACAGCGGATTCAAATAATCAAAGCTTGATGAGTTGGTTATATGAATCAGCTGTGTAGTGCTAAGGCAAAAACCTAAACACGCACCCAGGTGGGGCCACCAGGACCACGTATGGGAAAACTCTGGTCTAGGCTAGCGAAGTGATCCCAGAGCTCTTGCTGAGAGGGATAGGGCAGGCCAGGATGAAGGATGGGATTCACCGTGCAGGCAAGGCAGAGAGTGAAGCACCCTCCCCAAACCCATCACTGAGATGGATCTTTCCAACTTCCCATACATCACTAGCAGACAGGCCAGCCCAATAAAGCAGCAAATGAGACCGGGGTGGGTGACGGGGCAAAAAGGTGACAAATAGGACCAAGGCTTATGTATGACATCATGTTCTCCAGAGGGGACAGAGCGGGAGAGACGAGGTCAGAAAAACAAAGCATGAGCCTTGTTCATCTTATCATTGCTGTGCTGCTGCTCACGAGCCTCTAAAAAGCATACCTCTAAAAGGCCTCTAAAAAGCATACCTCTTTTTAGCCTCTAAAAAGCATAATGCCTTTTCAGCTAGTCGTGTGGTGATACCTAATGTATAAACTGCATCCTGAAAGTACCGCACTCTACCTTCAGGACAACAAAAGGCAAACAAATACTCCCTAGTCGGTATGTAAAAAAATTCAGCAAACTAAGGGGTTAGGCCTAAAACTGCAACTGCCTGCAAGAAGAAAAAACACTAAAAATAGAGCCTGGTAAAATAAAAAAAGGGAGGGGAAAAAAAGAGGAAAAAAGAACCAATGGGACTGAAGGGGGGCCCTTATCACTTAAGGACAAAAAGCTCTTAATTAGCATAGCAACCATCTGCCAAGATCTAGCCCATCTCTTCTTCTTTCCCTCACTGTATCTCTCCCTCGTGCCCCCTCTCATTACCCCTCGTTCTCTTTCCATCTCCCTCCCCTTACACTCTCCATCCCTCTCTTTCTCTCGTCATCCCCCTCTGCACCCACCGTCATTACCAGCATCACGCCACACTCCACCCCTCCTCCACCCCCAGGGCCAACGCCATCCCCCCAGGGAGGAGCCCCTGGCCTGGGCGTCACGGTCACCTCAGGCCCCCTCTGTCTGACAGCTCAGTCTCCAAGCTCAGCCTTGAATAAGGGATAAGAGGGTGGGAGGGAAACCATCGCCCCACCACAGTACCACGCCCTGCGTTCCACTGTCAGCTACCTGCTGCAGTGATAGCCTATCATAGGAACAGTGTACTAGACAGTGTACTGCAGCAAAGAGGCTGAGTTAGCTAGTGTTCTAGCAATACCGCTGTGCGCTCACTTTCATTGTACTGAATTGTAGGCAGCCACAGGCTTCCACAGCATGAACCCTGTCAAAGACCTTCAATTGGCCCCTTAGCCTCATTGAGGGACCATTGAGAGACAATGTCCTTCGTAGTCAAGAGAGGCACTATTTTCAGTCCTAGCGTCCTTGCTAGGCTAGCAATGTAATGATTGCTATTTAGGGGGCAGTGCCAGTTAGTGGTTATTCCATTTAACCGAGCCCAATATGAACAGCTTTTCACACATAAGTCTTGATGAAGACAGCAAGGTTGAAACATGGGGTTCTTTGTACAGTTTATAATGTGACTGTAGCCCACCTTTGTGAGTGCAAAGCCCCTTCCTATCCAAACACATTTAAAAAAGGGGTAGCTATACATTCTAATCAACTGAGCCTCATTAAAACCATTTCACTCATAAGTCTTGAAGAAAGCAAGGTCGAAACATTGGTTAGTAGTCCACCTCTGATAGAACTAGCAAAGCAACGCACCTTCCTTTCCAATCAGGTTGGATGGAGAGATCACTATAGGGGAAAACAAAGACATCACAGAGAGTGTCGTTGCCCTAGATCAGGTATTCTCAAACTGGGGTACGCGCAATGCCGTCGGGGGTACGCCAAATACTTCACATTTTCAAACAGTACATTTATATTTTCCAACGAGGCTATTCATTTGGGTGAGTCCCCCCCCACCTGAGTAGCCTCGTTTCACTGCCAAAAATAAAATTTAAATCTAGTGTTCAGCGAAATAACAATGTCAAATACAGGTAGACTAGTCAAATAATTAACATCCAATCACATTAACCGTTACTCTCTCGCGGGAAACCTTCACTCTTGCGCAGACATTTAGAAACGAAACATGACAATTTGAAAAAAAAGCCACAGGAGTTTGAGCAAGAATAAAGACGGATTTCGAGTAGTAAGACATGTATAAAAGCAACATATACCATTAATAAAAAGGGGCTAGAAGAGTCTTATATGGTGACCTACCGAGTGGCTAGGACAGGCAAGCCACATACTATTGTGGAGGACATTATTCTTCCTGCTGCCGCAGATCTGTCTGGGACAGTGCAGGGGAGAAAGGCCAAAAAAAACTATACAGACAATTCCTTCATCAAACAATACTGTTTCACGACGCATCAGTGACATGGCAGGAGATGTTTTGAAACAATTACTGCTTTGCATACAAACCAGTAAATTATATGCGTTACAGCTGGATGAGTCAACAGACCGGCGGGCCTGGCACAGCTCCTGGTATGTTCGTTACGTTTATGGGGGGTCAATTAAAGAAGACATCCTCTTCTGCAAACCACTGGAAACCAGGACATGAGAGGATATTTGCAAAGTACTGGACAGCTTTGTGATATCAAATGGACTTCGGTGGTCAAGATGTCTTAGTAACTGTACTGATGGCGCAAAAGCCATGACAGAGAGACAGTGGAGTGGTAACGCGCGTGCAAGCAGTTGCTCCCGACACCACTTGGGTACACTGCAGCATCCACAGAGAGGCTCTTGCTGCCAAGAGAATGCCTGACAGCTTGAACGATGTTAAGAACACTACAGTAAAAATGGTTAACCATGTTAAAGCAAGGCCCCTGAACTCTCGTGTATCTTCTGCATTATGCAATGATATGGGCAGCGACCATGTAACGCTTTTACAACATACAGAAGTGCGCTGGTAATCAAGGAGCAAATTATTGACACATTTTTTTGAATTGAGAGACGAGCTTAAAGTTCTCTTTACTGACCATTTTCACTTGTCTGACCGCTTGCATGATGACAAGTTTCTCACTCGACTGTCTGGGTGATGTTTTTTCCTCGCCTGAATGATCTGAATCTAGGATTACAGGGACTCTCCACAACTATATTCAATGTGCGGGACAAAATTTAAGCTATGATTATGAAGTTGGAGCTCTTTTCTGTCTGCATTAACAAGGACAACACACAGGTCTTTCCATCATTGAATGATTTTTTTTTTTGCGTGCAAATGAACTCAAGCTTACGGACAATGTCAAATGTGATATAGCGAAGCACCTGAGTGAGCTGGGTGCACAATTACACAGGTACTTTCCCTAAACGGACGACACAAACTTGATTCGTTATCCCTTTCATGCCCTGCCTCCAGTCCACTTAACGATATCTGAACAAGAGAGCCTCATCGAAATTGCAACAAGCGGTTCTGTGAAAATGTTATTTAAAATCAGAAGCCACTGCCAGATTTCTGGATAGGGCTGCGCTCAGAATTTCTTGCCTTGGCAAATAGCGATTATTGGAAGACCAAAAAAATCCGATACCGATTAATATATATATTTGTAATAATGACAATTACAACAATACTGAATGAACAATGAACACTTATTTTAACTTAATATAATACATAAATAAAATCAATTTAGTCTCAAATAAATAATGAAACGTTCAATTTGGTTTAAATTATGCAAAAATACAGTGTTGGAGAAGAAAGTAAAAGTGCAATATGTGCCATGTAAAAAAGCTAACGTTTAAGTTCCTTGTTCAGAACATATGAAAGCTGGTGGTTCCTTTTAACATGAGTCTTCAATATTCCCAGTTAAAAAGTTTTAGGTTGTAGTTATTATAGGAATTATAGGACTATTTCTCTTTATAATATTTGTATTTCATATACCTTTGACTATTGGATGTTCTTACAGACACTTTAGTATTGCCAGCCTAATCTCGGGAGTTGATAGGCTTGAAGTCATAAACAGCGCTGTGCATCCCAGCACTGCTAAGAGCTGCTGTTTGAATGAATGCTTACGAGCCTGCTGCTGCCTACCACCGTTCAGTCAGACTGCTCTATCAAATACCAAATCATATAAATAATTATAATAAACACACAGAAATACGAGTCTTTGGTCATTAACATGGTCAAATCCGGAAACTATCATTTCGAAAACAAATTGTTTATTCTTTCAGTGAAATACGGAACCGTTACGTATTTTATCGAACGGGTGGCAACCCTAAGTCTAAATATTACTGTTACATTGCACAACCTTCAATGTTATGTCAAAATTATGTACAATTCTGGCAAATTAATTACGTTCTTTGTTAGGAAGAAATGGTCTTAACACAGTTCGCAACGAGCCAGGCGGCCCAAACTGCTGCATATACCCTGACATGCTGACCAGACTGGACACGTCGTGTGCGCGAGCGTCGCAAAATAAATTTAGAAATCCATGTTATTCAATTATTGTGCGCGCCAACGAGCGTCTGCATTGCCAAGGGCTAAAATAGAACTCCTTTCTATTTCTGACGCAGATCACGCTGAAAGTCCTGCCTCTCCCATCTCCCCATTGATTTATAGAAGCAGGTACCCACATGCCATCTCCTCATTGGTTATACCCACCTGGGTGATTGAAAGACGAACTGTGTTGCCGGTCGTCGTGGTAATACTATGAAAGTTTAGATGCCGATCACCATATTAGTTCAACGATGAAAAGGCCTGGAAGGAGGAGAGATGACTAGAAACGAGTCGGTTGGCCGTTTTGTGTGTGGATTAATTTGTCGGAGTAGAGGACCTTGTGCAGTTCAGGTAAAATAACAACTCAATGTGTATATCCCAGGACAAATTAGCTAGCAACAGCAAGCTAGCTAAATAGGACAAATTAGCTAGCAAGTGCAAGCTAACTAGCTAAATTGCCATACATGTTTAATGCTTTTCGACCTGTCCCCAAATTAATGTAATTGGTTCAGAGTTTGTTTCGATATTTTAACCTGCGTGTCGTGATCACGTTTGGTGTAGGGGGACAAAATAAATTTGCGCACGAGAGCAGCCGGTTTGGGTTCCGTGTCACTCTTCTCGCAATGAACGCACGAGAAGTGACACAATTTCCCTAGTTAATATTGCCTGCTAACATGCATTTATTTGAACTAAATATGCAGGTTTAAAAAATGTATACTTCTGTGTATTGATTTTAAGGAAGGCATTGATGTTTATGGTTAGGTACATTATTGCAACGATTGTGCTTTTTTCGCAAATGCTCTTTTGTTAAATCATCAAGTTGAAGTTGGCTGTGATTCGATTATAAATTAACAGGCACCACATTGATTATATGCAACGCAGAACAAGCTAGTTAACCGAGTAATATCATCAACCATGTGTAGTTAACTAGTGATTATGTGAAGATTGATTGTTTTTTATAAGATAAGTTTAATGCTAGCTAGCAACTTACCTTGCCTCCTTGCAGCCACAAGGTCCTTTTGATTCTGCACTCGCGTAACAGGTGGTCAGCCTGCCACGCAGACTCCTTGTGGATTGCAATGTAAATCGGCCATAATCAGCGTCCAAAAAGGCAGATTACCGATTGTTATGAAAACTTGAAAATCGGTCATGCCGATTAATCGGTCGACCTCTAATTGAAACAGCGCCACACCGGTGGAAGATCTGAGATCAATCATACGACACTCTCCTTTTGGAGATGTAATTAAGATTTCATAGGGAAAACGCGGCGTAGCTCATTGCAGTGCAGATAAAATAGTGTCAGTCTGCCGTTGATGAGGCGGCAGCATGCGTCTAAATAAGTTTCCACAGGGAAACTTGATTAAGAGAAATATGATTCCATCTGAATAAAAAGAAACTACAGAGGTAACAGTGGGAAATGCAAGCTTGGCACGCTTCTTTTTCTATTACGCTTTCTCCGAGTACGTTTGCGAGGAACTGAATACGAGAGGGAATTAGTTCAACTTTACCATACGGACACATGTCACGTTGAGACTAATGATGCACGGATATGACATTTTTGGCCGATACACAATATTTTCCTTGCCAAAAAAAACCCGATAATGATAACCGATATTTACAATTGTAGCGGCCTTTTAACTATTTAACTGTACTAGAATGCTTAACACACACACATGAACGTAGCAGTCTAAGGCACTCCATCTCAGTGCAAGAGGTGTCACTACAGTCCCTGGTTCAAATCCAGGCTGTATCACATCCGGCCGTGATTGGGAGTCCCATAGGGTGGCGCACAATTGGCCCAGCATCGTCCAGGCTGGCATTGTAAATAAGAACTTGTTCTTAACTGACTTGCCTAGTTAAATAAAGGTTACACACACACACATCAAAAAGGTATTTTGTTGGCATTTACATATGTCCATATTACCAGTAAAACATAATCAAACCTATTTCTTTCACTTACTTGCTGTGCTGTTTCATTGTTCATTTGTTCAGTCGTTTCATTCTCAACCAGGATTTCTATGGAACGCTGTTTGGGTCTTTGTGTGTCAAACAACACAATGTGACGTGTCAAACAACACTATTTGACCAATCAGGACCTGAATATGACTGCACGTCACATAATAATTTAACGGGTTCATACATTTTTTACGTAGTTATTACACATTGATTACACTATCACTTGTATTTCATGTGTCACAACGATTCATCGATACGTATGCTATGATGCTGGTAAAGTTGTCTCGCGCACCTACAGTGCTGGTCATAAAAAAGCTAGCTAGTTCATGGATGCAAACAATGTTCTTCCCCAAAAACATAGCAAAACGACACCTGTTTCAGTAGCTATAGTTAGCTAGCTAACTATATAGCTAGGTGTCATCCAAAATTACCCTAATTTATAAGACAGTTCTTATTTGATTAATGGTGGTCTGACCCATCTATGTGAAGCTAGCCACAATAAGGATTAGCCACAACAGTCGACTTTGCGGCTAGCCTTCAAAATAAAAGAATGTCATAATTCTACTATTTGTATTAATTTGCATCACTGTCAATGACATACTTTTATTTTGAAGGCAAACCGCAAATTCCACTATTGTGACTAATCCTTATAGCGGCTAGCTTCACAACACATAACCCAGTGGAGCATCACTAGCCAGATGAAGCTCGCTGGCTGCTTATAACGTTAGCTTTGGGCAACAGGGTTAAGTAGCTGGCTAGCTATTTATTTTCATGAACTGAAGTTCAATTTCAATAGGCGAACAACAATACTTTCAAGTATTCCTAAATCATTGCTAAGAATATTGAAAATGACTGCAGTTTCTAGTGATCATTGTTTTCAGGCTGATTGTATTGGTGCTAGCTAGGTACCAAGCTAAAGCTAGTTACCCCAAAAGTTGCAATCGAACAAATTATGCTTTATTACCAAAGCGGTATTGTAAACACATCGTTCGTGGCCGGTGTTTGCAGACTTTTTTTTTAAAGCTTTGACAGTGCTACTGTATCTTTTTTGACATGCAAAGACCAAACTGCGTTCCATAGTATGTATGTCGTGAAGAAAATAGCAGTGACGCCATTACCGTGCAACTCTGGTAGGGCAACATCTGCAAAATAGTGCACTTGGTAGTGAGTACCGGTGCTCGACCAGTCGGCGAAAGCCAACATCACCCACAACAGAGAGCAGTTGATTGTCAAGGGCAATGAATTCCATTATATTGGCTTTCATGGGTTTTGCCTTTGAGTTGTCTCGCTGAAATGTTCTTACTCTTTCAAATGACTGCTCGACTTGTTGACTGCTCGATCCATACAACAGACATTGTGGGCTAGGTTAGGAATGCTGTGTTGCGCAAAATTTTATGTGGTGTCATTACGACCTGTACATACGTTATATAGTTATGCACAGTAGCTTTGACATCGGTTTTTAACATCGGCCGATACCGATGTTGGCATTTTTAGCTAATATCGGCCGATTCCGATATATCGTGCATCCCTAGTTGAGACAACACGTCACAAGACTGAGCCTTAGGCCTATCTACCCGTTTGTCGAGACTATTTGTTGTTCGCTTTCTCTGTCTTGAAGTAAATATCTGCCATACAAATCCTGAATAAACTCCCCATTGGTAAAAACCTTTGGGGAATAATAACTGCAGTAGCAGTGAGGGAGACAAAGAGGCTGGTGGATCGGGGATTCAGGTAGCCAGGCTTCCCTAATAGAAAGGCCTTGAAGTCAATGGCAGAAAGTAGCTACAAAGGGTGGAAACCAGTGACGCCTTACAACACTTCAAACCAATCCCTTGCTTGGGCGGAGCTCAAAAAGGTGCCCACTAAATTAGTTTAGGCCGTAGGAGCAACAGTGGTCGGAAATAGCTGATTAAAATAGGTTGATGTATGCAGTGTTTGTGGTGACTTTCAATTTCAATAAATCGGAGACCGTTGGCAACATTTGATACACTAAACTTTTACCATAGCCTGTAAGTAGACACGTCATAACATATTTCATTGTAGTGGTCAAGCAGAGGAGTTGTCGTGCCTTCAACGACTCAATTGTGTGTATAGAGCACACCTCTGGCAAAACAGAACTCCGTTTTTCCTCCAGGTTTTCAATGTTACAAACTAGCATACACAACAACTCTGCAAAATGTGTCCTACCCAGTCGCAAAACAGTGACTAACATAACGCAGCACCCCTTCCACAAGCACGTGGGGGGAGGATCCACCCCCAAAAAATTGCACACCATTCTAGACAATTCTTCAGACGTCCAAAGGTTGGTGTGACAACGTGTTTTGGATGCATGGCTATTCAAAACTAGAGCTGAGGTTATGACTTTTCGTACACATTGATGCATCCCCCTATCCCAGTGTCCCCGGAAGAGTGTGAAATGGGTATAAAGCAGAGGAAGGTGAGCAAAAAAAGCAGTCAGTCAAAGGACAGACTTTCTTGGAAATACACAATTTTTGCATACTGCAGGAAGTGGCCTGGTCATGAATTAAGTTGCTCAAGAGAATATGTGACTGAAGAAACACCATCTGAGCAGTAGGTGGACAGAGGACGCACACTGACAGTAGTGATGGGGGAAAACAAATCGATACAGTTACATATCGGGATATTATTTGACGATAGATCATATTGTATTGACAATATCATTTTTGCATCTGCACCAAAACTCCAGTCATTTTCCATCTCCTTTTTAAATAGGGAGCCAATTTGTTTTCAGCACTTTTATTTCCATGACTGATAAAAACTAGTTCTCATGGCACTTGTCCCTCTGCAGTAGACATAGATTGAGCAATATGTTTGGAACAACGAATCACAATACATATAGCACCATGAGGATCGCAATACATATATCTGCACCCAAGTATCACGATATCGTATCGTCCCTGGCAATTCCCCGCCCTAACGGACAGCCTAACAGACGCACACACACAGGGAGGAAGAATACACACAGATCAGGCTGGACAAACACACAACCTGATAAGGAAGGACAAAAACACACACGGAGGGCAATGTTTAAGGCCTAAAACATGACTATCATTCAAAGTCACACAGAGCCCAGTCACCCTTGTTTGTGTGTGTGTAGGTAAACACCCCTGACCCAGTGTTATCCCCACAGATACATGACTAGACCTTTGTCCTGACTTCCAGACCCTGACTCCATTGCTAGAACTTTACACATTTATCCCAGAGGACAAAGCAGCACAGCCTGCCTGCACTGTTCACTGTGAGTATCTACTAGGCCCAGCCCATCCCAGCTCCACTCCCTCAGTGTGACCCTTTTCCATAAGGCCCTGGAGTGAGCTCCCTGTTACTGCAGTACTGAATCCCATTATGTCAATACGGCAATAGCTCTCTCTATTTGGTTTGTAATGATACTGGCTCGACAAAGCTTTTATGCATGGGCTTTGGAGGGATTGGATACTCTGCTTTTGGCAATCTTTCTTTTGAATTAATGTTGTGAATCAATTGGACCCTATTTACCTTGATTTTTTGTGATGGCATAGGTTATCTTTCCTTATGTAATATTCTTAAGACCACGTATAAGACACCGAGTGTACATTTTTGGGGGCATAGTTTTATGGCTACCTGATTTGATAATGAATATACTAGGCGATAGCCTCAATTCGCTTCCGACTAAGTTAGGTAACTAATGTGAAATGTATTCATAGGCAAGGTTAAATGCCATGTACAGCTTTGTATAGATGTATTATTGTTAATAAAAAATTAAACATCAGCAAAACCTATCCACTTTAAAATGTCAGTCATGCAGGATGTTATCCACTTTAAAACTGCCTTTGGCCAATGGAAAACTAACATTACACCATCAGTATCTTTGATTAAACTGACTCCTCGTGTAGTGGAGGGATAGCATAGAATCAAAGATTTTTATAACTAACTCAAGATAAACTACAGCCTGTTGTTTCCAATGGTAGCAAATTAATAATAGTGGGCAGAACAAGCAAGGAGGTGGGAAGAACCCAGCACGAGCTAGCGAGATCATATTGACGCATTCTAGCATGTATTTACATATTTCCGTTAGAGAAGGCCTACTAACTCAATTCGCCCTGGCACTCCTAAACAACCGTCTCTTTTGGGAACAGAAAAATGCAATGAGATCAAATATGCTTAATCGATGACAAAATGTGCAGTAAATCTCATCCCATCTCCTCCCACTGCCGGCAACTGGGCTTCTGCTCATCACATTTGGTGGTGAGTGGAAACGTCAACCAGATGCTTCAGGTTTATAAATCCGGTGAAACATCCTGGTCATTTTTCCATCAGCTATTTAATCTTAGCTATCTCCTCTAATGTGATGATGGGTCATGGCTAGCTTGAGCTGTCCGTGTCAGATACAGCATCGGCTAGAGACCACCTTACATGATTCAGTTAAAGTCCTTTCTCTCATTGTTTAAGTAGCAGTTTTAGCAAGTGTTCCCTCTTCTACAAAAGTTGTCAATGAATAATTTACTGAAAACCTGAGATGCAAACTAGTTAGCTAATTTATCAGCAATGTGCGTTTAAATTTGCTAGTAAGTTAGCCTAGCAAGCCTGCCAGTTAGCTAAGTTGGTTAGTGGAGTAAGTCATTTATTTGGGTATAACTAACAATGTGTCAATGATACTAACAAACTAGCTAATCGTTATACCAGCTAGCAGTAATAAAAAGTTAGCTAGCCAAGTCTGCTAAGTCACACCCAGTTGTACTGCACATTTCAAGAAATGTGGGCAATATGCTGAAGCTAGGTACAGTAATTGCAACAAATACACAAGCGCGCGGACAAAACGTTCGCAATGCCGGTTATAGCATGCTAAACCCGTGGCGGTGTAACGTTACTAATTAATTCAACCAGCTAATGTTATCTGTCAATAACGGGAAAACACACCTTGTGCTTGACGCTAGCTAACTAATGTTACCTCCAACATATTGTGTGGCTAGTTAGCTAACGTTAGCAGACAATTACCTTTGTTTCCCGTATGTCTTGTTTCCCTCCTTCTGGGTACCACTGCACCCGGACAAAACCCCTTCCCAGAGGTGCCAGGCTGTCCACAACACTGCTCTCGGTGTCCGAGTTACAGGGGATACAGCCACCTCCTCCACCTCCACCGCCTCTACCTCCGCCATCGTCGAGGTCCGAGTCTGAATCAAACTCCTCCTCGCCTTGTATCATTCTGACTAGGCCGAACCGAACCAAGTCACGATACCGACCTGACACCAAATCGTGGGAGAAAAGAAGCCGCTGGGAGCCGCCTGCAGAAGGAGAGAGCGCCATGGATGGAGGCTCCGAACCCGGGCTTACAGCCGGAGAAAGAGCTGCGTCTGTTGCTATTGCGTCCGATGCCACGGGTTCCGCCATCGCTGCAGTTGTCAGGGAATAATGCGATAAAGGGAGACGGATGGTGGAGGAGAAAAAAGAGAAACCTGTAACCATGGAAGTGCACGTGTTTACGTCGATAGGGCGCGCGCTGCGTAAACGCACTCAGAGAAGAGTCGAGGGCCTGTCAAATTGACAAAGGTGTTTTTTTATTTCAGCGTGGGTTTGACTCTGAATAAATGAGTCTGAGACAGCAGACAGTTATATCACACAGTTATTATAACACATCTTTCTTTATATTCTAGTCACAGTCAGGTGTTGCTAGCTATATGATGATACAAATGTATGATGCAATGTGGACAATTTATATAATTAGGGTCCCCCTTAGGACAAGTCACGGCCTATTGACAATAAAGTTAATTCAATATCACAGCCATGACAATGTTTTTTTTTTCTAGAATTTATTACAGAAATGCAAACATAATGAAAGAGAAGACGTCAATTTCATCAACAAGTCTGTAGCCCGGGCTCGAATATGCATTCTATGCGCGCACTTCACCAAAAAACATGAATGGAGCAATTTTCGCCACTTGGTGTCAGTGTGCGAGTGCTGAAATTGGCTTATTGCAGACACAGCCATGGTTTTTAACACAGGATTGTGGCATAAAATAAAATATTTTGTGCATACCGTGCCTGACACTGTAGTTGTGTTATATGGGCTAACGTGAGGGGGCATATGGGGACGTTTGTCTTATTTGTCAAGCGCAAAGATACGCGTTTCTGCACAATGCCAACGCATATTCATCTATAAAAATGTATATAATGCGAGAAGCCTATTCTATTTTTTGCAAAAGGGATTCCAACAAATACAGAGGTTAACTCTGTTCTATACCTGCATTTATCAGGTCGACAAAAAAAACACAAGACTAATTTCGCATTGGTCAGCAACGTATTGCCAGCAGGGGATAAACTATACATTAAAACTGAAATAATGATCAACAAACTCTTACATGGGGGGGAAAAAAAACATGAACCACAATCTCGAGACAATTGATGCCCAATGGAAAAGGTTCCCTTATTTGAGTCACATGACGTTTGGTAAATAGATGAGGGCAAACGATAGGATTTATAATACAATCACCAGTAGGCCTATTCCATGAAGAAAATTGTGATAGAGTGGTGTTGATATCAACATTTAAATAAAATAGGCATTTTAAAATTACACACAGCCTATTCTCCACATATGTTTGAAATTATACACTGAACAAAAATATAAACACAACATTTAAAGTGTTGGTCCCATGTTTCATGAGCGGAAATAAAAGATCCCAGACATTTTCCATATGCACAAAAAGCTTATTTCTCAAAAATGTTGTTCACAAATTTGTTCACATCCCTGTTAGTGAGCATTTCTCCTTTGCCAAGATAATTCATCAAACTCACAGGTGTGGCATATCAAGAAGCTGATTAAACACCATGATCATTACACAATGATGTGCAAAGGCCACTCTAAAATGTGGAGTTTTGTAACACAACACAATGCCACAGATGTCTCAGGTTTTGAAGGAGCGTACAATTGGCATGCTGACTGCAGCAATGTCCACCAGATAATTGATAATTTAATGTTAGTTTCTCTACCGTAAGCCACCTCTAGCATCGTTTTAGAGAATCTGGCAGTATGTCCAATTGGTCTCACGATCGCAGACCATGTGTATAGCGTTGTGTGGGCGAGCGATTTGCTAATGTCAATGTTGTGAACAGAGTGACCATGGTGGCGGTGGGGTTATGGTATGTGCAGGCATAAGCTACAGACAACAAACACAATTGCATTTTATCGATGGCAATTTGAATGCACAGAGATACCGTGACAAGATCTGGAGTCCCATTGTCGTGCCATTCATCCGCTGCCATCACCTCATGTTCCAGCATGATAATGCACGGCCCCATGTCGCAAGGTTTTGTACTCAATTCCTGGAAGCTGAAAATGTCCCAGTTCTTCCATGGCCTCTATACTCACCAGATATGTCACCCATTGAGCATGTTTGGGATGCTCTGGATAGGCAAGTACGACAGTGTGTTCCAGTTCCTGCCAATATCGAGCAAATTCGCACAGCCATTGAAGAGGATTGGGACTACATTCCACAGGCCACGATCAACAGCCTGATCAACGGTCACACTGCATGAGGCAAATGGTGGTCACACCAGATACAGACTGGTTTTCTGATCCACACCCCTACCTTTAAACATTTTTTTATCTGTGATCAACAGATGCATATCTGTATTCCCAGTCATGTGAAATCCATAGATTAGGGCCTAATGAGTTTTTTTCAATTGACTGATTCCCTTATATGAACTGTAACTGAGTAAAATCTTTGAAATTGTGGCATGCGTGTTAATATTTTTTGTTCAGTATAGAAGGCCAAAATTGTACCCATCATTACACTGCATTTTTAGACCTATATGTAAATTGTCATTTATAGATATAGATAAAATAACTGAAAATATGTGATAGGTAAGCTTTGTCAAAAGCCGATCCATTAGTTTGCATCTTTACAAGAGGCTAATTCCAAACACAAGTGACGAATATCCCCAATAAATCTGGGTTAATATGTTTGTTGTTGACAGGTATTCTCTCAGAATTTGGTTATCCAGCTTGTTAGTTTATGCCCAATAGCGCTTAAGCGCCAAAGGTATAAATACACACGGCGCACCACATTAACCTCAGACTTTACGCACAACCCTTCTTCACTTGGATCACTTGAGTGGAGCAGATATCGAAGAGACAGGCAGTCATTCAACACCCAAGTAGAAATTATATTGAAATATCACAATTTTTATTTGATTTAAGAGCTTGGAACTTCGATCAGACACCATGTCGACAGTGAGTGCCCTGCCTATCCTGAAATCTAGTCTCCAAATGCGCCGTCCCATGGGCTCCACCTCCCCCAGGCGCGGGCGTCGCCACACACTCCCGGCCAGCGAGTTCCGTTGCCTCCGCCCGGAGGACGCAATCAGCGTGATCGAGAGAGAGGGTAACAACTTTTAACTTACTCAAATGTATAACCTGTTTTTACCCCAACACTCGTCGTTTTTCTTTACAACTTTGTACCTAGACTTTAAAAAGTATATTGATGTTTTGTGAGAAAAAAATATGCTATGTCATTATTTGGACTTGTCAAATGTAGACTATTTATGGATGAGGTGCTTCACGTCAAAGTAAACTTTAAACATGTTTTATAGACTAGGCTAATATACATTTTGGGAATAAATCTTTGGATACCAACCAAATTCATGACAAACAGTCAGTCAGTCATGATTTGGATTCATTTCACCAAGTATGTAGTTGGAAGTAAGCAAACTGAGATTAGACTAAGCAACTATGTGTGTACTTGGTCATGGACTTGTGTTGTCTGTCTGCCTTCCTCAGTCTTCCTCTGTGTCTGGAGTGTCCGCTCCACTTGGATGAGGTGTGTCACTTCCTGACGCTGTGCCCTGAGCTGTCAGTGGGCTGGTTTGAGGAGGGACGCCTTGTTGCCTTCATCATAGGATCACTGTGGGACCAGGAGAAACTAGCCATGGTAAGCCCCAAGTCAAAACGTGTTAAGTGGGACATTGTCTTTATTATAATGAATGACTTTTGGTAGCCTACCCAATTAATAAAAAGACAAGCTTTGAGGATGTACTTCAATGTGGTATTTTATCAATAGATAAGTACAATATTTTTTTAGCACAGGGACTTCAAAGGTTTTTATATAAAACAGCTCAAAATCAGAGAATGCAACAACCTTATATCCACACAACCAACCTTATATCCACATAAACAAACATGTCAATTCAGGGTTCAATAGAGCTGATCATGAAAAAAACTCCATGACAATGATAAATGGTTAGTCGGGTGATCTCACATTGCACTCATGCACTCAAAACTCAGCCTTCCCTCCCTCCTTTTTCAGGACACTCTCACCCTCCACAAGCCCCACGGTCCACCTCCATGTACTTGCTGTCCACCGCACCTTCCGGCAGCAAGGCAAGGGCTCCATCCTGATGTGGCGCTACCTGCAGTACCTGCGCTGCCTGCCCTATGTACGCTGTGCCATGCTCATGTGCGAATACTCCCTGGTCCCTTTCTACCAGAAGTCAGGCTTTAAAGTGCAGGGCCCCAGTGGGGCCCCTGACCTTCATTGAGAATATGTACCCTGTCCAGGGCCACACGTACATGCACCACAACAGTGGTGTTTGAGGGGACACGAACCAAGATGGATGCCTCCTTCAATGGGGGGGGTGGGGGGGGTGTTTGACCAACCTTCCGTGGCTGGAAGAGGGCTACAGTGGCAAGAAAAAGTATGTGAACCCTTTGGAATTACCTGGATTTCTGCATAAATTGGTAATCAAATTTGATCTGATCTTCATCTAAGTTACAACAATAGACAAACACAGTCTGCTTAAACTAATAACACACAAACAATTATACGTTCTCATGTCTTTATTGAACACACCGTGTAAACATTCACAGTGCAGGGTGGGAAAAGTATGTGAACCCCTGGATTTAATAACTGGTTGACCCTCCTTTGGCAGCAATAACCTCAACCACACATTTTCTGTAGTTGCGGTTCAGACCTGCACAACGGTCAGGAGGAATTTTGGACCATTCCTCTTTACAAAACTGTTTCAGTTCAGCAATATTCTTGGGATGTCTGGTGTGAACCACTCTCTTACAGCATCTCAATCGGGTTGAGGTCAGGACTCTGACTGGGCCACTCCAGAAGGCGTATCTTCTTCTGTTGAAGCCATTTTGTTGTTGATTTACTTCTGTGTTTTGGGTTGTTGTCCTGTTGCATCACCCAACTTCTGTTGAGCTTCAATTGGCGGACAGATAGCCTTACATTCTACTGCAAAATGTCTTGATAAACTTGGGAATTCATTCTTCCGTCGATAATAGCAAGCTGTCCAAGCCCTAAGGCAGCAAAGCAGCTTCAAACCATGATGCTCCCTTCACCATACTTTACAGTTGGGATGAGGTTTTGATGTTAGTGTGCTGTGCCTTTTTTTCTCCACACATAGTGTTGTGTGTTCCTTCCAAACAACTCAACTTTAGTTTAATCTGTCCTCAGAATATTTTGCCAGTAGCGCTGTGGAACATCCATATGCTCTTTTGCGAACTTCAGACGTGCAGCAATGTTATTTTTGGACAGCAGTGGCTTCTTCCCATGAACACCATTCTTGTTTAGTGTTTTACGTATCATCAACAAATAAGTTAGCATGTTCCAGAGATTTCTGTAAATCTTTAGCTGACACTCTAGGATTCTTCTTAACCTCGTTGAGCATTCTGCGCTGTGCTCTTGCAGTCATCTTTGCAGGACGGCCACTTCTAGGGAGAGTAGCAACAGTGCTGAACTTTCTCCATTTATAGACAATTTGTCTTACCATGGACTGATGAACATCAAGGCTTTTAGAGATACTTTTGTAACCCTTTCCAGCTTTATGCAAGTCAACAAATCTTAATCTTGGGTCTTCTGAGATCTCTTTTGTTCGAGGCATGGTTCACATCAGGCAATGCTTCTTGTGAATAGCAAACTCAAATTTGGTGTGTTTTTTATAGGGCAGGGCAGCTCTAACCAACATCTCCAATCTCATCTCAATGATTGTATTCCATTGTTAGATGACTCCTAACTCCAATTAGCTTTTGGAGAAGTCATTAACTTAGGGGTTCACATACTTTTTCCAACCTACACTGTGAATTTTTAAATTATGTATTCAATATAGACAAGAAAAATACAATCATTTGTGTGTTATTAGTTTAAGCAGACTGTGTTTGTCTGTTAGATGAAGATCAGATCAAATTTTATGACCAATTTATGGAGAAATCCAGATAATTCCAAAAGGTTCACATACTTTTTCTTGCCACTGTATGTAAGCAGTTTGGTGAAACCTCGTTCCCAGTCTATTGCACAAAGTTTCTGGGAACGAGATTACACTTGCTGTGAGTTACATGTGGGATACTAGTGCAGTGGTTGGTAGGTGTTTGTCTGTGCTCACTGTTTTGTGTTGTGGCAGGGTTTGTGTGTCCTATGTGGTGGGTGTTACAGAAGATAGTTGACCCGTAAGAGACCAAACATTTACATTTTATTCATTTAGCAGATGCTCTGATCCAGAGTGACTTACAGTTAGTGCATTTATCTTAAGATAGCTCGGTAGGACAACCACATATCACAGGCATAGTAAGTACAGTTGAAGTCGGAAGTTTACATACATATACTTTGGTTGGAGTCATTAAAACTCGTCGGTTAGGACATCTACTTTGTGCATGACACAATTGTTTACAGACAGATTAATTCACTGTATCACAATTCCAGTGGGTCAGACGTTTACATACACTAAATTGACTGTGCCTTTAAACAGATTGGAAAATTCCTTTAAACTAGAGGTCAACCGAATATGATTTTTCAACGCCAATATCGATACCGATTATTGGAGGACCAAAAAAAGCAGTTACTGATTAATCGTCCGATTTAAAAAGATATACACTGCTCAAAAAAATAAAGGGAACACTTAAACAACACAATGTAACTCCAAGTCAATCACACTTCTGTGAAATCAAACTGTCCACTTAGGAAGCAACACTGATTGACAATAAATTTCACATGCTGTTGTGCAAATGGAATAGACAAAAGGTGGAAATTATAGGCAATTAGCAAGACACCCCCAATAAAGGAATGGTTCTGCAGGTGGTGACCACAGACCACTTCTCAGTTCCTATGCTTCCTGGCTGATGTTTTGGTCACTTTTGAATGCTGGCGGTGCTTTCACTCTAGTGGTAGCATGAGACGGAGTCTACAACCCACACAAGTGGCTCAGGTAGTGCAGTTCATCCAGGATGGCACATCAATGCGAGCTGTGGCAAAAAGGTTTGCTGTGTCTGTCAGCGTAGTGTCCAGAGCATGGAGGCGCTACCAGGAGACAGGCCAGTACATCAGGAGATGTGGAGGAGGCCGTAGGAGGGCAACAACCCAGCAGCAGGACCGCTACCTCCGCCTTTGTGCAAGGAGGTGCACTGCCAGAGCCCTGCAAAATGACCTCCAGCAGGCCACAAATGTGCATGTTTCAGCATATGGTCTCACAAGGGGTCTGAGGATCTCATATCGGTACCTAATGGCAGTCAGGCTACCTCTGGCGAGCACATGGAGGCCTGTGCGGCCCCACAAAGAAATGCCACCCCACACCATGACTGACCCACCGCCAAACCGGTCATGCTGGAGGATGTTGCAGGCAGCAGAACGTTCTCCACAGCGTCTCCAGACTCTGTCACGTCTGTCACATGAGCTCATGTGCTCAGTGTGAACCTGCTTTCATCTGTGAAGAGCACAGGGCGCCAGTGGCGAATTTGCCAATCTTGGTGTTCTCTGGCAAATGCCAAACGTCCTGCACGGTGTTGGGCTGTAAGCACAACCCCCACCTGTGGACGTCGGGCCCTCATACCACCCTCATGGAGTCTGTTTCTGACCGTTTGAGCAGACACATGCACATTTGTGGCCTGCTGGAGGTCATTTTGCAGGGCTCTGGCAGTGCACCTCCTTGCACAAAGGCGGAGGTAGCGGTCCTGCTGCTGGGTTGTTGCCCTCCTACGGCCTCCTCCACATCTCCTGATGTACTGGCCTGTCTCCTGGTAGCGCCTCCATGCTCTGGACACTACGCTGACAGACACAGCAAACCTTTTTGCCACAGCTCGCATTGATGTGCCATCCTGGATGAACTGCACTACCTGAGCCACTTGTGTGGGTTGTAGACTCCGTCTCATGCTACCACTAGAGTGAAAGCACCGCCAGCATTCAAAAGTGACCAAAACATCAGCCAGGAAGCATAGGAACTGAGAAGTGGTCTGTGGTCACCACCTGCAGAACCATTCCTTTATTGGGGGTGTCTTGCTAATTGCCTATAATTTCCACCTTTTGTCTATTCCATTTGCACAACAGCATGTGAAATTTATTGTCAATCAGTGTTGCTTCCTAAGTGGACAGTTTGATTTCACAGAAGTGTGATTGACTTGGAGTTACATTGTGTTGTTTAAGTGTTCCCTTTATTTTTTTGAGCAGTGTATATATATATTTGTAATAATGACAATTACAACAATACTGAATGAACACTTTTATTTTAACTTAACATAATACATAAATAAAATCAATTTAGTCACAAATAAATAATGAAACATGTTCAATTTGGTTTAAATAATGCGAAAACACTGTAATAGTGCCTGTGGGTAGCTGGTGTAGAGGAGTCAGGCACAGGACAACAGATATGAGTAATAAACGTAATTTACTCAAATATTCACAAATACAACACAATAAATCGAGCCCACAAATACGGACCGTATTACAAACAATCACTCATAAACAACCATGGGGGAACAGAGGGTTAAATAATGAACAAGTAATTGGGGGATTGAAACCAGGTGTGTAAGACAAGGACAAAACAAATGGAAAATTAAAAGTGGATCGGCGATGGCTAGAAGGCCATCGGAACCGTTCCGTATTTTATCTAACGGGTGGCATCCCTAAGTCTAAATATTGCTGTTACATTGCACAACCTTCAATGTAATGTCATAATAATGTACAATTCTGGCAAATTAATTACGGTCTTTGTTAGAAAGAAATGGTCTTCACACAGTTCGCAACGAGCTAGGCGGCCCAAACTGCTGCATATATCCTGACTCTGCTTGCACAGAACGCAAGAGAAGTGACATAATTTCCCTAGTTAAAAGAAATTCATGTTAGCAGGCAATATTAACTAAATATGCAGGTTAAAAAAATATACTTGTGTATTGATTTTAAGAAAGGCATTGATGTTTATGGTCAGGTACACATTGGTGCAACAACAGTGCTTTTTTCGCGAATGCGCTTGTTAAATCATCACCCGTTTGGTGAAGTATGCTGTGATTCGATGATAAATTAACAGGCACCGCATTGATTATATGTAACGCAGGACAAGCTAGATAAACTAGTAATATCATCAACCATGTGAAGTTAACTAGTGATTATGTTAAGATTGATTGTTTTTTATAAGATAAGTTTAATGCTAGCTAGCAACTTACCTTGGCTCTTTGCTGCACTCGCGTAACAGGTGGTCAGCCTGTCACGCAGTCTCCTCGTGGAGTGCAATGTAATCGACCATAATCGGCGTCCAAAAATGCCAATTACAGATTGTTATGAAAACTTGAAAATCGGCCATGCCGATTAATCGGTCGACCTCTACTTTAAACAGCTTGGAAAATTCCAGAAAATGGCATGGCTTTAGAAGCTTCTGATAGGCTAATTGACATAATTTGAGTCAATTAGAGGTGTACCTGTGGATGTATTTCAAGGCCTACCTTCACACTTAGTGCCTCTTTGCTTGACATCATGGGAAAATCAAAAGAAATCAGCCAAGAACTCCGAAAAAAATGTGTAGACATCCACAAGTCTAGTTCATCATTGGGAGCAATTTCCAAATGCCTGAAGGTACCACGTTCATCTGTACAAACAATAGCATGCAAGAATTAACACCATGGAACCACGCAGCCGTCATACCGCTCAGGAAGGAGACGCGTTCTGTCTCCTAGAGATGAACGTACTTTGCTGCGAAAAGTGCAAATCAATCCCAGAACAACAGCAAAGGACCTTGTGAAGATGCTGGAGGAAACAGGTACAAAAGTATCTATATCCACAGTAAAACGAGTCCAAATCGACAACCTGAAAGACCGCTCAGCAAGGAAGAAGCCACTGCTCCAAAACCGCCATAAAAAGCCAGACTACGGTTTGCAACTGCACATGGGGTCAAAGATCATACTTTTTGGAGAAATGTTCTTTGGTCTGATGAAACAAAAATAGAACTGTTTGGCCATAATGACCATCGTTATGTTTGGAGGAAAAAGGGGGAGGCTTGCAAGCCGAAGAACACCGTCCCAACCATGAAGCACGGGGGTGGCAGCATCATGTTTTGGGGGTGCTTTGCTGCAGGAGGGACTGGTGCACTTCACAAAATAGATGGCATCATGAGGCATGAAAATTATGTGGATATATTGAAGCAACATCTCAAGACATCAGTCAGGAAGTTAAAGCTTGGTCGCAAATGGGTCTTCCAAATGGACAATGACCCCAAGCATACTTCCAAAGTTGTGGCAAAATGGCTTAAGGACAACAAAGTCAAGGTATTGGAGTGGCCATCACAAAGCCCTGACCTCCTTCCTATAGAAAATTTGTGGTCAGAACTGAAAAAGCATGTGCGAGCAAGGAGGTCTACAAACCTGACTCAGTTACACCAGCTCTGTCAGGAGGAATGGGTTCAAATTCACCCAACTTATTGTGGGAAGCTTGTGGAAGGCTACCTGAAACGTTTGACCCAAGTTAAACCATTTAAAGGCAATGCTATGAAATACTAATTGAATGTATGTAAACTTCTGACCCACTGGGAATGTGATGAAAGAAATAAAAGCTGAAATAAATAATTCTCTCTACTATTAGAGACATTTCACATTCTTAAAATAAAGTGGTGATCCTAACTGACATAAGACAGGAAATTTTCACTAGGATTAAATGTCAGGAATTGTGAAAAACTGAGTTTAAATGTATTTGGCTAAGGTGTATGTAAACTTCCGACTTCCACTGTACAGTTCTCCTCAAAGTACCTATCAGCAAAGTCAAAGCTAGTAAGGGGGGGGGGGGGGGGGGGGGGGTCAAATGTGAGTGTTAGTTCACGAAAGGCTTTTTTTATCTCAAAGGCGGACATGATCTTTGGGGAAGATATGGAATTACGTGATTATAAATGTATTACTTGATTCATTTTTACAAAATGTCTTATTCGTGATGACCAAATAGAATCTGCTAACTGACAAAAATGCTCTAGGTTTACATTAGAAAAGTGCAGCAAGGAAAAGTGCAGCAAAGTACACATTTTGTATAAAATGCTGGACATTTTTAAACTCATGTTAAGTCTGAGATTTTAACAAACAAGCTGCATCTTGATGGATGACTTGAGCATCGAAAATGCAGATAGGCCTAGATTGAAGAAGGGTCAGCTAGCTTCTGTCTCTTCCTGTTAGCGCTTTGTGGCTGTGCTGCTTGTGTATCGATCCATTGCAAGCATTAAAACAGAATCGACTCAATGTCTCTTTTTTACTGTTGTCTCGTGAGCCAAGCAATCAGGAAGAACACTTTCAATCTCATTCTTCCTATCTGAATATGCAGCTTTATGGCACATCAACACCTGGGCGATTGCCTGGGACTTTCATTTGCTTTTCAAGATCACTAATGTTTTTGTTTATCCTTCTGTATTTATGCCTTTAAAATGCACTGGGCAGCTAAAAGTCACCACGACTTTTATAAACCATGGTATTTACCATGGTAGTAGTATTAATGGTAGTATTACCCTTTTAGCTAGCACCTGTTTATTTCTAGATTGTGAGAAAATATTGAAATTAGATTACCGATATACAGTATACCAGGGAGGGATATAGGCAAACCAGGCTGTGTTTGTTTGTCGGCAGAGACGCTAGTCTCCAAAGTAGACCACTATTGCGCGCCTCTCCTCCTGGAGCTATAGGGGTTTAACTGCTAACGTGTCCATTAGCAGGCACTATTGTCGTTAACTTTTAGGGATTTATGAGAATCGCCTATTTGCTGCTGCCAAGCATTTTAAACAAAGCTAGGCCTACTGTATTCAGTAAGCAGCATTACCACTAGAGGCCATGTCTGGAGGGTGTTGGTAGTAATGACACATTTATGGGAATCCAATTAACAATATAGTATGGAGTTGTGAACAATATACTTGTAGCTGGCACAGTATTTGAAAATAGACTTTATAGCATTTTGATGTTTGAAACACAGCAATTTTTACCAATATCCCTCCCCGGGATTTTCCATTCCTTGATAAATTAGTCGCCTTTTCCCCTGTAGAAACCACCACCTCTACCTCCAATCTTGAATCAAGACCATGACAGATTTTTATAACATTTTGAAAATAAGAAAATAAACTATTTTTCAAGCATTTCTGTTTCTGACTGTTTCCCTTTCACTTTGAATGTAGAAATGCATTACACTGTAGGGTTTCTATGATTAACAAATGCCAGATTTAGAGGACAAAGCAACTTGTTTTCAACTTCTCAGCTTGCAAAAACGTGACCCACAGAGATTAAAGTTGTGGAGTAAATCTCGCTTGAAGAAGGTGAATCTACAACAGTATTTCTATTCCTAGCTTTTCAAGCACCACCACACTACCCGGCTGAATGCGATTGTCAAGAGAAATAGTTCAGAAGCATAGATCCAAAGTAGTAGTTCCTCGAGCCATTTTCACACAAGTCAAGAAAGGTTACCGGTAGTTGAATCTATGACCTCAAGACACACGAGGGAAAACATGATTAAATGTACATTTATTTTTAAGAACATCGTCTGAATTTGTACATACACGTAAGTGTAATATCTTAAACTGCAGCAATAATATATCACAATATCTCAGTAAAAGAGCAAATTCCAAAGTATTCCTTTTTAATCCAATAAATAACTAATCAATTTGGTCCAAATGCATTTACAGACTTATGCATTTATGCTTGCCGATTTACAGACTCAAATTCAAGGCTTACACACATTTCAGAAGGCACTGTGAATTCCTATGAAGAGGACCAGACAGTGCAAAAGTGTTCATATAAAAAGAAAAGGAGGGACAGATTCCTAGCAAATGAAACAGGGTCACAACCATTTAAATGCCCAAATGACAAAACAACGTAAAACAGTACTCAACGATCGTCCAACCAACACCTGTGAAGAATTCCACGTTTTTGACATAGTCGGTCATTAACGCCACCAGTTGACTGCTGGTGTGTAAAGTGACTTAACAAAGCATAGTAAATCCTGCTCTTATAATCCACATCACCGCAGTAATCCACCTCTCAGGAAATGTCCTAAACAGTGAAGAGTGGACACCTGCCAGAGGAGAGGGTCATAATCCAAGAGACCAGGAGCAGGCCGGGATGGCAGAAACTCTATTGGCCATTTTGATATCTGTAAATGGCAAGAGTGACTAGTAGCCTTTCTTGAATCAATGGCCATTGATCAAGGCACGCAGTACACAGACTCTCGTTCGGCTTTGAGATATAGACACATTACACATTGATTGATAAGTAGTAATTTGCTCTGATATCACTCAAGTGCTATAATTACTATATTACTGTAGAGATATAGTGCAAGCACATCGTAGTTTGAAGTGAAACAACATGGACTTTCTAGTTTGCTCAATATCAGATCACATACTGCCTTTTGTTCTGTCAGTCAGATCCTATAATCTTACGATATTACGTGTAATTAACGTGAGTATCAAAGCTATAAACACAATGTCCAGTGATATGGCACAATTATGGCCAGAACAAGTCAACGTGTTTAATTAGTAGTGCACTTAAACTGAAAAGCTTTCCATAAGGCTAACAGCTTGTCTTTGGGGCAGTGACACAGTACAATTGGAATTAGTTCTAGCACCTGTGGCAGTTGATACAAAAAACCTAGGCAGATTGGAAGGCAGGATTTGGAAGGTCAGACCATCATTTACAGATACAATAACACCATTTTATTGAAACTGTCTGTACAGTATAATTCATTGTGAAAGGCAACTGCTTTCCCCAAAACAGTGCCATGGAAAAGTCATGAAAAGCACACAAAACTAGGTTCAAGTTGAAACAATGCTCCAGCCAGTGGCAAACTGTATGACTTGTATTCAATACCATAATTAAATGCTCACATGAACAGCTAACTCAAAGTATTTGAACATAATGAAATGTTATATCACGTAGTGTTAGATACATCCAGTGTTGTAGAAAATGAGTCCAAAAGGTAACAAATAAGAGGCCTCTAGTATTAACGTGACAGTTTATGAACCGATAGGGTAGGATATCCTCTGTAGTCTTCCAAGTCCACTTTAACGCCACGCTCAGACTGAGTGGGTCTCTCCAGAGGAACTAGCATAGCTTTACAGTGTTGAAGTCAATGTGCGTAGACACCCTGGGTGCGTACGGGCATACGAACCAGGTGCGCTCTCCCTTTAAGTTCCGTTTCCCTTAAAAGTATTTTCCACTGCGCTTCCTGTCCAGGTTCTAAAGCCAGCTCCCATTAGATGTTAGCTTTTCAGTGAATGTCCAGGCTTTAAAGCCAGCTAGCATTAGCTGCTAGCGCTTTAGTGAGTGCTAGCCTAGTGCACCACATGGTCGATGTCGTACTTCTCGCAGAACTTGTTGGTGAAGGGCAGGCAGGTGAGGTGCTCCAGCCAGTGCCAGTTGATGGGGTAGATATAGAACCAGACGACCAGCGAGGAGAGCAGGCCCAGGTAGACCAGCAGCGACAGCAGGATGAGGACACGCTTTCGGTACTTGTCGAAGTCGCCGAACGTCACGTAGGGCAGGAAGGCAAAGGAGAGCAGTAGGCCGCTGAGGAAGCCGAAGATGTGGGCGATGTTGTCGATCCAGGGCAGCAAGCCACACAGGAACAGGAAGAAGACGATGCCCACCAGCTTGAGGAAGGCCTTCCACGGCCTCTCCAGCATCTGCCAGCCCTGGATGAGTTCCACAAACAGGCAGGCAAGCAGCCCGAACTGGGAGCCAGCTGGGCCAACCTGGATGATAACCAGAGAAAGACAGAGAGAGAGAGAGGGAAAAGAGAGAGTCATACATCCACCTGCTCTGACCAAACAAAATGGAGGGAGGGGTTGATGTTTCCCTCAATGACGATGCCACCACTGGATGAATGGGTGACAAGACCAGCACATGCATGAATGAATGTCAATGTTGACCATAACATGGGGCATATCATCTGTTGAAATTCATATCAAATGAAAGTACATTAACATGAAGGAAGTGGTGGTAGCATACGTGCTCCTTGCTAATGGACAGGCAGATGACTGAGGCTGAGTTGGTATAGTCCCTTATAGCGGAGGACAATAGGAACCGGGCAAAATGGTAAGCAGGTTAACCAGCATTAAATATTGATGTCTGTGTGTAATAGTGGATTTGGTCGGTAGTCTACTGATCCAAATGCATGTTTGGAGAGGCTTAGACCTGCAATTGACTTCATCTCAACAGGGTAATTATTGTTGGTATAATGTCCCCAAATAAATGCTGCGATCAATATATAATTACACCATCTGACATTTTAACCACTGTCACTTTTATGTCTACAGTGACGGTGGATGTTCAAAAAATGGGAATGTGTCATCGTTGGAGTAGTATAACAAAAGAGTATTACATGGTGCCTCCGTTCTAAACCTTACGACTGTTAAGGTACAACGGAAATGTAACTACTCAATAATTACGTCTAGACTAAAATCAAGAGCAATGGTTCTTTGGCCACTGGTTCTACAGCTGGCATCCTGATTAGATTGACGTCAGGGCTGTGACAGGCGTACAGGGGCAGATGGCTAATCTGAGATTCTAACCTCCCACAAGGACAGAAGAGGAAGAGTGAGGCTTTTCACACGCCCTAGGCACGTTCAAGACACGCTATATAGGTGCTCTGAATCCAATCATTCCCCAGCCGGCGCTAGACAGTCTAAGCTTCATTGGCCATTGAACACTTCGTTTGACAGGCTGCGTTTCGGAACGTCTGAACTTTCTCTGACTTCTGAATTTTCTGCACTCACGAGTGACTCAGAAAGTCCTTTGAAGAAGAACTAGGGAATGTTCCTGTTCTGACATCTAGTTGTTTCTTTAGAGAGAGGCTGAGTTGCAGAACGTCTCAACTTCTGACATCTGAATTTCTGCACTGAAGAGTGACTCAAAGTCCTTTGAAGAAGTACTAGCGACTGTTACTTTTGTATGATTAAGCCTTTCTGAAACCACCACCAGAACTGAATAAACTACTTTTAAAGTTGAATGAGAAATCCAAGATATCTTGCAATTTCTATGAAGATCTTGAGATAACCCTATAGGCCATCCAAGCCTGACCCACCCAAGACTGCCGGTCATACTGCTCGCTGAGCGGAACAATGATATGCCGAACGGTAATCTGGTTTAGACCGCATGGGAATCATCACACATCACCAGATGCTTTAGCCAGTAATAATAGATCATGACATCAAGTCACACGCATTGGGTTGCAAAATTCCTGGATCGTTCAATAAATTTCCCTGATTTTCCAAAAATTCTGGTTTGAGGATTCTGGATTTCCTGCTTATTCCCTTCTGATTCCAGGAAACCTCCAACCAGGAATTTGAGGAAAACCTGGGAATTTATTTAAAGTTCCAGGAATTGTGCAACCCTACACACGCACATATTCTCAGGCATTCCCATGGGGCTCTCTTGGACTGATGCCTCTTTATGTTCATCTTCCTTTGGCATGTGACACGTGCCTGATTTTCCACCACTTACACTTCCAGCTGCACTCACTGGTAAATCAACGCAGAAGGTGATTGGTTTTCAGTAGCCCAAGTTGTGACACTTGGGCTTAGTGCACTAGTGTGACCTTTGTTGTACTCTCACTTCATAACAACAACACGAGGGAGAGGGTTAAAGAGGAGGTCTTTGGTAGTTTATTAATCAAAAGCCAAGAAAACAAAATGGTTGCTAATATTTTAAGTCCAAGGTTTCAGATGAGTTAATTAACGCAAGGTGTCTAAGTTCCTCGGTGTACATATCACTGACAAACTGAAATGGTCCATGCACACAGACAGTGAGGTGAAGAAGGCGCAACAGTGCCTCGTCAACCTCAGGAGGCTGAAAAAATGTGGCTTGTCACCCAAAACCCTCACTAACTTTTACAGGTGCACAATTGAGAGCATCCTGTTGGGCTGTATCACTGCCTGGAACGGCAACTGCACCGCCAATAACCGCAGGGCTCTCCGGAGGGTGGTGCGGTCTGCACAACGCATCACCAGGGGCAAACTACCTGCCCTCCAGGACACGTACAACACCTGATGTCACAGTAAGGCAAAAAAGATAATCAAGGACAACAACCACCCGAGTCACTGCCTGTTCACCCCGCTTCCATCCATTAGGTGAGGTCAGTACAGGTGCATCAAAGATGGGAAAGATATTGAAAAACAGCTTCTATCTCAAGGCATCAGATTGTTAAACAGCCACCACCAGCACAGAGAGGCGGCTGCCTGCCTACAGACTTGATATCATTGGCCACTTTAATAAATGGAACACTAGTCACTTTAATAATTACATATCTCGCATTACTCATCTCATATGTATATACTGTATCCTTCACTATCTATTCTTTACTATCTATTGCATCTTAGCCGCTCTGTCACTGCTCATCCATGTATTTTATGCTTATATATTCTCATCCCATTCCTTTACTAGATTGTGTGTATTAGGTTTTGTTGTGGAATTTGTTAGATATTAGGTTTTGTTGTGGAATTGTTACACATTACCTGTTAGATACTGCAGCACTGTCTGATCTAGAAGCATAAGCATTTCGCTACACTCGCAACAACATCTGCCTGCTAACCATGTGTATGTGACCACTTCGAAATGAGCTGTTTTGCTAGCTAGCTTTCTAGAAGGCTGCTCACTTGCACAAGAGAGACTGCGCGCACAGCTCCTGTGTGTGTGTGGGTGAATGGGAACAATGGAAAACTTTCGGGAAATATGAATGTTGTTACAATCTAAAGCACTAAATAGGTATTACTACAAGGTTCTACATGTTTTTGTTGTTATTATGATGAGTTTGCATACTGATAGGAATTAATACAGTACAGTATGTAATAAATATAGGAACAGTATATACAAGGATGATTAATGGTGATAATAGTGAGATACGTGATGCATTTAAAAAGGTTTGTTATTTTGTCCATTTAAAAGAGATAAAGGACTTATTGAGCCATTGAAATGTATAAATGAGAATATACTGGTTTATCAAACAATTGTAACAGCTACGTAATTTGAGAGAATATATTGTGCATTTGTAAAACATATTTTGTACCTATGTAAATGCTTGATGATTTTATAAGAAAAGACTCATTACAAGTGATGAAGCCGTAGCCACATCTCCATGTGACTTATTTATATATTTCTCCCTTTTAGGGGTATAACACAAACATTTAGTTTCCAACATCGTGAAGACCTAAAACTAATCCTAACTTGTGATGTGTTTAACCACAGTGGCTAGAGAGTGATTAACCACAGTGGCTAGAGAGTGTTTAACCACAGTGGCTAGAGAGTGTTTAACCACAGTGGCTAGAGAGTGTTTAACCACAGTGGCTAGAGAGTGATTAACCACAGTGGCTAGAGAGTGTTTAACCACAGTGGCTAGAGAGTGTTTAACCACAGTGGCTAGAGAGTGTTTAACCACAGTGGTTAGAGAGTGTTTAAGCACAGTGGCTAGAGAGTGTTTAACCACAGTGGCTAGAGAGTGTTTAACCACAGTGGCTAGAGAGTGTTTAAGCACAGTGGCTAGAGAGTGTTTAAGCACAGTGGCTAGAGAGTGTTTAACCACAGTGGCTAGAGAGTGTTTAACCACAGTGGCTAGAGAGTGTTTAAGCACAGTGGCTAGAGAGTGTTTAACCACAGTGGCTAGAGAGTGATTAACCACAGTGGCTAGAGTGTTTAACCACAGTGGCTAGAGAGTGTTTAAGCACAGTGGCTAGAGAGTGTTTAAGCACAGTGGCTAGAGAGTGTTTAAGCACAGTGGCTAGAGAGTGTTTAAGCACAGTGGCTAGAGAGTGTTTAAGCACAGTGGCTAGAGAGTGTTTAAGCACAGTGGCTAGAGAGTGTTTAAGCACAGTGGCTAGAGAGTGTTTAACCACAGTGGCTAGAGAGTGTTTAACCACAGTGGCTAGAGAGTGTTTAACCACAGTGGCTAGAGAGTGATTAACCACAGTGGCTAGAGTGTTTAACCACAGTGGCTAGAGAGTGTTTAAGCACAGTGGCTAGAGAGTGTTTAAGCACAGTGGCTAGAGAGTGTTTAAGCACAGTGGCTAGAGAGTGTTTAACCACAGTGGCTAGAGAGTGATTCGGCCACAGCTTCGGGGTCTTGTTTACTCCACCAATGGGATAATCCCCTCTTACTGAAACTGGGCCCTAAGTGGCTTGAGATGAGGAGGCATGCGTCGCCTCACGTCTCTGGAGCTATTCCTGTTGTGTGAAAGGCTGCGTCCTGCTGGTGCAGCAGCGGTGACATTTCGGAGTGCTAGCTCACAGTAACTTCACACTAGGACAGTGACAGACGCACGTAGCGCCAAATCATGTCAAAGACGCACAGCTGCAGCCACATACCTGCAGAGTTTTGTAATAGAGATTGAAAGAAAAAAAGAGATTCTTCCAGAAATAGGTACTCCTCGGGAGTACTAAACTCTGATCCATAATCTGTATGTAGAAGCATTGGAAGACCAGACCATTTCTTTTTTTCAACAATTGAACAGACCAGGAATCTGGACTAGCGTAGCAGTGACCTTTGTTAAAACTTGTTTGGGATAGGGTGCAGCATTTTCACTTTTGGATGAATAGCGTGCCCAGAGTGAACTGCCTCCTACTCAGTCCCAGATGCTAATATATGCATATTATTATTAGTATTGGATAGAAAACACTCGGAAGTTTCTAAAACTGTTTGAATGATGTCTGTGAGTATAACAGAACTCATATGGCAGGCAAAAACCTGAGAAAGAATCCAAACAGGAAGTGGGAAATCTGAGGTTTGTCAACAGTCTTTAGAACGTGGTTTCAGGCTTCTCATGTGAAGGGGGGCCGGATGGGAGCTGTTTTACTAAGGGGTCTGCCTACACCCTCGTTCTCAGTCACGCTCTTTCACTTGAGAGGTTGCTCTCGTTCCAGTGCATTTCTACAGACAATGGAATTCTCCGGTTGGAACATTATTGAACTTTTATGATAAAAACATCCTAAAGATTGATTCTATACTTAGTTTGACAAGTTTCTTCGACCTGTAATATAACTTTTTGAACGTTTCGTCCGAATGGACCTGATCACGCTTTTGGATTGTTTACCAAACTCCCTAACAAAAGAAGCTATTGGACATAAATGGACATAAATGATGGACATTATCGAACAAAACAAGCATTTATTGTGGAACTGCGATTCCTGGGAGTGCATTCTGATGAAGATCATCAAAGGTAAGTGAATATTTCTAATGCTATTTATGAATAATGTTGACTACCCAACATGGCGGAGATTTCTCTGGCTGGTTTGGGCTCCGATCGCCGTTCTCAGATTATGCTTTTTCCGTAAAGTGTTTTTGAAATCTGACACAGCGGTTGCATTAAGGAGAAGTGTATCTAAAATTTAATGTATAATAGCTGTATTTTCATCAACATTTATTATGAGTATTTCTGTAAATTCATGTGGCTCTCTGCAATATCACTGCATGTTTTGGAACTACTGAATCTAACACGCCAATGTAAAATAAGATTTTTGGATATAAATATGAACTTTACCGAACAAAACATCCATGTATTGTGTAACATGAAGCCCTATGAGTGTCATCTGATGAAGATCATCAAAGGTTAGTGATTAATTTTATCTCCATTTGTGCTTATAGTGACTCCTCTCTTTGGCGGGAAAAATGGCTGGGTTTTTCTGTGACTTGGTGGTGACCTAACGTAATCGTTTGTGGAGCTTTCGCTGTAAAGCATTTTTGAAATCAGACACTGTGGCTGGATTAACGAGAATTTTATCTTTAAAATGGTGCCTAATACTTGTATGTTTGAGAAATTTGATTTATGAGATTTCTGTTGATTTGTATTTGGCTCCCTGCAATTTTATTGGCGGTTGGCGAGCCAGTCCTAGACAGGTTAACCCACACCATATCATTAGGGTAATCTGTAGCGAGCAAAAGAGTGCGTTTTACAGAGGCCAATTGGGAGAGGTTGGTTTGTGCCAATTAGGTTATCCACAGCAGCTCTCTTCTCCCACTTGGCAACACCCACGTCACAAACAATGCTTCCTGTCCACGATACTGAGCCTTGTCCTCGAGCACAAAACTGTAAAGCATGGCTCTTCTTTCCAGTAACATTTGCACTCTTCATTTCTACAACCTAACATACTACGGAGTGAATCAAATTGTAATCAATGAAGTTTAGCATGTTTTGGCTATTACAGTCTGGTCATACAGAAAGGGGGCTGAACACCAGAAGAAATAGAACAAGGGAAAAACATTTAAGTAACTTGTCCACTCTTCCTATGCTAAATGATCAGCAATAGCCCAATGGTGAAGCTATAAGAGGAGATGACAAGGGAACAAGGTCTCCTGTTCAAAGACGCTCTGAAATCACTTCCTGTGCCCTTCACATTTACCCTACTGCTGACTCCGCAACCTGTACTGAGCTTCCCCGCCTCTCTCGCGCTCTCCTTAACACACAGGCACAATTAAGCCAGCTGCGTCAGCTCAAGGGGATTGGACTAACTTTCCATTAGCACATCACACACTGCAGAAGAAAAGGGCTTGGTTGGATTAGATCATGTGCAGATAACACAACAAGCACCAGCGTGTCCCGGTCAGGGAGAGGAACACAGAGAGCTGGACATTGCCTCTGTAGGGAGGATAGGGCTACAATGGGAATGACAGTGAATGACAAAACGTGGAAGAGTGTGTTTGTGTGTGCGACCACACTTGAGAGACTCAGACATGGTCTGAGACAGAAAGAATGGGTCAACTGACTGGGTCAACACTCATTTGTGATAAAACATGAACATGAGACCCAGTTGTGTGTGTTGGGCAAAGGAATGCAAAATGTATTGAATGCATGGAGCTTTACAGTTTACATGGAGTGAATTGATACTCTTTTTCACCACTAGGGGGACCCTGGCACACCACATCTGGTTCCTGCAGCCAAGGCTCTACTTCTCAGACTGTCAGAATGTCTCGTTGACTGTGCCAACCCTAGCAATTCAGCCAGTTCGCATAATTGCAATACGTTTTTGTCAATGGCATTTCTTCCAATGCTTTGAGCATACAAATGAATACAGGATCTCTATGGCTTTCTCAAGCCACGTGTAATGGTTCTGTTCCAGCTTCAGGTGATATGGAGGCAGGGCAGAGGCAGTTAAGTCCTGATCGTTTACCCTCCAGACAGGGTCACGTCCAGTCCAGTCATCTCCCTATCCAAAGCTCCTCCAGTAACCGAGCTAAGCTCAGTGGCTGCCCGGGCCTAGCTGAGATGTTAAACGGTCTCTCTCTCTCACCAGCTCTCCTAGAAAACACCTGACCAGCTTAATGGAGATCAGCAGTGGCAGTTGTGTTAGCTGAGCAGGTGTGTGTACGTGCACTCCTGTGTGTGTGTGTGTGTGTGTATACCTCAGCTCTGTAGGGGAGGAAGAGGGCGCTGGCCAGGTTGCCGGTGATGCCAGAGAGGACGTAGACGATGGAGATGCGGACCCAGCCAGCCAGCTTCTCCAGGTCTCTCAGGATAGTCATCTGGAACACTACGGACACCAGGCAGTGGAGGAGGCTTCATAGGGAAAGGGAAGAGGGCAGTCAGAGGACAACGCATGGAAATGTACACGCATACTGTAGGCTTATACTATATTAACATGCACACACACACACACACACACACACACACACACACACACACACACACACACACACACACACACACACACACACACACACACACACACACACACACACACACACACACACGTTGTTAACATAAACATAAACATAAACACACACACACACCTGAACCCCAGCACGTGCTGTAATCTCCTCACTAAGTACCGATATGTGAATCATGTGGGGGAATCCTCTCTACGCAGTATTTGCTGTTAAGGCCATACTTAGGGACACAATGGGATATCCCTGAGCTTTCACTGACCATGTAAACCGACAAGGAACAATCAGAGCCGTGTAGTAGGCTACAACTAGGGTTAAACAAAGTATTAAAGGCCCAGTGCAATCAAAAACGGGATTTTTCTGTGTTCTATATACATTTCCACACTGAGGTTGGAATAATACTGTGAAATTGACACTAATGCCCTATTAGTGTAAGAACTGCTTGAAATTTTAGCCTGTTTTGGTGGGCTGGACTTTTGGCAAGAATTTAGCTAAGACGATTTTGTAGTGCTTTT